>NC_081359.1:88761837-89376837 GCF_030684315.1 Stegostoma tigrinum | reverse complement strand
GCGCGCGTGTGTGTTAGTTCTCTCAGAACAGTGACTTCAAAGGAATTTGAGGATTTACATATACATATTAATCCATTAAACCTTTCTAAATGATTAAAGATTTAACAGCATCTTAGGTTTGTTTAATACATCCTCATCAGTGATGTGACCCTTTGATCTTTTACTTATAAATTCTGTGTGTGATACCAGCTCTCTCACTAACACCTGAAGGAGTAAGTCTCTGAAAACTTGTGTTTTCAATTCAATCTGTTGCACTGTAACCTGGTGTTGTGTGATTTCTGACCTTGTCCAACTAACCTAAACATCCCTGGACGCTATGAGTAATTTAGCATGGCCAACCCACCTACCTGCACATCATTGGACTGTGAGAGGAAACCGGAGCACACCCATGCAGACACCCGGTGAACATACAAACGCTACGCAGATCGTCCCCCAAGGCTGGACTTTCGCGGGTCCCTGGCACTGTGTGGCAGCAGGGCTAACAACTGTGCCACTCATCATTTGGATTCCAGCCCTAATCCTGATGCCTGCATTATCAAGTGCTGCTGGTCTAAATCCAGGGAAATGTAGGCAGTGGAAATATTGTTTCGCTTTGTGTATTGTCACATTTTATATTGTAGCATGGCTCTCATTGCATGAATGCTCATTGTGTCCATCAGAGCCGTGTGCTATCTCCTCCAGCAGCAACATAGGCCCTAGGAGCAGGAGTAGACCATTTGGCCTTCAACACTGATCCACCATTCAGTAAGATCATGACTGATCTGGTTGTGGTCTCAACTCACAACTCTTGAGTCCCTCGACAATCTATCTAACTCAGCCTTGAATAAATGCAATGACCCACTTATCCAGTAGATAGCTCTTGTTGTACAGCAGACTTATTCAATCACAGTTACATGAAAGAATGATTACTGCTGCCGGGCATGACTGCATGATTCGCTGTGTATGAACATACATTGAATCAACGAGCAAGTGAAATCCCATCCAGTTCAGTTATAGGACCGTGCTGTGTCTGCAAAAGGACATATGTGCAATAAATGGTAGCCTGTGATTTGGAAAGCCTGTAGACTTAGCTAAGTAGTGAGCTCCCTCTGCCTGCTTCTCTCAGATCAAGGGATTGAATGAAATGCAGAGAGCTCTAATTGAATAAAGTGCCCATTGTGCAACTATGAACAGGAAACTGAGTTGTTGCAAACATCCCCACCTCCACCCAAGGAAGGAGCCAGGTAGACTGAGTTTAGGGTTGGGTTAAGGTCATGGTCAGGGTCACCTTCGGAGCCACTGGCAATGCCACTTGGTGCCCGCTCTAAGACTGCAGATGTGACTGCAGCAGTTTGCAGATTTCTCTCAGGGTGCCTTCATTGCAATGCAGAATTCTCACACTAAGGACAGAATTTTCCTGTTTTTGAGCAGAGAGAAAGACATGATATACCTTATTCAGAAAACTCACCAGATCAATCATCAGTCCAGGCTTTCTGCAGTCATTATGAAGCCAAGCCTTGTCCACCAATCAGAGACCAACATCTGCAGGCCCTGGCAGTGCTGTGGCAGGGAGAGGGTTCAAGGTTGAAGTTAGGAAAGGGCAGGGCGCCTCTCAGAGACCAACCCCTGGCCCCGGATCAGTCCATCACGCTCACTCAGACTCATGACCAGACCCACTCCCTCAAACACCCAAATCATCCTGTCCCCACAGTGTCGGGTGCGCCAACTCTTTCACATTCAGCGTGGAGCTGAAATAATTCAGACTGGCTGGGAAGAAGCCTCTAAGATGTTGTTAATTAAACATTTAAGTGCAGCAGGTCGTGAAGGTTGACCATGGGCCTTTCTGCCCAGAACTTAATTTCTGAGCAGTGGGCAGAGGGAAATATCTCCTTGGCACCAACCACACACCACTCCCCCCACCCCCATCCCATCACTTTCCCTGCTGCTTCTCAGCTGGGAAAATCCCGGCCTTCTTGACATTCCTTGACACCAACACCCCCATCCCACTGCCTTCCCTGCTGCTTCTCAGCGAGTAAACTCCTGGCCTTCATTTCTCACCGGTGCTCAGGGAGGGAATTGCTCCCTGAAGACGATGATCTCCTGTTAAATGCTTTTCTCTTCCTTCTCTCCATTTCCATCCTCAAGGAATTTATCTTGCTCTGTTCATTCCCAAGTTTCAGAGTGAGTGGTTAGTGCAAAAGCCTGAAAGTCAGCAGAAGGTTCCTCAGCACTTGTACACTGCTCGCTTAAGCAATAGCAGAAAGCAGTAACTATCTGTAGCATCATCGTAATAGTCAGAGAAGATGAATCAGGAAATCATTGCAGGTTTCTGTACTCTGCGTTTCTATGATTATATGGATGGGTATATGAATAGGAAGGGTTTAGAGAGATATGAGCCAAATGCTGGCAAGTGGGACTAGTTTAATTTAAGATGTCTGGTCGGCATGGACTGTTTGGGCTGAAGGGTCTATTTCCATGCTGTACAGACTCTATGACTGTGTACAGAAATGTAAGCTGGAGCGTTGACCTCCAAAATGGTACCTTAGCATCAAATTGGGTAACATTATGACCCACCTGTGTACTTTTGGCAATCATTCACCCCATAGCTGTTAGCCCCAAAACGAGAGTGGTAACACCCACTTTTAGGTGCAGGCAAGCTCAATTTCCTACACATTGGCTGCATAAACAAATGAGTAATCATAGGTGGCAAAAGATATGAGTCATAGGAAACACCTTTTCCCTCTGGCAAAGTAGTTTAAAATTGGAATGAGTGCTCTCAAAACATTATAATTATAGACTGATGTTATTGGGCAAGTCTGAAATGTGTCTTTAACATTACATATTTCTACCTGTAATGGATCTGGTCTGTCCTCTTCCTTTTCATACAGGAAGGCTGGGGCTATGTAGATTTTTCAGTTATACTGCAACAAAATCCTCAGAGAAGGAAGTGACTTTAAACACCCGGGTCAGGTAATGTGGCATTCAACAACTTTACTCGAATCAAGACTGTGAAGTCTTATCATCAGAATTCTCTGCAATGAACTTGCTGAAACTCAGCAAAGAACAGCAATACTGCAAGAATTCCTGTTCACATACACATTACTTCTGTTGATTGAAAACATTAAAACATAAGATTTGCCAAAAGATATTTGAGTAGTTGTTTTTCTGTTGTTCAACAGACACACACGTACAACACATCTTGTCCTAGTATGATGCACAGTGATCATTTTCACTGCTGTTGTCCTTGGAGCAGAGCCACACACATCGAATGGTTAAATTAGAAGTGTGCATTCCAATTCCTGATTTGCACTTACAGTGCTCATGTTCAAAGTTGGCCCTCAAATTTATAAAATTCATCTTGGATTCTCTCAGGAAAGTGCTGACTCATTCCCAGACATGAGCCCACAGTTTACTTGCACTAATCACCACAGGCTAGCAAACAAACCCGGTAGTTTGTAATCCATAGCCCACCGGTTCAAAGACTTACATAGCCGCACCCTTTTTCCACAGGGAACTGAGCAAATATTCTGCCCACATTAACGTCCTCTCGCTTCTATAGCATGAGGTAATCATTCTTTTGACTTCATCTATTCTACTGTAAATGGACTGCGGTAGCTTTCAGAGGGAGCAGACATTTTTGTATCAGCTCCCTCGGGTATTAGACATTGTGCCTGACCAAAAGCAGTTGTACTTATTGGTCTCATGACTGTGTGATCCATTTGTTTGTCCTTTAACAATAATCATTAGATAGGCCCAAAACGAAATAAAGACAAAAGAGAATTTCTTGAGGTGAACTACTTCAAATCTTACCCAATACCACACACTGGAAGCCCTACAATGTGATATAGCTTTGCACGTGATTGTATAATTCGTCAACTATGGGGGAAACAGAACAAGTAATCCTACTTGAGGTAATAGGAACTGCAAATGCTGGAGAATCCGAGATAGCAAGGTGTGGAGCTGGATAAACGCAGCAGGCCAAGCAGCGTCTTAGGAGCAGGAAAGCTGATGTTTTGGGCCTAGACCCTTCATAAGAAATTCTGATGAAGGGTCGAGGCCTGAAATGTCAGCTTTCCTGCTCCTAAGATGCTGCTTGGCCTGCTGTGTTCATCCAGCTCCACACCTTGTTATGAAGGAATTCCACTCGAGCCTTCAGAGGGAACCAGCCTCCTAAAGTATTAGTAATTATCCTGACCCAAATTTAGTTGTACTTAGGTCATCATGCAATAAGCCTTTTCATCTAAGAACAATGCATCTTCTGTAGATACTCTATGATGGTGGATTGTCAGAAAATGGCTGCCCCAGAGAAAATCAACGAAACAGGGTCTGTTTTGAAAGCCATACTCTCGGGATTTGCTAGTTTTCCGCGCTGCCACCAACAGGAATTTCTGAGCCTGAAACTTTACAGGAACAATTAGTTTCTGCATGACGCCACTGTGCAATGATTTCGCTGAATTATCCTTTACACTGCCTGCACTTCATCCCCTTCTTGCAGTGGCAGTAATCATCCTTGCACAGTTGCTCCTTTGCTTACATTACAGCATTTGTGCCAGTGCGACTCCTGTTGTTCACACTTTGCATTGTACTACATTCACTCCACTAACACTTTGTACTAAAACACCTGCAAACAAAGAGCAGGATCAGCAGGGTTCTTCAAATTGACCTCTATATAAGTGCCAGTTAGCAATTGTTAAAAGCTGTCCTTTAACATTTACCTCTCTCTCAGGGACAGCCTCTAGTACTCACTCTGGGTTCATATTAGTATTATCAAACTGGTAGCCCTTGTTGGGTAGCCTTTATTTATCTAGCCTTCAAAATATTGTCAAGGTGATTTTATTATCTACCTTTGGCTCCTCTACACCCAAGGCAATGACGATGACCTTTATGGATCTATGGGCAAACAGACTGTCAGTCAACTGGCCAGGTATGGTGATGTACCTGCCAAAACAGGCTGCAGCACATATCTTTCTAGATGTAATCACTGACTTGTCATCTGAAGTGAGAAGACAGCCCTTTATCTTCTGTCACCTGGGTCAATCGTAGTAATCCACTGCTTCAAGGCCGATGTCAGTAAATTCAGCAAGAAGAAAGTCACATAGATGTCAGAGATAGCAGTCACTGCGTATTGGGTTTCTCCTTCGACAAGTAAAATACCTCCGGTAACACAATGACGAAGTGCTACACCTGGCCCTGCACCTCACCCCTCACCTCCATGCAAGGCACTAAACAAACCTTCCACATCAGACAGATGTTTACCTGCACATCTGCTAATGTGGCCGATTGCATCCGCTGCTCCCGATGTGGCCTCCTGTACATCGGTGACACCAAGCGGAGGCTCAGAGATCGCTTTGTAGAGCACCTGCACTCAGTTCGCAACAGATGACAACACCTTCCGATCAGGAACCATTTCAACTCCCTCTCCCATTCCCTGGGCAATATGTCCATCCCGGGCCTCCTCCAGTGTCAAAATGATGCTACCTGGAAAGTGGATGAGCTGCACCTCATATTCCATCTTGGGATCCTACAATCCAGTGGCCTAAATGTGGATTTTACCAGTTTCAAAACCTCCCCACCCCCAGCCTCATCCCATGACCAACCCCCCCTCTCAGCCCCACCTCCTTGACCTGACACAACCTGTGCATCTTCTATCTCACCTCACTGACCAATCCCCACCACTCCCTACCTGCACTCACTGACCACCATCCTACCTACCTTCCCCAGCCCCACTCCTCTTCTCTCTATTTATTTCTGAGCTTCCTTGTCCCTCCCTATTTCTGAAGAAGGATCCTGACCCAAAAGACCAATGTTCCTGCTCCTCTGATGCTGCCTGGCTAGCTGTGTTCCTCCAGCTTCACACTGTGTTATCTCTTCGTTAGTCATTTATCTCATTAAGGTTTGTGAGACTGAAGTCTCAGCGGCTTTGGCATAAACAGCTCGAAGGGGGCTGTTTTCAAGATCGTCCATTAAACAAGTTATACTAATTCATTGCTTTACTTCTTGTCTAATAGATTCCTGCACATCAAATTTCCGAGATCAAAAACTAGCTTTATCATTTACATTCGTTTCAGTTCCTTGCATCATCTACGCTTTATCAGACTGCTTCAGTTAGCAAGTGGTTAATGGAGCAACTATATTTACTCAGAACTACAGTCAGTGTGTTTGACCTATATTAACCCCAGTAAAAACATTAGTATATGAGCGCGATTCTGCAATCAGTGACATGGTAACAGAGTGGCTGTTAATTTTTATGGAATATGATCAGTTCACTGGCTATTTTGCCAAGGTGGAGTCCCTTCCTCTAAAGTACAAAGTTCTGTCCTTTAAGTTTTTCTGCGCTAAGCCTCTGAATGTAGAGAGGTTATTAAGAATTATAGGAGTTTCGTACTTGGCAAGGAAGCAAGAATCGTTTTCCAAAACAAGGTTACTGGCTTTTGTCAAACCAGATGTTAGCAGAATCCCTGGCTGCAGCATGTTTTTTTAAAATGATCAGCTTCAAAGGGACCACAAAAATAATATAAAATGCAGCAAAACCTGCGAATTTCAAAACTATGCCCACGATCACAAACTGTACTACTTTGACGGTTAGGAGATTAAGAAATTAAAGGAACACCACAGCCATGAAGGCTACATTTTCTTGGGAGAAACAATAAACAAGTGCCCTTGTTTTGAAGCCTGGGCTTGTATCTATCTCCCAAGCTGACTCACAGAGCTAATGGTCCCCATATCAAATATACCTGGGAGATCATAGACTTAAATCCCTGATCCACACTTTAGTTCCCACTTTAAAGCTTTAGTTCCTACCACCAGTCACCCCCTGTCTCCTCCTCCCAAACTCTCCCTATCTCAATCCCACCTTTCCCCTGCACTCACCGCTACACCACACCACCACCACCCCCTCCCCACCCTGGCCCCCAAACTTCCTGGGTTCCCATTTCTGGCCCCTTGCTACTGGCATCTCCTGAAAAGTACACTGGTGTGCACATTAAGTGAAGACTGAATCAGGCTTTGTGATGCCTGTGTTGTTAAACAACCTGTGCAAACTTGCTCTGCAGCTAAAAGGTTTCTGAAGAACAACTAATTGAAGATCATTTTCATCTGTGAATATTTTGGAAAACAAAATTAAACACCCGCATAACTAGAAGGATATGCAAATTGTATTTGTATTTAAGTTAATAGAGGCTTTGAAGGTGATGCATTTTAACTAACGTTACAAATAATTGCAACACCAACAGGAAAACCAAAAAAAACAAAATCTCTCTACAGATTCAGTGAAGGGCTTGGCCAGCTGATTGCTACAGCATTGGTTCAATTCCCACACACTGGGTGAAATTACCATGAAGTATCCTTCCCTATCCTGAAGCATGGTGGCCTGCAGGTTAGACGAGTCATTTCTCTCTAATGAGAGATAACAAAGTGTAGAGCTGGATGAGCAGGCCTAGGAGCTGATGTTTTGGACCCAGACCCCTTCTCTCTAATAAGGCAGCAGGCCTGTTGTCTGGTGGTGACTTTACAGAATCAAGACAAAAATGAACAATTTTGTCACAGTAGGCTTCTACTTGCTGACAAATTTGACAGAGAATTCAACTTAGGTCTAGAACATCCTCAGGCTCCCAGCACAGCCTACTGTACTAGCCAAGCTCAACATGACAGGAGGCCCACCCACACAGAAACTGTGATCTAGTCTTCACTGCTCACCCCATCTTGAATGCAGTCTGCAGTCACATGGCCCAAGCTGTTTGACACACCCTCACAATGCAAGTGAAATTTAGATCAAAAAACTTCCACTGAATGTCTACAGTCCATGAGCTAGGAGTGCAGACTGTGAATGAAGAACAAAAACAAGATGAAAGAACTGCGGATGCTGGATATCAGAACCAGAAACTGGTGGGAAAAATCTCAGCAGGTCTGGCAGCATTTGTGGAGTGAAATCAGAATTAACAATTTAGGTCCAGTAACCCTTCTTCAGAACGTCTGAAGAAGTTCTGTTTTTGCGACTAAAAAATATCCGGCAACAAGCTTGAGATGATCATGAGGTGACAAGTTTGCAATTTCTTGAGGGAGATCAGATTGAAATGTGGTTATACCCGTAGAATTTCTGCCTGGCTAGTGGTTCCATAGCATGGTGCAGTATTTGTGCTGCATTCTGGCATCATGTAAGCCAGCAATGTTGGAAATCTACCAAGTTCTATTGGGTAGCCAATGGCTACAAAAGCCATAAAGGTAAATAACAGACTCCCCAATTGTCTTTATTTTTATGTATTTTCAAAATGTTTGAGAACCAGGATTTGATTTTATCAAACATTTACAAACTTGTTAGGAAGCGGGTTTTCAAACATTAACAATATTGTCATTGGAATGTAAACAGACAGAACCAGCAATGCAAAGCACCATGAAATGGGCATCTGTTTGTATGGTAATTTTACAGTTTCAAACATACGTTTAAAATGACAGCAACAGATTTCTGACATTGTTGTCAAGGAAGCATGTTAGGCCTTCATCCAATGAGTGAATGCAGTTAAATCGAGCACATGGTGGTTTCAGAATACTGAAGGTTCCTGCACGCATCTTTCTTCAGTCAAGTTGCCAATGGGATGAGCACTTTGCCAGACCTAGAAAGTAGACAGCAACATGGCATTTGTTCATATTGTGGCTGCCATCATCTGTTCCAAAGAAAGAGCATAAAAGAATGTACAAATGTTAGGACAGACAAATGGATCACACTCAAAATTACACAAAATAAATTGCACAGAAACAAAGTATTCAGTCCAACTAGTCATGATATTTATTTCATGATTGGAATGAGGTTGGCGAGGTGGATCTTGTTGACTTTGAGATGCCTGATTGGGACCGTTAATCTGGGCCAATCAGGGAGTCCTAGCTGATACATATCAACAGGAGCCTTACAGGGTCTCCTCATACAAGGGAATGGCACTATGCTAGCTGGTCAGAATCCATTTGCTGTTTAAATAACGGGTGACTTGGTGATGAGATACTGGCATCTATGCAGTTATTTCACTCCCTTTGAGCCTCGCCCCATCATTTCTAATCTAACAATATCAACATTGATGGCATTTGCTTGTCAACAATCCCTCTAAATACATCCATGCTGTTTCCCTTAACCACACGCTGCAGACACCATGTTCTGATCATTTCTAGAAACTTCTTATAAATTCTATATTTGACCAATTGGTGATCTTTTGATAATGAGTCATAATGCCAAATTCAGTATGGATACATTAAACAAGTTTTCTTTAAAAACACAACATACAACCAGCAGATGGAAAGGTAGAAACAGGGAAAATAGGAGCAGGGAAGATCCTTCCAGTCCTCGTTCCTGCTCTACCATTCAATAAGATCACGGCTGATCATCCAACTCAATACTCTGTTCTGCTTTGGCTTCAAACGTTTTGGCCCCTATAGACCAAAGAACTATATCTATCTCCTTCACAGCACAATAATTCAGTGGTTAGCACTGCTGCGTCAGAGCATGAGGCACCAGGGTTCAATTCTTATCTTAGGTGACTGTCTGTGTGAAATTTGTACATTTTCCCCATGTCTGCATGGGTTTCTGCCAAGTGCTCTAGTTTCCTCCCACAGTCCAAGATGTGCAGGTTAGGTGGATTGGCCATGCTAAATTCCCCATAGTGTTCAGGACTGTGGAGATTAGATGGGTTACAGGGGAAAGGGGTGGGGATGGGTCTGAGTGAGATGTTCTTTGGAGGGTCGGTGTGGACTTATTGGGCCAAAGGGCCTGTTTGCACACTGTAGGGATTCAATGATTCACTCAATGTCTTGGTCTCATCGGCTTTCTGAGTTCCACAGGCTCACAAGTCCATGGGTAGAGAAATTTCTCCCATCTTAGTGTTAAATTGCCTAGTCTGTGTCATTAGACTGTGACCCCCTTCATCATTGAAAACATGCTTCCTACATTTAGCCTGTCTCATCTTGTTCGCATCTTATAGGTTTCTATGAGATTCTCCCTTATTCTTTTAAGTTCCAATGAATACAGTCCTACTGATTCAATTTCTTTTCGTACATCAGTGTTGCCATTTGAGAAATCCATCTGGTGACTGTCAATGTAAGTTCAGTCACTGTCTGGCAAAAACAATTTGATTGGAGATAGTCAGCATGGATTCGTCAAGAGCAGGTTGTGTCCCACAAACCTCAATGAGGTTTGTGGAACACAACCTGCCCTTGACGAATCCATGTTGACTATCTCCAATCAAATTGTTTTTGAGAAGGTGACCAAGCATGTGGATGAGGGAAGGGCAGTTGACGTAGTGTACATGGACTTCAGTAAAGCCTTTGATAAGGTTCCACATGGTAGGCTATTGGAGAAAATACGAGAGACACGGGACTGAGGGAGATTTAGCAGTTTGGATTAGAAACTGGCTTTCTGTAAGAAGGCAACGAGTGGTGTTTGATGGAAAATATTCAGCCTGGAGTCAGGTCACTAGTGGTGTGCCTCAAGGATCTGTTTTGGGACCACTGCTGTTTGTCATTTTTATAAATGACTTGGATGCAGGCATAGGTGGATGGGTTAGTAAGTTTGCAGATGGCACTAAAGTCGGTGAAGTGTTGGACAGTCTGGAAGAATGTTGCAGGTTTCAGGGAGACTTGGATAAACTGCAGAATTGGGCTGAAAGGTGGCAAATGGAGTTTAATGCAGATAAATGTGAGGTGATTCACTTTGGGAAGAATAATAGGAAGGCAGAATACCGGGTCAATGGAAAGATTCTTGGTAGTGTAGATGTGCAGAGGGATCTTGGTGTCCACGTACATAGATCCCTGAAAGTTGCCGCCCAGGTTGCTAGCGCTGTTAAGAAGGCTTACGGTGTGTTAGGTTTTATTGATAGAGGGATTGAGTTCCAGAGCCGTGATGTCATGCTGCAACTGTACAAAACACTAGTGCAGCCTCACTCGGAGTATTGCATACAGTTCTGGTCACCCCATTACAGGAAGGATGTGGAAGCATTGGAAAAGGTGCAGAGGAGATCTACCAGGATGTTGCCTGGTCTGGAGCGAAGGACTTATGAAGAAAGGCTGAGGGACTTGGGTCTGTTCTCATTAGAGAGAAGGAGGCTAAGAGGGAATTTAATAGAGACATACAAGATGATCAGAGCATTAGATCAGTGACAGTGAGAGTCTTTTTCCGAGGATGATGACTTCAGCTTGTACAAGGGGGCATAGCTACAAATTGAGGGGTGATAGATTTAAGTCAAATGTCAGAGGCAGGTTCTTTACTCAGAGATTGGTAAGGGCGTGGAACGCCCTGCCTGCCAATGTAGTTAACTTAGCCTCATTAGGGGCATTTAAACAGTCCTTGGATAAGCATATGGATAATGATGGGATAGTGTAGGGGGAGGGGCTTAGATTAGTTCACAGGTCGGCGCAACATCGAGGGCTGAAGGGCCTGTTCTACGCTGTATTGTTCTATGTTCTATGTTCTAAAAACCTAGGAGGACCAATCTTCAAACAGTAACCCTTCAAAAAGGAGAGATGCATTTCAAAACAAACCTGCCTATAATCTCCTGTCGCTACAGAGATAATGAGGGGCTGACTACCCGTTTCGATAGAATTTGTGGATTATGTCTCAAACAACAAAATTTCAATGTCATGATAAGGTGATCCTGTAATAAACCGTATTCAGTGTGAGGAAGACTGTTTCAACCTGTGTTTTACCCCTTCATGTATATTTTAAAAAGGGTTAAATAAACCAGTCCATGTGTGTTCCTGGGCTAATATGCCAGTCTGGCCCATAGTGCTCTGAATTGCACAGCGATTAAATATACCTGCATTGCAGGTAAAGAAAGACTCTCTCATGCTCTGTGTGCTGCCAATCAAGCCAGTGAAGTCACCGGTGCAAAGGAAACAGGACAAGATCCTATCAAACAACTTGCAAAGCCAGCAATCTCAAAAGCAACTGCTTTGTTGCACCAGCATTACCGGTATCTAATTTATAAGCTTAAACAGTGCATCATCTACTCTTCACAGAACCCAGAGCCTGATCTGTATTTGTCACAAAGATTCATACAGTCATTGAGAGAGTCATAGAGTTTTTACTGCAGGGAAAAAGGCCCTTCTAATTGTTCAGCTGATGTAACTTACAAAAATCTGTCTCATTTTGGACAGGTCTTCTGGATTCTCATTCTCTCAGGCCACATGTGATGCACGAGAGCTTGTCAATGTTCAATGTTGCAATTTTATGTTAATATAGAGATCCTGTTTTAATGTGATTGGCTTGAAGCGACAAGGAAGAACTAGAAAATGGCAGCTCTCAAGCCTGGTTTCTTATTGAGACTATTTTTTATCTCACATATGTGAAATAGTACATTTGTTACACAAGTTAAAACAATCTTCCTCACACTGAATGCTGTTTAGTAAAGCATCATCTTTTCATGACATTGAAATTTTCATTCCCTTTTAGTAACTAATACTTTACATGTCACTTGTTTAACTGTTCTGCTGACTGCCATGTACATACTGACAGCATCTTCGTTTATGAAGTCTAAATTCATGTCTTTTAATTATCAACCTGGGATGCTTTGAGTCCCTGGCATATATGCTCCCCGCCTCCAACAACCTTCTAAAATGCAGCACCCAGCATTAGCATCAGTCATCTGCTTTCAACATGTTGCATCTACAAAAATTTGTAAGAGTCTTCAAGGACGTGCCAAATTTCCTTAGCATCCTGAAGAAGTAGAGGCGTTGATAAGCTTTCTTGAACATAGTGTCAATGTGTAGGGGCCAGGGCAGATAGTTGGTGATCATCATTCCCAGGAACTTGACGCTCTCAACCTTCCCCACCTCAGCACATTGATGCAGGCAGGGTCAAGCCCTCCGCCCTGCTTCCTGAAGTTAATAAACATCTTTGCATTTGATGGGTTTCCACACTTTCCAGGC
Organism: Stegostoma tigrinum; assembly: GCF_030684315.1. Classification (NCBI taxonomy): domain Eukaryota; kingdom Metazoa; phylum Chordata; class Chondrichthyes; order Orectolobiformes; family Stegostomatidae; genus Stegostoma; species Stegostoma tigrinum. The sequence continues at coordinate 89,363,955 of NC_081359.1, read as the reverse complement.
TTTATAGATTTCACAATCGCATTGTGCTTCTGCTGAAATACAGGTGATTTGAAAACAAATATTCTCCAAAGCCTGGAGCTAACGTGTTTTTAAATTAGAAATGAAAACTTCTTTTTTAACTTAACATAGGAATCAGTTGGGTGGGTACTGAAGCGGGCATGTTATATGCTGCAGCCCAGAACTGGTGTGGTTTGGTGAGCTTGCTGGTTGGCAGATGACAATGCAACATTGACAGTAGGGGGAATGGTACACAGCTTTCATTTAAGTTATGGAAAGGGATTTGCAGAAGTAATTTGGGGGTTTGCAAGATAGAACAAGTTCGCCTTTCTTCATTGACCCCAAAGGAGCTCATTCATGTCCAACCTTTTAATGGGCACTTAGAGATGGGCAATAAATATGGGCGCAGCCAGCATTACCCATATGTTTTGAATGAATTTTTAAAAATCCGTTGGATGTTAATTTGTTCCAAAGGAATGAAACTAGACACTAACACTTTTCTTAATTGAAAGTTCATTTACAGAATGCAGCATCACACATTTCACCAAGGCAGCGTCCCAGCATTTACACATTATCAATCCTCTAAGCACGTAATCAAACAATGACCTTTGCCTGTGCAGGGTAACATTGTTGTTAACATGCTATTAACACTAACCAGCCTCCATAAATTTGGGACCATGCAAAGCAATGCTGCCTCTGCTCTAACTCGGAATAAATGCCATTATCCTATTAGCTGTGTTCACTGACCCAGACTTGCTTGTGTTAAGCAAGGCCACAGTTTTTAGACTTTTGTTTTTGTTTACATGACCATGGCCTCATCCCTCCCCATCCCCATAATCTCCTCCAGTTCTAGATTCCTCCAAGATACCTGAGTATCTCTAATTTAGGCCTTTTAAGAGCTTATGGTTCTAATCTCTCCACCAATAATGGCTGTGTCTTCAACCACCAAAGTCTAAAGCTCTGGATTTCCACCTCTCCACCTATCTACCTGACTTTCTGCTTTTACTACACACTTTAAACTTACCTCTTTGGCAAAGATTTTGGTTATCAACACGAATATCTTCTTATGTTGCTCAACCTGTTAAGTGCCTTGGGATATTTTCATACATTAAATTGCTATGTAATAATAAGTTGTCGGTGATGTTTTGAATAATCAGCAACCGGGAGCACTGCACGAGCAGTGCATATATAGATGCGTACTTTAATTGATTGAGATTCCCACTGACAGCACAAAGTTGGAAAATTAGTCCTCGGTGATGCATTTTGATATGGTCTCCTTGACACTCAGAAAACAATACTTGTCCAACTTAACCTGAGTAACTATATTTTATTGTGGTAATAATACATTGGAAAACCTAATTGAATCTTGTCATTTTCCTCTACTTTTATGTCATGTGATATTTTCCTTCAAATCTCAACTTGTCACATGGGACGTATCAAATTTCACTTATATTCTGGATATATTATGTTATATAAGTGGGAATTACTTAGACAGGTTACCTATACAATTCAATCTTTTAAGTACTTTAAGTTTAAGGCCCTTTCAGCACTCAACTTATTTATTTACTGGCTCTGCAATATTGGGTGCCTGTAAATTAAAGACAATAGATCACAGCGTCTAAGTCAACATTTGAAGCTTCAAATCTTTCTGCATTCTCTCCATTTAAGTAGTATGTTGCTTTTCTGTTCTTCTTGCCAAAGTGGACATTTTTCCATGTTACGTGTGCCACAATTATTCCCACTCTCTTAACCGATCCACATCACTTTTTAGCTTCCTTATGCCCTCTCCACAATTTAATTTTCTACCTATTTTGTACCATCGGTATAGTTAGCAACTTACACTGGTTTCTTTATCCCAGTTATTTGTGTAAACCATAAATAATTGAAGTCCCACCATGTAAGCATTCTGATAACTTTCAATAACACATTCCAATGCATGCTTATCTTGATCTGGGCAGTGGCTATACACTGTTCTTGTAGTACATTCTGTAAAACAGAAAAGAGAGGGGTAAGATGTGGGCTCAGTGGTTAGCACTGTTGCCTCACCGTGCCAGGTCGGATTCCATCCACAGGCAACTGTCTGTGTAGTGTTTGTACTTTCTCCTCTTGTCAGTGTGGGTTTCCTTCAGGTGCTCTGGTTTCTCCCACAGTCCAAAGAAATAGATGTTAGGGTGGATTGGCCATACTAAATTGCCCCATAGTGTCTAGGGATGTGCAGGCTAGGTGGATTAGCCATGGTAAATGACACAGTTTAAAAATAAGGGGTAGGCCATTTAGAACAGAGTTGAGGAAAAACTTCTTCACCCAGAGAGTGGTGGATACATGGAATGCTCTGCTCCAGAAGGCAGTAGAGGCCAACTCTCTGGATACTTTCAAGAAAGAGATAGATAGAGCTCTTAAAGATAGTGGAATCAAGGGTTATGGGGATAAGGCAGGAACAGAATACTGAATGTGGATGATCATAATGAATGGTGATGCTGGCTCGAACGGCCGAATGGCCTACTCCAGCACCTATTGTCTATTGTCTATTGTTATAGGGCTGGGTTTGGGTGGAATGCTCTTCAGAGTGTTGGTGTGGACTTGCTGGACAGAATGGGCTGCTTCCAGATTGTAGGAGTTCTATGATTCACACTTGGTCTTGTGCATCATCTTGAGAACAGATTATTTCTTCTGTTCTCACACTATGTTTCACTGACACTAAATTCCCTTACCACTATACAGTTATTGGTTTGGATAGCACATGTTACACAACTTTCAGTTTAATGCCAGCTACAGCATTCAAGTATAGAAAAAGGGAGGGGAGTCAAACCTGAGCTGGATGCACTTACACAGCAGTGACAGAGTCAAAAATATTTCACTGCCTGCACAGCGTCTTCAGGCCGGCTGTATAAATGTGCTTTGTCAATGTAAACTCCTTCTTGTGACTCATAGCACATAGATATGCAGCATGAGTCACCACCTTCACAAAATAAGGTGAAAATCTGGAGCAAAAAAGCACTCAGCAAATCTAGCTAAAGAAAACCTAATTGCAAAAGACTGTTGTCTGGACAACTGATTCCTGCGATGAAGTGTCCCCTACAATTCTCTTGCAGCATATGTGACTTTGTGATTTTCTGCCAAATAGATTCTGAAAGGTGGAGGGAGGTGAAGATTTCTTTGTTAGATGTGCAGTAATTACGCATCAAAAGCATTCAGAATTCATCCCACCAATAACCTAACTTTCTCAATGGCAAAAAAAACGTTGAGTGCATCAAAGATGACAGCAAGCAACATTTGACAGGAAGAAAATTGATCCAGGCTGACAGAAACAACCCAGCATCAATGCCCATACACTGAATGCCATTTAAGATAGAAGGTGTTTATTTACTCTACTTGAGTGCAATCTCATAAATCCACACAATTCAGGATCTAGCTGTCCTTTGGATTTCCCTGCACCTCCCTTTTATTTGACAGCTCATCGCCTCGACACCATATTGTACAAGTCTGTGGCCTTTCTTATGTTTGCAATAAACACCCATTATACTCACAATTGCACACCAAGATCATTTACTGGGAGGCAAAGAGCTGAAGCAAAAATCTGGATAACATGAGTTTGGATCCCATCATGCCAGTCTGTGAATTTAAAAGCTGTTATTGGTAAAAAGTGACCATTGAATCATTGTAAAAGCTGAACTGGTTTGCTAAAGTCCATCAGGAAAGGGAACTTGCCACCTTTAACTTATATGGCCTTTAAGTGATTCTAGTCTCACACCAATATCATTGTCTTGTAATTGTGCTTTAGCAAACCTTCACCAAAACAAAGGTAAATTGGCAATAAAAACAGAAACGCTGTAAATATTTAGCAGGTCAGGCAGCATGTGTGGAAAAAGAAACAGAATTAACAAGGTAAATTTTACTGAGGGCTTTGGGACCCTTGCCTCATGCTAATTTCATGAATGGGATAAGGGTGTTACTGGCTAGGCAGCTTTCGTTTCCCATCCCTAATTGCCCAGTGGTCAGTTCAAAGTCAACCCATTGATGTGTGTCTGGAGTCACATATAGGCCCAGACCAGGTAAGGGTGACAGTTTCCTTCCCTAAAGGGCATTAGTGAGCCAGGTGGGTTTTTCCTGAAAATTGATTCATGGCCATTATTAGATTCTTAATTCCAGACATTTTTATTGAATTCAAATTCCACCATCTGCCATAGTGGGATTTGAACCCAGGTCCCCAGAACATTATCTGGGTCTCTAGATTAATAGCCCAGCAATAATGCCATTGGGCTATCTCCTCCCCTCAAAAGCAGGTCCCAAGCCTTCACTTACCAACAATGAGGCCAGTTCATCCAATTCACCACCCGCTAACCAGCTGCCAATGAGCCCAGAATCCTTCAGAGCCAATGGCAAGCTTTCTATGCTACTGGTCCAATTCACTCAATTAGAACTCTAAAGCACAGTGGCGAGAGCCAGGCAAGGTCGAAGCAGGTCAGAGATATTGGGAGCACCTCAAAACAAACATACTGTTGGAAAGACAGAGAGAAAAACAGAAAACTTCAAGGGGCTGATTTCAAAAGATACTTGTGATAAGGCAGTGTTGTATTGTTCCTCACTGTATGCATATGCATATGCCTTGAAGACGCATGCTCATGTGTCATAATATTGAGCTTGAGTTTTATCTATTGTGGTCACATGTACCATGCATTCTGTCTCATCGTTGTTTGAGATCCAACCTAAACTATGGTATCATGATCAAACTTGTAAATGGAATTGGGGCAGAATTTGGCCGCACAGTCATGACCCTATAAGGAGTATGTTAGGGGGCTAAGTACGCAGCCTTGCAGAGAATGGTTGCTGAGGGTTATGGTGGGGCACCTATTCTTACTGAATGCACTTTATGGGTCAGGAATTGTCAGGAACAGTATATGACCTGAGGGCAGGAAGGTCTCATTCTCCACCTTACCTGGGAATCACCTGAAGCCTGAATTCAAAGTATGTTGCTCAACTGTAACGTAATGGTTATATATAGTAATTCATTATAATAAACACCTGTCAGATTCTTCAATGCCATGATGTCCACACCAAGCTTCTTATGGTACAGGGCGATAACTTAAAACTTGCCACATCAAGTAAAAATAAAAATCAGATCCGAGGGAAAGCTCTCCAGTGCTGATCCACACCCAGCCTGCCTCCTGATTACTACCAGAAAACTGCTGACAGCCAGATAGCCTGAGGGAGCTGATAGTAAATAACACCCAGCTATTATAGGCGATCCTCTCCCACCTCCATTCCCAGCAACAGAGGCGTTGTATAAATCTGTCCAACATTTCAAATTGGTGATATTTTGTGTTGAAAGGTTGAGACTACTTTTCTGTGGACAGATGCTGAGTATCTCCAGTATTTACAGTTTTCAAGCTATGTTATACTGATATTGCATTAACAACCAGCGGCTTTAGGGCCCTAGGGATGTATAGCCTACCTTTATTGATGATCTCAAGATTTAAACATGACTGATGGCAAATGAAGACAAGATGGATATATCCGCTGCTAATACTAGTACAATGCAAATGCACTGCATTTCTCACATCCATTTTCCTTTCGTTTTCTTCCTTCACAAGGAAGGACCTGACTTCTTGCAGGGTGCTATTCCTCAAGTTTTAGGCATCCAACTGCATCTCATAAGTAGCTATGTGTGAACTACATTGACCAAACATGTATGAGTTGGAGAGACTTTCCCAAATGAGCAGAATTGTCACCATAGACATACACACTCCTGTAAATTAGTGTTCAGGAAGGGACCCACCAGCAAGTTTCGTTATTTCTAAATTAAGACTGTCAAAGCCAATGGAACGAAGTTTCCACATTTCTGACCCGGCAGAATGTAGGCCACAGTGTAAATTAATAATGCTATTACAATGTGTTCAATCACATCCCATTTAAATGTCCATTCAATTGTGGCAAACTTAGTTATTCTAGCATTATCAATATATTTTAAAATGAAAAATGGCACAACCTTGGTTTTAATACACTCTTGAAGAAACAAGAAAGGTACTGACATTACCAACCAGTCCACGGTTGCAAAACTCAATATAGTGTCTGGCATTAGATGTGATTCTTCAATTGGGCGACATGTGCTCGATAATGCTGAGTGCACAAAGGATTACACTGACACTATTTGAGATTGCCAGTTATTCCTGCATGCGATCATCCCATTTGATTTTCCTTGTTGCACCAGTCAATGCTGTACAGCCAGGCACTTGAATGATATGAATCACTACAGGTTCTGGCTATTATTTGTATTTTATTGAACTTAAGCTAAGCATTAGTCAATTTATTCTTGTCCCTTTGTAATTAGTGTCAATATTGCATAGTTCACATTTTTTCAAGAAAGTAAACCTGTTGTTTTTGTGTTTGGAGAACTGAACATTTTTCCATCACTTTATTTTCCTTGGTTTTCTCCTCCTAACTTGAATGCCATGATTCATTTTGCGACATAATTCTTCATGTGCTGTGCTTTTGACCCTCTTTAGTTCAGTAACGTAGAATTGCTTGATACATCCATACACTTAACGGGATCAGCTCACCTCAGTACATCAAGGTTGTGTCCGTTCTGATCTTCATGGTATCTACCCACAAACCTATTGAAAGTGGCCTGGCTCTAAAACATGTAAAGACAGCTCGGTGTAATGGTTGTCCAGTTGGCCCTGAGCAACCTCGTGTCACGGAATGCAGACCATCCCGAGAACTAGACATTCCTCTGCATTTGGCAGATTGGGAACCTTCCAGTAACTTGCTGTTGCTATGTTTGTTTACCAATAGTATAACAAAGAACAGTTTAAACCATTGTGCCAGATTTTTCTCAACATTATTTAAATTAGGTCATTGGGCACTTATAATTCTAAGGTGATATTAATATGCTAAATACAGTAATTATTCCACAAATAGGAAAGATATATGCATTGATCTAAAAAAAACTAAGCTTAGAATTTTCATTTTAGTACTGGACAGCTTTAATGAAAAAGATCCCTTTTCGATATTTAGCTTGAGAACATTGTACTAAAATGTCATGATCTGATGCCACAGTTCTACTCAATTAATACCTTCAAGTTGCATCTTCACCAGTACACTAGGTAGAATTAATTAAAAACCCAAAGGTAATGTACTAATGCCTCAGCATACCAATCGGACATCGCATTGAAAATGTTTTGGTGCTTTTATACTGAAGCAGAATAAGGAGGACATGCGTGACTGTGTGAAGTTATGGATCTTTGTAGCTCGTTAAGAATGACACTGGCACGGTCCTCAATAACTCAAGTTGTAGTATTTGCTAGGATGAACCTAAAGTTTATTACCTTTGATACATACTAATTAGGTTTTGCCTGATTGTGTAAACACTGTCACATACAGTCAACTCATAAACAATATTCATAAAATGAATTACTCAATAAAACAGTAAACCATCGAGGAGTTTACAGAGGTTTCCATAACAAAGTAATTTTGCTTTGAAACACGATTACCTTGACCAGCTCTTGTGTTCCAAATTCCAATCAGCAAGGTTCTCTTAAAATCACATAATTTGGGAGTAACCACTGTAAAAGAAACAGGATGAAACCTACCAAAAATAGCATGCACAGATGTTCAAAATGTTATCTTTTCCTTTCTGCTTGAAATAGGCCACATCATCAATAAAACCAAAATTTGTCTGCAGCATTAGATCCAGTGTAATTTATTGATATCCCATTACATTTCTGGGCCATGCATTCAGCCACTGAGCCACCAAGCACAGTAAATGAATTCAGTGCATTAGAAGTCAAGTGTAAGTTATATAGGCCTTCCATCCTTTGCAAATTAATTGGCACAAATTTCTCAGTGATGTTGCCAGGAATTTTCACTGACGCAGGGCTGTTGCATGTAGAAGTGACCTTCATGCTGTACCTAACAATGTTAGTTTAGAAAGCTTTTTCAAACAGATTCAGTTTATTGCCAGCTGCATTACAGATTTTCAATGAGTGGCTACTACCTTGTGAACTCTAAGAACTTTGTTGTCACTAGTTTTCTTTCTTTTTCTCAAGAACTAAATATTTTGCTTCATCTGCAAAGATGGTGAGGATCTTAATATTTTGCTATTGCTGTTTCATAAGCAGCCTTTTAAATAAATAGAAATCATTGTGCCATTTTGCAGTGTCTCCCAGATAGTTTGCTTCTTACATCAATCAGCCCAACAGCTGCCACATGTAGAAACTCAGCTTCGGTCTCAAAACCAGGTGACTGAGGAACCTAAACATTCAAAATCTCTGTCCAGTGCATCTCTCTGTAGTGACACACCCACTTCCTTCAATCAAAAGAGGCTGGGTGCATATTAATTCTGCCTGACTTGGGCAAGACAAATGCAGACACGAGTGTCATCAATTAACAAGCTAAAACCATGTAGACCACAGGCAAAAGATGATACTTACCTTGTTACTAGTCCAACCATTAGCATCATACCCATTAGGCCACTGTTCTTCAAAAACACTTAGATTTTAGATTTGGGTTTTATTGTCACATGTACTCAAGTATGGGAGACAAGTACATAGGTGCAAAATCATAGTGACAGGAGTAGAAAAATGAAAAAAAGTTAAAAGTTCAGCTCTACAATCTTATTAATATAAAAGTAGAAAAATAAAGAAACAAAGTTAAAATGTCAAACGTTAGTCCTTTCGTTCACCATAGGCTTGCGAATACTCCAAGCTGGGCTTTCTCCAAGAGGGCTCGCTCTTCCCTGCACTGGGCAGGCTTTGACCTGCACTGGGCTAAGACCCGCCCATGCTTGCCAGCTGCCCTCACTGTTAACCACTGGTGCTGACCTCCATCGGGCATACTAGGCTTCACTGCCACTCGCAAGGCTTCGGCTGCAGCTGTCACTTTGCAGCTGACCACCACTGCCGCCATCTTCGACAAACAGTAGGGGGGAAAGCCCTGGCCCCGAGTGACAGGCTTACACATTTCCGTTAAACTTTGATGGATTTTTACTTTCTTTACTTGACAAGGTTGCTGATTATTATTGATCATTATTTGCCCTTGAGGAGGTGGTAGGAGGCAGACTCAGGGATGGCCCTGGCATTGCCCCTGTCCTGGGCCCTGACGATGTACCTGGGTGTTGAAACACTGTAGTCCTTTTGGCAAATATGCTTCAACAATGTGATAAGGTATTGGATAACAGGGCTTTTACCCAGAAACATTCATCATTGGTCACTTGAAATATTGTGGAGCAATTTGCCCTAGAATTGATCCTGAATTTTATTCACTAGGTGTGTCATCAAGATGACCCAATCTACTTCCCACAATTTCCTTCAGATTAGAAATTAGCCATCACACTATTGTCTTTAAATTAATACAATATATGCTTCCATTATTAAAACATTCAAACTGATGATTCAAGCTTTGCTCAAACACTCAATTTAATGACACCGGGCATTTTTGTCTTTCCTTCCTAATGTTTGTGATGTCAGTATATCTCAGCTGCATTGACAACAGAAAACAATTGCTATCCTTCATTCAATGATATTTGTTGTCGGATGAGAATGAAGACAGGTCGGAGCTTAGCTACGGTGACTCTAGTACTCATCATCCAGGGTCACACGTAAATGGCAGTGAACAAGAAATAGAAGGAGAGTTTGGCTATGCCTGAGCCCTTTGGCCCTAAATTTGTCTCCATGTCTACAGCAGCAATCCAGTGGGAGAAAGATGTGGTTATTATCATGGGAATGATTTATCTTCTGATTCCACTATTTTCCTTCCATGTCCTAAGTTGTTCCTTCGAGAAGGTGAATCATCTCAAATCCTGTTTCAACAGCCAGATTGGGGTGGAACACCAGCAGTGTTGACCTGCTATTTTAATTGGAGGACTCAATTTTCCCCTTACCATTAAGTTGCCAGCATAAGTGTTAGGCAGGGAAGGAGGGTGCAATTGTGAACAAGAGAGCTGCAGGCTCATATATCTATAATTTGATTTCTGGCTTCCTTGTGGAAATGAAGGAGCAGGGTTGGGGCTTCCTCCCCTTCCTTAATCAGCTTCACCCCTCACCCCTCTCCACAGTCACCGTTTCCCTGAATACTGAGGGAGCCCATGCAGCAGAAGGTCGCTGGCTCCACAATTAGGCCTGAAATGCTCCACTCCTGCACGTTGACATTCAGCTGGGGCTCCACTGCCAGTTATGGTCAGCATCCAGGCTGTTAAAGGAAAACATTGCCAACGCAACTAAACAACATCCGAGTGCCAGATTTTTTAAAAAATTCATTCTACCAGTTGGCAGGCCAGGTGCTAACAGTGATACACTTGACATTTGCCCTCCTGCAAGCAATTTGTAATTTGTATGGTCTCAAAAGATTTGTCCAAAAAGTTTCAGTCAGGTCGACAGAACTGTATTTCAGCTCTTTACAACCTCAAGAAACAAAACACAGTGACGCATCATTTACAACTGCTGGAAACAATGTTAAGGGTCAAATACCATTTGTAATGGATCAGCAGTTCAATAGTGCCAGAGAATCATCAGCTGATTTGTCTCTTTGATTCTGAACTATGGAGAAAGAAGCAAAAGACATGGGCATTATTTTCCACAGAGAGGCAGGAGAGAGTGGATAAGGTCAAAGAACCTGGCAAAGTAGGGTTGAGAAGATCATGCCATATTTAAAAGCACAACTTCACGACCATTTTGCAATTCTGTACTTTACACGCAGCAAGCTAAGTTGAGAGAAAACCCTCAGCTGGACGGGAAAACTAGTCACACAAAGCAGGGCAGGTGGAATATTGGAAAAGGACTGCAGTAGTGGCAACCACAGCATGAACTAAAGAGAGGTTGTGATCAGCATGAGTAGGAATGCACTCTTACTCCTCCTGACCCACAAGCAATGGTGTAAAGGGCTCATCGCTTCTAGAGCCACCAGTTTCATTAACCCTGATGAAGGGTTTAAACCCAAAATGTCAACTTTCCAGCTCCTCTGATGCTGCCTGAGCTGCTGTGCTCCTCCAGCTCCACACTGTGTTGTCTCTAACTCCAGCATCTGCAGTTCTTGCTATCTCTGAACTTTCATCTCCATTTTGCAGCATGTTTCCCATGCCCTTATTCAAATGTTTTGTGATACCACAGACACCATTCATTTTCCTGTATCTTGACTCAAATGTTTGCTATTTATGGATGCCCCTCAATATTGAGAAATGCCAAGCTAGTTGATCCAGAGGGTATCACAGCTGAGCCTTATTTTGTTCTCAGTCATTTTACCCTTATCCAGCAATACTGAGATCAGGAGGTCAGTTTATGACCCTCCCCTATTGGGTACTGAGGTCAATTGCTGTGTGCACACCACCAATCTGGCTGAGACCAGTTAACTCATTGTTCACAGGGAATTAAAGTGGTAATGTGTCTACCTCTGGACCAGGAGGCCTTGATTCAAGTCTCACCTGCTCCAAAAATATATCATAATATACATAAACACATTGATTAAAAATAAACTTATGTACCTTGTATGATTAACATCATCTACTAGTTGAGCCCAGTTGATGCATGATAACAAAGTGTGGGGCTGGATGAACACAGCAGGCCAAGCAGCATCTTTAGAGCACAAAAGCTGATGTTTCAGGCCTGGACCCTTCATCATGTTTGATGCATTGCTGTTTATCCTATAGGAAGCTCATTTTGTAACACAAAGAAGAGAACATTACATGTACAGGAGAGTAAATAGTAACCGTATGGAGTCCTGTTGTAATGAGTGGTTAACCAGATGATTAGAATATAGTATTAAGGATCAAAAGGCTAGCACATAAAGGTGCATAATGGCAGTTATCCAAGAACTAAATTCAAATTGTTTTTAGTATTAAAAACCAAAAGAACTGCGGATGCTGTAAATCAGGAACAAAAACAAAGTTGCTGGAAAAGCTCAGTAGGTCTGGCAGCATCTGTGAAGGAGAAAACAGAGTTAGCATTTTGGGCCTGGTGACCCTTCCTCAGACCCAAAACGTTAACTCTGTTTTCTCCTCCACAGATGCTGCCAGATCTACTGAGCTTTTGCAGCAACTTTGTTTTTGTTCCTGTTGTTTTTAAGATTGTAGGACAAGAGCAATGGAGAAATACACTGCACCACCTGACCACAACCATCCAGAGACCAAAGTGAAATTGAGCTATTGGAGCCTCCTGCAGATTCACCTGCTAATACCTGGCCACTGTCTTCGTTAGTGTCTCTTCATGTCATGTGTCCAATGCCATCCAACTCCCACTCCCTGAAATTAAAAAAAAATGTGAGGAGAATAGAGCGGGCGCTCAAAATAATTGAGCTGGCCACTCCAAACATGAGCTGCATGTTCTCTAGATTAAAATCCTGTAATTCCTGAGTTAATAATTTGGCGCTTCAGCACATGGACTGCAGCAGTTCCGGAAGGAAGTGGTTTCTCCATCAATTTTGTAAGGGCAGTTCAGGCTGTAGCAAAATCCTGCCGTTGCCAGCAAAACCTACAAGCCCAGAATTAACAGTGAGGTAAAGGTAACTTTACGAGCAATAAGTTGCAACACAGTAAAATCTATACATGGAGCTTCCAACCTCTTTGCAATATTGCATTGTTCTGTATGGCATATTTATCCCCTGAACAATTACGTATCCCTGGCTCAGAGAAGTTTGTTGTCTTTCACTGCACCAGCCCATCAATCTGTATTTATTTTGTGCCTCAAACCTTTATCAAATGTTGTGCAGAAACAATAATACAGCTCATTTAAAAATATCAGAAATAAACATTAAGAAATGCAAGTGCTGATTCGGTTGATTGTTCGCACATTACAGATTTTGCCCCCTGCCTCTCTGTAAATAGGTTAGGTAAAACAAATTGATGGAATCAGTTTTCAGTTGACCCAGGCAATAATGAGCCCATCTGTTTGCTGAGAAAAACAGAATTCATTACTTGCCTCCAAATTAATCTCACGGCAGCTGAAAAGATTAGCATGCAAATGCTGGCTTCTAAAATATCATTAGTGCAAAAAATGCCCTTATTTTTAAATTGCAGAAAATGGAAAGCACAGGGGTGAAATTTAAATTTAGCAGCAACATAGTACCTTTGGGGGTGGGGTTTCGGAGAGCAGATATAACCACTTCAAACCGAGGTTCGAGGAATATCAGACTGGTTAGTCACAGATGGCCAATCTGCCTGTTGAAAGTTATTTTTTTTAATTTGTGCATCAAATTTAAGAAAACGTTTTTCAGCAGTTGATTAATAGTTTATTCATGTTGCTCATGACAGATTTACTGCTGGAAGTCCATTGGTAAAGCAATTCTCGGAACAGCTGCCATGACTGTTAAGTTTCTAGGTCTAGTAGTTTCATTTCAAAATCTTGTACACTGTGCCCCCTATTTTCCTGCCTCTATCCTCATCCTTACTCAAGTTCTGTCCCAGTGTGTTCTGCTGCCCAGTTACACTCCATTCCCCAAACCCTGTTGGATGAGATCTTCCTGGCTAGCTTGTGATTCCAATGCCAACTGTGATACCAGGTCGGGAACCCATCAGTGGCCGCAAGAGACATCAATCGCCTGACCCAGGAGCCCCGCTTAATGGTGAAGGGCAGATCCCCCGTCCCTCCCAGGGAACATCCAGGCTGAGCAATGGGGCCCACTGCAATGTCCTCCTGGCAGCCACACCAGGAGTGGTGGATAATGGTAATGGAGGTAGGAAACCTCTATGGTGCCTCATGGTTGGGGTGTTTACTGAAGTACTATGGGATTGTAGAAGATGGGCCTGGTCACAGCAGTCATCCTGAACCCTATAGGGCACAGAGGGGTTTGATTAATTTAAATGGACAACTAATAAACCCCCTGGCCCATGACAGGGCACCTCCAAATTGCTGCTAGACTTTGGCCTCAGCGGAAGGCTTACTTGCCATCAGGAAGATGCCATCAAGCGAGGTCTGAGGGAGAAATGAGACAGGAAAATGCACCAATCTGTAACTTTGCACCTGGTCATAGAGCCATAGTTCATAGAGGCATGCCACACAGAAGCAGACCCTTCATCCCAACTTATACAAGCTGACCAGGTTTCCTAAACTGAACTAGCCCCATTTATCTGCGCTTGGCCCATATCCGACTATACCTTCCCTATCCATGTACCTGTCCAAATAGTTTTTTAAATGCTGTCATTGAACCCACCTGTATCACTTCCTCTGGCAGTTCATTCTGTATACACACCACACCCTGTGTGAAAAGATTGCTTCTCACATCCCATTAAAACTTTTCCTTCTCACCCTAAATCTATGCCCTCTAGTTTTGAACTTCCTTAACCTGGGGAAAAGACATTGGCTATTCACCCCATTTATGCCCCTCATGAATTTTTAAACCACTGTAAGATCACCCTTCAGCCTTCTACTCTCCAGGGAAAAATGTCCTAGCCTATCCACCCCTTCTTTATAACTCAAACCCTTCAGTCCCAGTAACATCTTTGTTAGGCTTTTTTTCACCCTTTCCAGTTTAATAATATCCTTCCTATAGCTGGGCAACTAAAATTCACCCTTCTTAGTGCCTGCTTGTGGAAATCAACACTTCAGCCTCTTATCTTAGTTGCCAATGCCCAGGTCTGTTTGGCTATGACTCACGTGAGACTCTTATAATGTAAGGAATAGACATTGGTCAGGTAACACTAGAGAGTACAATGAATGTTTATTTGTTGCTGGTATTTCATACATACAGTACAATCACAGACTATAGTGTGTCTGGGCTCAAGCTTAGCAATTCAGATTTGCTACAATAAACTTCCCTCAGTGCGCCATGCTCCAAGGGGGCAGGATAAGCAAGATGGAGGCTGCAAGGTTTATACCACTGTCACATGCCATGATATGTTGCTGATATTGTGAAAATGTCTCTTAAAGGTATGTCATACATCAGCTGCAAGACATAGCACAACCAGCTCCACATTCTCATGCCCCACTGATTAAAGAAGTTTCTCCTGAATTCCTGATTGGATTCACTGGTAACTATTTTATATTTCTGACCCTTATTAATGTGGAATTCCACACAAATAGAAATACTTGCTCTACACTAACAGCTACACTTCATAATTTCAAGACATCCATCAGGTTACCTATCTACCTTTGTCTTTCTGGTGAAGGCAACCCCATCCTGTTCAGTCTTGAATGTCTGCAATGTGGTAATCACGCAAGGAACAACAGACTCCTCCTCTCACCCCTGCAGATTTCCAGCTCCTACATTTGTTTTGCTTGATAATTTTATAATGTAAGAGCTGTGAACTTGAATCTGTGTTTTTAGCACATAACATTGAGTTATTAGATTTATTTTGTAAGTCGACGAGGTATCAAAACGATGAAAAGCATGTTTCATCGTCACCTATCGTGTATTCTGGCTAGACTACTGATGAAAAATATGGAAACAAAACAGCTTCAGCTGTGATTTTAAGTCATACAAATCCCTGGAGCCATGTACCAGGGGGAAGCTCCAAGTGGCGAATAGAAACAGAACAAAATACAACGCTATGAAATGAAATTATCCTTGACAACTTATATTCCTCTTGAAAGTTCATAGGGAAATCTTAAACTGAGCAAAGGTAAATAAGTTCTAAGTTTAAAGTGAGGAGTAAGTGGTTTAGAGGGGATCTGCAAAAAAATATTTTCACCCAGAGGGTGGTAGAAATATAGAACAAGTTGCCTGAGACAGTTATGGAGGCAAATAATCTCATAACATTTAAAAAGCATCTGGATGAGCACTTAAAATGCCAGGGCATAAGGAGCAAGTGCAGGTAAATGGGATTAGTACAGTTTGGTGTTTGTTAGTTGGCATTGACATGATGGGCCAAAGGGCCTGTTGCTATGCTGTATGATTCTGTGACTCTATGACTTTCAAATAGAAAAGCAGTTTACAGTTGAACTGAGAGAAATGTTTCATTTCCCCACACCCAACCTTGCTTTTAGTTTTAGAAGAATCAGTTGAATTTGTCATTTCAGAGATAGTAGGAACTGCAGATGCTGGAGAATCTGAGATAACAAGGTGTCGAGCTGGATGAACGCAGCAGGCCAAGCAGCATCAGAGGAGCAGGAAGGCTGACATTTCGGGCCTGGATCCTTCTTCAGAAAATCTGCTTTCCAAGTTCAATCTGCCTATTCAAGTTGACAATACAGCTTTCCTATTGCTAGGCTTGAGTGGATCTTCTCTAACACTGTAGCCATAATAACCACACACAGCCACGTGCACATATCTCATTGTAGGCACCATATACTCCCCAATAAGATCAAGTGACCAGTATCCTCACCACAATATATAATATTTCTTGATTTAAACAACAACAAATTTCCACCCCAAAATCTGCACCTGATAAAAATTGATCCAAAAGAATTATTTTTAACTGCATGTCAGAAATAAAGTGCGTGATTCAAATTTGTTGCCCATCCCTAATTGCTTTTCGACTTAATTCAGAGGCTAGTTAAGACTCGTCAACCACATTGCTGTAAGTCTGGAGTCGCTTGTAGGCCAGGCCAGGTAAGGATGGCAAATTTCCTTTGTTGGAGGCCATAGTGAAACAGATGTTGTCACAGTGACTGTCACTGCTGGGTTTCAATCCAGATGTCATTAATTGAATTTTTAATTCCACCATCTGCTCTGGTAGGATTTGAAACCATATTCTGCAAGCATTAACCAACTGTCCTGGGCTGCAGGTTGGTTGAACGTAACATGGAGGTCATTTAGAGCAAATGGTGAGCAGAATTTGCCTGGTACCTGCTCTGGTTTCCATGTCAGGTTTTCTCCACATCAGTCTTTTTTTGGTGAGTATGATAAGATAGGAAGCTAATCCATTAACAAACCCTTTTACGAGGAGGAATCCCCATGAATTGGAAACTCACTACCATCCAGAGACAGTCACACTTGTGAAAAGCATAAAGGATGATGCACATTGCTTCTGACATCAAGATGAGCCTTGGTGCATGTCTCACCTGAATTTGCCACACATCTCGTCATAGCCCATGTCACTTAGACCCCCTATAGGATTCTGCCAAGTAACATATTCCACCTACTTTGTAGTGTCAGCCATTTTGAGTAGTTATTGCTCAGTCTACATTCGACCAAACATGGCAAGGTTCCAAATTCAATCAATCAATGAACAATTCATTTGTGATCATTTGTGCCACATCTTAGATGCCTCCACCAAGTACCCTGGAAGCTGCCATGATACATGCATCCTTTAGAACTCTCGTGTTCCTGCTTCACTTCAAAAGCCAGATGCTTTAGAAGGTTTGTTACTGGTGAACAAGGGCTACCTTTTGCAAACGTGTCCGATGACCCCATGACTTGGGACTGAAAACAAAAACAAGGCTGCCCATTCTTCTACCAGCACCATTGATCTGGGGTGGGTGGAGGAGGAGCAAAGTGTGTAACATAATCTGCACAACTGGAACAGAAAGACAGGGGATGTAGTTGATGCTGAAGAGTTGAGACTTTGTTGGCAGTCTACCAAGAAGGAAGATGAGGATATCGAGCAGGAGCAATATCACCTTCAACATGATGCAGAGACACAGCATGAGTGCAAGAAGTAAGACAGGACTTAACCGACCACTGGTTCCAATAGATAAGAACTGAGTGCAGTGATCATTTATTGACTGTATGTTTATTACTGTTAAAAGGCAAGAAACCTCTTTTTTTACCCAGGAGGAAATTGTTTGTCACCCTTTACCTTCGCTGTTGATCAATAAAAGGAAGCAGTTTTCAGCTGTTTGAAGGCTTTCCAACATGTGATCCTCCCACATTAAGCAACAACAAGATATTCTACTACACTGGGCTTTGTGGAAACCTTAGATAAGTTCAAACACGTTATGGCACTCAGGAAACATAAGCACTGTAGCTTGATGCTTGCCATTGCAGTTACAATGACAATCAATCAGAAAGGTGACAGCGTGAGATAATGATGATCGACATTTGCAGCATTAACTTCTGGCTCTGGAAGTCACTGCCATACACAGATCCTGGAGGTCTAGGCAGCAGAAAAACAAAATTAGCAGGAACACTGCTCACAGTTCTGAGGAAAGGACACTGTTAACTGTGTTTTATCCTTCACAAACGCTGCCAGACCGGCTGAGCTTTTCCAGCAACTTTGTTTTTGTAGCAGGAACACTGCCTGAATACAGGTGGGTTTTAGGCCTACATCCGGTGCTGAATATCCTGGTAAGTATCCAGAGCAACGAGTACTTCCATCACAGGTGAGCAGACAAAAGTATGAGTGCAGCACCATAGAGTCATGCTGCATTGTTAATATAGAGTCATAGAGATATACAGCATAGAGATAAACAGACCCTTCAGTCCAATTTGCCCATGCTGATCAGAAATCCTAAATAAATATAGCCCCATTCACCAGCATTTGGCCATCTCCCTCTAAACCCTTCCTATTCATATACCCATCCAGATTCCTTCTAAATGTTGTAATTGTACCAGCCTCCACCACTTCCTCTGGCAGCTCATTCCTTACACGCGGCACCCTCTGCGTGAAAAAAAGTTGTCCCTTGGGTCCTTTTAAAATCTTTTCCTTTTCGCCTTAAACCTATGCCCCCTAGTTTTGGTCTCCCTCACACCAGGGAAAAGATCTGATCTATTTACCCTAGCCATGCCCCTCATGATTTTATAAACCTCTGCAAGGGCACCCTTCAGCCTCCGATGTTCCAGGGAAAATTACCCCAGTCTATTCGGCCTCTACTGATAGCTCAAACCCTCCAACCCTGGCAACATCTTTGTAAATCTTTTCTAATCCATTTCAAGTTTCACAACATCCTTCCTGTAGCAGGAAGATCAGAATTGCAAGCAGTATTCCATTAGAGGCCTGACCAATGTCCTGTACAACTGCAGCATGACCTTTCCACTCCTATACTCAATGCACCGACCAATAAGGGCAAGCACACCAAAAGCTTTTTTCATTATCTTGTCTACCTGTGACTCCACTTTCAAGGAACTCTGACCCTGCACTCCAAGGTTTATTTGTTCAGCAACACTCCCCAAGACCTTACCAATAAGTGTATAACTCCTGCCCTGACTTGCCTTTCCAAAATGCAGCACTTCATATCTACCTAAATTAAACTCTATCTGCCACTCCTCTGTTCATTGGCCCATCTGATCAAGATCCCAAATATGAGATACAGTGACGAGTCGCGCGAGATAAGAGGTCTTCAAGAGAAACCCTCCCTGAAACTCCCTGAAATTGACACGAAGCTGAGCTTTGGTAAAATTAAGCCATGAGTTTTCATTCTCTAAGCACCTTCCCAAATCTTCTTGCCAATATTCATTCCATACTAGGGAGGTAAAAATTCTTCCCTGTATATTATATATAATTGTCAAAGGCATAAAATGTCAGCTGAGATTACATTTTCTGGAAGTTGGATAATAGGTTTTTATTCATTTTCGGGTTGCATGTTTCACTGGCTAGAGCAGCATTATTTGCCCTTCATTAGTGATAGTGAGCTGTGTTCTTGAATTACTGCAGCCCATATGGCACAGGGAAACCCACAATGCTGTTAGGGAGAGTATTCTAGGATTTTGACCCACCAACACAAAAGAAACAATGATATATTTCCAAGTCAGGGTGGCAAGTGGTCTGGGGCAGAACTTGCAGATGATGGTGTTCCCATGTAGCTACTGCCCTTGTCCTTCTAGATGGTTGTGGTTGTGGGCTTGGAAGGTGTTGTCTAAGGAGCCTTAATCCTGCTGTGTGTTTTGTATATGGTACACACTGCTCCTATTGAGCATTGGTGGTGAGGGACTAATTGTAGTTGAGGAGCCAGTAAGCAGGTTAAATTTATGATGGAAAGTAGTTTATTGATGAAACAACTGAAGTTGGTTGGGTCAAGGATCTATCCTGAGAAACTCCTACACTGGTATCCTGGAGCTGAGAAGAATGAGTTCCAACAATCACCATCCATTGTGCTTGGTATGACCTCAATGAACGATTATTATTTCTAGCTTTGCTAGATCTCACCACTGGAATTCAACACTTTTGTCAATGTTTAAGCTAAGATTATAATGAGGTCACAAATTGAGTGACCCTGGAGGAACCCAAACCGAGCAGTTTATCGTTAAACAAAATTGCTTATAGCACTAGTGATAATCCTTTCCATCAGTTTACTCAGGCTTGAGAGTAGACTGATGGGGTGTCAACTGGCCAGGTTGGAATCATCCTGTTTCTTGCGCACAAGACTTACAATTTTCCACGTTGTTGGGTAGATGCCAGTGTGGTAGCTATACTGGAACATTTTGGCTAGGGCCACTACAAGTTCTGGAACATGAGTCATCATTACTATTATTGGAATGTCATCTGGGCCCACAGCTGGTGTAGCGCCTTCAGTCATTCTTGCCATCACATGGATTTAAACCCAGCTCCCCTGAGCATTACCTGGGTCTGTGAAATTACTAAACTAGTGACAATACCAATGTAGCATTGTCTCCCCTGAGACTAACCCTTAATTTTACTTAAGTGCTAGTTTTATTCCCTAAGTCTAGCATTCCATTAACTCATACTGATACTTCTCAATTTTATCTCTTTGTCTCTTGAAGTACTGGGAATAGTTCTACGTGCCCCTGCAGGTCTCCAATATCTGATCTAGCTGACTAAGCATCCAGACAAAGTCTGGGAAACTGTTCAGAGCTGTGCATGTTCCAACTTACATGTGTAGACAGGACTTCCACTGTAGTCATAGTGCAATAAAGCCAGGAGAGTGGGAACAGTGCCAATTAATTTCTTGGCCAATTATGCAAGCAACATGTTCAACAATTAAAACTGAACCCAATCCTGTCTGGTCCTGATGTCCTCATGCTTGCACTTTTGCATTGCAGGTTGCATCAGTCAATCAGGTATTAGTGCTCAATCTTACAGAATGCCCACAATCAAGAGATCTCTGAATTTTCCTCTATCTCTTAACTTGGTTTCGCTTTTAGAATCGAATAATGTGCACAGTGCAAGAGGAGGCCATTCAGTCTGTTGTGTCTGTGCCAGCTCTCTGCAGGAGCAACTCAACTAGTTCTATCAGACAAGTATCAGAGTTCAACTACATCCTATTGCTTCAGTACTTCCAGAAACTCACTGCTACTAGTCAGGAAATAGCTGGCTGTTCAGCAACAAAAGGAAGAGGAGACATGAATAAAAGGATAGGAGCCCAGATGACTGCCTTTATTAATGTTTGACAAAGTTCTCCATGAGTCAAGCAACCTCTAAAATAGCTAATGCAGTTGCAAGTTACCGTGGATGCTGGAAATCAGAAATAAAATAATGTTGGAAAAATTCTGCAGGTCAGGAAGCCTCTGTAAAGAGAAACAAAATTGGCATTTCAAATTGATGACTTTTATCAGATTAGTATCAGACATATTAGAGTGTGAGATGAGCCCTCTAATAGACGTGGTGTCTCTGATATTCTCCTGACAGGACCTTCCTTCTGTTGCCCTGGGATACACCACCACCATTCTCCTGGCAGTCTCTAGTGTTAATATTGGTAGCAGCAGGCAGCTATATCACAGAGCTGGCTGGACACTGGCTGTGTGCTTCTTTGTTTTGGAAACAGAAGCAGAGACAGCTGGATGCGAAACTGGTTATCCCCAGGCAAGTTATTGTCACATCCCACTGCTAAATATCTCCATTTCAGGTGGAAAAGCAATAGACCAATCCTCAGGTGCTGTCTGACCAGCCGTGCTTTTCCAGCCCCACATTTATTGCCTCTAGCTTCCAGTATCTGGGGTCCATACTGTCAGCAAATCAACTGTGTTGTTGTATACAAATAAAATAAGGAATGTGGCACCCTCCTTCCAAAGTTAGGATGTTGGGACCTTGAAAATATGTCAGCATTTACAATGAATGGCCTCTTGACAGTATGTTAAATAATTGGAAGCTGAAGCTAGTGTTTAAAAAATGTGATAATTTAAGAAATATTTAGATATGAGCCTAAAAGAGATGGGTGTATTCAATTGGGACAAATGTTCTTTTTCATCAACAAGAATCTCCTGAACAAAGAATCATTAATGTTTGGTCTGGACTCAGTACTATCTGACTTCCTGTTATATAGTATTCAGAAAGTGCAACTGTATGGAACAGGTATTAATTATTATCTTTTATATTATTCTGCACTCTCCTTTTTCGCAGGTTTGCCTAGACAACCTCAGGGTTGGTGGAAAATAATCTCCCATGTGAACCCAGGTGAATGAGTTTGTTTGTAATAGTTGACAAGCCTGGAGCTGTGTCATCAGTTGATGATCCATTAAGCAATAAGAGTAGTCCTGTCAACAACCTACTGGTTAATACTCAGCTCAAATATAAAGATTCAACGGAATGGCTGCAAACGTAATTATTGCTGTTAAAAGACAACAATGAATATAGCTTTGGATTAACAAAGTTAAATGATATCATTCTAATTTGTAAATGGTTATGAAGTAATGTAAGAACAAATAAAATTACTCTTTTGCTGAGTTTTAAGAGTTGAAAATCTAATTTAATCCTAAACGGCATAATTGATTTATTCTACATTGGGTTCTAGATTGACAGTAAGGATGAGACTTTGTCTTATAAAGAGAGATTGGCCTGTTTATGCCTTTACTCTCTGGATCTTAGAAGACTGAGAGGAGACCTCATTGAGGTATCTAAGATGCTAAAGGGGATTGATAAAGTAGAAGTAGAGAGAATGTTTCCATCTAAAAAATGAGATCAGGGTTAGCAGATTTCAAACAGAGATGAGGTGAAATTGCTTCAAAGAATTGAGAATGTGTGGCATTCATTTCCTACAGTGTGGTGGATGACAAGACATTGAGCTAATTTAAGGAGGAGATAGACAGACAGATTTTTTAGTAATGATTAAAGAATCCCTACAGTGTGGAACCAGGCTACTCAGCCTATCTAGTTCACACCAACTCTCTGAAGAGCATCCCACCTAGACCTAACCCCCACCCTATCCGTGTAATCCTGCATTTCCCACAGCCAATCCACCTAACCTGCACACCCTAGAGGAAAGCCACGCAGACACAGGGAGAATATGCAAACTCCACACAGACAGTCACCCGAGGCTAGAATTGAACCCATGTCCCTGGCGCTGTAAGACAGTAGTGCTAGCCACTGTGCCACCATGCTGCCCTGCTGAGCCCCTGTGCCAATGAGTTGAAGGGTTACAGGGAGTGGACAGGAAAGTGGAGTTGAGGCCAGGATGAGGTCAACCACAATTGTACTCCTTTTCCCTGTTCTTATGTTCTTATGTACTGCTGTCTATGACCACTAGCCCACCATAACTTACAGCAGAACAATTTTATCTGTAATGTGCTTACATAGCAATTAAAGGAGGGTTTTTGCTTTCCTTTGCACCAGTTATTTAGGTGCATTGGACACATTAGGCATAGAGGTTCATCCATTTATTTCCAAGCCATGAATATATTCACAATGCAGTGCACTCTCTGGGCTGAATCCTCTGGAGCCGCAGGAATGGGCTGGGAGCTGGGGGTGGGGATAAATTGGGAGGGAGGTTGGAGGTGGAGGCAACTGGGGATAGAGTACCCATTGCTTTCTCACCACCATGGCCTTCTGTCAGGAATGAGAAGGATAACACTTCACGTTAGATGGTTCTTTCCTGATGTTGCAATCGCTCTAACAGCAGACTTTTCCATGCAGGAAGACTGGCTACTAAGCCCTAGAGCCCTGCAGCAGTCCATTAACATCAAGCTACTGTGAAAGCCAGTCAAGGCTCATTCAAACAGTTGATGCTCAGTTTTCCAACTGTTTTCCAGGTAACAGCAAACTCCAGGCCTATTTTCCCAGGTTTAGGAGGCACATATCCATTAGGCAAAGTCGTAAAGGATACTGGAGGTTTGAACTTAAAGGCAAAAAGTACTGGAGAAACTCAGCAATTCTGGCAGCATGACACAGAGTTAACATTTTGATTTAATATGATTTATTCTCCCAGCTGAAAGGGGCTGGAAAATTATATTTTCTTTATTCTGTTGATAATGGAAGAGGAGAGCAGATGAGGAGGGTACCGGGGAAAAATGCCAAGGGTGTGCTAAGGATAGGAAAGGAGAGTTGTAGATGAAGAATAGTTGGTAATGGTGGGTGTAAATAGTTGAAAATATATCTAATAAGAGCAAATCCTTTCAAACAAGACACTGGGAGGGCCAGCAAAGAGGCCGTACAATCAAAATGGAGAAAAACGCATGGTCTAAAATTGACAAGGACGCAAGGTACCTGATTGGCAACTGAGATGTTGTTCTTCCAGCTAGTGTCAAGCTTCACTGGAACATTGCAGCAGAGCTAGAACATAAAGGTTAGCAAGTGAGCATGATGGTGTATTGAAATAGCAAGCAAATGGAATGTTAGGATCATTCCTACGGAGACAGTGGAAATGTTACACAAGGTGTTCACCTAGTCTGCACTTGGTCTGACCAACATAGGAAGAATTGCATTGTCAGCAGTAAATAAAGTAGACTCAGTTGAAGAAAGTAGAAGTAAACTGTTGTTTCAACTGGAAGGCATATTCAAACAGTGAGAGGGAGGTTACAGGGCAATGTTACTTAAGAATCAGGAGCAAGAGTAGGCCATCTGGCACATTGAGCTTGCTCCACCATTCAATAAGATCATGGCTGATCTTTTGATGGACTCAGTTCCACTTTCCTGCATGTTCGCCATAAACTTTAATTCCTCTACTTTCCAAAAGTCTATCTATCTTTGCCTTAAAAACTTTCAACAAAGTAGCCTCAACTGCTTCACTGGGCACGGAATTCTGTAAATTCACAATGCTCTGGGTGAAGAAGATTCTCCCTCAACTCAGTCTTAAATCTGTTGCCCCTTATTTTGAGTCTATGTCCCCTTGTTCTGGCTTCAGCTGCCAGTGGAAACAATCTCACTGC
The DNA here is from genome assembly GCF_030684315.1 of Stegostoma tigrinum. NCBI lineage: Eukaryota > Metazoa > Chordata > Chondrichthyes > Orectolobiformes > Stegostomatidae > Stegostoma > Stegostoma tigrinum. The sequence goes on along the minus strand of NC_081359.1, from coordinate 89,339,118 downwards.
TTCTACCTTATCTATTCCCTTCATTATTTTATATGTTTCTATAAGATTTCCCCCCGGGCCCAATTCTTCTAAATTCCAATGAGTGCAATCCCAGTCTACTCAATCTCTCCTCATGAGCCAGCGCTCTCAACTATGGAATCAATCTAGTGAATCTCCTCTGCACTCCCGCCAGTGCCAGGCATCCTGTCTCAAGTAAGGAGACCGAAACTGTATGCACCGCTCCATGTGTGGCCTCACCAGCACCCTATACAGTTGCAGCATAACCTCCCTGTTTTTAAACTCCATCCCTCTAGCAATGAAGGACAATATTCCATTTGCTTTCTCAATTACTTGCTGAACCTGCAACCAACTCTTTGCGATTCATGCATAAAGACACAGATTCTTCTGCACAGCAGCATGCTGCAATTTTTCACCATTCAATTAATAGTGTATTTTACTGCTATTCCTCTCAAAATGGATGACCTCACATTTATCAACATTGTGCTCCATCTGCCAGACCTTTCCCACTCACCTAACCTATCTGTATCCTTTTGCTTTTTCTGTGATTACATGTGCAATGGGGTGGTTGGTAATGAAGTGTTAAAAGTAATGGCGGAGTGAGTGGGGGTGCAGGGTGCAAATGATCCCAGATTAATGCTGACAGGGGAGGGGAAGAGTGGTTGATGATGGCACCCAGCTGGAAGTGGCAGAAGTAGAGAGAATGATTGTTTGAATATGGAGGCTAGTGAGGTGACAAGTTAAAATGAGGATAAAACAAAAAAAAACTAAAAGAACTGTGAATGTTGGAAATCAGAAATGAAAACACAATTTACTGGAAAAACTCAGCAGGCCTAGCAGCATCCATGTAGAAAAAGCAAAATTGACATTTCAAGTCCAGTAACTCTTCTTCAGAGAAATAACGGGTATCTTATTGTTTTGGGAGGGAGGACAGGAGTGCGGGAAACTGTTTGGACATGGCTGATGGCCCTGTCAATGAAGGGGGTAGGATTTGTTTAGTAAGAGAGGCAAGTCCCGAGTTCTGGGAAAAGGAGACCCATATTTACAGAGAATTGGGAGAATGGAATGGACTCCTTACAGGAAACACAGAGCAGGGTCAATTTCTGTTCTAAGTGTGAAAAAATGCTCACTAAAGCATCAAAAAGTGTTCACAACAATAGAAATTTCCAGCCATGCACTTCATCATCAACAGATCTTTGACTTCTATACAGGAAGTGAAAAATGTCCATTCAACCCATTTACTCATGATCGCTCATTCCACTAGGTCTTGCTTCATTGGTATCTGAATTCCAATTACTTATCTAAATAAAAATCTATAAGCCTCGGCATTGACACTGATGTGTTGCAAGTGAAGTGTAACTGTTGAGTTTAAATTATTGTCTTTTGATAGCTTTTGTACATTTCCAATGTCAAGCGCAGATCCCAAGCAAGGTATCATGATTCCTGATAGACTCACAGGTGAAGAGAAATAAACTGACACTTCTTCTTTATTTACCTAATGCCTCAGTTGGTTACAACTAGGTTAATTTATAAAGGACTCGCCTCCTTTGTGGATAACCTTCACCCAGAACAAATGAAATAATGTTTTGAATGAAGCCAATTTGACAAGGTATTCTTGAGTTAACAAAGACTGACTTTATTCATTACTAAGTGCAAGAACAAAAAAGATTGAAACACATACACACAGACTAGATATAAAAAGTGGATACACATGTCAGTTGAGAAATTAGGTAGTGATTATTGATAGTTCAGCAATCAATTTCAGGATTCCTTTAACAGTTAGTTGAAATGCTTTTATCCTGTTTCCTTTTGACACCACTGGCGAGCAGACTTCCAGCAGTCAGTCAGGGTGTCCTTAACCCTTAAGGTCAAAAACCACACAACATCAGATTATAGTCCAACAGCTTTATTTGAAGACACAAGCTTTCAGAGTCGCAGTCTTTCTTCAGGAGGTGTCAGGACACCTGAAGAAGGAGCAAGATTTTGAAAGCTTGTGTCTTCAAATAAAGCTGTTGGACTATAACCTGATGCTGTGTGATTTTTGGCCTTGTCCGCCCCAGTCCAACACCAGCACCTCCACATCTTAACTGTTATTGCAGTGGTGAAAAGTGGGTGGTTCTTTATCTGTGACCTTCACAGCAAACAGGCACTGAACCCTAATTAGTACATGTGTCCTTAGCCTGCTAGCCCACCTTCTTCCACTGGCTCACAAACTAGCTTCTAATGCCTGTTTTTGTGTATTTTTGAAAGTGGAGGATGCAAAACCTGCATCTTGCCCAGACTCCCCACAAGGAGCTCGAACAGCTCGTCCACTTCACCAACACCTTCCACCCCAACCTTAAGTTCACCTGGACCATCTCTGATACCTCTCTCTTCTTCCTGGACCCCTCTGTCTCCATCTCTGGTAAGCACCTGAAAACCAATATCCATTTCAAGTCTATCGACTCCCACAGCTACCGAGAATACACCTTCTCCCACCACCTTCCTGCAAAAAGGCCATTCCCTATTCCTAATTCCTTCCCCTCTGCCACATTTGCTCCCGAGATGAGGCATTCCATTCCCAGACATCCCAGCTGTCCTCATTTTTTAAGGACCGCAACATCCCCCCCACCCCCCACCGCAGTGGTCAGAAACACCCTCGACCATGTTTCTCGCATTTCCTGCAACTCATCCCTCACACCCCCTTCGCATTAACAACCAAAACAGAACCCCCTTTGTCCTCACGTACCACCCCAACAACCTCCGGATCCAACACAGCATCCTCTGGCAATCTGACCCCACCAGCAAAGACATTTTCCCCTCCCCACCCTTATCTGATTTCTGGAGAGACTACTGTCTCCATGACTCCCTTGTCCGCTCCACACACCGCTCCAGCCCCACCACACCCGGCACTTTTGCCTACAACCGCAGGAAGTGCTACACCTGCCCCCACACCTCCTCCCTCACCCCCATCCCAGGCCCTAAGAAGACCTTCCACATCAAGCAGATGTTCACCTGCACATCTGTTAATGTGGTATACTGTATCCACTGTTCCCAATGTGGCATCCTCCACATTAGGGAAACCAAGTGGAGGTTTAGTGACCACTTTGTGAAACACTATGCTCGGTTCACGACAAACAACTGCATCTCCCAGTCGCAAACCATTTCAACTCCCCCTCCCACTCCTTAGACGACATGTCCATCCTGGGCCTCCTGCAGTGCCACAATGATGCCACCCGAAGGTTGCAGAAACAGCAACTCATATTCTGCTTGGGAACCCTGCAGCCCAATGGTATCAGTGTGGACTTCACAAGCTTCAAAATCTCCCCTTCCCCCACTGCATCCCAAAACCAGCCCAGCTTGTCCCTGCCTCCCTAACCTGTCCTTCCTCCCACCTAACCACTCCTCCTACCTCAAGCCCCAACACCATTTCCTACCTACTAGCCTCATCCTGCTTCCTTGACCTGTCCATCCTCCCCGGACTGACCTATCCCCTCCCTAACTCCCCACCTACACTCACCTTTACTGGCTCCAACCCAGCCTCTTTGACCTGTCTGTCTCCTGTCCACCTATCTTCTCCTCTATCCATCTTCGATTCACCTCCCCCTTTCTCCTTATTTATTTCAAAATCCCCTTCCCCTCCTCCATTTCTGAAGAAGGGTCTAGGCCTGAAACGTCAGCCTTCCTGCTCCTCTGATGCTGCTTGGCCTGCTGTGTTCATCCAGCTCTACACCGTGTTATCTTTTGCCCAGGCTGCTGTCTTTTCTCCAATCATGTTTACAGTCTGAGATAATTCCCCGGAGATTACAAAGCAGTTTATAGTGCATTTTTCCCTTTTCAGTCCATCCTTTTGAAGCTTCTTTGGGTGTGATGGCCCAGGGTCTTGCTATCTCTCCAGACAGCCACCAAATTCACAACCAAATTGCCTTTTGGATGTATCATTTTTCTAAAATAAATGAACGTATAATGAAAACTTCAATATGTTCATAAGTACTTTAAGACTCCTCTGTCATCATGACACCATGTAAGTTCCCATTCGACTCAGGATGTTTCCTTACTTTACCAATAGCATCTGCACCTATCGTTCTGGGAATTTTGTACTGAAAACTAAAATTGCTGGAGATCACAGCGGGTGAGGCAGCATCCACAGAGAGAAAGCAAGCTAACGTCTTGAGCCTAGATGACTCATCATCTCCTTTGCTAGAAACAGCTGCTGCATTATAGAACCAGCTTTTCTTTGAGAACTTATGTTGCCTTTCAGCATCTAAAAAGGAGAAGTTGCGGATGTATGAGGAGAAGCAAACTTAAGGACAGAAAACTGAAGAGCTTCTGAGCCAAGTATATACCCTTCCAGAGGTAATGGGAACTGCAGATGCTGAAGAATCCGAGACAACTAAGTGCGAAGCTGGATGAACACAGCAGGCCAAGCAGCATCTCAGGGGCACAAAAGCTGACGTTTCGGGCTTAGACCCTTCATCAGAGAGGGGGATGGGGAGAGAGTTCGAAATAAATAGGGAGAGAGGGGGAGGCAGACCGAAGATGGATAGAGGAGAAGATAGGTGGAGAGGAGAGTATAGGTGGGGAGGTATGAAGGGGATAGGTCAGTCTGGGGAGGACGGACAGGTCAAGGAGGCAGGATGAGGCTAGTAGGTGGGAAATAGAGGGGCGGCTTGAGGTGGGAGGAGGGGATGGGTGAGAGGAAGAACAGGTTAGGGAGGGGGGGACAAGCTGGGCTGGTTTTAGGATGCAGTGGGGGGAGGTGATGAGCTGCGCTGGTTGTGTGGTGCAGTGGGGGGAGGGGACAAGCTGGGCTGGTTTTGGGATGCAGTGGGGGAAGGGGAGATTTTGAAGCTTGTGAAGTCCACATTGATACCATAGGACTGCAGGGTTCCCAAGCGGAATATGAGTTGCTGTTCCTGCAACCTTCGGGTGGCATCATTGTGGAACTGCAGGAGGCCCAGGATGGACATGTCATCTATGGAATGGGAGGGGGAGTTGAAATGGTTTGCGACTGGGAGGTGCAGTTGTTTATTGCGAACCGAGCAGAGGTGTTCTGCAAAGCGGTCCCCAAGCCTCCGCTTGGTTTCCCCAATGTAGAGGAAGCCACAATGGATACAGTGGATACAGTATACCACATTGGCAGATGTGCAGGTGAACATCTGCTTGATATAATGACTTTCCATATCAAGCAGATGTTCACCTGCACATCTGCCAATGTGGCATACTGTATCCACTGTATCCGTTGTGGCTTCCTCTACATTGGGGAAACCAAGCGGAGGCTTGGGGACGGCTTTGCAGAACACCTCCACTCGGTTTGCAACAAACAACTGCACCTCCCAGTCATGAACCATTTCAACTCCCTGTCCCATTTCTCAGACAACATGTCCATCATGGGCCTCCTGCAGTGCCACAATTATGCCACCCGAAGGTTGCAGGAACAGCAACTCATATTCCGCTTGGGAACCCTGCAGCCCAATGGTATCAATGTGGATTTCACAAGCTTCAAAATCTCCCCTTCCCCCACTGCATCCCAAAGCCAGCCCAGCTCGTCCCTGCCTCTCTAACCTGTTCTTCCTCTCACCTATCCCCTCCTTCCACCCCAAGCCGCACCTCTATTTCCCACCTACTAACCTCATCCTGCTTCCTTGACCTGTCTGCCTTCCCTGGACTGACCTATCCCCTCCCTACCTCCCCACCTATACTCTCCTCTCCACCTATCTTCTCCTCTATCCATCTTCGGTCTGCCTTCCCCTCTCTCCCTATTTATTTCAGAACCCTCTCCCCATCCCCCTCTCTGATGAAGGGTCTAGGCCCAAAACGTCAGCTTTTGTGCTCCTGAGATGCTGCTTGGCCTGCTGTGTTCATCCAGCTTCACACTTTGTTATGTGCCCTTCCAGGCCTGATTTTGCTGCATTTGCTGTTGTCAGTTACTCTGACCACCCCAGTTTTCAAGAAAGCTTCACCTAATGGTGAGAATCTTCTGTTCTGCAGTCTAGGTTCAATGCCAGATGTGGAAATGAGTGTCATTTTGGCTTTTCTTATGCAATTATACAATTCTCAGCTAATAGGGATATAGAATGGTTTGCCGAATGGCAGGCAGTTCACACCCGGGCATGACTTTTCAGAATCAAGGGTCCTGAAACAACCCCAAAGAGCACCCATTCATTCAGTGCAAGTCAGGAACATCACTCAGTCTCTCCACACTGCCAGCCAAACATTCTGACCTCTTCCACACTTCCTCAGCCAACCTGCTTCCTAACTCCCCAGTGCCTTCCAGACAACCGCCCCACTACACCCCCACCTTCCTCAGACAGACATCCACCCTTGGCCAGTCTTTTTGACCCGATCCCATTCTTAATCATGCATGGCTTCAATGAATCTTCCTCAAACAGGGCGAGCAGCATGGACAAAGCACTCCAAAAACAAGCGATTGCAGTACTTTCCTGCTGCATTCCTCTTAAATGTCGCCATATTGCTGGAGATATTCTTGGAGAAATTCATTGGGAAGGAGTAACTTGATGCTGGCATACTGGCCTTTTAATGTGCATTCATGGAATCCAAATACATGCAAAATGTCTTCCTGACCGCTGCTGTTGGAGAGCTTGGTCTGCCTGTTCTTAATTGTATCTGAATTGCAAGCTTGCATCCTATCATCAGGGGCTTGAGATTTTGCAGTTAAGAACCCCTGCTTTCCTTGCTTCCTGCTTTCAGGAGTAACACAGGATTCCTTCCCATTCTTTAACAGCAGTATTTGGACAGAACAACATCGGGTTGCTATAAACTCAACTTGCCCATTAACATGAAAAGCAATGTTCCCACCAAAGTATTGCATGCAAGTTGGCACTTCAGCAAAATTTGTTGACCTTTCTTCATTGTCTGCCTCAGAGGAACACATGCAGGAGTCGCTCTTGAGATCAGCTAATTCACAATTATTAAGACATTAAATGTTTGGTTTTTGATCTTTAGGGCTGAATAACACATTAGGTGTGCTCTCTTAACCTCTGATGAGAGTAGCACATAGAATAATCGGGACAGCACACTTTTATACAATTCCTACAGAATTCCTCTAGCTATAAACTAGAAAAATAGAGTGAAATGAGCTTTAAATCAAAATAACATGAACCCACTGTTCAGAGTTCATAGATTTAAGTTTTTTTTATACTTTGACATTATGGCATTGGCACTGGCTGGGCCAGCATTTATTTGCAATTCCTGAATGAAATTGTAAAGATGGTGTGGAGCTGCCTTCTTGAACTGCTACAATCTTTCAGAGGTAGATACATTCACAATGCCACTAGGGAGGGAATTCCAGCATTTTGACCAAGGGACATGGAAGGAACAATGATATTTTTCAAGTCAGGATGGTACATGATTTGGCAGCGAATTTGTGAGTGGTGCTTTTTCCTTGAATTTACTGTACTTGTCTTTCGAGGTCATGTTTTTGGAAGCTGCTTTCGAAGGAACAGTGATGAGTTGCTGACTGATGTGAATGTGGAGAGCCCAGTTTGAAATTGGCCAATTTTTAACCGTCATGAACAAAAAAAGGAATATATCTGGCCATTCGCGTGGAATCTGCTTGTTGATGAAATGGAAACATAAAACTTTCCATCACTTAATGTATTTCTGAGCCATAAATAATCTCAACTATAAGCAATTATAACTTGCTGAGTTTGCACAGCTGTTAAATTGTTTTATTATTTCTGATTTAAGTGCCTTTATACACGTGTCTTCCTGCCTCCTTTACAATCACCGCACAGTTAGAATCAAACAAATGTAAGACAAGGCATAAACAAAGTAACCCTTCTAGGGAGAGGCCATGCAGGAAGTACACGACCGTGAAATTCTTCAAAATTTTTTCAACAGTGTTGTTGTTGCGAAAAATTGAAAGCGAGCCTCACAATCCTTATGTTAACTCAGAGTTCCAGAGCAGAAGAATTCTCAACCTTATTCAGGTTTTCTATTAGTTCTGATGCTGAACTAAGTTTTACTCAACTCTACTTTCTCTTCCAGGACTCCTGGGGTTGATGGAATCCTCAAGGTTTGTACATCAGAAGGCAAAAATATCTCATAGCTTAGTCATTCCTTAAACATCCAGATAGGAATAAAATACCAGATACTCATGTCTGGAATTATAAATTACAAGTATTAGGAAGTAATGGTGAATTTGTTATGACCCCAGGTTATAAAAGCTAATATTTCTTTAGCCATATCAGTGGAACTTGCCAATTTCAACAAGTCATTTTTTTGTAACAGGTTATACTTTTCCAATCCATCCAATATAATCCTCCAATCGTAGAATGAGATATGAATCCACCTTTATTACTGAATAATCTGTGTAATTATCTGTGCACAATTATTGAGATCCATCTGGCTTTGGCACCATCATAACAGATGACCTCAACATCTTTGACTCAGTTCAATAACGTCATTTTCCATTAAGAGAACTTAATCTCTTCACTCACTTTGGCTCAGTTCACTGAGTTGAATCTGGAAAGATGTTGGCTTATAGGCAAGCCAAATGTTGGCTTATAGGCACCCCATTCCATACATTAGCATTATGTATTGCCATGTTTTTCCTAAGCTAATTGCACAAATCAATTTAAGAGTCTTATATCTTTTGTAAGTCACTGTAGTAATTTTCTGGGAAAAATTCCATCTAATGTCATGTTAATTAATCTGATTACCGGAGAGACAACTTCTAAATTTTCAACTTTCGATTCATTTTCGAATTGCTGTGATATTTTTATTTCACTCATTATTTCTTTCACCATTTTAAATACACCTCAGTTCTGATTATTCTTCCAGTCGTAGTATTATAGCATTGTTTGACCATATTAACATGACGCATCCGTTGATTTTTGCCCTGACTGGAGTACTCACCACCATATAATCACATCATTTTGATTCTGTTTTGATAATTTCACTTTGATGTTTCATTTTGATTTGATAAGATCCAGTGAAACTTACCTTTAATTGTTCCACAGAGACAGGAAGAAATGCCAACGCTTTGTCTCCAACTGAATTAGTTCCAAGCTTGGACATTTTATATCCGCACCAATTTTTCATGTTTCATGCGCATTTTCAGATGTTTGTTGCCTGCTTACCAAGTTTTAGTTAGTTCCCCATGAAGGTCGCTCATGTAGTTAGTCTCTGAGCTTTGGTTTAAAGGTTTTCTTTAAATAATTTTAGGGATCCTCTCACCCTATGTCCATATATCAGTTCAAAAGTCCTGTGACTCATTAAAGGTATCCCTAATGGCAAACAGTAGCAGTGGAATTCCTTTATCCCAATCGTTGGGACATTTCTGACAATGACCTCTAATCAACCTGGGATAGCGCAGTAGGTCATCAGCATTTGAGCAGCAGGAAAAACAAAGTTTCAGGCCAAAACCTTTCATCAGGATTGGGGAGGAGGAGGGGAGCTCAGAAATAAATAGAGGGAGAGGAGTGAAGCTGGGGGAAGAATAGATGGGATGGTGATAAGTGGATGCAGGTAGGGAATTATTGTGATTGGTCAGTGGAAGGGCAAAATAGATAGGTGAGTAAGAAGATGAACAAAATAAGTCAGTTCCGAGAGGCGAGGAGGAATATCGAAACTGGTGAAGTCAATATTTTGGCCATTGGGCTATAAGCTCCCAAGGCGAAATATGAGGTGTTGTTCCTCCAGTTTACATTTTCCTCTCACCTCCATCCAAGGTCCCAAACAATCCTTCCAGGTCCGGCAGTACCTTACCTGCACTTCATTCAACCTAATCTACTGTATGCATTGTTCTCAATGTGGTCTCCTCTATATTTGGGAGACCAAACGCAGACCCTGCGACTAGTTTACACTGCAACGATACTCTGCACACATCAACCAACCAGACCTTCTTGTTGCCATTTTAATTCCCCCTGTCACTCCCCTGGTCACATGTCCATCCTTGGTCTCCTCCACTGTCAGAATGAGGCCAAATGTCAACTAGAGGAACAACACTTGATATTTTGCCTTGAGTTTACAACCCAATAGCCTCAATACTGACTTCACTAGCTTCAAAATCCCTCTGTCCCCAGATTCGTGCCATGTCCAGCCCTACTCCTCCTCCCTGACCTGACCTGCCCTGTCCTGTCCATCTTCCTACATTCCTATCTTCTCCACCCTTCCCACTGAGCAATCACAATAATCCCCTACCTGCACCGACTTATTACCATCCCACCTACCCTTCCTCCAGTACCACTCCCCTCCCTCTATTTACTTCCGGGCTCCTGTCCCCGTCCCCAGTCCTGACGAAGGGTTTTGGCCCAAAATGTTGACTTTCCTGCTCCTCGGATGCTGCCTGACCTGCTGTGCTTTTCCAGCTCCACGTTAATGACTGTGACACCCAGCATCTGCCATCCCTACTGTCTCCAAATGACCTCTAATCATTCCCTTTAAAGCATAAAGTCAACTTTGTAATACCCCTCGAGATTGTGGATAATATGTAAATAGTTTTAATCTCAAACTAGTCATTATTTCATTGGAATACTCGTGACATAAAGTTTGAACCCTTACCCACTTGTATTTCTTTGGTTAAGCCGTATCTAGTGAAATGTTGAACTGCTATTCCATTTTCACTGTAATAGTCCCCAAAGCCATTGCCTCCCAAAATTTTGATGGAGTGTCCATAATTGTTTAAGGATACTGATTCTCACTCCAGGTTTTAGTCTGGGGTCCCCTTGCACTACTGGTGTACTGTTTCTTGGTCAATCTACTTACAGAAGGATGTTAATGCATTGAAAGCAATTCAGAAAAGGCTTACTGGACTAATACCTGGAATTAGCAGGTTACCTTGTGAGGACAGGTGAGACAGATCATTTATTCTCTTAAGTTTAGTGGAATCAGAGGTGATTTAATCGAAACATAAAAATTCTGAGGGGACTTGACCAGATAGATGGAGAAAGCATGTTTCCTCTTGCAGGTCATAATTTAAAACTTAAAGGGCACCAATTTAAGACAGAAATGAGAAAAAAAACTCAGAGAATTGTGAGTCTTTGGAATTCCCTTCGTCAAAAAAGCGGCAACGCAAAATCTTTAAATAGTTTTTAACGCAAATTACTAAGAGGGTGAAAGATTATTGAGGCTAGCAGGAATGTAGAGTTGAGGTCCAGCCTTGATCTTATTGAATGTCATTGCAGACTGGAAGGGCTGAGAGGCCTGTTCTTGTTTCTTGTGTTCCTCCAGCACTCTCTGTTTTTGCTTCAAAACAGTTTCCAGTTGGCTTCAGGTCCCCCATCTCCCTTCAGCTGGAGGGCTTCTGAGCTCTGAATAATGTAAATAATTATTGCTTAAATATAAAAAACTGAACTTTCTTTAAATAGTAAAATTAGAAAACTGCTCTCCAGGTGTGTGTCTCGGACAGTCAAAACTGCCACAATTAAAACAAAAACATAATCTTTCACAGCAAGTTGTGTTTGCGTTTGATCTCCTGCTCCTCACCCTGCCAAGCTGGTTAAGAGTCTCCACTCCAACCTTTCCTCCCACAACCCTTTATTTCCACAAAATGTGCAGATATCAATCCAAAGTACAGTACCAGCAAATTCCAATCCACTCTATTGGCCGGTGTAAACGTTGATCAGTCCTTTTGTCCCTGTGCTATACCGATCTACATGAAACAAAAAGATGCCAAATTTGAATCACAGTTTGGCCTGAGTTAGGCCATCTCTGCCAGAGCAGAGATCAGGCTCTGCAATTGGCTGCAATAGTTTGGCATTCTGGAAGGAAAAGATTAGCCAGAATGGCGGTGCTGCTATTTGCACAGGACACCTCCCTACAGTTGCAGGCTCAGGAAGACTGGTGGAGAAAGATTACATTCAGTCATGAGCCTGAATGACACACTGGGATTGGGATCCCCACACACCAGAGTACAGTTTGAGTGTGAGGCCACCCTTTGGCTGGATTGCCCAGCTTTACCTTTTCACATGACAGCCCTTTGGTGAGTATGACGTCCGCCCATCTCCAGGAGACCATGCTCCCTTTCCCAAAGAACCAACTACCCACAGGAGCCAAGAAGGAGTGGTGGCCAGGCTAGCAGGCCCAGATGAGGGACTCTGTGAGGCATTTTGGATAGGGAATGGAGGAGGGTAGACATGGGGAGGTTAAACTCTGTGGGTTTGGGGAGAGGGTAAGGGATAAGGCCCTTTAATGACATAGGGGTTCTGGGAATAAGGCAATACCTATACTCCCCCTCTACATTACTGGCCAGCCCTTCACCTGATTAAACTTGCTTGGCTACAAGTTGGCCTCAGGCCTCTCCCCCACCTCATGTCAGAGCACTGGCAGCAGGGCGGAGGCCCTCATATGGAGCATTCATTGCTCGCTGTGGGGCCTCAGATTGAGACTTGACCGGGCGACCTCCTCAATAGCTCCCCAGCCAACAACAATATAATAGACTGGGCCAGAACACCATATTTGGCACAGCACCCTAACTTATGGGCACACCCACCTGTTTGCCCACCTGTGGGTGGCCTGTATGATTCCATTGGTGGTGTTCCACACAATCAGCTGATCTGTTAGCTTCAGAGGTGGGTCGCTTTATTGACACCTAGTTTAAAAGCTCTCAGTTATTTTCGAAAGCTGTGTCTTCTTATTTTGAAAAACGGTGGGGATATGACTGGGGTATTTAAAATTATGAAACAACAAAACTATGTTGGTGCTGGCATTAGATAAATAAGGGACCGTTCAGGAATATCTGTATGTAATTTCAGTGAGCACAGAACTAGAGTAGACATCAGGAGTTTCTGTGGTCGCCAAGGGTTATTGACCTTGATAACAAGTTGCCCGCTTATTATTGTGTTCAAATTCACCTCGTAGTCTAGTTTAGAAAGAAGTTTGACAGGTTCCTGGCTGAAACAAAAACAAAGTTGCCGGGACAGCTCAGCAGGTCTCGCAGCATCCGTGAAGAAATAAACAGGGTTAATGTTTCGGGCCCAGTGGCCCTTCCTGGCTGACATCAGTGAGTATGGAAGGATGTATGAAAGACGTTGTGGAGCATGAATCATCATCACACTGACCTTGAGCAGCTCGGGGGTATTTCTCAGCAAATTCTTTTTACCCGGAATTAGCCAAGTTACTTTTTAAAATATCTGTCATGTTTTGCTCCTCCAAGGATATGACACAGCTACTGCTGCTGCTACTGAGGAGGGGCTGGAATATTCTAAGCTTCATCATTGCAATGTGACAGCATGGATCAGGTCCATCTTTACCTCACGGTTATTTTCCGTAGGACTTTCAAAGAGCCAACAAATTAAAAACACTGAAGGGTAAGGTGAGGTCAACTCTTCAAACTTGGAAGATCCTGTCATCAAGAAGATTTCCATGATTTTGCAATATTTGGAATCATGGCAAGCTGTCCGGTCAACATCAGTAGAATCAGTCTCCAGTGAGGGAGAAATGCTTTAACAAGAAAAGTGGGAGGAGAAAAGAAAATTTAAAGAGGAAGTAAATACGAGGCCTGCAATATTTGTGTTTCTGGAGACCTTGAACTTTGCAGTTCAGCCACAAGACAAACAGGAAGGTCTGCAACATTCTAATGTTTAACCAAACACAGGCTCTCTGTTGCCTGGAGATGAGAGCTGTAGTTCAATTTGACCTTTACTATTACTCTGGAAGTAAATTTATAACAAGCCTTAATAGTGATACAAAATCCATTATTTCAAAATAACGAGATTGAAATGGGGTTTGTAATACTATTGTTTGATAGCTATAGATGCCATTCAGGGAAATAAAGTTGTCCAATGTGCACAGTTACACTTTTGCCGTGTCACAGAGAACACTGATTTGATAAACATACATGCAGCTAAGAGTACACAGAGCAGACTGGTCATGCTGCTAGTCAATCTGCAATGCTGATTGTACAGCTCCTGGGCCATTTTTGGAGCTCGACACAGCAGCGGAACAGTTAGCTGTGTTCTATCATAGGGCCAGATTTTAATGGAGTTGCACAGAATCAGCGGAATTTTAAAAATGGCAGACAGAGTTTCACAGAAATCAGCTTAGTGTCAATTTTTATTGGGTTTGGGAGGGTTTCTCTCTGAGGCTGAGTGAGATTCCTCATGCCATTCTCTGAAACTCACCTCATTCCCTTTGTACCACGCCACTACAATTCTATCTTCCACTCATCCTAGCTTCTGTATCGCCAGAGGAGGAAGTACTCATCAATGCCAGGTCTGCCCAGGGCTCCTGGCACTGGTGCCATATTTAAAGCCAAGCCAGATCCCTAACTGAGCTCTGCCAGCTAGGAATTTCTCCTCACTGTGCATTTAACGGGAGGGGAGACAAACAAATGGCTGCATGTTCACTGCAATTACTTGCACACATAGAAGATAGATCAGGACAGCACAGGAACAGGACTTTTGCCTTACCGTGTCTATGCCAACCATGATGCCATTCTAAACTAATCCCATCTGCTTACACATGGTTCATTTCCCTGTAGTTCCTGCCCATTCATGTGTCTGTCTAAATGTTTCTTAAACATTGCTAACTTACCTGCGTTTACCACCTTCCCTGGCAGCTACCACCCCTTGTGTAAAAAAAAGTACCTTGCATATCTCTTTTAAACTTTCTCCCTCTCACCTTAAACCTTAAGCCTCCACTCTTTGGCATTTCCACCCCAGAAATAAAAGATACCAACTGTCCACCCTACCCATGTCTCTCAAAATTTTATATGCTTCTAAGAGGTAATTCCTCAGTCTCTGACACTCTAGTCAAAACAACCTAAGTTTGTCCAACCTCTCCTTATAGTTAATTCTCTCCAGTCCAGGAGACATTCTTTTCCCCTTCTCTAACGTCTCCACATCTTTCCAATAGCATGGTGACCAGGCCACACAATATTCCAAATGTGGCCAAGCTAAAGTTTTACACAGCTGCAAGATGACTTGCCAACTTTATATTCAATGCCCTTGCTGATGAAGGCAATCATGCAGTATGCCATCTTCAGGGGGCTATGGATTTGTACCCCAAGATCCATCTATAAATCAATGCTCCTAAGAGCCCTGCCATTTATTGCAGACCTTCCTCTTGCATTTAACTTCCCAACATTTATAACCTCACATTTGGCTGGATTAAACTCCACCTGCCATTTCTTCACCCAACTTTCCAACTGTATCTTTACTGTATCCTTTGACAACCCTCTTCACTTAGTTCCACCAATTTTCATAGAGTCTGCAAACTCAATAATTAGACCACCTACATGTGCATCTAAATCATTTACATTTACACTACAAACAACAAAGGTCCCAGCACTAATCCTTGCGAACAACACTGATCACCGAGTTCCTTTCAGAAAACCATCCCTTCTCAATTGTCTTCTGTGTGTAGTGACCAAGACAATTTTATATTCAACTTCCCAACTCATCATGGACCTCATGTGACTTAATCTTCTGGACCAGCCTGCCATGAGGGACCTTGTCAAATACATTATTCATAAATCCGTTACTACTTTAGAACCAAAGTACATGGTTTAAGCATCCTTCATCTTGACCCCTCTTAGAACTTTGTCTAACCGAATATTACCCAATATTGAATGCAGTCCAAATATTCTCATTGAACAATGTTGGACTGTCACATTCAAGAAAGCCTTCAAATTGGAAACCCTGGTTGAAAACATTCATTTTTATTTAGCACAGCAAAACTGATCTGTAAATAAACAGAAGCTGCAACTGTCTCTGGGGGCTGCTTACCCTGCAAACGCCAACAAATTTACGAGCAAGCTTACTCAGATTTAGTCAAATAAATATATTGCACCTAGTTCTTATTTTCTGGAACTCGAAGTCAATCCAATCCTGTCTGATTCTTAAAGTGCTGAAGCTAATGTTTCCTCTATTCAATGACCTCACCTTTCTCCTTGGAAGACTGTTGCTGCTCTCTGAGCTCTTCAAAGCCCATTACATGCCCTTGTTGCTTGCTCCTGTTGTATAGATTGTACTGCAGGCTCCAATCAAGCATTGGCCTCTCATTCTTCATTCAGTGTAATACAGTAATTGGCCATAATCACACAAAGTACCCCTTCTTTACAAGTAGCCATTCTTGTAAGGTGTCCAGCCTTTGAAATGAAACAGGAACTTCAGTGATCTCATTGGTAGGGGAGTGTTGTTTATCCATCTTTTCAAACATAAATCTGTTGGATGACTTTGTAAGAATTCATGAAACCTGGTTACTAAAAGGACTGGTTAGTTAGTTTGCAAATGACCAACATTGGTGATGCAGTGGACAGTGAAGAAGGTTATCTCAGAGACGCAACAAGACCTTGCTCAAATGGGCCAAAGAGTGGCAGATTGATAATCTAGATAAAGGTGAAGTGCTGCATTTTAGTAACCCACATACCCACCCCACACCATATGCATTTGCAGGATTGGCAACATAATCCCCTCTCCAACTCCTCAATAAATAATTAGCAGTTGTCTGTGTGAGCCACAAGAGGCACCACAGCACCAGCCAAGACTCGTCCAAGGGAACCATGACCTTTACCACTTAGGAGTGGAGGGGTGTTAGACGTATCTATAGATACCAACACCTTCAAGTCACACACCACGCTGACCTTTTTTTTGAGATGTGGGTGTCATGTGAGCTGTCTCTTCCTGTTGCCCTCAAACTAATTGGAATGCTAGGCCACTTCAGAGGACAGTTAAGAATTGAGCAACATACAAGCATATGATTTAGAAACAGGAGTAGACCACTCAATCCCTCCAGCTAATCTATCATTCAGTAGAGTCATGATTGATCTGATTATTATTCATTCTTACCTACAGTTGATAACTTTTTACCAAATCTTTATCAAGAATCTATCTAACTCGGCCTTAAACATTTTCAAAGACTCCTTTTTAAGAGTTTCATCTGCCTGCCAACAACTACATGATTGGCTCCTGGGTGGCTGAACAGCTTGTATGTGTATATAGAGTCACAGAGTCCTAGAGCTGTACAGCATGGAAACTGACCTATTGGTCAACTCTTCTGCGCCAACCAGATATCCTAAACTGATCCAGTGCCACTTGCCAGCATTTGGCCTATACACCTTTAAATCCTTCCTATTCATATGCCCATCCAGATGCCTGCTAAATGCTGTAATCATACCAGCCTCCACCACTTCCTCTGGCAGATTATTCCATACATGCACCACCCTCAGTGTGAAAACATTGCCCCTTGGGACCCTTTTAAATCTTTCCCCTCTCACCTTAAGCTTATACCTTTGGTTCTGCATTCCTTTGCCCTGGGAAAAAGATCTTGGCTATTCACCCTGTCCATGTCGCTCATGATTTTATAAACCTCTATACAGTCATCCCTCAGCCTCTAACAGTCCAGGGAAAATAGCCCCAGCCTATTCAGCCTCTCCCTATAGCTCAAACCCTCCTACCCTGGCAACATCCTTGTAAATCTTTTCTGCACAATTTCAAATTTAACAACATATTTCTTATAGCAGGGAGACCAGTAACGAATGCAGTATTCCAAAAGTGACCTAACCAGTGCCCTGTACAGCAGCAAAATGACCTCCCAACTCCGAAACACAACGCACTGACCAACAAGTATACCAAATGCCTTCTTCACTGCCCTGTCAACCTGTGACTCCAACTTCAAGGAACAATGAACCTGCTCCCCAAGGTCTCTTTATTCGGCAATAATCTCCAGGACCCTTCCTTTAAGTATGTAAGTCCTGTCTTGATTTGGCTTATCAAAATGCAGCATCTCACCTTTATCTAGATTATCAATCTGCCCCTCTTTGACTCATCTGATCAAGGTCCCATTGTGCTACTCTGAAATAACCTTCTTCACTGCCCATTGCACCACCAGTTTTGGTCATTTGCAAACTAACTAACCATACCTCCTATATTCACATCCAAATTATCTATATAAATGACAAAATGCAGTGGACTCAGCACCAATCCTTGCGGCAACCCGCTGGTGACAAGCCTCCAGACCAAGAAACAACCCTCCACCGCCACTCTCTGTCTCCTACCTTCAAACCAATTTGATATCCAAATGGCTAGCTCTCCATGGATTCCATGTGATCTAACCTCGCTAACCAATCTTCCATGTGGAGTCTTGTCGAATGCCTTGCTGCCGCCCATATGGACAACATCCAAAATGATATAGAACATAGAACATAGAACAGTACAGCACAGAACAGGCCCTTCAGCCCACAATGTTGTGCCGACCATTGATCCTCATGTGTGCACCCTCAAATTTCTGTGACCATATGCATGTCCAGCAGTCTCTTAAATGACCCCAATGACCTTGCTTCCACAACTGCTGCTGGCAACGCATTCCATGCTCTCACAACTCTCTCTCATGTTCCTTCCTTCCTCTTCTTAACTCTCTCTCTTTAAATCCTTCCTAGCTAATCTAACTCTCCATCGCCTCATCTGAACTATCTTGTCTCATCGTCACATATGCCTCCCTCTTCAGCTTAACGAGAGATACAATTTCTTTCATAAATCACAGTTCCCTTACCTTATCGCTTCCTCTCTGCCTGACAGGGACATACCTATCAAGGACACACAATATCTGTTCCTTAAACTGGCTCCACATTTGAATTGTCCCCATCCCTTGCATTTTGCTAACCCATTCTATGCCTCCTAACTCTTGCCTAATTGCATTATAATTGCCCTTCCCCCATCTATAACTCTTGCCCTGTGGCATGTTCCTAACCCTTTCCATTGCTAAAGTAAACATAACCAAATTATCGTCACTCTCTCCAAAGTGCTCACCTACCACTAAAATCAAACACCTGGCCTGGTTCATTACCAAGTACCAGATCCAGTGGGGCCTCCCCTCTTGTCGGCCCTTCGACATACTGAGTCAGGAAACCCTCCTGCACACATTGAACAAAAACTGATGCATCCGATGTACTAAAGTTATAGCATTTCCATTCAATGTTAGGGAAGTTAATGTCTCCCATAATGACCACCTTGTTCTTTTCACTCCTGCCCAGAATAGTTTTGCCGATCCTCTCCTCCACATCCCTGGAACTTTGTGGGGGCCTATAAAAAAATCCCAGCAGTGTGGCCTCTCCTCTCCTGTTTCTGACCTCACCCCATCCCACCTCAGTAGACAAGTCCTCATCAAAAGTTCTTTCAGCCACCGTTGTACTGTCCTTGGCTAACAAAGCCACACCTCCCCCTCTTTTACCACCTTCCCTGACCTTAATGAAAGATCTAAACCCTGGAACTTACAACATCCTGTCCTGACCCTGCTCTATGCATGACTCCAAAACGGCCAAAACATCGAGGAGAATGACAGAGTAAAAGTTTCCATAAAATACAAGCTGTTGTTTTGCTTTACATTAGGAGAATCAGGAGTGGCCCATTTTATTTCCCATCTCGGGATGAACCCTCACCATCACTCACAGAGCTAATGAACAGCAGGAAAAATCTTCACCACTGACGACCTGCACTCACCTATCACCTTCCCACCTACCTTCCTCAGCCCCCACTCTGTTTATGTCTCAGCTCCCATCCCCTCCCCCATTTCTGAAGAAGGGTCCTGAAACACCAACTTTCCTGCTCCTCTGATGGTGCCTGGCTCGCTGTGTTCCTCCAGCTCCACACTGTGATCACCAGAAGCCTTCAGACATCTGGAAGGAGAGCTAGTGCCCTTTTTTCTGCAGCAGAATGAAGCTTGAAGAAAGCCAATATATTTCCCTCTCTGGTTGCTATAAACTGTTGCTTTTAACAAATAAGTTTTAGACTGTATAATTTGTCAACCAGTCACAGCCAGTCTCTGCGCCTCCTGGAGGGAAACATATCTGAAGGACAGACATCAAAAATCAGCAAGTCATTACAAACAAAAAGATTAACTCAGTGAATCAGAGCCGTCCCACTTTACCGTCCGAAACGCAAATTATTTTTTCTCAGTCTGAATGTATATGTGTGCAGGGAGGAATTTAAAGTGGGTTAGAGTTTTAACCGGTGAAGTTATATGCCGACAGTTAATAGTTGTTTCTCTGTAGCTATAAACTATTCAGTTGTTATAAATAGTCATTCTTGTTGAGTGCAGAAACCTGGCCCATACACTCTTTTAACTTGGGTCTAAGCTGGCAGTTCAATTGGAGAATTTTGTGTACTTTGATAAAATCATCAGCAAAGTTAACAATACCTTCAGTCCTTTCCTCCAACTTGTTTTTATAAACTGTAAAAAAATTGAGGCCTCAGCATGGATTCCTGTGGCACTAAACTCATTCCATGTTGACAACCAAAAAAATACCCATTTATAGCTACTCTCATTTCCTGTAAGTCAGCCAAACTAATATCCATGCCAAAATTTTACACCCTACACACTGAGATTTCATTTTCCGCAATAGCCTTTGATATAACACGTTAACAAATCATTTCCAGAAATCTACTCCAATTATTCTTGATCCACGACATATGCTACTCCATAAAAGAATTCTGAAGAATTAATTAAACATGATTTCACTTTCACAAAACTATATTGACACTGTTTGATTTTCATGGTACTTTTATAATCATGTTATAGCATAGAGTCATACAGATATGCAGTGTTGAAATATACCCTTCGGTCTAATTCAACCGTGACAACCAGGCATCCTATATAAATCTAGAGATGAGGGATGTTCACCCGCAACATCCCCCCCACAGTGGTCGAGAATGCCCTTGACAGTGTCTCCCACATTTCCCGCAACTCATCCCTCACACCCCATCCCCGCAATAACAACCAAAAAAAGAATCCCCCTCGTCCTAAACTACCATCCCCCCAACCTCCAGATCCAACACATCATCCTCCCACACTTCCACCATCTGCAGTCCGACCCCAGCACCAACGACATTTTTCCCTCCCCACCCTTGTCTGCTTTCTGGAACAACCACTCTTTCCATGACTCCCTTGTCTGCTGCACACTCCCCTCCAACCCCACCACACCCAGCACTTTCCCCTGCAACACCAGGAAGTGCTACACCTGCCCCCATACCTCCTCCCTCACCCCCATCCCAGGCTCCAAGAAGGCTTTCTACATCAAGCAGATGTTCACCTGCACATCTGCTAATGTGGCATACTGCATCCGCTGTACTCGTTGTGGCCTCCTCTACATCGGGGAAAGCAAGCAGAGACTTTGGGACCGCTTTGCAGAACATCTACACTCGGTTCACAGGAGCAGCACCTCATATTCAGTTTGGGAACCCTGCAGCCCGATGGTATCAATGTGGATTTCACAAGCTTCAAAATCTCCCCTCCCCCTACCACATCCCAAAACCAGCCCAGCTTGTCCCCACCGCCCTAACCTGTTTCTCCTCTCACCCATCCCCTCCTCACATCTTAAGCCGCACCCCCATTTTCTACCTACTAACCTCATCCCGACCCCTTGCCCTGTCCATCATCCCTGAACTGACCTATCTCCTCCTTAACTCCCCACCTACACTCACCTTCACTGGCTCTATCCCCACCTCTTTGACCTGCCTGTCTCCCGTCCACCTATCTTCTCCTCTATCCATCTTCGATCTGCCTCCCCCTCTCTCCCTATTTATTTCAGAACCCCCTTCCCCTCCCCCATTGCTGAAGAAGGGTCTAGGCCTGAAACGTCAGCTTTCCTGCTCCTGAGATGCTGCTTGGCCTGCTGTGTTCATCTAGCTCTACACCTTGTTGCCTCTATATAAATCTAGACCCTTTTGCCAACATTTTGCCCATGTTCCTCTAAACTCTTCTTATTCACATACCTATCCAGATGGCTTTTAGATGTGGTAATCATACCAGCTTCCACCACTTCCTCTGGCAGCTCATTCCATATACACACCACTTCCTGTAAGAAATAGTTGCCCATTAGGACCCTTTTATATCTTTCCCCTCTCACCTTAAACCTATGCACTCTAGTTTTGGACTTCCCCACCCCAATGAAAACACCTTGTCTATTTACCCTATCCATATCGCTCATCATTTTACAAACAGCTGTAAGGTCGCCCCTCAACCTCTGACGGTCCAGGGAAAATAGCCCCAGCCTATTCAACCTCTCCCTATCAAACCCTCCAATCCTGGCAACATCCTCATAAATCTTTCATAATAACTTCTAATACCATCCCTTCAATAGATGTTAAGCTAACTGGCCTTTTGTTTCAAGCTTTCTGTCTTCCCCTCTCTTTGAATAAAGGAGTTGTATTTGCCATTTAATGAAACCTGCCTTGAAGAAAGGGAGGCTTGGAAATTGAAACCAATACATTCGCTATTACACAAGTCATTTTTTTTTAAACCCTCAGATTAAGTTCATCAGAAGCTAGACCTCCAACAAATTGCTCATCAACCACAATGCAGTCTGTCTGGAGCTACACTTTGACAAGACCCACTCATATTGGCAGATTTACTTCCTAACAGGCCATTACCAAACTGGATGGGTTTTACAGCAATGTACTTTATTTGACATAGACACCTTTCCTGAGACTTGTTTTATATTCTGTTCATATTTTAACCTAATGACTATTAACTGACTTAAATGGCATTTGAAGCCATATCCTCAAAGCATTAACCTAAGCATTAGTCATACATAGATGTTACCGTTATGTCATAACCCTGCTCAGACTATTCCTTTTCTGCTACTGAGTCAAAAATCGTGGAACAACTTTATTAATAACTCTCTCAGTGTTTCTCCACCACATGGAGAACAGTTATTCAAGAATTTGACCCATCTTCATCTTCGAAGAGAAAATTAGGTATCGGCAATGAAGATTAGCCTTGCCAGTGACACCCACATCCTATGTATGTTTTTGGAAAGTGCATTAAGTCTGGTAACTGAAAGATCTTTGAAACTATAGTGGTGATTTCACAACTTAATATTTTCGCCAAGGAGTAGCACTGTCTGGAAGCAAATCTGAGCAAAATTGAGATTTTTAAACTGTTCCTTTAAAGATTAGTAGGACTTAGATCAAGTCCATGATTTATCAAACAGTGAACCTTTGTATCAGAGATAGTAGGAACTGCAGATGCTGGAGAATCTGAGGTAACAAGGTGCAGAGCCGGATGAACACAGCAGGACAAGCAGCATCAGAGGTGCAGGAAAGCTGATGTTTCGGCCCTAGACCCTTCTTCAGAAATGGGAGCGGGGAAGGGGTTCTGAAATAAATAGGGAGAGAGGGGGAGGCGGATAGAGGATAGATAGAGGAGAAGGTAAGTGGAGACGAGATAGACAAGTCAAAGAGGCGGGGATGGAGGCTGTGAAGGTGAGTGTAGGTGGGAAGTTAGGGAGGTGATAGGTCAGCCCAGGGATGGGGGACGGGTCAAGGGGGCGGGAAGAGGTTAGTCGGTGGGAGATGGGGTTGGGGCTTGAGGTGGGAGGAGGGGATAGGTGGGAGGAAGGGCAGATTAGGGAGGTGGGGATGAGCTGGGCTGGTTTTGGGATGTGGTAGGGGGAGGGGAAATTTTGAAGCTTGGGAAGTCCACATTGAGACCATTAGACTGCAGGGTTCCCAAGCAGAATATGAGTTGCTGCTCCTACAACCTTTGGGTGTCATCATTGTGGCATTGCAGGAGGCCGAGGATGGACATGTTGTCTGAGGAACAGGAGGGGGAGTGGAAATGGTTCGCAACCGGGAGGTGCAGTTGTTTGTTGCGAACCGAGCGTAAGTGTTCTGCAA
Organism: Stegostoma tigrinum; assembly: GCF_030684315.1. NCBI lineage: Eukaryota > Metazoa > Chordata > Chondrichthyes > Orectolobiformes > Stegostomatidae > Stegostoma > Stegostoma tigrinum. The sequence continues at coordinate 89,315,563 of NC_081359.1, read as the reverse complement.
AGCGGTCCCCAAGCCTCCACTTGGTTTCCCCGATGTAGAGGAGGCCACAAAGGAAACAGTGGATGCAGTATACCTCATTAGCAGGTGCGCAGGTGAACATCTGCTTGATGTGGAAAGTCTTCTTAGGGCCTGGTATGGGGGTGAAGGAGGAGGTGTGGGGGCAGGTATAGCACTTCATGCAGTGCAGGGAAAAATGCCGGGTGTGGTAGGGCTGGAGGGGAGTGTGGAGCGGACAAGGGAGTCCCGGAGGGAATGGCCTCTCTAGAAAGCAGACAAGTCGTGGGAGGGAAAAATGCCTTTGGTGGTGTGATCGGATTGCAGATGGCGGAATTGTTGGAGAATGATGTGTTAGATCCAGAGGTTGGTGGGGTGGTACGTGAGGATGAGGGGGGTTCTGCTTTGGTTGTTATTGCGGGGAGGGGGTGTGAAGACTTCACAAGCTTCAAAATCTCCCCTCCACCTACCACATACCAAAACCAGCCGAGCTGGTTCTCACCTCCCTGACCTGTCCTTCCTCCCACCTATCCCATCCTCCCACCTCAAGCCCACCCCCATCCCCTACCTACTAACCTCATCGTGCCCCCTTGACTTGTCCATCCTCCTTGGGCAGATTTATCTCCTCCATAACTCCCCACCTCCGCTCACCTTCACTGGCTCCACCCCACCTCTTTGACCTGTCTGTCTCCTCTCCACCTATCTTCTCTATCCATCTTCTATCCGCCTCGCCCTCTCTCCCTATTTATTTCAGAATCTCCTTCCCCTGCCCCATTTCTGAAGAAGGGTCTAGGCCTGAACCGTCAGCCTTCCTGTTCCTTCAATGCTGCTTGGCCTGCTGTGTTCATCCAGCTCTAAGCCTTTGTATCAGCCTGATTGGACAAGAATAATGGTAAATGGAGGTAAAATATTTCACCAAACAAAGATTAAAAAGGAAAAGTTCATTGATGTTGTGTGCCTTCCAGTGCACAGTTTGTGAATTTGTTGGCAAGTATGGAATTGAGCTAAAATCTCCCAGGATACATCTTCATTTTGTAATGAGTTAATTTGTTTCAGCAAGGATTCAACACTCATATTTTCCTATATTGAAACAGTGATTACATATCAAAAGTACTTAATTGGTTGTAAAGCACTTAGTGATGTCCTGAGGTCATGAGGGGCCCTATATAAATGGAAGCCTTTCAGGGATGTGTGGTCAATTAGCAGCAACTTCCATTACTTGAGCAATATTTAGACGGCAGCCATTGCGAAGGAGGTGGACCAGTAATAACCAGCAGCAAGAAAACAGAAAATTTAATTGAAAAATAAATTCAGGACAAACAGGGTGTAAAGAAAATGTAAGTTACAAGAGGAAATGGTCAAGAAAGTAAAATCAGTACATATACTTGAAATACAGTCACAGCTAATTTTGAAACATTTAAAGTAATCTGTTCTGACATCTAAAAATTCCAGAAATTGCACAAAATGTGGGCATTTTTGCTCTGTAAGCACCATTTTCTAAATACTACTGCAGGGTGCATATGGTTCTTTCTGGCATCACCATGCCCTCCCATCTCTGGCTAAATTTTATTCCTAGGTTGTAAGGTTCATATATATGGAGTGTAAGGTTAATAAGGATGAAACTGTGGTAACTGAGAACCAGAATTACTGAACAGTTTTCTTCTTGAAATAGACCACACGTATCCAGGCAACAAGGAAATCCAGTACAGTAAATTGATGTCTTGGCATTAATGTGCTCATTGTGCAGTGTATGGGTCAGCACTTGATCCAATATCAAGTCTGCTATAATTTTCTTTAAAAAGACTCAATTTCGGACTAGAAGCAAAATATATAGAATTGTAGTTACGTGAAAGTGATTGGTTTTGCTTTCATTAAAGTCTGGGAATAAAGAATTAATAAACAAAGACCTCTAGCTATTTACTGTTCAAATTAATATAGATATCACCTTTAAGTGGACACCGTATCATAACTAGCCAACCTTATGATGATAGGTGGGGGATACTGGGAAAAAGGCCGTTTATGTTATTGAATAGCTTAGCGTAATCTATTAGGGCAAATGTGGAAAGAAATTTGAACTAGAAATAAAATTCTGTGGATGCTGGAGTGAAGTTAGAATCTATTCTGATGAAGAGTCCATATCTGTGGCATTAACATGTCTGTTCTCTTTACAGATAGTATCAGTGTTTTTTCTGGAATTTCCTGTTTTTGCTGCAAAGATGACCAATGATATGTCAACGCCATGACCCTATGCAGACTAATTATTCACTTGTGGCAGTTTATAAATGAAACGCTGATAACTCCTCTGGTCTTCAAACTGTGACACCACCCCATTGGGAATTCAGGAATTACGACTGTATGTTTTATCTTCATTTTCAAAATGGAACTTCCCCTTAAATTTCATGTCAACGTATCTCTGTGAGATTTGACTCTGGTCAGTTAATGCCAACTAACTACTAGGTTGATTTTATTTGTAAAACACTTTCAATTTGCAACACATGCCGGGTTTGCGAGATGCAAACTTACTATCAGTCTGTTTCAAGAAGCACACATTCCCTATTTCCAACCTCACTTCTGACAACGCAAGCGCTCTTGACCCTGGACATTTATTCAAAGTGAGTAGTTCCCCTTGTTTATGTAGGATCATGGAGGGATTGCAATGTTCCTGTTGTTAATGGCACACTATTAATCAGAGCAACATATTTACATGTACATAACCTACATCAGAGGATTGCAGAATTCATCAAACAATGATATCCTGATGCCGAAGCTACAGGAGACATATGAATGCAAGTTGTTGATGCCCTGGTAGGGCTTGCTTAGAGTTTCTGTCCATTAAATTAATGGGTAGAAGTTTTTGTTCACTTTACCATGATTACCTAATATGTGTGATCAGTGGGCAAGAGTCCCTGGGTGTAGATTAAACCCTGAAATTTCAACCTTAACCCCACAACTGCCACCTCACAACTCCCGCCATATCCCCCTGTTGCCCTCAACCACACCACCATCCCTACTGAGCAAGGGAGGAGATGGAGATTTAACATGTCGTCCAGGGGAAAGGGAGGTGAAGAATGTTTTCAGGTGGGAGGCTATGCATGGTGTTCTCAAGGGACAGAATTTTAATTCAGTGGTAACCTCACATAGATGACCTATTTTTGTAAATTAGAGCTTATACCATCTCTTCTGAGGAAGCCCCCCGCTCTCTAACTACATCAGTCACAGTTTTACATTGTAAAGATTAAGCTACAGAATCAAATCTCTTATCACTGCCCAATTGCCTCTACCAATGCCTAAAGATCAAACCCTCAGAATCAAAATTGACAGTTTCCTGTTCTGTACAGAAATCTGCCTCAAATTCCCTTTGCATATTCATTTCATATCCATTATAAAAGAGGACATTTCTTATCAAAAGAAAGAGGATTGAATAATAAAATCATGCTGCCTGGGTGATTGTTGATTCATTTGGTCTATGAGGAATAAGCTTCATGTGCTCATAGAAAGAAAAATAGAAGTGATGTTTTTGCAATAAACTGTGTTTTTCTCATATGAATCATATTATTACCAGGTACATTTCAAATAATTTGATTCTTAGCAGTATCTACATCTAGTACAACAACTTTCCATTTGTTGTACCAACTAGGCAACATTCTTTAGTGTTTTGCAGAATTTGAAATGATAGACAAGTTACATTCAGGCACATTGCTCATTTTTGTGTTCATACTTTTGCATTAATGGTGCATTGCTGTGTACAATGGAGACACTTGTCACTTTGGTGTATTTGCAGCCTTTTTAGCGATGGCCACAAGAAGCTATGAATATGCCATTGAGTCATTGGATTATTTGTCCTTTGGTGAACTGCACTTGTACTTTCAACATTGCTGCCTTGCCAACAAACCTCATCACTTCCTCCCAGGTGAGATGAGTTCTTTCTTTTAGAAAGGAGAGAAGGTTTAGGGTGGTCTCTTTGCTGGTCTCCAAGTAAAATGGTTCAAATTCTATGATTTATTGGACATTAATGAAAATGCTCATGCAGCTTCACCTCTGTCTTTCTGCAATCTCCTTCCTGCTGCTAGCCCTTTGAGATAGTTCTGGCATCTCAGGTTTGTCCTGTATAAATCTCTCAATCAATGGCAATGATGCCTTCAGATACTGAGGCCCTCTAGAATACACTCTCAACACCTGCCTGACTCTCTATCTTGCTTTCCTGCTGTAAAGTGCCCTTGAAGACTACCTCTTTGCCCAAGCTTTTGGCAATGTGATCTAATAAATCTCTACATGGTTTGTTGTCATATTTTGTTTTATAACTCTCCTGTGAAGTGCCTTAGGATACTTCATTACATTAAGGGCACAATAAAATTATAAGTTGTTGTTGTTGTTATCACCTGCATCTCCATTCTCTTGTTCTCAGACTGAAAATGCAGAATATCATCAACTGTCCCACATCTGAAGGAAGTACTATGCTGACTGGTATGTTAGATCAAAATTTGGTCCATGTAGCATGCATGAGTTGCGCTGGTATATCTTTGTGGCTTTGGAACTGCACTCAGAACTGAAAGGTCATGAGTTCAAATCCCAACATACTAAATGATGACACTGAATTTTAGCAATGTGGCCGTTTGTGGCCCAGCACCAGAACATTGCTGAATTGTAATTTTAAAAAATTCATCTCATCCATTAAAGACTTTGCAGAAATGATACCTGCCAGCTTACCCTCCATAGGCTACGTGTGACACAAGTCAGACACAATGAGCTTTGATTTTGATGACTTCAGGGTAACCAGAGATGGGCAATATGTAATAAAATATGATCTTGTCAGTGTTGTCCATCTGAAAAAAAAGTTAATTCCTCAAATTGATGTTACTTAGTTTTATTAAAAATGCCTGAACATGGTTACAACTCAGACAAATATGAATTTTATATTCCTCAAGTTCTCAATGTAGTTAACTCAGCCACATTAGGGGCATTTAAACAGTCCTTGGTTAAGCACATGGATAATGATGGGATAGTGTCTGGGGAGGGGCTTAGATTAGTTCACAGGTCGGTGCAACATCGAGGGCCGAAGGGCCTGTTCTGCGCCGTATTGTTCTATGTTCTATGTTCTATTACCTGTTAAAACCATTAGACAGGAACATAAACCATTAGTTCCACTCCCCAGTTGACGATGTGCTTGCTTTATTTGACAGGAAAGCACAGAGGGGAGATCTAAATGAGGCTTCTGAAACTGCTAATCTGAATTAACAAATTGAACAAATTAACAAATTTCACAGCGCTGATTTCAAAGTGTTGTTTTTCATATCGTGAACATGAGAAGCAACGTACTGCTCTGTCGGTTGCGGTGTACAAATGTAAACAGAATCACTGTAAAATGTGCCACAATTCAGATGAGAAATGTGATTAACAAAATAAGCCATGTGCTTTTCTCAAACACCCATAGGAAGCCTGCATAAGATATCCACAAAATGGTCATATTAGTATTGAAACTCTGCCTCTCTCTCCGCGGATTCTGGCAGACTTGCTGCGCTTCTGCAGCACTTCCTGATTTTATTTTTAAAATAGTGGCCGTTATCTAACTGGAGCATAATCAAAAATAGATTCTGATTCTACTCTACATATTGCATTGAAAGGATATTGTGATGTGCTGCTCCACAAACTAATGGTGAGGACAGTCTACCTCATCTGAAGCGTGCTTTCTCATTAACACTGAATTTACAAAAGGAAACAGATCATTCAGCCTAACATAACAAAGTGTGAAGCTGGATGAACACAGCAGGCCAAGCAGCATCTCAGGAGCACAAAAGCTGACTAGAAGGCCCGAAACATCAGCTTTTGTGCTCCTGAGATGCTGCTTGGCCTGCTGTGTTCATCCAGCTTCACACTTTGTTATCATGGATTCTCCAGCATCTGCGGTTCCCATTATCACAGATCATTCAGCCTAACTGGCCTTCCAACCATGCCTCCTACCCTTGTTTCCATCCTCATTCCACTGCTCCTTGAAGCATCTCAGCAATTCACTTAATCTATTCCATGCAGAAGCAAGTTTCTACTCCTAACCATTATCTAGGTTGAGTCATTTCAGCTGAATTCCTCACTGGATGAGGGTGTCACTGGCAGGGCCAGTGTTTATTGCCGATCTGTAATTGCCCAGAGGGCAGTTAAGAATTAACAACATTGCTGTGGGTCTGGAGTCATATGTAGGCCAGAAAAGTGAGGACAGCAGTTTCCTTCCCTAAAAGGTATTAGTGAACCAGATGGATTTTTCCCCTGACAATCCATCCCTAATGGTCACTATTAGACTCCTAATTGCAGTTTTTTTTAAATTGAATTCAAATCCCACCATCTGCCAGGGAAGGATTTGAACCCAGGTCCCCTGAGCATTACCAATATCACTAGGTTAATAATCTAGTGATAAGACCATTGGGCAACCACCTCCCCTGTGACCCTTAGTTATGAAATACCCACATTTTCACAAAACTGGAACTGATCCAGAGCCAAAACAGTTTCTGGGCCCTAGATGCCTGACATAATTGGCCAAGGATCCTATAATGAGTCATTCTTTAAAGTTAACATTTTCTCAACTAATACTGAGCATGCTTGAATATCACATAAATTTTTATATCTTAATTGCCATTAGCCAGAGGCTCATTTAAAACAGCTCATTACTCCCCACCTTGTCTGATTATGAGATTAATGACTTCATGATCCTACTTCAGATCCACTAGGTAAATTTGAAAGGAACCCAGACTCAACATTTCCTAATCTTGAGTGTACAACGTGTGAAGAACATGAAGTTGGTACAGTGTACAAACCTACTGTAACATATTTTTAAGCAGTGAAATGGAATTTAGATCACACTTCTTAATGCTGCGATAAATAATTTAGGAATAGATTACAAGGCATATCCAGTACTTACAATACAGTAACTTGCAGAAATTGAGTTAAACTTTACAATGTGTAATTCACACTTGTTAAAGACGGCTCCATTCAATGGTTTGCCCATCATTTGTTTCAGTAGATAAAATTAATTTATCCTTAATCTTGACCATAAGCGCATTAAGCTTTGCAGAACTATTGGACCCTTCACTAAAGTTTCATGTTTGATTCCCAGTCTTTGCTGAGTAAGCTTATTTCAGTCTAATTCCTATTCAGAGCATCCCCCATTTATGAACATCTGACTTACGAATACTTGCACTTACAAATATGACCCCATACAGGGGTGTAACTTTTAAGCACAAACATTTAAGGGAAGCAATGGCAAGTGTTATTATTGCAAGACTGCTTACTCAGAGACCTAGAGCATCTGGGTTCAAATCCCACCATAGCTGAGGGTGGAATCTGAATTCAGCAAAAATCTAATGATGATCATGTCAGGGGACAAACCCATCCTAACCTTCTGAGTAGTCGTCTAGAAACTAGAGCTGATTAGGGAAGAGCAGAAAACAATAACACAGAGTTTTATATTCATCATTTGTGTTAGCACATTTAGGTGGGGAGAAGGATAAAATAAGGGCTTCACAATATATATTAAGTTACAGGAGTCATAGTGTCCCAGCATTCATTTCTCTTAGGAGAGTGAAGAAGTGCTATAAAAGGCCCCTTAAAAGTTTTAATGTGGAAATAAGCAGAGTTTCACCACCATTCTAGCACTGTGCTGTGAATTGTCTTTACAAGGTTCACCTCTGAGTACTGGCCATTTAGGTCAGATACTTGTTAAATCATAATTCAGTAATAAGGAACAACATTTTTCCCACAGCCTTTGGAACTCCAACATCAGACACAACTGGGGGTCAGAAATCCCCACAGAACAGTCACAGAGAGGGCATTGGATGATCATTTGGATATAAATAGTATGCAGGGATGTGGGGGATAGGCAGGTGCTTGGTAATGGACAATAGAACCAATGCAGGCATGTTGGGCTGAATGGCCTCCTTTTGCGCCATCTGAGATTCGGTTTCTTCCTTCAAATTGGCCAAGTGATGGCCAGGGAACGGGCTGACTGTCCAGTCAAAGAATTTTAAAACTGAGGGTCAGTAGGAGGCTCTGTAGCTCCGAAGAAACAGGAGCTGCTTTTTCAGGGAAACAAGGAAGAAGAAGATGTCTCCTCAGCCCCAAACCACACACACCCCCACCCCCACCTCTCTCAAAGCATCCCAGCATCAAAATGATGTAATAAAAGTTCCACTGAGCAGTCAGCCCACGTGTGGAGGGCTAACCCTTGGAAACAGTGGGCTGCTGCTGAAGCCAAGAAGGCATGATAATTCCAAATCTAGCACTAACTCCCCAGTCAGGCACCTGGGGGCCATTTCTAGGCAGTCCCCCGTTTCCCAGGAGGCAGGTGCTGGAGGGAACTGGAAATTTCTAGTCAGCATCTGAGACCTTTAAACTTTCTGTTGCCAGCAATCCCACTGATCTCTCATTACCTCCTCCAGCAAAATGCCACGGGTTTGGGATGATGCTGGTGAACAGGCTGGCTGGCTGTGTGGAATCCATCCCACTTCCATACTCACTTCAACTGTGGCCTAAAAATTCATCCTAAAGAGGCAAAAAAAACTTGCAAACCACAGAGACGGTAAGGGTGAAGGAAGCTAGAAAATTTGTGTAAGGGAAAAACTGAGCCTTGAAAGAAGAATATATTTTACAAATACGAAAACCAAACTGAGACAACAAAGTGTGAAGCTGGATGAACACAGCAGGCCAAGCAGCATCTCAGGAGCACAAAAGTTGACGTTTTGGCCCTAGACTCTTCATCAACTGTACTGTTTATGCTTAATATGTAAGACTTTGGTATTTGAATTTCCTTTTAAATTTATATCTGTAAATCTGTTTATTAATTCAACATTACTTTCACATGGTCTTGCAAAATCTTTGACAAAATTGGTGTCAGCTAAAGATTCTATAATACCTGTTAGCACATTCCACCAGTGTTAGACTGCAAATCATAACTGCTTGGTTTAATCTTGATATATTTTCCTTTCTTTTGCAGACTGCCGGATGTTTTATCAATGGCCATGCAGATGTTGCAGTGTATATTACATCATCTGCATACCAGAGACTGTGAGGGCAGCAGAGTGTGTTCCATGATGAAAAGGAACCCATAAATGTACTGGTTTAAAGAAAGGCTTTATCATTATTCAAGTTAACACACATTGCAATGTGTGAATCAAATGACTGAATCACCTTTATTAGGCATTGATGTGAAAGGTGATGAATTCATCCTTTAAATATCAATCTTTATTTTTCTGCTTTCTCGAAGTGCCTCTCTAATCTTTCAGCAGCAACAAAACTATTCAGTAACAACTATCACACGGACAGCAGTTTTCTGAGTTTTTTGACCTGTTTCGAAAACTTCCAGTGATGACAGAGCCACCAGTTGTGGGTTCTCAGCCATTCCCTTCCCCCCATCCCCACATACTCCTATCCAAATTCTGTGCTGTCTAGAAAGGTCATGTGACCCTCATCAGTCTCCCTGGGGATGGAGGAGGGGAAGCAGATTGATCCTGCTCTTTGTTGAGAGGTCAACGCCAGCTCCCCTTGGCAGCAGGAGATTACCAACACACTCCTAAAAGCTGAGCATTGCTGCAGGCTGGCTGTGGTATCCTTTGGTTTCACTTACATGGATAGACTGAATTTAACTGACATCAGAATTAGCCAAAATACAGCCCAAAATTATCTTCCTTTCCTTGCACTCTGCCATGAACTGGGGCATTATCTGAAACACACATCAGTGTTATCAAAATTAACCCTTAAAAGTATGATTCCAAATCATTTTGTAATGTTTATGTACCGTTGTTTTTATAGGCTGATTTTCCCTGGGGTGGGGGCAGTGAGAAACACTAGGAATCCGTCATCAGAATGAAATGGAGGTCCCGAGCCTGTGCGGGTTATCAGGGAACCTCACCCACTGGAGGCTGCCTCCTGCTGGACCATTTCTGCATTTGCTGTCCCATGAATCTCTGAAGGCAGGAAGAACAATATGCTCTGTGTTCACAGCACAGGATAGCAAGTCTTGGCATACTGAGGATCATCCCAACCACTGGTCTAGCTGTCCTGGGTTCAAACCCCTGGCAGGACAGAAGAATAATGCCTGCTCCACTAGCACTATCAATAAATGTTATTCTGTGGTGCCCATGCGTGCTCTTTCTGCTTCTGTTGCGTGGGCATCACAGAATAACATGAATGGAGAGATGCCCAAGGTCTGGTAATCGGGAACTGAATTCTTCCACCACGTCATCATTACTTCCACGCCTGCTATTTCCCAAACTGCCTTTGAATGATACACTAAGGTAAACACAGAACAGTCAGCAGCCCCAACAGAAGAGGTAGGTGCTTCCGAAGCAGGAGGGTGACTGCAAGGCCTCCTCAAAATGAAGGTAATTCTAAAGAATAAGGAGGGCCCACAGCTTGTTGGTCTCTGGAGTTCTTCCCTAGGATTGGCTTTGGTCCCAGCTGCGGCTTTTCTTCTGGGCAGCTTTTCATTGCAGCGTGGAGTCTCTAACTCAATAGCTCGCAGCCCTGAGGCCACATTCACTCTAAGGTACGTGTCCATGAGGGCTGCTGTGATGGTCAGAAACAGCTGTCACTATCGACAAATAGCCCTTGGGGAGGTGTCCCTTAACCTCCTGAGAACTCCTGCTGACCTTTGTTCCCAGCTGGCCTTGAAAGGTTTCCACTGAAGTGGGATAGCATCAGCCCTTTCCTTCAGGTTTCTTGTCCCCACCCTGGTCTCCATGGGGCCAGTAACTAAAGTGTCTTATGAATCAGAGAACCATTGTACAAAATGCGGAGGAATGGAATTGTGGGAGATATAGCAGTTTGGATCAGAAATTGGCTTGCTGAAAGAAGACAGAGGGTGGTAGTTGATGGGAAATGTTCATCCTGGAGACCAGTTACTAGTGGTGTACCGCAAGGGTCGGTGTTGGGTCCACTGCTGTTTGTCATTTTTATAAATGACCTGGATGAGGGCGTAGAAGGATGGGTTAGTAAATTTGCAGATGACACTAAGGTCGGTGGAGTTGTGGATAGTGACGAAGGATGCTATAGGTTGCAGAGAGACATAGATAAGCTGCAGAGCTGGGCTGAGAGGTGGCAAATGGAGTTTAATGCAGACAAGTGTGAGGTGATGCACTTTGGTAGGAGTAACCGGAAGGCGAAGTACAGGGCTAATGGTAAGATTCTTAGTAGTGTAGATGAGCAGAGAGATCTCGGTGTCCATGTACACAGATCCTTGAAAGTTGCCATCCAGGTTGACAGGGCTGTTAAGAAGGCATACAGTGTTTTAGCTTTTATTAATAGAGGGATCGAGTTCCGAAACCAAGAGGTTATGGTGAAGCTGTACAAAACTCTGGTGCGGCCGCACTTGGAGTATTGTATACAGTTCTGGTCACCGCATTATAAGAAGGATGTGGAAGGTTTGGAAAGGGTGCAGAGGAGATTTACTAGGATGTTGCCTGGTATGGAGGGAAGGTCTTACGAGGAAAGGCTGAGGGACTTGAGGCTGCTTTCATAAGAGAGAAGAAGGTTGAGAGGTGACTTAATTGAAACATATGAAATAATCAGAGGGTTAGATAGGGTGGGTAGGGAGAGCCTTTTTCCTAGGATGGTGACGGCGAGCACGAGGGGGCATAGCTTTAAATTGAGGGGTGAAAGATATAGGACAGATGTCAGAGGTAGTTTCTTTACTCAGAGAGTAGTAAGGGAATGGAACGCTTTGCCTGCAGTGGTACTAGATTCGCCAACTTTAGGTACATTTAAGTCGTCATTGGATAAGCGTATGGACGTACATGGAATAGTGTAGGTTAGATGGGCTTGAGATCGGTCTGACACGTCGGCACAACATCGAGGGCCAAAGGGCCTGTACTGTGCTGTTATGTTCTATGTTCTATGTTCTATAAATTAAAAGTTGTCAAGCAGGGATATGCAGGCCAGGACTGGAATAAAACAAAATGCAAAGTTATGTTCTTAAAATCACTCAAAACCTCAGACATTCAAGGCAAGGTTCTGAAAGCTATGATAACATTGCATAAATAATCATGTTCTGCCATGTGTTCTGTTTATGCATTTTATTTGTAAGATTTTCTGTTACATTTTTAGTTTCTTTAAGCTAATTTTGCTGACAAATGCAGATTAAGCAGGGTGCTGTAAAATGACATAGTAGGTCTCATCAGGTAAAGCAATTAAAACCAGGGACAAATATGAAATGATTTTAACACATCTTTTCCCCTTTTTCTCCCTCCTTTGGAATTCCTGTCTGCCCAAGAGGTGCAATTCAATGGACATTTGCCATTTCCCACAATCTTACTCAAGTCAGCATTCTTAATGTGTGAAGATGACTAGAATTACATTGAAAGTGCAGCACAGAAACAAGTCATTTAGAACAGTCACTTGGTAATTAGTATCGATCCTCCATACAAACAGTAGTCCTAATTCTATGTGCCCATTCTGCTTTCATATTTTATTTCCTTCAGCTCTCCCTTACTTTACATCTTTACATTAGTATTTTCCAGTTGGTGTTGCTGGCAAGGGATTAAAATTGGAAACTCTGATTGATTTATCCCCTCCCCAGCTTCAACTATCAAACCACTGTATTACATGAGATCAGCATGAAACAGAAAGTTTCTGGTTTGTTTGGGTTCGCGTCTTTACCAACTAGGAATGAAGCAAACTTTTTAAATGTTGAAGTAAATTTCATCCGTAGCATGCTAGCACACTGTGATAAGAAGCAACATTTTGAAATTTTGTGTTGAACAAGTCTTTCAGCACATTGTATCCCTTCCTGGTAATCAAACACCCATCTACTCTATTCCAATGAGTTAATAGAATCATAGAATCCCTACAGTGTAGAAGCAGGCCATTTGGTCCATCAAATCCATGCTGATCCTCTAAAGAGCATCCCACGTGGACACACCCCGTTACCATATCACTGTAACACTGATGGTTACTAAAACACAGAGCTACATGATATCAACAATAACACCTTACTCTAACTAAACATGTCGAAGTGTTGATAAAGCAAAATTTGACATAGAGTCACACTAAGGAAACAATAACGCAGATGAACAAAAGCTTTACCAAGGAGGGTTGATTTAAGGAGCATCTTAAAGACGGAAAGTAAGGTAGAGAGGTAGAAAATAATAGAAAAAATTTAGAAATAATTTTAATAACATTGCAGAATGACGTACTAATATTAATATCAGTGAGTGGGAGGTGGTGCACTTTGATAGGAGAAATAACGAGGACATGTCAAAATAAAGAGAGCAAAGTGATCCATGACAAAGGATAATATTGCAGGCCGACATGGAAATAAAATGCAAATAAACCCTGGGTACTATTTCCAGAGGAATGCAAAAGACAGGAAGTGAGAGTGTTAAACTTGCGGACAAGCTGTGCGAAATCTGTTGTGTGCATTGAAGGGATAATGGTGAAGACATTTCAGATACTGTCACTCTATATAGGTGAGCCCTAAGCCTGAAATGGGCTTTCAACTCTAAACATATATGAGAACAGACAAATATCAGAATCCTCGGGCCAGCTGTATTTGGATAAATAAGTCCTCGTGCAGCCTAACCTTAAAGGCACCACTGGAATGCTCCATCAGAATACTATGTTTAAATAACATAACCACCTGGATGTGAAGCTGCACAGTATGTGGCAATGCCAAAGGCTGTAGGACTGTAGGTCAAAATTATCCTCATGAAGCTGTCATGAAACTGTCTTGCAGTGCTGAATTGAGATTCACTCCTCACTGTCTAGCAAGATGTTGATGACTCACAAAGGCTAATTTCAGGTGAGCCCTGGGCATCTCAGGGTGTCATGTCTGAGTCCTAGGCTGAAATTAATTTCCACAGCCTTTTGTTTCACAGCACACAGGGATATAGAACAGCAAAGTGATCTGGAAGAGAGAATTAAATAGAACAGGAACATATTGATTAAAAGATTGATTGAATGTGGTAGAACAAGGGGAGAGTGAACAAGCAGTAATCCTGTTTCAAAGGTGCAGTGAATTTTGGCAGCAATGTGAAGTTAGAGAAGGTTCCTTCAACAGAGTTGGGGATGGATTTGAAAGCAAGAACAAAGATTTCACAGTTGATTTTCTGAGGTACTGCAAATCTGTGAAGCCTGGCAGCAAAAGGTGGGAAATTACTCGACATGGTGCTGTATTATCTATATATGAAAGATGATGGTCGAGAGGCCAGTGAGGAGTATGTCTAAGAAAGTGATTCAGAGGTGATGAAAACGTGGGGTAAAATTTCCACAGGTTTAAACATGTGGGCATTGGCAAGGAAGCTGACATATCATGTGTAATCAGGAATAAGAAGATTTCTGACATCAATAGTTGCATTTTACAACCAAGTGTTAAACGGCAAGATGGCATTCTTGCTAGTGAGCAACAAAAGACCTACTTGTGTACACTAGTGTGCATAAAAATCCTCAATATTACGTCAACTTGCCTTATAGATATGCAGTTTCCTATTTTGCCACCCAACAGGTAGAAACTAGATTGCGACAATTCCCAATATGAAAGCCAGAGCAGTTACCTGGAGACTCTGCCTCATCGCTCACTCTTCCAGCCCTCCATCTAGATAGAGGCAATGGCCTACTGGCATTATCGCTGGACTGTTAATGCAGAAACCCACATAATGTTCGGGGGGACCCACGAGCAGAAAAGATTAAGACCTGAGGGCACAGTCTCAGAGTGAAGGGGGTAAATCTTTCAAACTGAGATGAGGAGGAATTTCTTCAGCCAGAGGATATTTAATATGTGGAACCCATTGTCACAGAGGGATATGGAGGCCGATTCATTGAGTGTAGTTAAGACAAAGCTAGATAGGCTATTAATTGGTATAGGGATCAAGCGTTAGGAAGATAAGGGAGGAGAATGGGGTTGAGAAATATTTCATCCATGATCAAATGTTGGAGCAGATGTGATGAGCTGAATGGCCTAATGCTGCTCATTATCTTCTGGTCTTATGATCTTTTCATCTTATTGCCACTAATCCATTTTTCCAGCAGCAGGAAAGATGGCAGACAGATCACCCAAAGTCCTATTGAATGTCTTAATTGGCCAATTCAGAGCCTCATCCAGTGTCCACTGCCATTTTCCTGGCAACAAGTGAACCACCTGCCAATGTAAATGCCAGCAGTCTTCTAGCCAGCTCTAGGCTAAAGCTCACTTTTTGGGTCTTGTTCAATCCATGAAAGGAGCCTTTCACAACAACTGATGAAGAATCAGCACTGTCTGCCTTCAGTGACCCTTCTCCTCACCTTTTTTGGGGCCTATCTAACTAATTCTGGTGCCCCGAGATGCATTTACCTAGCTATGAGAGCAAATGGGCTATCTGTGTGCTCTGTTCTTCCAGGTGCAACCCCAGTCATGGCCAGCGTTCCCAGTGACAATAAGAGTCCTGGACTGCTCACCATCTGATTAGACTTCCAGCGTTTGGAAGTAGATAGCCATCCTTATTAGTGATGTTGGCACCAGAAGCAGCTGGGTAATGGATTAACACTGGTAAAATGCAACCCCAGCTCCCACTCCAACCATGTTGCACTCACCAACATGTGCACATCCCCAGTCACATTTGGTCATGGTAGCAGGATCCCTTCTGTAATTAGAAATTCTGGACACTGTCTTCACTCAGCATCCATAAATAATCTTCCACCCAGGGTTACTTGCTAGAAACAAGGAACAAGAATATCGGCTAAAATCTCCCCTCTCCTAGCCTCCATCCTAAGGTCATTGACATGAATTGTAGTGGTCTATTTGCAAGCCCATCTGAGAACAGAAGAGTTCCCTATTGGGGATAGCTTCCAAAAGTGAAAAGAATTTGGGAAACCTTTCCTGGTCTAAATCTATCACTTAATACTGAGCCATTATGAGTTAATAAGAAGATTTACCATTGTCTGAGGGTTAGCATCTTGGTATGAAGTAGAAAATTCTGTTCTCTTTATTAGAATGAAATTGGTATCTGATATTAAACTCAAGCTGGTTTAAATACATTTCACATCCTCAACAGTAAACACAGGCACTGCTCTAAAACGGAAACTGAATTTATTAAACTTAAAAAAAATTCTGCTGCATTCAGCACATAATATGATCTGCACAAGATTTTCAGAATATTCAATGAGTAAACGGAATAAAATCAAGAACTTTATCCTTGAAGAACTTAAAACATTAAACTGGTTTAATATGTTTTACAGTGAAATCTTTCATAAAGGTATATCAAAGCATGAATTATCTTAGGAATGAAATCTGGTATGAATCGAGTGAATATTTTGTATCAATTTTCTTTTAATTTCTGCATTATTCATAATAATAATAATAAGATCATTTTTACTCATCTTGGTAATTACCAAAGTCTGAACAGTCACATTTTCAGGTGAACAGCCTTCTAAAATGAAATGATATAGTATGCTATTGACAAGACCTCTAACATATGCACCATTTAGAAAAGGAAAGATATTTAAAAGAACCTTGTCAGATTTCTTTCAAGCCATTTAATAAACAGTGCAGACATTTAAACTGCTCGTTTCACAGCAGGAAAAGAGCAGAGAGAACTTAAAATGGAACTGGTCCACCCCATCTTTGATTTTTTGCAATTTTCAGAATTCTGATTTGTTAGGTATATAAGAGGAAGAGCCACAGACATTTTTTGCCAACTGTTACTCCAGTACATCAGTAGAACTTTAATGCCACCATCACCAGGGGCAGCCCCATAGAATCCTCCAACTGAAAGAACCTGGTCAGACCATCAAAGAGAAAGAACGAACAGTTTGCATTCATGTAGTGCTTTTCACAAGCGTCAGGTATCCAAAGTTTTAGAGCCAATGAAAATAATTTTAAAGTGGAATCATATTTGTAATGTAAGAAATGCAAGTCACATCAAACTCCTACAAAGAGTAATGTGATAATTGCTAGATAATCTGTTTTTTAATCTGTGATTTTGATTGAGGAGTAAACATTGCCCAGGACACAATTACAGTTTCTCTTCTTTGAAATTGTACTATCAATTCATTTTCATTCACCCATGTAGGCAGATGGGGCACTGACTTAACATCTTATCCTCTAACAATGCAACATTCTTTCAGTACTGCATTAAAATAATAACCCTGGTTTTTGTGTTCTAGTCCCGGACTTAAACCTTGAATCTCCTGAGTTAGAAGCATGAATGCTCCCAACTGAACCACAGCTTACAAATATCTTTGTGAGGTGAGAAAATGTAATATAGGAGCAAATTACTGCAGATGCTGTAATTTGTACTGTAAACAACAAATGCTGGAGATCACAGCAGGTCAGAGCATCCACAGAGAGAAATGTAATACTCTCCTGGGGTGGAATAGCAGTATTTTTCCAGACCCCACAATGGAAGAATTTGCTGCATAGATTCCCTGCTCTGAATGAATTGATGTCTGTTGTAATATGAGATCTACACAATTGTTGGTGAACAGCAACAAGCTTTATTTAATATAATTATATTCAGTAGGTAGTAAGAGAGAACATCTTACTTGGAAATTTGCAGACTCATGCTCTACTTCCATAAGATCTGATGTCACTCCTTTTGCACATGTTCAGTAACTACATCCAATTCCCTTTACTCGAGAATCCCTGTGTCTATTGTCCTTTGGCAAGAATGGCCAATTTCTTATACAACAAGATATTCTTTTATAATACTTCTTCATGGCTGGAATGTCACACACTCTGGAGGATTACCAGAAAAGTTTCAGACACAATAGTGGCAGAGGGGTGAGCCCAAGAAAAGGCTACAGGCCAGAGTCACAAGGAAGAAACCCAAATAATTCAGTCACCAGGGTTGAGTGATACCAGTGAAGAATGACACCTGGCTCACCATCACCTTCCCAAAGGCAATTAGGAATGGTCAGTAAACATTGGCCTAACTAGCAATGCCCACAGCCATGAGTGATGAAAAGCAAGCTTTCTCACTTCTCAAACAGATGAATGCAGTCAAAAAATGTATATAATGACCTGACAAGGTAAGAGTAAGGGACTATTCCTCATATCTCCAATAGTCACATGACAAGGCCTTTCTTTATGCTTTTCATGTGATATCACCTGCTTCCTATCAACTGAGAGCCTTTCTCTCCTCACTTAATGCTATGAATGTAGTAATGAATGACACAGACCAATGTTGGTGGTGTTCCTGTGATACGAAGGAACAGCAGGAGGCAAAAATGCTTGGCAGTCGATGCTGACGAGTGTGAAATGCCGAAGGCAGCTGTAGGTGATGTGGTGCAAGGCACCTGTTCTATCACTTCAACAAAACAAATGAGCAGCATTAATCTCCACAGCTGTTTCCATTTAATCATTCTCTCTTCATTCTTCACACCCATTCTTACCTCATTTCCTCTGCTTCTGCTGTCTCAGCATGTTACAGGAAGACAGTAAGGAAGAGGAGGCAAGCAATAACTATCTCCTGAAAGAATTTGACAATCACAAAGATAACAAGCCTGCCCCCTGTAGCACTGGTGCCCTTGCCCAATACCTTAGTCTCACTCCTTTTGCAATCGGCCTTCTCTATGGCAGGCAACTACTCAAAAATTAGAGATTTAGACGCTGTGAATGATGGGCATGTACAGGGTAGCTCACAAGGTTTGAGGGAGCTAGGGGAGAAGACAGCCAATAACGTTGTGTTAGGTCTCCATTTAAAACTGCAGAGGCAGCTTTCCTTTATAGTCTCAATACCAAGGCACCAGTCAAAACTGCCAATAGTGTGCACTATCAAAAGGTGGAATCTTATTTTTTATTGTCTAATTGTCAGATGTGTCAAATCTTTTGGTGGAATCCTTGTCATGTGGGCCAGGTAAACTTTCTTGCCAAATCTTACCAAACTCACTTCATTAACTACCTATTCCACCCTATGGTCTTCCTTTATTCTGATTCTCACCCCATCTTACTGTGCGCCATTCCCAGGATATGCCAGAACAGACCGGCATCTCTGGCATTATCACCATCTTTAAAATGTTGTTGTTTGCCCAGACAAGTCCTTTCATTCTGTAGGTGCCCTGCAAGGTTCCTGACATTTGCTTCAGACTTGGAAGACAAAGGGAAATTGGTTCCTCGCTCTGTAGTAGGAACCTGGAGGTTCTGTTGGGTGGGATGGTGCACAGCTGGGACCAGCAGAAGAGGCCATTGTACCAGACAATGCCAGTCTGGTCTAAGGTTGCCATCTTGGTCAGTGCAGACTCAGCCATCTTGTGGGAATTCACGTAAATTTACAGGAATAATCCCAGAGTTCAGGCGTTAATTTACAAGGAGAGATTATACAAACTAGGCATTTTTTTTAGAATTTAGAACATTAAGGCACAATCTGACCAAAACCTTCAAGATATTAACAGGAAAACAAAGAGGAGATAAAGATGAAATAATTGCATTGTTTGGGGATTCTAGAACTATGAGGGATAGTCCGAAAATGAGTGTCAGACCATTCAGGAGAGGTGTTAAGAAGCACTTCTACACACAAAGATGTTTCACAAATGTTCCATTCACCTTACACAGGTGGCAGTGAATGCTTGATCAGTTGTTAATTTCAAATCTGTGATAAATATTTTTAAGTTAAGGTATTAAGGAATATGTGAAGCTAGGCCAGGAATTAGTTATGGTCTTGAATAGTCCACTCCTATGTTCCTATGTTTCTATGAATGCACAGCCCTGTGGGAAGAAGGTCTATGGCATTCTGCACACTGCCAGTGTAAGTGCCACCATCTTCTCATTCTTATATCTCATTCACTTTGCCTCTGCTACTCACCCACTTCCTACCAAACTCATGCTGTCTCGCTGTCACTATTGCCTGCAAAATCTTCCCTGCTCACATTCATCTGCCCCAAATCGCCAACATCACTAACTCTGTGCCCACTGTGCTGCCTACTCACTCACTTGGGAAACCTCCACATCTGCACCAACAGTAACAGCTGTTCCACCCACTTTCATCTCCCTTAATACCTTCCCTCAGACCACAATAGGGCAGAAAGATCGTATTCGGCTCCGAACCTATTGAAGGAGATTGTCCTGACTCTGTTTGCTCCAACTGGCTGTCTGACCTTGTATAAGTGCCTGCACTGGTATCAGAAGTTGCCCTTACTGTGCCATGAAAAGGGTTGACTTGACCAAGTACTACTGACATCATGACAAGCTCCGTGGCTTTAAGCCTGCACTAAATGGCTGCACTGTAAGTTGAGGAAGCAAACTGCAAAAAGGGAGGGCAAGGCAGGGACAGTGTGAGCCTTCACATCAGTGCAGAGCGAGTGAGCGGGATGACAGCAAGTGAACAGGCTGGAGATGCAATGCCAGGAACTGGATGTGTGTCTTTGAACATGCAATGTCCTTGGTGTAACACAACAGTGACAATTACCAAGGCAGCCTGAAATGCAACATTGAAGTGCAGAGGTAAATGGATTGGAGATGTGCCAAGAGGGATCGTAGAGGCTGCTTCATGTTGGATGCCAATCTGCATGAACTTGGAGGCACATGTGACCAGTGTCCTTGAAGTGTGCCCTGAGATGTCAGTGCCTGATGTCCAACATGGAGGTCCTTTGAAGCATGGTGTATTCTTACTAACAAAGCAGTTACCGGTGATGACTCTCTGAGTTCTTGCAATGAGCAGCTGATCAATGGCAAACTGGAAAATTTTGAATATAAGATAATAAAGTGAGAAGCTGGATGAACACAGCAGGTCAAGCAGCATCTCAGGAGCACAAAAGCTGACGTTTCGGGCCTAGACCCTTCTTGCCCATCTATGGTTTCTATGCTGGAACCCATCATGGAAAATCTCAGATACAAGCAGACTTAGCCAGGACCCCACCACAGTTGAATGTCCTGATAATGTTTCATTATCAAAATTCAGACTTGAATAATGGTGACTTAATCTGATTCTGATCACTTTCCAGTGAACGTTACTGGAAGGTGCCCATACGTGGATATTTGGTGAGAACAGGATTTGACTGAGCTCTGCTTTCCTCTGTGGCCTGACAGCCTATTGGCACTTACTCTGCAGATCAATGCTAAAAGAATGGCCACTTGAATGAGAAGTTCATGTCAGGACCCCCTAGTTCAGTATGAGGAGAGGAGGAAGATAACTTGTGAAAATACTGATCTCCTGAACATGTATGACATGAATGCAGCAGCTTTGCACCTTACCTCTGTGCCAGGAGATCAAGTAAGATACTGCACACTGATGAATAAAAACAGAAAGTGCTTGTAAAAAATCAGCGAGACTGTCAGCAACCATGGAAAGAGAAGCAGAGATAAAAGGTAGAATTTTGTTTTTTGAGACTAAGCGTGGAGGCGGACCTAAAAGGGAGAGTAACTTCCGCTCAGAAGTGAGTCAGGCTCTCCTGACTGATCGCATCTTTCTCAGTGAAAACGTCTTCATGTGTGGATCAAACACCAAACGTTATGGGCAAGTGAGCTACGACATGCCCCCATGAGCGTGAGTTAACATTGTAAGTTTGTCAGTGCACAAAACTTAGGATTCGGTGCCAGGCATCTCCATCAGATGCCTCATGTGAGACCAATGTGTCTGTTACTTCATTACAGCTAATAATGAAACACCACCAGCACCACAGTGTTACTGTCTCTCACACATCTGTCAGAGTTCACACTTAAAATATAAAAGGACCTACAAGACTCAGCAGTTCAAGCAAACATCAGCTTACTGACCTTTATCACCACTAGTGGAATGTACACACTGAATCATACAGTCATAGCATCATACAGCACAGAAACAGACTCTTTGGAACAACTTGTCCATGCTAACCAGGTTTCTTAGTGTGAACTAGTCCCATTTGCCTGTGTTTGGCCCATATCTCTCAAAAGCTTTCCTATCCATGTACCTGTACAAATGTTGTAATTGTACTCAAGTCTACCCCTTCCCCTGGCAGCTTGTTCCATAAATACACCACCCTCTGTGCGAAAAAATTACCCCTCAGGTCTTTTTTCAATCCTTTCCCTCACACCTCAAACCTTTGCCCTCTAGTTTTGGACTATCCAACCCAAGGGAAAAGACCTTGGTTATTCACCCTATCCATGCCCCTCATGATTTTATAAATTTCTGTAAGGTCACTCTTCAACGTCTACTTTCTCGGGAAAAAAGTTCTAGCCTCTCCTTACAACTCAAAACCTTCCAGTCTCCAGTCTTGGTAACATTGTTGTAATTCTTTACACACCTTTGCAAGTTTAGTAATGTCATTCCTACAGCTGGACAACGAGTATTGTACAACGTATTCCAAATGTGGCCTTCCCAATGTCTTTTACAGCTACAGTGTGGTGTACAAACTTCTGCATGTAATGCGCTGACCAGTGAAGGCAAGTGTGCCAAGCGCCTTCGTCACTACCCTGCCTACCCATGATGCCACTTTCAAGGAACTATACACCTGCACCTCTCGGTCTCTTTGTTCAACACATTCCACAGGGCCCTATCATTAACTCTGTTTGTCCTGCCCTGGTTTGTCTTGCCAAAATGCAACACGTCAAATTCAACTCCATCTGCCATTTGTTACCCCGCTGCCCAGTTGATCAAGATCCTGTTGTACCCTTAGATAACCTATGTCATTGTCTACTATAGCACCAATTTGGTGTCATCTGCAAACTTATTGACCATACCTCCAATATTCCCATCCAAGTCATTTATATAAATGATGAAGTGGACACAGCACTGATCCTTGCAGCACACCACTGGTCACAGACCTCTAGTTGAACAACAACCTTCTACCTCCCCCCTCTGTCTCCTACCATCAAGCTAATTTTGTATCCAATTGGTAAGCTCTGTCTGGATCCCATGTGATCTAACATTACTAAACAGGCTAGCAAATAATGATTACTCAGGGGACCATATCCAGTGAATATTGGAGTGCTTTTGCCGAGTGGCCGAGGCAAATGGAAGCACATCTTTTGACGAATAATTGGGTGTTGAATGATAGCCCTGGTGATTGCATGGGCAGCATTGTAACCTTCGGCTTGAACTCAATACAAAGCTCAATTATTTCAGAGCCTGAATACCTCCTTCTACCTCCACTTCCATAGCCTCGGTCCTGTCATGACATAAACTGTTATCAGCACAGCCAACTCATTTTCACCCACTCATTGTCCCTTCTTTCAGATTTTCTTTTTCTCTGGCTCATGATCAACTATTCTTTAGTCTGTCTAACTTCCCTTTCTCTCTTTGTCTGTCTGGGCTCTGTCTCCATCTATCTGCTGACTCCTTTCTCTCAACTACTCCCACCACAGCACCCTCCCCCATTCCTCCATCCCTTGCAATCACCATAAATACCATCTTTTTCTCACTACTATCATTTCTGAAGAAAAGTCATTGGGCTCAAAACATTGACTCTGCTTTCTTGCCACAGTTGCTGCCAGGCCTGCTGAGTTTCTTCAACAATTTGTTATTGTAGCATTGTTTGGCATCAGCGTGAGTGGTTCACACAGGGATTATTGGCCATTCCATCCAGTTCAAAGCCCCTGAGTGCCCAAAAAATAATACTTTACAGTTTCTGTTTTGATTGCCTCAACTGAATATGCAATAGAGTTAGGGTAAGGCTAAATCACACCCCTCCCCCTTCCATTTGTACGACATATTTTTCTAGACGACTCATTTTGAAAACAAGTGTAATTGCTTTAGTTTGATGGTGTTCATCCTTTCCTTTGAATTGTTCACCTTCCATCCTTCCCTTCTTGATGGCACTTTTATCCCCCATCACAGTAGATGGTTTTCTCTTTTCCTTTGGTATCCTCTCTTGTCCTTCCTTAATCTCCCCTCCAACTATCGGCCTTTTCACTATCTTCCTCAGTTCCTGCTCTACCTCCTGATTCTACTCCTATCCAAATCCCCACATCCAGCCTTGCCCTTACACCATCTCCTATTTGTTTCATTTGCTCATTCTCCTTCCCCAATTACACCTCATTATCCTATTATATTTTCCACCTCAATATTCAGCTCCCATCTTCCTTGTCCTGCTTGCCTCTATCACTGTTAATCTCCCCTATGCCTCCCATTTTGCTCCCTGCATTGCCTCAAAATCCTTTCAGTCCACCAAAAACCATATGCTTAAATCTCTGTTTTGTACTATTACTGCCTTTTTGTCAACCTTTTCCGTAAGAATCCCCCTTTTCCTTTGAGACATCTTTCCAGCTGTGCCCTACTTACCTGCGGGGAGTCAGTTAGCTGGGCAGGTGGTTTGTGATGTTAATAATAGGGGTTGAATTCCCACCATGAAGGATTACCCTTCTCAACCTCTCCCCTTGCCTGAGGTGTTCAAGAGACTTGACTATTATTTAAATGGGGAAAAAAAACACAAAACTCAGAAAGCCAGCGCATAGATATAGCAAGTAATCAGGAAAGTGGATAAAATGTTGGTCCCTTTTTAAGGGGTTTGGAGTATAAGAAGAGGGATGCCTTACTGCAACTGTACAAGGTGCTGATGAAACCACATCTGGAGTACTGTGGGCATTTCTGGTCCCCTTAATTAAGTAAAGATATCTTTGATCAGAGCAGTTCAACAAATGTTCACTGGGATGATCCCTGGTATGGAGGGATTCAGTGGAGTTTAGAAGAATGTGAGGTAATATCTTGGAACATATAAGATTCTTAAGGGACTTGACAGGATGAACGCTGAAAGGAAGTTTCCCCTCTTGGAAGAGCCTAGGACCAGAGGAGCTAGTCTCAGAATAAAGGGGCACCAACATAAGACCGGAATGAAGAGGATTTCTTCTGTGAAAAGGCTGTAAATCTTTGGAACTCTTTGCCATAGAGAGCAGCGGAGTAGAGTCCTTGCGCATATTTAAGGCTGAGATAGCTAGATTCTTGATCAATACGGAAATCAAGGGTTACAAAGAAAGGGTAAGAAAATGGACATGAGGAATGTTGGATCAACCTTGATCCTATTGAGTGGTCGATTGGGCTCGAGGGACCAAAGGCCAACCCCTGTTCCTATTTTCAATGGTCTTTACAGTTTTATAGTTGTAGGGTCATTATTCGCCCTGTTTTTAACTATTGATTTATCTGGCTAAATGCAGCTAAACAGCCTTCAAATATGTCTGGTGCATCTTTTGTGCTTTTTATTCAGCGGTTACATCCAAGACAAGAGAAAGCTGCTGATGTCAGCTCAGTTCCATCACAGCTGACTAAGGAAATGCTTGTCCATTACATTATGTGGATGGGCCTTTGCTGGCCAGAAACCTTACATAACAAATTTTCACAAGGCTATTCTGAAGAAGGGTTACTGGACCAGAAAAGTTGACTCTGCTTTCTCTCCATAGATGCTACCAAAGTTGTTGTTTTTCTCCAGCGTTTCTGCTTTTGCTTCACAATGCTGTGCTCTATAAGGAGAAAATTCCATTATGCTTGCAGACATTTCAACTACTACTGTTTCTTCTAAATATTTTAGATTCAAACTTTCTACTGCCCACAATTGTTTCCCTTTCAGAGCTTTCAGACAGGCTGAGCATTCAACAAAAAAAGATTTCATTCCATTCCATTGATGACTAGATCAATGCAAATGCTTTGACAAAACACTGTAATAAATGAAACGAGTGGCCAGATAATATGATATACATTTCTGTAAATCATACTGGGTACATTGCTGATGTTATTGTGTTTTTCTCCGTGTAGGATCCCAAAGTCTGATTACATATATAGCTTTTATAAATACATGGGGTTTTTGGTTTATTCTGCTCATGTGATAACACCCACAAGTTACAAATATTACTAGACTCTCAATTAGATTTTCCATCCATTTATAACCAACAGGTGGAAAATTTAACTTGTACATATTTGGGCTGAACAGAACCAGCTTACTGCTTAAATGTTAACAGCTGTTTTCTCTCTGATTCAGAAAATTACACAGAGCAGTTTTTCATCGTGGCTACTTATTCAGTCAAGTTTACCAATTGAAATAATGTCTTATTCAATTATACATAACGTGAAATTTTTATTTATTGATAGAATGAAACTTGAAACTAAAATTCCCAGTGGGTAATTCTAATATAGGAAAATGAGTCAGCTGTTCACCCTCGCAAGTTTGTTCAGCAATTTAGTTAGGTCATGGTATTACTTATCTTAGTTCCAAATCCCTTGATACCCTTATTTGTCGTCCAAGTTACTGTGGAAGCACACATTTTTACTCGCACATTGTAATCCGGAACTATGGGTAGTGAAGCTATGGACTCTAATATGCTTTTGATCACTGACCTGGAATTTCTCCGACTCTTACCACATGCCACTGAAATATGTTTGAAGAATGTACAGGTTTGTACTCAAACTATTTGGCTGTGTCATAAACAGTCTTCCTTGTTCAGGAAGTCTTGGAGTGGAATTTGAGTGCTGGCTGCCGGCTCAGAATTAGATTTTTTACCATTTTCTACCATTTTTTACACAAGACCTCTTCATGATACTGTTACTAACAATATTCTAACAATCTCGATCTTGAACATTTCAATTGGCCCACCATCCACAACCTGTCAGAAGATCATGTTTCAGATTCCCTTTCCACTTTTTCGTAAGAAGAATGTTTTTTGATATTACTCCAAATTTGTCAAACTCTAATTTATCACGCTTCTGATCAAGATTCTCCCCACAGAAGAAATGTTTCTTCTGTACCTATTCTATCAAATCATTTTCAATGTCTTAAGTAGCTCAATGCTTAATCTTCTAAAATTGAGGAATGTATGTCATATTTATGCTACTTGTTGTCTGAAGTTAATCCTTCAGGTCCTGGCCTTGTTCTCGTGAAGCTATGCTGTACCCTATCCAAAACCATTGGGCTAAATCTAATATTTTTTATCCATGATGAAAAAAGCCTCCATGATACCCTTCATATTTGTTTCTATTCCCATCTTGCCACATCCCTTTCCAAAAATAACATCCTCATTGGATGTCTGCTGAAAAACTAAACCTTTCTGCTCATGCCTGCTTTAAAAATTCATGAGCACCCTGACAAGCATTGTCAATCTCGAGCTGCCATACATGGTTCCTGATATTTGCCTGGACATGGCAGTCAAGGGGAAGTTGGCACCATGCTTTCTGGACAGGGACGTGGAGGTCCTGTTGAATTGAACTTTGCAGACACCGAACATCCTCTTCCTCCAGGACCAGAAGTTATGGTCATGATGCCAGACCTTGCCAGCCTGTTACAAAGTTGCTACCCAGGTCAGTGCAGTCTCAGCCACCTGGAGATATGCCCAGCATTTCTAGAAGAAGGTCATTGACCCTCTCCAATCTGCCACTGTAAGTGCCACCATTGTTGTCTTGATACCTCACACTAACTTGATATCTGCTGCTGTAGTCACCTCTGTGGCTCGTGCTATAACACTCTCCATGTTGCCTGCAAAATTTTTCTCACTTGCTTTTTTTTTACACAAAGAGTGGTTTGCGTGTGGAATGAACTTCCTGAGAAAGTTGTGAATGTGGGTACAATTACAACATTAAAGAGACATTTGGATAAGTACATGAGTAGAAAAGGTTTGGAGGGATATGCGCCCAGAAGAAGCAGGAGGGACTAATTTAGTTTGGGATTATGTTTGGCATGGACTGGCTGGACTGACGGGTCTGTTTCCAGGCAGTATGACTTTATGACTATGAATAGGAGGTGTTTGGAGGGATGTGGGCTAAATGCTGGTAAATGGTACTAGATTATTTCAGGGTATCTGGTCAGCGTGGGTGAGTTGGACCAAAGAGTCTATTTCTATGCTGTATACCTTTATGACTCTATGAGTCTACCCACCCCACCTCCCAACACTGCTAACCCTGAACCCACTCTGTGCTGCCTATTCACTCACTCAGAACACCTCCCCCCCATATCAAAAGTAATAGCTGTGCCATGAACTACTTCTCTCTTATTCCATAAGAAAAAACAGCCCCAGTCAAGCAGAAATAGTAGTGGCTGCCCAACATTTGGCTCATGTTAACAGTATTCTGATTCTAACTACCCCAACCTACTGACTGAACTTGTCCAAGCCCCTGGACTAGTACTCAATACTGCCCTTGATTTACTCTGTTAGGACCTCTGAGTGAAGGCTGTTTCCTTTGACATGACCAAGAACTGCAGACAACCATGACAAGCTTCCTGACTTTGTGTCTCCGCTAAATGGCAAGGCAAGACAGAAGTAATCTGAGTTTAGTATCACTGTCTGAGGGACCAAAGTGCAAAAAGAGAAGGCAAGGTCGGGATGCTGCGGGCATCCACACAGGCTCAGAGTGAGTGAGCATCATGACAGCCAGTGAAGGGGCTGGAGATTCAAAACAGTCCACGAGCTGGGTGCATATCCCTGACTGCAAAGTCTCCTTGCAGCAGCATTTAATGATAGTTACCAGATTAGCCCAAGGCCCAGCATTGAAGTGCAGAAGTAAACTGTAAGTGAATTAGAGATGAAGGCTTTTAGAGAATGACTCATATCCAATTCCAATATCAGTGCACGTGAGTCGGGTCTGGCCAGTGCCCTTGGAGCGTGCCCAGTGTCCAATATGGAAATCCTTCAGAGCAAGCAGCAAACTGAAGTCACCAGGCATCCACGCTGACTTCCATGTCAAGAATTTTCAATTTCTAGTTAATTTGGCATATTTGTTAAGATGAAAAACTGAACATTAATGAATCGAGTTGTGCTATTAACTAAGTGTTTAACAAGCAAGAATAAAAATAACGTGCAAGTGTAGGGGAATAAGCAGGAGATTGGCACTAGGTAATCATACTCATTTAACAAGCTATTGTAAATGTGATAGGCCAAATGGCCTCCTTTTGTACTGTAACAATTCTCTGATTGAATGACCCCTCTTAATTGGCAACTTGCTGTTACCGTTTGAAATGCATAGAAGAAACAGTGAGATGCTCCTGACATGGAGATGGGCCTCACTGTGTGGTTCTTGTGCAATTGTGCTATAAATATCATCATAGCCCATGTCATTCAGACATGATGTAAATATGCTATTCAGATTAGTTCCATTTATTTTAGCCATTGAGAAGATATGTGCCTTCAGACCCTACCCCTGTGTAGCTCCAATTTCTCATGTCTGGAAGATGAGCAGAGTTGGCCTGCTTGTAGCCATTTCATAAAGCTACTGATTTCCCAACACCTTTACAAGGTGGTTCAGCTAAACTCAGTATCTCTCCACAACAAGCTGAGTGCAGCCAAGAAGTCAGCAACTGATAGAACTAAAGCGGAAGAAATTTCTCAGCAGGTAAATTTCTGTTTCTCGTCGCTCAAATTAATTTTTTTTTAAAGTGATGACTAATTTCTGCATAAGTTTATGCCTCAACATAGATGGGAATTGAATTTACAAGCAAAAGCCTAATGGATGAAAGATATTGCTACAGATCCATTGTGATCACTTAAGGCAGGCTTCCCTAGAAGTAAGCTGCATAGTTGAAGGAGGAAATGGAATTGAATGAAAAGAATAAGCCTGATCCATTTACAGATGTAGGATCTAGATTTGCATCCAGTCATGTTTAAATGGTAATTGCAAAATCAAAAGCAGACCATGACCAAGAATGACAGTGACACATGGGTAACTCTGGATTAAATCACAGATGAACAAAGTCAAATGATGAATTTAATTGTGCAAATTCCCATATCCACTGCAAGAACCTTACTTTGGATTGTTGAACTATCTCTTGAATGATTGATAGTGACAACAAATGCTTGCAAGTGACTGAGAGTCATGATAATAGGCCACTCTGTCTTGATAGGATAGTGGCAAATGTAAAAGGTCACACATGTGAGCATGCATTTGTGTTTGCTCAGCTGGCCAAAGTTTCTGCTGTCGGAAACTACAAATACTCCAGGTAGACAGGGATTGTGACCGTGTTTGCTTGCAGTCGTTTTTTTTCACAATGCTACCTTATTTTGATAAAAACCTTTGAAATTTCAAAAACTGTCAGCATGTCAAGTCAGGAATTGATTATTATTCAATTTGGAATAAGCATGGAAAAAAAATCTCCCGACAAAACCTGGCTGGAAGTGGATATCTGCTATTCACATCGTCATCCTTTCGAGTAGTTGACAATTTAAGAAGCCTCTCTTGTCAAAAGCTAAGAAAAATGCATTTATGTGGTAGTGGCCATGTAAAATTGGCTAATGGAGCACTATCCAATCTGTACAGGAAATTGAGTAAAAGCTGTGTGGCCTGCATTTATTTATATGTTGGATTTTTCTGGAGTAGAAAGAGTTCCAGAAAAGAAGGGGCTGATAGGCTAAAAAAAAAATGCCTTTTTCTCAGTGATGTTTACATTTTGTAACCAGACAGATTTTAATTATTAATGATAGTTAAAGATTATACGTGTGAACTGCAATCACTGACTTCAAATCAGACAAAATAATTGTGGAGGATTTCTTCATGTTTTGGACATCTACATGTGGAACAATAAGAATCCATTTAACTCAAACATTAATTTGAATAAGTTAACAATATATTTGCACGGGGATTGGACAGGCACAAACTAACTTTATCAGAAAGTAAAATGAATTCCATAGCGACCTCAGAAATACTTCATCCTGTTGATGATGTTAATATTGATTTAACAAAGTGTTCACATTTTTAACACTGCCTCAGCTTTTTTGCAGCTCAAACTATCATTCATGTGTCTCTGATTTCTACACTCAAGTTTTCAACGCATTCTGGGCTAGTCTCTCTCACATTTTGCCCTCTATAAACTTGAGGCCATCCAAATCTCTGATGTCTATGTCCTAACAAAACAGCAGGATCATTCACTTAAAACCTTTCTGCTCACTGACTTACATTCACTCCCAGTGCAGCAACATCTTGTTTTTAAAATTTTCATCCTTGGATTCAAATACCTCCACATCCTTGCCATTTCCATCTCTCCAGCCACGTCATCCTCAACGATATCTGTGCCCCTTTCATTATGGCCCGTTAGAAATCCCTGAGGAGACCAGTGGAAGGAAGTGTGGGGTAGGAGAGTGCAGGGGGTCGTGGTGGGGGGTTTAAGGGGGCTGGGGTATAGTACGGGAGGCAGAAGCAAGTGCAGGCGAGAGGAGTGTGCGGTAAGGAAGTTTCAGGGGAGGGGAATGTGTGGGAAGGAAGTGCAGAGAAGGGGAGTTTGGGGAGGGTCCATGCGGAGGGAGGGGCCACAGGGAAGAGAAAGCAGGGAGAGGTGTACTGGGATCAGAGCAGTGTGGGGAGGTGAGTGCAAGGGGAAGGGGAGAGCAGGGGAGAGACCAGAGAGAAGAGGAGTTGGAGAAGGGGAATGCTGGGGCAGAAAGGTTGGCAGAGGAGAGAAGTGTTGGGGAGGGGGCTTTCAGAGGGAAGGGGAGGGAAGTACAGGGAGGTGAGAGTGGCGTGTGTGAGTGTGGGAGAGGCAGGGATGGAGTATCGAGAGGGAAGTGTGAGGGAGTGGAATCTGGGAATTAGAATATAACTATAATTAAAATAAACATCTGTGTAGCTAAAACAAAGTGCAACTTCAGTTGTTGGTGGTACCATCATTTATTATTCATACTAATACATAGGAATTATTCTTTAATTAAGAAATTAATGAAAGTAAGTTAATAAAATAGGGACAGATATAGTACTTGAAGGGCTGAATGGCCTACTTGTATTCCTATTGTCTAGTTTCTAAGTAAGTCGTATGTAAGTGAAGGGGAACTGGTGGTTGTGCACCTCTTAGATTTGCAGAAAAGGCACTGGTAAGGCGTCAATTCAAGGCTATGGCAGCAAACTCATGGTGTGGGGGTAACATACTGACATTGATAGGACATTGGCTGACTAATAGGAAGCAGAGCGTAAGCATAAATGGGTCATTGTCTGGTTGGCAATACATAGCAAGTGGTATGCCACAAGAATCACTGCTGGAGCCTCAACCTTTTACAATTTATGTAAATGATTTGAATGACCAGACCAAAAGCGTGGTTGCTAAATTGCTGGGAGCACAAAGGCTAGGTAGGGAAGTAAGTTGTGAAAAGGACAAAAGAAGACTACAAACAGATGAGTGGTCAAACTGTTTGTCAAATGGATTATAACGTGGGAAAATGAGCAATTGTCAATTTTGGCAGGAAAAATAAATAAACGACATTATCTAAAAGGGTGAGAGATTGCAGAGCTCACAAGTTGTAGAGGGAACTGTGTGTCCAATTGCATGGATCACAATTATTTAGCATGCAAGTGTAGCAAGTAATTCATGTAGTGAATAGAATGTTATCATTTATTGTGTGGGAATTGAATATAAAAGTAGGGAATTTATGTTTCTGGGCTCTGGCGAGGCTGCATGTGGAGTACAGTGTACAGTATTGGTCTCCCTATTTAAGGAAAGATGTAAATGTATTGGCTGCAGCTCTGAGAAGGTTTCACCAGTTTAATACCTGGAATGCAAGATAACAAAGTGTGGAGCTGGATGAACACAGCAGGCCAAGCAGCATCTCAGGAGCACAAAAGCTGATGTTTCGAGCCTAGACCCTTCATCAGAGAGGGCTCCTGAGATGCTGCTTGGCCTGCTGTGTTCATCCAGCTCCACACTTTGTTATCTTCAGTATCTGCAGTTCCCATTATCACTAATACCTGGAATGGGCTGCTTGTCTTACAAGGAAATGTTGGACAGGATAGGCCTTTACCTACCGGAACTTATAAGAGTAAGAAGTGACTTGACTGAAGCATACAAGATCCTAAGGGGTCTTGATAGAGTGGATGTGGAATGGACATTTCCTCTAGTGGGAGAATCTAGACCAGGAGTCACTATTTAAAAATAAAATTGTCCATTTAGGACCAAGATAAGGAGAATATGCTCCCTCAGATGATTGTAAGCCTTTAGAATATTCTTCCTCAAAAGGTAGCGGAGGCAGAATCTTTGAAAATTTTTAAGGGAGTGGTTAGTTTCTTGATAAGTAAAGACTTCAAAGATTATCAGGCATGCAGGAATGCAGATTTGAGGTAAAAATCAGAGTTGCCCTGACCTTATTGAATGGTAAAGCTGGCTTGAAGGGCCAAGTAGCCTACTCCAGCTCTTAATCTGTATGTTTGTATGTTACTGAGGTAAATTAAAGAGATGTTGCATTGGGCGACTGGATAATTGCAAACATCAACAATCAGACAATATTTACCTTCATTCTGAATTCTCTGAGTCATGAACCTTTCGAGAAAATCTCCATGCTAGGTGCTCAGATTTTGCAAGGTTATTCTGTTCAGATTACTACTGGAATCATCCAAAGAGGAATAAAAACTAAAAAGAAAAATCAAAAGCAGCAGTCAAGAAAAATTAAACAAGAAAGACCTCAACAACAATACTGAGAAATAATCCTCAAAAAGTAACAGAGTCATATGGCCATGATGATCCCAAATTCAATCCCAGCTTTATGCTGAGTTAGCTGATCCCAGGTGTCAACACAATGGTAACATTAGGGATGCCATTGTTGATCTCTGCAATTGATTGAACTATTCCTACAGGTCGGTTGAGGGTAATTATATGTTCCTCCTTGGTGTGGAAAATCAGTCTGGACAAAAAAATATTCAGCTGTGAGAATCCACACGTGAAATAGCTGCTACTATACTCCAAAAAAGGATTATAGAGATGAAGGTCATTTCGTTGATCAAAAAACAATGACAAGAACAGTGTGTTCATTTAAAGTTGCCCTGTTTTAAGAAGGATATTATTAAATTGATGAGGGTTCAGAAAAGACTTACCAGGATGAGGCCAAGAATGATGTGTTCGAATAGTAAAAATAGGCAGGGATTTTTTTTTCTCCCTGGAGCCTAGGAGGTTGTGGGGTGACCTTATAGAGGTTTATAAAATCATGAGGGGCATAGGTAAGATGAATCGTAAGGGTGTTTTCACTAAGGGGGGTGAGTTCAAAACTAGGGGGCAGATTTATAAGGTGAGAGGAGGAAGTTTTAAAAAGGATATGAGGGGCAACTTTTTTTAACACAGAGTGGTTCATGTGTAGAATGAACTGCCCGAGGAAATGGCGGATGCAACTTTGAAAAGACATTTGGATAAGTACATGAATAGGAAAGAGATGTGGGCCAAACGCAAGCAAACAGGACTAGTTTAATTTGGGAAATTTGGTCAACATGGACTAATTGGGCTAGAGGGTCTGTTTCCATGCTGTATGGCTCTATAAGAACAAATAATAATAACAAGTGACAGGAAGCAACAGTTCGCTTTTGCTCCGGATCAGGCTGTTCTTCCAGAATTGTGGCAGAAGAGCAGTGAATTAGAGCAGGGCCTTGATACACTCATCATAACCTTCTGTCAGGGTTACTGAACTGCTCAGTAAACTGCAGATTTTCCATTTGCTCCACACAAACATGCTGATGTAGGAGTGGAGGGGTCAGGAAGTGAATGCTGCTGCAAAAGGTAATGGTTTTAAAAAGGTGAATGCTGGAAGCTGTATTGGGCTCCACTCAAACTAATGATATCACACAGTCTTGGGAGGAGGGCCGGGAGTTTAACCTGACCTCCTGATGGAGACAGACATGTCAGTTCCAGCTCCTGATAGTGTTAGTAATTATGCCTAACTTGTTACTGTATTTGTATCTATTGTTAACATGCAACAAACTACACCTTATTGTGAAGACAATTACCTCTTCTTGTTAAGACTCAACAGTGGTTTATCCTCGAGCACTACACATTAGATAGGCCCTTAGAAAGGAGGATTGGTGTCAGCGCTATACCCGAACCACAAACTGCCTGTGGTTCCTATCGGAACAAATAACAGATACTTTTGGACCTGACATTTACACCTCTCTACCTTGTTAGGAAATTAGTAGGCTTGTACACCAAGTGAAGTCAAGCACATTAATGCAGTGAAGGCAAAAATAAAGCGTATCTGCTTTGTGTCCTGGACCTTTAACAAAGCAAACAAGGTTGCACTCCCACATTCTTATTATCACCTCAGAACTGGCATGCTGCTTTATATAGCCTTCTTTAATGGACAGGCATTCAAGATGTGAAACTAGTGGCACAGTTATCTGCCTGACATACCTAAATAAAGGAACTCCCCCTTGATTGTCTAGACTTACATAAACAGTTCTGATTTGTGCATTCTATCATTTACAATGCCAAGAGCTTGACATGCAGATTTTAAGCATTTAGGTGGTCAGTTTGAACATGCCAGTATCTACTTAAACCCATATTGTCAGCCAAAACAAATATTTCATTGTTTATTAATGCATACTTTCAAACCAGTATTTTAATGCTTACCAAATCACATCTGGAACTAGGTCAAAATGTGACCATGTTGTCTACTAATGCAAACTAACTGAAGAAGACCACAAAAGAAGGCAAAACAATAATGGAAAGATAACATCAAACACATCTCTGAACACAATTGCTTCGAATGCTCTCTTACATTGACCCAGATTCTATTGTCAAGCAGCACAACTAATGCCGTTCAAAGTTATTTCTGCCTAAATGATACAGTAACTTCAGTTAAGAGGCAGATGTTCTGTTAAATGTCCATAACCAAAAGTTACAACCTGCGTTGTACTGTTATACTGTTTTCAAAATGGCATTTCATTCTCTACCTCACCACTGATGAGCATTAAATGCCGTGAAGCAGCATGGTGGATACAAACTAAACTTTCTCGTAATCCGAGATGGTTAGTGCTAATGATGAGTAATGTAAATTCCCTTTTTAACAACGTGATAATCATTATTAATCAACCTCTCTGATACCAAAACATTGTTATGACTTGTTTGATTCTGAATTGTTTTCGGAGAGTTTGAAACCATTAATTTCTTAATTTAGATGTTTTCTTCCTTTGGGCTCAATCTTCCAATATTTTGACTAATTGTTATTTTTAGGAGGTTTCATGGAGAATTTCTCTCTTTGAACCAATGCAAATTTTCTCATAGAATTTTCCACTGCTCACCTCAGTAATTAGGCACCCAGGGTCCACGTGTCCTTCTTGTTCAATCATACGCTCATAGAGGCACAAGTGCTCACCACTGGAAGGAACTTTTGGCATTGACAGTATAAGCACGATATTTCATTGCCAGCTGTGCATCCCTTCACACCCTGCATACTAAGAACTGCCATTCAAATTCTGCTACTGTCCACTATTCTCGACGAGACAGCCAAGACAGGGATATTGGCACCTTGGTTCACAGATAGAAACCTGGAGGTCCAGGTGGAGGAGATGGTGAAGAGGAGGACCAGCTTCTTCATTCAGGACTGGCAAAGGAGGCTATGGCACCAGACACTACCAGCATGTAGTTTCAATAGTGAGAATAAACACACAGTAATGCTGTAAGAAATTAAATGACCTTCTGAGCTGCGCAAGGTTAAGTATCACCATCTTCTCTCAACTACCTCATGCTTAACGTAACTGTCATTACACACACTTCTTACCAAAGCTCAAGGTTTGCCATTTTCACCACTGCAAGTCTGTCTTTCCATTTGCATTAAGAAGCAAGGCAAGGCAGAGATACTGCGTGCAAGTAAGATCTGAATGAAGTAGGAATGCGCTAAAAGGAAAGATCAGACAAAGGTGCTGTAAGTATTCAAATGAACACAAAGTAAGTGATCACTAAGAAAACAAGTCATGAGCTGCATTCTGTGCTGGCTCATGAGATCAGTGGGTATACCTTTGTACAGAATGGCTGGACAGGACCATTGCAATGTAAGGTGTCACTGAACTGTAAAGTGCCATGGCAAAGTGCTGAAGTCTTCTGAGTTAGTCCAAGGTTGGTTCTCCCAAATGTCTTACCCCTACCCTCACTGCTCAATTCCAACATCAGCTATGATGATATGCTAAGGTTGGTGTTTTACCAATGCAACAGCCACAGGCGAAGGGTGAAGGATTTTGCTGCTTGTGGACCATGCCGTGAGATGTTGGTGAATGATGGTGAACATCAAAAGTCAACTGGTCAGCTGAATCAACCAGGTAAGCACTCAGACTTTCAATCTGGGAATTGGCACCACCTCGTTTCTCACCAGTGACTGGGAGAATCACAAACTGCATAGAAATGATGCAAGATTAGTTAAGGGTAAGATGCAAATGCATGGAAATAGGGTCTTCACTGCTTACTGTCAAGATTGCCATCTAGCCATCAAAAACTTGAGGGGAAAATCGGACCATCTTTTTCGTGACGTTGAGAATATTATTTTTCCATTCTTGATGTATTAGTCCAATCTTGTCACCATTACCCTCAACTGCTGGGAAAATGTGGCTGTTCTTCATTTCTCTCTATTTTTTCTCACTTAATCAATTCTTTCCTTTCCTCTCTTTATTTCCCTTTCTTGACCTAATTTAATGTTGAACTCACCCATTTTAATTTATGTTCCTCTCAGTCCTACTAGTGTTTATTTTCAATTCTAAAATCATATTAATTCGGGAATTACCATCTTGATTGCCTTCTTCTCTCGTATCCCCAATGCTACGTTTCTCTCTGCACCATTGATAGCTCACACTTTCAACAATTGAATAGGTCAATAGATGTTGGGCGCACAGCTAAACCTAATTAACAGCAGATATGCTGCTACCACAAAACCTAGCTTATATCTTTCACTTACAGGAGAGGGGTGCCAAAATAGCCTTTGTGTTATGCTCCACTTAATGTGTAAACGTTTCTTGATTTTCCCTCTCAAGTTCTGCTCCTTTCAAATATCCCCAACCTCATTACAGTTGACTAGACACACCGATCAGTCTTATTTTCAAAGCAGAGTCCCAAAACAATAAAAACAACTTACTTTTAATTGAGATTATTGGAGCTTCAGAACCTGGAGTGGATGCAGAGTTTAGCCAATGTGACATACCTACAAGATCACTGTGGAATTTTCTATGATAATGCAATTACAGTGAGATATTAACCCAGCAGAGTTATTTAGAAGGACCTTCAGGATTGTTTGGTTCAGAAGCAGAGGAGAAAACATACGTAACAAAAGAAGTTAGAATACTAATGCTGCCATTGGGTCTGGAGACTTTATCTTTATCTTTAAAGTTTTTGCTCACAGTTAAATACTTGAATGCCAATACTTTGTGGCACACACAGAATTTAGAAAGGATGAAGCCTTTTTATCTTTTTTGGCAGGGCCAATTTTGTGAGCCACCAGCTCCTTATTGCAGAGGTCTTTCTCCATATATTTCTTGTTGTTATGTGAATTTCAATACAAAAAGATAAGATTACAACAGACAGAAAATTTGAAAGGTTGGGAAAAAGCAGTGTTACATGATTGGTTATTGACATGGCAAACTCTATTGCAAACTGAGCCACTTTGGTAATATTCGAGTGTTAGGTTTTGTATTTATTTTCATTCAATGCCTGAAACACCATCATGTTAATGTTACTCTAAGATCATTATTACCTGTCAATGAAAATAGAGATTGATTTCACTTTATTTTTTTCTGATAGGATAAGTAGATGCCCCTATTGTACAAGACTAATATTTAACAATCAAATGATGGAGGCCTGGGCCTCTACTTAATTGTACATATGTTTTTCAAAACAATTTTGCATTTCTCAGTATAGCTGAAAATTCATGTAAGGAATATATTACAGTGTGTTATATTAGCTTTCCTTTTATAGACAACCTGCATCTCTATTTTGACATGTTGTTTACTTTCAAGAGATTAAAGGAAGATGGATTGATATAAAAAGACTGTTTTCTCAGTAAACAAGTAAAGGATTGCCCAATACAAATTAGATCAGGCTGTGGTATCTTGAAACTGATGCCTCTTCATACTAAATCCTGTCACTGTGTACACATCAGATCTGTCAGCCTCAGAAGAAAAGGTATTTAACATTTCAAACATACTGACTTCACCTATCATATTTCTCATTCTTATACTTCTCTCAAAACTTAATACTACTATGGACTACTTTCCTAAATAGTATAAGATATAATCCATGTATAATTAAATATAAAATCTGTATTTTTGATTTTGCTGAGTGTAATTGTGGTACAAGATTTGTCATCTCTTGTGAGATCAGCTTACCCTGCAGTAATTAAAAAAATCTACTCTTGGAAACAGACATGTGCAATGCTACATTAAATACAGAACTATGGAACATTTACAAAGTAAAAGGAGGCCATTTAGCTATCATATCTGCACTAGCTGAAAACAAGGCATCCAGCATGGGATCTACAATGTTTGCACACTTTCACAGGCATACGAGAATATTCAGAAGCCACGTTATGGAACATGTTAGGACTTTAATAGAGCATGACATATTAAAATCTCAAAACTCACAATCCTAACTCTCTATATGTAATTGTCACTGAGCATTTAGTGTTATTGAGAGGTCTTGAGTCACACACACTTAATAAAACCGTGACAATACATAATTTTACAACTCTAACCAAACAGTCAGCAAAGGAAATCTGTCATAAATTACCTATTTTCCCTCAAAACTGTAGTCACACTTCCTTGTCTATGTGTCAGATGGTACCATGCTACCCATCAGTTGTTAATAGATTAAAGGAGCGCAAACCCTTAGCAGTGAACTAATTTCATCCATTATCCCTATCATTCTTCATTCCATTTAATTACTAAATGTTTCTCAGCTGTTCCTTGTTCCTCTGGTCACAGCACTTTTCACTCTATTACTACATTGTTTTTACCAAGGAATGTTTAGTGGTCCAGCACATAAGGAATAGTGTTACTATTGCAACCACTTCTGCTCTCCTGTGAAACAACATATCCATCTTTGACCTACTTTAATTAATCAAAATGAAATCAACCGACACCATCAAGATATACATTTACTGCTTATTTAGCACATACACCATTTTAAAACATTGCTGTGCACAAATTAGTTGCTGCATTTAGTAGCAAACAACAGTGACTGTACATTAAAAATAGACAAATGTTAATATTTACATAGAAGGTGAAATACACACATATATAAGTATACTTGTGTGAATTCAATGTATTTGTACTTAAGGAATGCCAATCAATAAAATAATAAGAGACCTAAATCACAATCAGCTTTAAGTATATACTCTATCACAGTACATTATGAATTCTTTATCCATGTTTCATAGTCAAGGAACATGAACAAAGAGTGGCATCTCTCTACCCAGATAAAATGCCTGAGGGTAAATCAACTGGCCCTTTCAGGCTGCCTGCATTTTCTAATATCCACTGGTGGCAATATTCAAAGCAAGGTTAACTGAGATCTAGGGTGGCAGATCATTCCTTAGTCAGAAGTGGTAAAGACAGCACAACAGTGCTAATTTCAGGGTTTGAAACAGAGGAGAAAGGGAATAGTTGTACAGCACAGAAACCAATCCTTCAGTCCAACTTGTCCATATCCACCAGACTTCCTCAATTAATCTAGTTTCATTTAATGGAAACATCAGAGACATTAAATGGTACTTAAAAAGATTATTTTTGGAAAAAAATTCTACCAGTCCTCCATTTTTACTTTCTGGCTGATGAGAAATAAAAAGCTATTTCAAATAAATGAAGATTGATTTTAATCACAAACATATAATGAATGTGCAGTGGATGAAAAAGATCTAACTCTAGTCTATTGTTGCTAGCTTACAACCGGATTTATTTTGAGGTCAGGGCCTCACTTACAAGAAACAATGAACCTTAGTCATCAGCTCAGTGATTTGGCAGTTAACAGAATGGAGAATATCTGCTGGCTCTTACCTGGGCCAGCCTGGAGTCAAAGCACGTGGAGTAGGCCAATTTACTTTTTATATTGGGCCACTAGAAGCACTACTGTGCATCCAGAGCCACTAGAAAGCAAATTCAACAATTGATTAAAAGCAAAATGTTGCAGATATTGGAAGTCTGAAACAAACATAGAGAATGCTGGAGAAACACAGCAGGCTTGGCAGCATCTGTGCAGAGACAAACAATGTTGACATTTTGAGTTCAGTATGACTCATTTTTATTTCTGAAGATTTTGCGTTAGACCACTCACCACCTGATACAGTATGTGGGGTGTATGGACAATTGCAGTTCAGGTCCAATGTGTGCCATATTTGCACATTGCAAGTGGTTTTCAACCAAAACAGACAGATGCTCCAGCTGCCCATCTCAAAACCCAACTCAGGATGGCAGCTGCTGGAGTAACCGCATAAACAATATAGTTAACCAACCACTGCTACTTTCAGGCCACCATTTACACCTGTTGGAAGGAGTTAAAACTGGCCGATGATGTGTATTCAAAGGCACCAATAACTTTTCAGTGATAAATGTGATTTCCTTTACACTGTGGAAACAGGCCATTTGGCCCAACAAGTCCACACCACCCATTGAAGCATCCCACCCAGACCCATTCCCCTATAAGCCACACACCCCTGAACACTATGGGCAATTTAGCATGGCCAAACCACCTAGCCTGCACAGCTTTGGACTGTGGGAGGAAACCAGAGCACCCGGAGGAAACCCACACAGACAGTCGCCTAAGGCTGGGATTGAACCTGGGCCCTGGAGCTGTGAGGCTGCAGTGCTAACCACTAAGCCACCATGCCACCGTGATCAGCTATTACAGAACATCATATCAGGGATAATAAGAACTACAGATGCTGGAGAATCTGAGATAACAAGGTGTAGGCCTTGAAGGGTTTTTGAAGGGTCAAGGCCCAAAACGTCAGCCTTTCTGCTCCTCTGATGCTCCTTGCCCTGCTGTGTTCATCCAGCTCTACACCTTGTTATATCATATCAAGTATGTTTAATACAGGTGGCCATAAACAAAAACAGCCTTTCATGTTACCAGATGCACTTGTAATCTTTTATGAAAGCAATTCTAATTATTTTGCTTTCATTTTGAAAAATAAGCAATTTAAATTATTTTGCTTGTGGTTTCAGCTGTTGTCTATTTCAGTTCACTCAAATCCAATTCCTTTTAAATGCTTTCATATTCTTCAAAACTATGATGTTACTGTGTCAGATAAATATATTAATAATACAAAATATAGGTAAATGTTACTTTGATGAGGGTGATAATGTATTTATAGTTTTCTCATATGTATTCTTAATAGGTATTTCAGAAGCATAAAGAAGGCATAAATTAAAACTCCATAGGGCTCATTTATATAATCAAAATTGCTAGATTTTTCCAAATGCATTTCAGCTAAGCAAATTAGTTGCTTCATTCAGTAGCATTTGGTATTAGTTGACCTATACTGTTCCAATATTATCACTGCTAATTCATATTGAATACCTCTGCATTAAGCAAAAGTAACAAAGTGTGAAGCTGGATGAACACAGCAGGCCAAGCAGCATCTTAGGAGCACAAAAGCTGACGTTTCTGGCCTAGGCCCTTCATCATCATCTCTGATGAAGGGTCTAAGCCTGAAACATCAGTTTTTGTGCTCCTAAGATGCTGCTCGGCCTGCTGTGTTCATCCAGCTTCACACTTTGTTATCTTGCATTCTCCAGCATCTGCAGATCCCATTATCTCTGATCACAATGAAGCAAAAATGTTGCTGTTTTCTCAATACACAAACCTGTGCTCCACAGAAATAGAGAGGACATTTAATTCATCCACAGAATATGGGTGCACTGGTAAGACCTAATAACCCTTGAGAGTGTGGTGACTGCTGCAGTATGTGTGTTGAAGGTACACCCAAATTGTTACTTGGGAAATTAAAAATGGATTTAACAACTCTGCAATGATAATGGGATGCTGACATATTTCCAAGTGAGGATCATTTGTGATATGGAAGGCATATCCATATATGAAAGTTGTTGCTTTTCCATACAACTTCTGCCACAATAGATGGAGGTTGCAAAGTTGTGAGGTGCTGTTGAATAAGCTTTGGTGAGTTGCTGCATTGAATCTTGTAGTGGATACAGACTGCAGCCATGGTGCACTATTGTTTCAGGAAGAAATTACTTAAGGTGGTGGATAAGGTGTCAATCAAATTAGCTATATTTTTCCTGGATTTCAGTAGAATATATCAGAAACTGGGGATTCTATCACTGGTGGCTATTCTCTTAAATGGACAAATCTCTCCCCCATCTACAAAGCACAAATCATTTATGTTTAACAGTTGTTGAATTTTTTAAATTCATTAATGAGATGAGGTGTCACTGGCTAGGCAGCATTTATTGCCAGTTTTGAGTCAACCACATTGCTGTGGGTCTGGAGTCACATGTAGACCAGACCAGGTTTCCTTCCCTAAATGTCATTAGTGAACCAAAGGGTTTTTCTGACAATTGACAATGGGTTCATGGCCATCATTAGATACTTAATTCCCGATATTTTTATTGAATTCAAATTCCACTATCTGCCGTGACGGGTCCCCAGAACATTATCTGGGTCTTTGGGTTAACAGTACAGCAATAATATCACCAGGCCATCGCCTCCCCCAACATGTTGCCCATGTTTAATGGCTGCAACCACAACAAGACTCAATAAGCCGAAAACCATCCTTGGACAAAGGAGTTACATTGAAGGGCATGATAACCATGTACCATAGCTACCACTGCCTCCATCATCTTGACTGCTTTGTGGACTAACTAAGGATAGGTTTCAGTCACATGCCATGCTTTTTGAGTAGAAGCTCCCAAACCAACAAATTCCACAATCCACACTGGTGAGGGTAGCTCTTCCTATTACCTCCAAGTTCTTCACTAATCCTTACAGCATTTTGATAAGGGTATATATAATTACGTTCCTTCAACATCACAAGCTGAAATCCTGAAAATCCATACCTAATAGCATTGGAAGAGTACCTTCACCAGTGAACCTCAGAGGTTCTCATTGGTAACCCACCACTTCTCTCTCAGGACAACTAGGGAAGGAAAATAAATGTAGACTTTGCCAGCGATATTGACATCCTGCGAACAAGCAAAAAAACTGCAGCATAGACATAGAAGCTATTGTTTCAGCAGTGACATTGTTTAACGTTTAGAATAGAAAAACCCTATTGAACCATTACCTTATAGGTGTAACACATGCTACATTTAAATGTTTTTAGTATAAAAATGGAATTCTCCCTGACAAAACTAGACATGGAAATTTTCAAAAATGTTGTGGCATAAAATCTTGTAATGCATTCAACCTATTTAATATCTATCTGTTATATTTTTTCACCGAGGCATGTTATGAAATGATAATACAAATCTTAATTCTGGATGCTGGTAAAATATCTGTGACAAGATCCCTGTACTGTACCATGCACAGCAAGAATATTCCAATTTTGATTTATTCTTATGCTGATTTAGCTAATTATATCCACAAGATTAACAGTGAGTAAATAGGGTGTCTCGCCCTTGGAACGATATGCCACCTGACTTATTGAGTCCAAATGGAAGTATATCATCTAATAATTAAATAGTTGTTTCATTTTCTGGCTATCCAGGTGGAGATACAAGTTAATAATTTACTCATTTTTGAGATTTGTGTTTAATATTCAATCTCAGTTTGAAAGCTCCATGTTTGAATTTCTCCAATCAAGTTTCCCTGCCTGACAAAGCCTTTATTAAAGTCATAAATTAAGTCTCGTGTGACTAAGACAAAGGTAGCTTTCCCTCCTCATTATTCTTGACCTGGTTTGCAACATCTCCACTGTCATTCAGCTGGGTGGACTGGTCTCATCTGATTCCATTCCTATTTATCAATTTGTAGGTAGAGAAGCACTTGCAATAGTTTTGCCATACCATTATGTCTAGTGCCTCCTAGGGATCTATCCTTGGACCTCGTCTGATTTCTGATCTACGTGTCATTGCTTGACAACATCTGAAGCATTGCATTTTCACATATACATTGACAACCCAGCTCTTCATGACCACCTTTATTGACTGACCCACTGTTGCTCAATTATGACCAATATATAATATTGGATCAATGGAAATTTCCTTCAATTAAATATTGGGAAGATTGAAGCCATTGGTTTTGTTCCCCACTGCTAAGTCCACTCCCTAGCTATCAATTCCATCTCTCTCCCCACCAACAGAGTGTAACTCAAATAGTCTGCTCACACTGATACAAAAGCAAATTTCTGTGAATGATAAAAAACAAATAATGCTGGAAAAAACTTGTCAGATTGGATAGTATCCATGGAGAGAAACAAGGGTCACTCAGTCTGAAACATTA
The DNA here is from genome assembly GCF_030684315.1 of Stegostoma tigrinum. Lineage (NCBI taxonomy): Eukaryota > Metazoa > Chordata > Chondrichthyes > Orectolobiformes > Stegostomatidae > Stegostoma > Stegostoma tigrinum. The sequence goes on along the minus strand of NC_081359.1, from coordinate 89,270,626 downwards.
CCTCTGGTTCTGTCCACAGATAGGTTCATAGAATCGTACAATACAGAAGAGGGTCTTTGGCCCATCAGGACTGTGCCACCAATAATACACTAAATTTACACAAGTCCTCCTTTCAAGCATTAGATGATAGCCTTGAATGCTATGACACTTCAAGTGCTCATCTAAGTCCTCTTTAAAGATGCTGCCTGGTCTGCTGAGTTTTTGCAGCTTTTTTTCGCTTTTATTTATTTTGATTTGTTCACAGCTGTCATCCTTCCAAGGTATATTAGGGGAAGGTGGGATTACAGCATTGAGGTCAATGATAAACCATGATCATTATGAATGGCAGAGCAGCCTCAAGGAGTCGAATGGCCTACTCTTGTTCCTATCTCATATGTTTCTGTGGCCTAGAATTCAGCTTCTGGTCAGATATGCGTGCCGCACTAAAACCATCTATATCCATTTCCATAACATTACCTAACTTGCCCCGCCTCAGCTCATCAGCTTCTGAAAACTTCTTTCCTGTTTTTGTTGTCTGTAAATTTGACAATTCCAAAGCACACCTGCCTCATCTTCCACATAATATCCTCCATAAACTTGTCATTATTCAAATTTCCAATGCCCACGTCCTGATGTGCAACAAGCTCTGTTCATCTATCACGCTGGTGTTTGCGCATTGGCTTCAAGGTTTTATTTTATTCACTTGTGGGCTGTGGAACGTTGCCCATTCTTAGTTGTCCTTGAGAAAGTGATGACGAGATGCCTTCTTAAACTGCTGCAGTCCATGTGCTGTGCATTAACCCAGAATGCTACGAGGGAGGTTATTCCTGGATTTTGGCCAGACAACAGTTAAGGAATGTAATATATTTCCATGAATAGTAGGAACTGCAGATGCTGGAGAATCTGAGATGACAAGGTGTAGAGCTGGATGAATGAAAACAGCAGGCCAAGTGGCATCAGAGGAGCAGGAAGGCTATTGTTTCGGGCCTAGGCCCTTCTTCAGAAGACCCTTGTTTAACATGGAGGAGTACAGATTGATCAGCTGAGGGAACGCATTACATTGTAATCAGCAGGAGATTTACTTTCCCATATTTGACCTGAAGCCTTAAGATTTTATGGGGTCTTGGTTCAATGTTCAGGGCTTCCAGGGCAATTCCCTCCCAAGTGAGTACCCACTGTGCGACTGCCTCTGCGGAGTCAGTGCTTCTGGTGGGACAATACATGCCCAAGGATAGTGATTGGCTCTGAAGAAAGGTCACTGAATTTGAAACATTAACCGTGTTTTCTTTTCACAGATGCTGCCAGCCTTGCTGTGTTTCTCCAGCAGTGTCTGATTTTTATTCAGGTTTCTAGCATCTGCTTCTCTTTGTTCTATATTATGGTTAATAATGGTGTCTGGAAGATTGTCTCTGAGGTATGATTCCTTGAGTATGACAATGTCAGGCTGTGAGACAGCTCTCCCAATATTGCCACTAGCCCCCAAATGTTAGCAAGGAAGACTTTGCAAGGTCATCCAGAATTTTAACCATTGTCATTTTAGGTGCCTAGGTCGATGTCAGGTGGTTTGTTCAAAGTCATTTTTTTTAGACTTCATAGTGATTGGTACAACTAAGTGGCTGGTTAGGTAATTTCAGAGGGCAGTTGAGAATAAACCACATTGCTGTGGGTCTGGAGTTGCATATGGGCCAGACCTAGTAAGGATGGCAGATTCTGAAATTAAGAATCTACTGTCCTTCAGGGAAGGAAATCAGCCATCCTCATCTGATCTGGTCAACATGACTCCAGAGTTGCAGCAATGTGGTTGACTCTCAACCGCACTCTGGGTAATTGGGGTGAGCAATGAATGCTGGCCAAACCAGTGACACCCACATCCCGAGAATTAAAGAAAACAGGACATTAGTGAGTCAGATAGGTTTTTTTTTCAACGATTAACAATGTTTTTATGGTCATCATTCAACTCTTAATTCCAAATATTTTATTGAATTTAAATTCCAACATCTGCTCTGGCAGGATTTGAGCCATAGTCTGCAGAATATGCCCTAAATTTCTGGATTAATTGTCTAGCAATAACATGACTAGGCCAAACTCCACAACACCATGTTGACTTCACAATACTCATCCTTGCTTTGCAGTCCCTCTAAAGCCTATCTCTGTAAATACTTCCAACCAAATAACATTCCAAGGTTTCCACACATGTAAAATTGTAGCCTCCTAAGTGTTTTCAATTTTAATCGCTCCATCGTTGGTGTCCATCCCTTCAGCTGACTAAGGCCTAATCCTTGAAATTCCCTCAATAAACTTGCTGCCTCAATACCTGGCTTTCCTGCTTCACGATACTCCTTAAAATCTATCCTTTTGATGATACCTTTTGATCATCTAATACTAATATCTCTTTACAGCTGACAGTATGGTAGAGGCTGGATCAATATGGGATTTCAAGGGATTTATTAAGTAATTAGAAGAAATAATTTGTTGGCCTATGTGGAAAAGGCATAGAGTGGAACTGGTGGATAAACTCTTGCAGAGTGTGTTTGGGATGTACGACCTCCTCCTATGCTGTAACACGGGTAATGGATCTGAGTCCACGAAAAGATCAGCCATGATCTTATTGAATGGCAGAGCAGGCTCGAAGGGCCGAATGGCCTACTCCTGCTCCTAGTTCTTATGTAACGATTTGAAGATTCTGTGCGGCTTTTTTTGTGTTAAATGCACTTGTAACGTGCTTCGGGAGGTTTTATTATGCTAAAGAAACTGTACAAATATTGATTGCTGTTATTTGTGAAAATAATTTACATAAAATATCATGTGATTTATTAGAAACCCCTTGATGGGCACTTGGAATATACTTTGCATAGCTAATTTCTTTTTTTAAAAAAGAGGATACATTAGGAAAGGTCTGTCACCAAGAGCACAAACAAACAATGCAATTCTAGGGAACAGGTCAAGTTCATCTTCACATTACCAAAACTATCAGATTAGGGTAGCCTGAGCTAAACAAATGAGCTGTCAATCAGACTTAGTAGGAACTGCAGATGCTGGAGAATCTGAGATAACAAGGTGTAGAACTGGATGAAATGCTGAAGGGTCTAGGCCCGAAACGTCAGCCTTCGTGCTCCTCTGATGCTGCTGGGCCTGCTGTGTACGTCCAGCTCTACACCCTGTCAATCAGGCTAATTCGATTAACAGCAAATTATTAGTCAGCCAAAAGAAAACGAGTAAAGATGGCAGAAAACGTTTCTGTCATTTTTGGCACTTAAATGCTGCAAAACAACGAAAAAGTCAGCATTTTCTCTCTTGTGAAGTAAGCGCATGTTAAGCAGCAGGAAAATCTTTTCTGCTCGACTGATGCTGTCTGACCTGCTGTGTTCCTCCAGCCCCACACTGGACTGACTCTCGATTCTAGCATCTGCAGTTCTTGCTATCTATAAACGCTTGTTAAAGTGGATGCAGTTTTCATTTGCTGTTGCAATCTAGGTTGACCTAAATTTGTAAGCTGGATGTGTTTCTTTTTTCCGCTCTCTGGTGGAAGGCAGTTACCGAGACAGATGAGTTGCAAATGTTCCGCTGAAGCAGACAGCAAAGCACAGACCACGCATGCCCTCCCCTCCCCCAAAAACAATGACGGAAGTGGGCGCCGCATTTCGGAGTAGTACGGTAAAGCTGTGAATGTGTCACTGTAATGCAGAGACCTGTAATGATGTCAACTTTGTTATTTACTTTCCAAATCTGAATGACTGAGCAAGAGGAAAGGAGAATCAATCACCCACTCAGTGACTGGGCAGGCGAAAAACACAATACACACATAGGCTCTCCCAGCGTGGCTGGGGGAAGGGCAGCACATGGTGCGGCAAAAAAATACTATATCATTCCATATATTGCACAGCAAAATAACAAACCATTTTTCAACCTATTTCGATACATTGGGGCTTAGCAGTGATAGATCCGGCTGCAGCCTTGTTTTGTTGCAAGTTGAGCCGGTTTAATGTCCGATCGGACTCCAGCACATGTTGTTGCATACATAAAACGCATATTTTAAAAATCGTAAGTCAATTTTTTTCTATGCGTGGAATTATTTCCTCCGGCATGGAACAGAAGTTCGATCAAGCTATGGGGGGAGGCGGAGCGGAAATAAACTTACGGAATGGCACATTTTTTAAAAACTTGGAACAGGATGAAAGTATGGCTGGGAACACCCTGCCCCTCCCCCTCCAAGCAGGGAAGAGTAATCAGGCGCCTGTGTGCTTTAGTTTTTTTAAAACATATCTGCTTGGTGATATACCCTGAAATCATTTCAAAATTTTTCTTTTGAGAAAACAGGCATGTCCTTGGAATTATTTTCCAAAGTTGTGAAGCACAATGCACAAATGAATACACACATATACCGAGACAGCCTCTGCAAATACGCAAGTATACAACGGGATTTTTGAAGAAAGCCGTTTATTATGCAAAATTTAACGTGTTAATAAATCCTAAACAACATAACGCAAACCCAAATATAAATAGACTGTTAGAAAAGTGTAAGCGAGCGAATACAACGGACGTGTTACTGAAAGTGGAGAAAAGCATGTATTAGGAGTATGATGGGGGATGGGCGCCGTAGAAATCCTTAATAGAGAAACGGGGGTGGGGGGGGAGAAACGGGGGTGGGGGGGGAGAAACGGGGGTGGGGGGGGGAGAAACGGGGGTGGGGGGGGGAGAAACGGGGGGGGAGAAACGGGGGGGGAGAAACGGGGGGGGAGAAACGGGGGGGGAGAAACGGGGGGGGTGGGTGGGGGGGAGAAACGGGGGGGGTGGGTGGGGGGGGGGGGGTGGGGGGTGGGGGGGAGAAACGGGGGGGGTGGGGGGGGAGAAACGGGGGGGGGTGGGGGGGGGGGTGGGGGGTGGGGGGGAGAAACGGGGGGGGTGGGGGGTGGGGGGGAGAAACGGGGGGGGGTGGGGGGTGGGGGGGAGAAACGGGGGGGGGTGGGGGGTGGGGGGGAGAAACGGGGGGGGGTGGGGAGAAACGGGGGGGGGTGGGGAGAAACGGGGGGGGGGGGGGAGAAACGGGGGGGGGGGAGAAACGGGGGGGGGGGGAGAAACGGGGTGGGGGGGAGAAACGGGGGGGGTGGGGGGGAGAAACGGGGGGGGTGGGGGGGAGAAACGGGGGGGGTGGGGGGGAGAAACGGGGGGGGTGGGGGGGAGAAACGGGGGGGGTGGGGGGGAGAAACGGGGGGGGTGGGGGGGAGAAACGGGGTGGGGGGGAGAAACGGGGGGGTGGGGGGGAGAAACGGGGGGGGTGGGGGGGAGAAACGGGGGGGTGGGGTGGGGGGAGAAACGGGGTGGGGGGAGAAACGGGGGGGGGTGGGGGGGAGAAACGGGGGGGGGTGGGGGGGAGAAACGGGGGGGGGGTGGGGGGGAGAAACGGGGGGGGGTGGGGGGGGGAGAAACGGGGGGGTGGGGGGGGAGAAACGGGGGGGGAGAAACGGGGGGGGGAGAAACGGGGGGGGGAGGGTGGGGGGTGGGGGAGAGAGAAACGGGGGGGTGGGGGGGGAGGGAAACGGGGGGGTGGGGGGGGAGGGAAACGGGGGGGGGAGAGAAACGGGGGGGGAGGGAGAGAAACGGGGGGGAGGGAGAGAAACGGGGGGGCGGGAGAGGGGGGGAGAGGGAAACGGGGGGAGTGGGAGAGGGAAACGGGGGGAGTGGGGGAGGGAAACGGGGGGAGTGGGGGAGTGGGTGGGGGAAACGGGAGGGGGGTGGGGGGGGGAGGAGGGGGGTGGGTGAGGGGGGGAGGAGGGGAGTGGGTGGGGGGGGAGGAGGGGAGTGGGGAGGAGGGGAGTGGGGAGGAGTGGGGTGGGGAGGAGTGGGGTGGGGAGGAGTGGGGTGGGGAGGAGGGGAGGAGTGGGGAGGAGGGGAGGAGTGGGGTGGGGAGGAGGGGAGGAGTGGGGGGGGAGGAGTGGGGGGAGGGGGAGGAGTGGGGGGGGAGGGGGGAGGAGTGGGGGGGGAGGGGGGAGGAGTGGGGGGGGAGGGGGAGGAGTGGGGGGGGCTGGAGGAGTGGGGGGGGGGAGGAGTGGGGGGGGGGAGGAGTGGGGGGGGGGAGGGGGGGGAGGAGTGGGGGGGGGAGGGGGGGAGGGGTGGGGGGGGAGGGGGGGAGGGGTGGGGGGGGAGAGGGGTGGGGGGGGAGAGGGGGAGGGTGGGGGGGGAGAGGGGGAGGGAGGGGGGGAGAGGGAGGGGAGAGGGGGAGGGAGAGGGGGAGGGAGAGGGGGGGGAGAGGGGGGAGGGGGGGAGGGGGAGGGGGGGGGAGGGGGGAGAGGGGGGAGGGGGGGGGGGGAGGGGGGAGAGGGGGGAGGGGGGAGGGGGGAGGGGGGGAGAGGGGGGAGGGGGAGGGGAGGGGGGGGAGAGGGGGAGGGGGGGGAGAGGGGGGGGGGGAGGGGGGGGAGAGGGGGAGGGGGGGGGGAGGGGGGGAGAGAGGGGGAGGGGGGGGGGAGGGGGGGAGAGGGGGGGGAGGGAGAGGGGGGGTGGCGGGGGGGGGAGGGGGAGGAGGGGGGGATGGAGGGGGGGAGGGGGGGGGAGGGGGGGAGGGGGAGGGGGAGGGGGGGAGAGGGGGGTGGCAGGGGGAGGGGGGGTGGCGGGGGGGGAGAGGGGGCGGGGGGGGGAGAGGGGGGAGAGGGGGTGGGGGGGAGAGGGGGTGGCGGGGGGGAGAGGGGGTGGGGGGGGGAGAGGGGGTGGGGGGGGAGAGGGGGTGGCGGGGGGGGGAGGGGGGGGTGGGGGGGAGAGGAGGTGGGGGGGGTGGAGAGGGGGGGGTGGGGGGGGTGGAGAGGGGGGGGGTGGAGAGGTGGGGGGGTGGAGAGGGGGTGGGGGGAGGGGGGGGTGGCGGGGGGTGAGGGGGGGGTGGCGGGGGGGGAGGGAGGGGGGGTGGCGGGGGGGAGAGGGGGTGGCGGGGGGGAGAGGGGGTGGGGGGGGAGAGGGGGAGGAAGGGGGGGTGGGGAGGGGGATGAAGGGGGGGGAGGGGGGGTGGGGAGGGGGATGAAGGGGGGGTGGGGGGAGGAAGTGGGGGGGTGGGGGGAGGAAGTGGGAGTGGGGGGGGTTTGGTGTGGGTGGGGGGTGTGGGTGGGGGAGAGGGGGGTTGGTGTGGGTGGGGGGTGTGGGTGGGGGAGAGGGGGGGTGTGGGTGGGGGAGAGGGGGGGTGGAGTGGGTGTGGGTGGGGGGGGTTGGGGGAGTGGGTGGGGGGTAGGGGGAGTGGGTGGGGGGTAGTGGGGGGTGAGGGAGGGAGTGGGGGGGTGAGGGAGGGAGTGGGGGGGTGAGGGAGGGAGTGGAAGAGTGGTGGGGGAGGAAGAGTGGTGGGGGAGGAAGAGTGGTGGGGGTGGGGGGTGAAGAGTGGTGGGGGTGGGGGGTGAAGAGTGGGGGGTGTGAAGAGTGGTGGGGGTGGGGGAGTGGTGGGGGTGGGGGAGTGGGGGGGGTGAAGAGTGGTGGGGGTGGGGGAGTGGGGGGGGTGAAGAGTGGTGGGGGTGGGGGAGTGGGGGGGGAAGAGTGGGGGTGGGGGTGGGGGAGTGGTGGGTTGGAAGAGTGGTGGGGTGGAAGAGTGGTGGGTTGGAAGAGTGGTGGGGCGGAAGTGTGGTGGGGGTGGGGGAGTGTGGTGGGGGTGGGGGAGTGTGGTGGGGGTGGGGGAGTGTGGGGGGTGGTGGGGGGTGTGGGGGTGGTGGGGGGAGTGGGTGGAGTGGGGGTGGGGAGGGGAAAGGGGGTGGGGGGGTGGGAAGTGGGGGGGGAGTAGGTGGGGGGTAGGGGTGGGGGGTAGGGGGTGGGGTGAGGGAGGGAGTGGGGGGGTGAGGGAGGGAGTGGGGGGATGAGGGAGGGAGGGGTAGAGGGAAATGGGGGGTGGAGGGGGGGAGGGAAATGTGGGGGTGGGGGGGTGGAGGGAAATGTGGGGGTGGGGGGGTGGAGGGAAATGGGGGGTGGAGGGAAATGGGGGGTGGGGGGGTGGAGGGGGGAGGGACGGAGGGAGGGGGTGGGGGGGTGGGTAGAGGGGGGGTGGGTAGAGGGTGGGGGGGTGGGTAGAGGGGGGGTGGGTAGAGGGGGGGAGGGTGGGGGGGAGTGGGGGGTATGGGGGAGGGGGGAGTGGGGGGTATGGGGGAGGGGGGAGTGGGGGGTATGGGGGAGGGGGGAGTGGGGGAGGGAGGGGGGGAGTGGGGGAGGGAGGGGGGGGTGTGGGGGAGGGAGGGGGGGAGTGGGGGAGGGAGGGGGGGTGTGGGGGAGGGAGGGGGGGGTGTGGGGGAGGGAGGGGGGGTGGGGGGGTGGAGTGGGTGTGAATGTGGGGGTTGGGGGTGTGAGTGGGGGGGTTGGGGGTGTGAGTGGGGGGGTTGGGGGTGTGGGGGGGGGGTTGGGGGTGAGGGGTAGGGGGAGTGGGTGGGGGTGAGGGAGGGAGTGGGTGGGGGTGAGGGAGGGAGGGAGTGGGTGGGGGTGAGGGAGGGAGGGAGTGGGGGTGAGGGAGGGAGGGAGTGGGGGTGAGGGAGGGAGGGAGTGGAAGAGTGGTGGGGGGGGAAGAGTGGTGGGGGGGGAAGAGTGGTGGGGGTGGGGGAGGGGGGGTGGGGGTGGGGGAGGGGGGGTGGGGGTGGGGGAGGGGGGGAGGGTGGGGGGAGGGGGGGTGGGGGTGGGGGAGGGGGGGAGGGTGGGGAGAGGGGGGAGTGGGGGGTTGTGGGAGGGTGCGGGGGAGGTTGGGCAGAGTGGGAGAGGGTGGGGACGGGGAGAGTGGCGGTGGTGGGGAGAGTCGGGGGGTGGGGGTTGGAGGGGAGAGGGAGGAGGGGGGTGAAAGGGGGTTGGGGGTGAAAGAGAGCGGGAGGGGTGGTGGAAGGGGCGACGGGTGGAAAAGGGGATGGGGGAAGGAGCGGGGTAGTGGCTGGGGGGGTGGGGGGAGATGGTGATGGGGAGTTGGGTTGGGGGGAGGGGAGGAAAGTGAAGGTTTGGTTGTTTTGAGCGGGGGGGGGGGTGCGGTTGATTTTTTTCTTTGGTCAGGCCGGTGTGAGTGCCCGAGCGCGCGCCGCTTTCCCTCTCTCTCTCACACACACACACACGGAGAGAGAGTCTGGGAATGAATGTGGTAGACACCAGCAATAGCTCCTGACGCCATTCCGCCATCAACTTTTACCTCTTTCTCTCCCTCCCCTCCCCCACCACCGTGTGTGTGTATATGTGTGTGTCTCTCTCTCTCTTTCTCTTTTCCCTCCCTCCTCATTTCCATTCGCCACCACATCGTTTCGGTGTCATTAGCTTTGGATCAAGACATACATGCGAAGTATAGTTGATATTCTTCCAATTATAGGCCTTTCCGAGGCACACATTGACCGGCTCCACAAGAGAGAGACAGCCGGGTGATGAGTAATACTTGAAAACGATTCTTTTAAACCCTTTTGACATTCACATGTAGAAAAGAACACATCTGAAAAAGTAGTTGGAGCTTTCGTTATTTGTGGAAGTGAAAACAAGCTCTGGGTTTTTAAAAAGAAATCAGCATTGTGTAAGGTAAGATATATATGTGTATGTAGACACACCATTGATCTAAACAACTTTGCAAGATGTTACTTAGTCTATTTATTTGTTTTGAGTTTAAAAAATACAGTTAAACTGAAATAGTTTTGGTTTGGTGGGGGAGGGGAGCTTACAGTTGGGAAATAAGGGTTGTTGCTAAATGGTACTTTATGTGACTTGGGAATATTAATTACTGTCATTCAAGGATCCTTAAAAATCAAGCAGTGTTCGTTAGGGGAAAAACATAGGTTGAAGTAGCAGCTCAACGAGTTAATCTTTTATGGTTAATTATAATTTATTTTTCACAAACGCAAAGTAGAGCGGTTGATAAAATGTGCATGTGGTTGCTGGTACAGTTATGGGCTAAAACAGGAGTAGTGTTCAAAAGCACAAGAGGTTATAATGTATTGATTTTACACATGACACATTGTATACATAATGATAACAATTGCTTCTTTCGTGAAACTAGGTCACAGATAGGTATGGCCACCATTTCTGTATTGAAGTGTGGATTGTTTAAATGCATATGTTATCATTTTGATGTTCCTTTTTCCTTTTTAATCCCTAGGAAAAGTGCAAAATTTGAAAGGTTCACCATGCAGCTTGTTCAGGCAATCCACTCTGTGTTGGGGGTGGGGTAGCGCACTGATTCAGTGTTTTATAGTGGGGAAACCACATATAATGGAGTCTCTTCACACACAAAATGTGAAAGTGTGTTTATTCTCCATCTTTACTGTTTGGCATTTACTTAGTAGACCTAGCACAATACATTTTATGCAGCTTCATTGAATGTGTGCATTTATTTAACATGTATGTGCAATTAATTTTAGATCAAACCATATCGCAGTATTTGGGAATGTACATGTATATAAATGGACTAAAGAGCTTTTACAACTAGCTTTCAGTGAAGCACCAAACTATATACCTTAATTCCACATATTGCACCGTGATGACATAGTTACAACATTTTAACTGCTTTCCCTTGTCTTCCAAATTTGGAAATAAATGAAATCTATATTGCAACAATCCTATATATGTGAATAATAATACTTGCTCTGAAATTTGTTTTATTTTCACTTGAGATTGACTGAAAGTTGCTCACTGTGTTACAGTTTTGCATTGTATGTGTGGAGAAGGTATTGATAATCCTCTATTTATACTAGCCATTGCAATCTTACTGCAAAGATAGGTAAAACCCTTTTAAATCACCCTTACTAATTCATGAAGAGTAGAAGATCTGGTTCAGCTGCTAAACTGTGGTGAAATAGTGCTCTCAGCAGTTTGGAACATGACAGTTACCCTCAACGCCTCTGGGTTTGTGTGTGGAAGCAATCAGCCCGGTTTCCCATTCCAGAATGCTACCTAGTGACCTCAACTGGAAATACCCGTGTGTTGATATCAGTTGAGAACAGGATTTGACTTGGCTAGGATGCCTCTCAAGGCCAAATAGTTTGCAAATATTCAGCTACAGAAATGTCATGGGGATTCCCCTACAGAATATAGGGTGGCAGGGTGGCTCCGTGGTTAGCACTGACGCCTCACAGTGCTAGGGACCTGAGTTTGATTCTACCCTCGGGCGACTGTGCAAGCTCCACACAGACATTTTTGTGTGTGTTTCCTCTGGGTGCTCTGGTTTCCTACCACGGTCCAAAGATGGGCAGGTTAAATGGATTAGTTGTGGGAAATGCAGGGTTACAAGGGACGGGCTGGGTGGTCTGCATGGGATACTCTTTGGAGTGTCAGTGTGGACTGAATGGGCTCAATGGCCTACTTCCATACTGTAGGGATTCTCTGATTCTATAATATTGGCAGCACACCAGCCAGTCCTCCAAAGAAACACGATTTACACAGTTTTTAAACCAGTTTTACCATTTGATCTGCCTGAAAGTCAACCATTTTTGAGGGAAGATAGATCAGATGGTCTTTGACATGGTGCAGAGAAGGTTTATCAGAATGATTCATTGGATGAAAGAATTTAATCACATGGCTGTGGTAAAGAAGCTGGGGTTGCTTTCCTCGTAGTAAAAACTGTTCAGAGGAAACTTGATGCATATGTCTTAGGTTGTCAAGTTTAAATAAAATGAACAAATAAAAGCTGTTCCCATTATCAGATGGTAGGAGGGCAAAGGTACATAGATTTAAAGATTTTTGGCAAGAGATCCAAAGAGTGTGAGGAAGAACTCTTGATGCAACAACTAGTTTTGACTTGGAACTTGCCCACAAAGCTGATGGTAATGGTTGAGAGAAGTTGAATGGGTACTTGAGGGAAATAAAATTACAGAGCTGTAACGATGCAATTGGCGAATGTTACAGACTGGACAGCTCTACAGGAGGCTGATATTGCTCAAGTTAAACCAGGTGATCATTTGGCACAATAATAACTTGCGAGTCAAAATATCAGAGGGTGACTAATGCTCAGAGAACAATACCTAGAATGTATTTCTGTCTTCAAATGAACAGGTAAAAATTGGACAAAAAAAAACCTCTTTTTAAAAGTGTTCTGTGGTTAAATCTATGTTGAATTTGATAATTGACAATCCAATGATTGACACATTGGATATCACAATGCCACATTGTAAATTGTAATAATTGTTGGTCGCAGAGCAACTAAAGTTTGCTCAAAAATTGTGTCCATTTTGAGGATACTTTCTGTACATTGTGGAAACTTAGATGGAGTATATTTTCTTATTATGGATAGACAATTTTATAAGGCTTGCTGTTTAGTCCAAAATAATTGGCTCATGGGTGTAGGTTTTTAACTTTCTGCCTGGGCATGAAACGGACCATTGATGACAATGGAGATTAATGTTATGTTGTTTCTATACTGCGGAAAATCCCAGGTGTCAATTTTACATTGGGTGACGCAAGTTTTATTCTCAGTTCACCCCATGTGCTTGCTGATCTACATTTGCTCCCATCCATCAATATGTTGACTTTAAAAGTTTTATCCATGTTTTCAGGTCTACTCCTGACTTCATATCCTCTGTGCCTCTGTAATATCCTCCTCCAGCACCACAAGCCTCTTGAGTTACCTGTGTTGCTCTAATTCTGGTCTCCTGAGCATCCTTGATTTTAGCTACCCCACATTTTTGGCTAAACTCTGTCATATCAGCTTACACCTTTGTACCTTTACAACTGTCTTTCGTCTTTTAAGGCACTCTTCAAAACCTATCAGTTCGAGCAACATTTGTTGACATTTTCTTTTGTGGGTTGGTGTCATATTTTTCCAGCCCAGTGACTACAAATGAGAGCGCCTCTTGTTTGTGTTCAAATTCCTAGTGGCCTTGATTCTTTCTATCTTTGTAACCTTCTCCAAACTTCCATGAACATTGCAATTTTCCAATTCTGGCCTCTTATAGGGAAGCTAGGGAAGTGATTGCTGGGGCCCTTGCTGAGATATTTGTAACATTGATAGCCACAGGTGAGGTGCTGGAAGACTGGAGGTTGGCTAACATGGTGCCACCATCTAAGAAAGGTGGTAAGGAACAGCTCGGGAGCTATAGACCGGTGAGCCTGACATCGATTGTGGGCATTCTGAGAGACAGTATTTGGAAACGCAAAGACTGATTAGGGATAGTCAATATGACTTTGTGCATGAGAAATTGTGTTTCATGAACTTGATTGAGTTCTTTGAAGAAGTAACAAAGAGAATTGAGGACAGAGTGGTGGATGTGATCTACACCTTCAATAAGGTGTTTGACAAGGTTCCTCATGGTAAACTGGTTAGCAAGGACAGATCACATGGACAGCGGGAGAATTATCAGAACTGGCTCGAAGGTAGAAAACAGAGGGTGGTGGTAGAGGGAACAGGGCGCAGAGCTGGATGAACACAGCAGGCCAAGCGGCATCAGAGGAGCAGGAAAGCTGACATTTTGGGTCTGGACCTTTCTTCAGAAATGGGGAAGGGAAAGAGGATTCTGTAATAAATAGAGAGGGGGAGGCGGATGGAACATGGATAAAGGAGCAGATAGGTGGGTGTTGCATTTCAGAATGGAGGCCTGTGACCAGCAGTGTGCCACAATGATCGGTGCTGGGTCCACTGCTTTTCATCATTTATAGACATGATTTGGATGTGCACATAGGAGCTACGGTTAGTAAGTTTGCAGATGACACCAGAATTGGAAATGTAGTGGATAGTGATGTAGGTTACCTCAGAGTACACGAGGATCTTGATCAGATGGGCCAATGGGCTGAGGTGTAGCAGATTCCGTTAAATTTAGATAAATTAGAGGTGCTGCATTTTTGGAAAGGCAAATGAGGGCAGGACTTTAACACTTAATGGTAAGGTCCTGGGGAGTGTTGCTGAACAAAGGGGTCTTGGAGTGCAGGTTCATAGTTCCTTGTAAGTGGAGTTGCAAGGAGGTAGGATAGTGAAGAAGGCGTTTGGTATGCTTGCCCTTATTGGTCAGTGCATTGAATATAGGAGTTGGAAGGTCATGTTGAAGCTGTACACGACATTGGTTAGGCCACTCTTTGGAATACTGTGTGTAATTGTGGCCTCCCTGCTATTGGAGGGATGTTGTGAAACTTGAAAGGGTTCAGAAAAGAATTACGAGGGTGTTGCAAGGGTTGGAGGGTTTGAGCTATAGGGAGACGTGGCATGGATTAGGACATTTTCCCTGGAGTGTCAGAGGCTTGGGGGTGACCTTTATAGAGATTTATAAAATCATGAGGAGCATGGATAGGGTAAATAGACAAGGTCTGTTCCCCAGGTTGGGTGAGTCCAAAACTAGATGGTGTAGGTTCAAGATAACAAAGTGTGATGCTGGATGAACACAGCAGGCCAAGCAGCATCTTTGTGCTCCTAAGATGCTGCTTGGCCTGCTGTGTTCATCCAGCTTCACACTTTGTTATCTTGGATTCTCCAGCATCTGCAATTCCCATTATCACTGGTGTAGGTTCAAGGTGAGAAGGGAAAGATTTACAAGGGACTCAAGGGGCAGCATTTTCACACAAAGGGTGGTGTGGGTACGGAATGAGCTGCCAAAGGAGGTGGTGGAGGCTGGTACGATCACAGCATTTGAAAGGAATCTAGATGGGTAAATGAAGAGCAAGTGTTTAGAGGGATATTGGCCAAATGCTGGCAAATGGGACTAGTTTTATAACGGATATCTGGTTGGCATGGAACGAAGCGTCAGTTTCTGTGCAGTATATCTCTATGACTATATATTTCTATACAGCTCTGTGGAGTCATACAGCATGGAAACAGACCCTTCGGCCAACTGGTCTACGTTGATCATCTTCCCAAACTAAACTAGTCCCGCTTGCCTGCGTTTTCTCCAAACATTCCTTATTCACGTATCTATCCAAATGTCTTTTAAATGTTCTACCTGCATCCACCACTTCCTGGGGTAGTTCATTCCACACTCTAACCACTCTGTGCTTTTAAAATAAAGAAAGTTACCTGTCATGTCCTTTTTAAAATTACCTCCTCTCACCTTAAAAATCTGTCCCATACCTTTGAATACCCTCACCATCGGGAAAAGGCCTTTGCTATGCACCTTATCTATGCCCCTAATAATTTATAAACCTCTGTAAGGTTACCCCTCAACTTGCTATGCTGCAGTGAAGCAAGTCCCAGCCTATGTTTTATGTCAAAATCTCCATTCCCAGCAACATTGTGGAAAGTCTTTTCTGAAAGCTGTCCAATTTAATAATTTCCCTCACGTAGCAGGTGATGAGAACTGCGCAGAGTACCAGAGGACATCTCACCAATGTCAATACAACCTCAACGTGATGTCCTGACTCATACACTCAGAAGGTCTGAGCAATGAAGGCAAGTGTGCTAAATGCCTTCTTCACCACCCTGTCTAGCTGTCACACAAATTTCAAACAATCATGTACCTGAACCTCTACGTTTTTCTGTTCTACAATACTACTCAGGTGCCTACCACTAATTGTACAGGTCCTGCCCCATTTTGTTTTACCAAAATGCAATCTTATTCATTTCCAATTTGTATCACCTCTCTGGTGGCTTTGCCTCTGGCAATCTAGGCCTCCAAGGTATGAAATTTCCATCCTAAACCTTTGTGCTTGTGTTGTGCCTTTAGGACCAAACCCTTTCAGTTTTACCATCTTAATATATCTCCTTGTGTGGCTCAGTTTCATATTTTGTCTGATGATATTGCTTCTACAAAGCACCTTTGAACATTTTATTACACAAAAGGTGCAATGTAAGTATTCACAGTGGAAGTTTTGTGACTGTAAAATTGTCGTGAAGACTCAATGGGTAAATATGCTTTTCAGTTTTGAGTCTTACTTCCATGATGTACAGAGTAGGAAGCCCAACTTCAGGGACATTATACAGAAAGTAATTTCATATTTATTTAAATATGTTCAGTGCTTGGCATTTACATTGTTGCTGCAGAATGCAGTAAACATGTTACAGCTTGTAAATGTATAACTTCACAAATGTGACATTGCTCCAAATCAGTAGGTCTAGTCACAGGCACTTTTAGGAACAGGAAAAGGACAGCTGACCGAGTAAACCCATACAGATGTAACAGATGTCAACCCTATGTTCTTGCCTTCTTTACAAAGTCACAATGCAAGCACTCGTATTGAGTTCTTCTTTTTGCTATTTTAATGAAGGTGTTAACCTGAGTTAATGTATCCATTAAAATTGTGCAGAGAAATTTGACACATCTGCTAAAAGTCTCTATGATAACTTTGCTGAGACTCGTTTCCCCACACATATCCTTTTCATCATGCCTGTCTCCAGAAATTTATGTCTGGAGGACCTTATTTAGGTTATGTATTTCAATCACCTTGACTAGTGACATATTCCACGTATTCGGCACTCCCCTTGTGAATGGATTCTGCCTGAAGTTTCTATTAACTTTTAATTTTAAAATTTATAACTCCCAATCTTTGGATCCTTTTCAGTGTAAACAAATCATCCACTTCAGCGCTAGTAAGCTCATGGATAATTTTGATTGTCTAATAGATATTCTGATGAAACAGCCATTGGATTCTTAAGTAAACCCTTACTGCTTAGCCTTCTGAGACCTGGCATCAGCTCTCTTGATCCGTGCTACGAGTTGTCAAATGTAATAACCGTAACCCTTGTATTTCTTCCTCTGCTTAACACTAGCCAGGTGTAATGTAGCTGAAGTGTGCTGTGTGTCCTGGCCTGTCAGTATACTCATTCCATCAGTTGACTCTTCTGTATAGATGGTTTATACACATATTGCAGGCTAATCTCCTTGCATAGCCTTGCACACAGGTATGGCCTGCAAGCATAAGAGATTAACCTGAAGATACTGAAAAAGCAGGTTTTATACATCTGCTTGGGCTCTCTTTTGTTGACAGCTTTTTTTATTCATTAATGGGAGGAGGACATCACTGGCTATGCAGCATTTATTTCCCATCCCTAATTGCCCAGAGGGCAGTTCAGAGTCAGCCACACATTGCTGTGGGTCTGGAGTCACATGTAGGCCAGACCAGGTAAGGATAGCAGTTTCCTTCCCCAAAGGACATTAGTGAACCAGATGGGTTTTTCCTCGACAATCAACAATGGATTCATGGTCATTATTAAATTCTTAATTCCAGATATTTGTATAGAATTCAAATTCCACCATCTGCCGTAGTGGGATTTGAACCCAGGTTCCCAGAATGTTATCCAGGTCTCTGGATTAACAGCCCAGCGGTTATACCACGAGGCCATTGCCTCCCCTTAGCTTTGCTAACACTGTCTGATCAGAAGGTCTTGGGTCCAAGGCCAGTTGTCTTCCTATATTCTTGGAGCCTACCCAAGAGGAAATTGATATGAGAGAGTTTGGATACCTCTTGTTCTGCCTCATTGTCAAGTCTATACTAGTCTTGACTTTGCTTCTGTTATAGTTGAATACCGTGATTGTTCTGTTGGGGAAAACTCAGTAATTTATTGACAACTCAATCTGGATTAAGTTTTTTTTCCATTGTTTTCATATTTCTGTTCAACATTTTCACTTTTTATTCTTTGATCTTTCGAAGTGGCTATGAGAGACTGAGTAATGGCCAACTAGGTTTAAAAGTGTTGCGACTTTTTAAAACCATTTGTGGAGAAGAGAAGATCTGCGATTAAATCCATTCATCATGACTGGGTTTATGATTAGCACACAATGCATAGAAAAATCCTGCCCCTTTACCCCCAACAGCTGCAAATTTCACAAGTGTTTGTAAGTACATTTGACAACAATGTATCTTTTGGACTGAACCATGCTTCCTTTCTGTAGAGTAGCTGGGGGTGTTTTAAAACAGTGTGCATTATTTAAATTAAGACTACTGATGTGGCTTTTAAAAAGTAGTGTGACCCAAAGATGTTGGAGCTACGGGTGTCACGTATATGGAAGCTGTTTAAAAATTGCAGTTCTTAATATGGTCTGAATGACGAAATAATGACTATGGTTCTGTTGATGTTAATACTGATTTTACATTGCAGTTGTTGATATTCCAAGTTGATGTGCCATCTGATACTGCCAGTGTCAGTGAATTGTTTACATGTACTACCTAGCCATAGATAAGAGATTGTGATGTAAGTTTGCAATGTGACTGTCGACCCTCTACTAACATATAAGCAATTGTTAAGAATGCACTGCATTCCGATAGTATTTTGTGATTTTTCAATAAACTACCATTGACTCTCCAATGTGGTTTCAAATAAAGGAATGGTGAATCTTCCAATTGTTATTTTGCCAGACATAGGGCAGATATAAGTACATTTTTTGGCTTTCGTTTTTTGCTTAAAATTAACCTGATTCTTAGTCTGTAAGATTATATGAGCAGAATCAGGCCATTCAACAGATGAGTGTGCTCTGCTATTCGAATATGGCTGATATGTTCCTAATCCCATTCTCCTACTTTTGTAACCCTTGATCCTCTCGCTAATCAAGAACGTATCTATTTCTGTCTTAAGTGCACTCAGTGACTTGGCCTCCACAGGCCTCTGTGGCAGCAATTTCCACAGATTACTAAAGGATTCCATAGAAATTCCTCCTCTTCAGTGTTTCTTTTCTATTCATTTGTGGGTTGTGAGTGTCACAGGCTGTCCAGCATTTCTTGCCCATCCTGAGTTGCCCTAGAGAAGATGGTGATGAGCTGCTTTCTTGAACGTCCACCAGCTGTAGGTTGACCCACAGTGCCATTAGGTTGGGAATTCCATGATTTTGACCCAGTGATATATTTTCAAGTCAGGATGGTGAGTAGCTTGGAGGGGAACTTGGAAATGGTGGCATCCCCATATGTCAGCTGCCCTTGTTCTAGATGGAAGTGATTGTGGGTTTGGAAGTTGCAGTCTGAGATTCTTTGGTGAATTTTTGCAGTGCTTCTTGTGCTGCTACTGAGCGTCGGTGGTGGAGGGAGTGGATGCCTGTGGGTGTAGTGCCAGTCAGTCGGCTGCTTTGTCCTGGATGTTGTCAAGCTCCTTGAGTGTTGTTGGGGCTGCACTCATCTAGGCAAGTGGGGAGTATTCCATCACACTCCTGACATGTGCCTTGTAGATGGCAGGCAGACTTTGAGGAGTCAGGAAGTGAGTTATTCGTCGTAGTATTCCCAGCTTCTGACCTGCTCTTGTAGCCACTGTGTTAATGTAGTGAGTCCAGTTGAGTTTCTGGTCACTGGTAACCTTCAGGTGAAGATTGAAATTTTGTAAACAGACTTTAAAACTTCAAGGGTAAAGCATGTGGAGTATTTATCTTGGAATGAAATTACTGCAAAAATATGAAGATTTTCAGCGTCAAAGAGAATTTGGTAGTATTTATAATTTAGTACCCGCTAGAAGGACGGTTATGTTCATTCAACAGTGTAACTTTCTCAAGAGTTTTTTATGTACATTGTGGAGGTTAACATTAATTCAGGGATTTCAAATTGATTTTCACATGTAAGGCCTTCAGTGCACCATGTGGAGGAGTGATAGAATTACTGACAGGAATTTCTGGAATTCCACGTGTAACTGCACATGTGTGATCACCAGAAAATAAAATTTTAGGCATCTTTGACATGGACATAACCATAAAACCAAGGTCATAAGATTCTGAGAGGATTTGAAAGAGTAATGGGACATAAGGGAACCTGGAACTTCAGAATAGGAGGAAGCCATTTGATCCTTTTGAGCCAGTTCTGTCATTCAATAAGACCTGGTTGCGGCCTCAATTCAGGTGGATGGTGTGAGCCTTTATCCAGGGAGCCTGGAACTAAGTAGCATAGCTTCAGAATCGGGGTCGGCCATTTATAACGGAGTTAAAAAATTTCTTCACTTAGAATGTGAATCTTTGGAATTCTCTATTCCCAAAGGCACTGGACGCTTGGTCATTAAGGCTGAGATTGATAGATTTTGGACAGTAATAAATCAAAGATTGCGGGAACCGCATGGGAAAGGGAAATTAAGATCAGCTGTAAACCTAATAAATATCACAGCATTGTACACCCAAGGTTCCATGACTTACTTCTCTTCCTTATGTTCTTAGCATCATTTTTGAAGCACAGTTTTACGTTAAAAATTTTGCTGCTTTTTTAGTATATTTGTTCTATAATCCTGATGGTAACTACATTTTAATCTTTCTTAATAATGCACAGCAGATCTATTGTTTATGTTCATAACCTGTTAAAAGGCCAAACAACGATAAAACACAATTGAAGGTATGTCAGTCTGTGTTTTCAAGAGCTATAATGGATATCTTCTATTATAAACTATGAACTAATTAAGCTTTGGAAACTCATTCATCTATGTGTAATTGTGGAGAGATTATTTTTTTTTATTAAGTCTATCTGTGTGCAGGGCTTTTTAAAATTTCTTTGGCATCTAACCTGTTTTGCAATATTAAAATCTGTTAATTTCTTTCATCTTTACAATTGAGAGACAGACCTACAGGCCATTTTGTCCCAGTATTATTGTCTAGTTCTCATTTGACCTCAGGATGCTGGAGTCTCAACGTAGCAACAGAGGTGAAATTTACATTTTAAATTGAAAAATAGTTCTTTTCTGGGGATTTTGATTTATCAATGTTTCTTTGCCCGCATGCAAACTAAAACCTTAAATTGAGTAATCCAGCGTAGAACTATATGTTCTAGTTGATGAAACAGGCTTTATATCAAAAGTTGAGTGTGACTTGGTATGCAAACACCTTGTCAGTTGAATTCATATTGAGGATTTAATTGGGATTTAATATCCATAACCAGGGACAATTTAGCTATTCCCTAAATAAAGTGTAATTTGACTTACTTAAAATTTACATGTTTTTCCTGGTAGCTCATTAATTCAGTGAGTATACAAATTGAGTTGTTGACAGCAGAGGAAATGTTGAATCACACTGCTAAGAAATGCGTAATCCACAAAAATTGAGTTGAAGTGAATGCATTGTTTTAGTTATAATGCAGGCGGAATTGACATTATACTCGAGATGCAAATGTGGAAACTGAAATAATTTTCACAAACGTTCCATCACTTAAAGTTGCAAGAATCCTATTCCATAGTCATAAGAAGGTCATGAACTGAACCATCAGCTCTGTTGTCTTACCTCGTTGGAGATCACAGAGATCAGTAGATTTTTGATTAGGGGAATTAAAGGATGTAGGAGCTTGGAGTTAAATAAAGGTTAGCCATGATCATATTGAATGGGAGAACAGGCTCGAAGGGCTGACTAGCCAACTGTGTTCCTATTTCTAATGTTCTTAGACTGACTTACTTCATGCTTCCAGTATTTTCTGTTTTAATTTTAATTTGATTTTTCAAACATCTGTAGTTTGCTTTATGCCCACTAAAAATATGCTTTCTAATGGCAAATGACCAATGGCCTGTGCCTTTGTCCCCTCAGGAACATCAACACAATGCACGTCGGTATGGCTAGCTCTCCTCCCTTCAGTGGTCCACTTTATAGTCCTGGATTATTGCTATAATTTTGTAATAAGTCTTCCTGTCACACAATGCTGGTCTGCTTGAAAAAAATTGTCTGCCAGAATGATTGTAGGTAATGTAAGATGTCAGTCTTGTTTGTCATGCTTTAATGGGAAGTCCCAAAAAGATAAACCAAGTAAAACTGCTGGTGTTTTAATAGTTTCTGAATTCAGTTGGCATCACTACTCTTGCTTTATCAACATCCCAGTCATTTTGATGTAACATTAGCAAATAACATAATCCCTGCTATTCTTTGTGACCATTCTCTAAATTCTTTCCCTCTTTGGGCACTAATTATGATGTTGAAATCAATGAGAGATTCTTCTTCATTATTTTGATCAATGTGTTATATATACAGTGTAAAAACATACTTTATATTGCTGATCTTGGCATTGTCTTTTCCAAGTTTTCCTATTTCTTGAGAACATAGACATCCATGGTACAGTGTTCTATTATAAGACATTGTTCAGGAGTAAGATGTTCAAATAATGATGATTATTTCATTGATTCTAGTGCTGATGTGCATGACCTCACTGTCTTCGAGCATTGTTCTGTAGCTGTTAATGAAGTAATTCATGACAGGAAGGGCTCTACCAAGTCAAACCCAAGTTTGGTGACCAAACAGGTAGGTGAGACTAAACCAGTTGATGTGGTGTATATGGATTTCAGCAAGGCGTTCGATAAGGTTCCCCACAATAGGCTATTGTACACAATGCGGAGGAATGGAATTGTGGGAGATATAGCAGTTTGGATCGGAAATTGGCTTGCTGAAAGAATACAGGGGGTGATAGTTGATGGGAAATGTTCATCCTGGAGACCAGTTACTAGTGGTGTACCGCAAGGGTCGGTGTTGGGTCCACTGCTGTTTGTCATTTTTATAAATGACCTGGATGAGGGCTTAGAAGGATGGGTTAGTAAATTTGCAGACGACAGTAAGGTCGGTGGAGTTGTGGATCGTGACAAAGGATGCTGTAGGTTGCAGAGAGACATAGACAAGCTGCAGAGCTGGGCTGAGAGGTGGAAAATGGAGTTTAATGCAGACAAGTGTGAGGTGATGCACTTTGGTAGGAGTAACTGGAAGGCAAAATACAGGGCTAATGGTAAGATTCTTAGTAGTGTAGATGAGCAGAGAGATCTCGGTGTCCATGTACACAGATCCTTGAAAGTTGCCACCCAGGTTGACAGGACTGTTAAGAAGGCATACAGTGTTTTAGCTTTTATTAATAGAAGGTTCTTCCGGAACCAAGAGGTTATGGTGAAGCTGTACAAAACTCTGGTGCGGCCGCACTTGGAGTATTGTGTACAGTTCTGGTCACCGCATTATAAGAAGGATGTGGAAGCTTTGGAAAGGGTGCAGAAGAGATTTACTAGGATGTTGCCTGGTATGGAGGGAAGGTCCTACGAGGAAAGGCTGAGGGACTTGAGGCTGTTTTCGTTAGAGAAGAAGGTTGAGAGGTGACTTAATTGAAACATATGAAATAATCAGGAGGATAGATAGGGTGGATAGGGAGAGCCTTTTTCCTAGGATGGTGACGGCGAGCATGAGGGGGCATAGCTTTAAGTTGAGGGGTGAAAGATATGGGACAGATGCCAGAGGTAGTTTCTTTACTCAGAGAGTAGTAAGGGAATGGAACGCTTTGCCTGCAATGGTAGTAGGTTTGCCAACTTTAGGTACATTAAGTCGTCATTGGATAAGCATATGGACGTACATGGAATAGTGTAGGTTAAATGGGCTTGAGATCGGTATGACAGGTCAGCACAACATCGAGGGCCGAAGGGCCTGTACTGTGCTGTAATGTTCTATGTTCTAAAAATGTTCTATATTCTCTTGACTGTCTTCCTGCCAGAGTTCGGGGAGGGCAGAAATTGAATCTCATGTAGAATCTCATACTCTGGGGAAAATGCAGCAATTGATGAGCTTCCGAGGAATGTATATTGTGACTAAACCTGACTGATTACCTGAATAGGTCAAAACATTATGATAGGAGCAGGATAATGCTATTCAGCCCTTCGAGCCTAAGCAGCCATTCTGGATCATGGTTGTTACATGTCTTAACTCCATTTACAAGCATTTGAACACTATCCCTTGATATTCTTTAAGAATTAATAAAGAACCAAGAACAAAAAAAATTACAGCACAGGAACAGGTCCTTCGGTCCTCCAAGTCTGTGCCGATCCAGATCCTCTATCTAAACCTATTTCATATTTTCCTATTGCCTATTTTCCAAGGATTTGTATCCCTCTGCTCCCTGCCCATTCATGTATCTGTCTAGATACATCTTAAATGACGCTATCGTGCCCTCCTCTACCACTGCCGCTGACATTGCATTCCAGGCACCCATCACCCTCTGCGTAAAGAACTTTCCATGCATGTCTCCCTTAAGCTTTTCCCCTCTCACCTTGAAATCATGACTGCTAGTAATTGAGTCCCCCACTCTGGGGGGAAAAAGCTTCCTGCTGTCCACCCTGTCTATATCACTCGTGATTTTAAAGACCTCAATCAGGTCCCCCCTTAACCTCCAGCTTTCTAATGTAAATAATCCCAATCTACTCAACCTCTCTTCATAGCTAGTGCCCTCCATATCAAGCAACATCCTGCTCGACCTCCACTGCACGCTCTCCAAAGCATCCACATCCTTCTGATAATGTGGCGACCAGAACTGTACACAGTACAGTAGAAGGCATGTCGATTTCACAATCATAAATTTAAATTAGCCTGCCACCAACGGTAAGAAAGTTCAAGGTTGCCACCACTGTTTGTGAGAAGAAAGTGCCTCTTAAAATGTGGGCTGTTATCTGAGGGACTGGAGAAATCCATACAGTATAAATGCATACCTGAAAACTATTGTGGGCGAATTCATTCTGGCTGCTTACTCATTATTCCACTTGTGCAGGTGGAAGTGATGAATTTTCTGTAACTTAAACTGCTACTGTTCATCAATGGAAGCATTTGCAGAGTTACGCTTAATATTTATTGCATGAAATATATTTTTCGGTATTCTTCAGGTACAATTTAAGCATAAATGTCAACAGAGAAGTTGCAGGAGCTCTTAACCAAAAAACGTTCCTTTATGTGTAAAGTAAGAGGCTTTGTTTGTAACAGACCTTCATAAGGCTGATAGTTTAAAAATGCAAAACTTAGATTTACATAGCAATTTTCACATTCTCAATATGCCAACAGCTTGAATTTATGCGATGCATAAAATGTCACAAGGCACTTCATAGGATAACTGTGACACAAGATTTGCAGACTTATATAAGGTGATATTAAGCAAATGACCAAAAGCTTTGTTTAAGAAAAAGCTTAACAGAGCGGTGGGAATTCCAGAGCTTTAGGACCTTGGCATGGCCACCAGTGGTAGAATGATTAATATTGAAGATGCCCAAGTGGATTGAATTAAGACTGCAGATAATAGTGTATATGGCTGGTGGAGATAAGAGGCAAGGGATGCACTGGAGTGATTTGAAAGCAAGGATCAGAATATTGAAATTGAGATATTTCTTAACCCAGAGCCAACGTAGGTCAGAGAGCACAGGAATGATGGGTGAACAGAATTGGGTACAATTTATGACAAAGGCAACAAAAAGCTAGATGACTGCAAGTTTATGAAGGGTAGAAAAGAGAAATTGATCAGAAATGCATTGAAATAGTCTTGACAGCAGGTTACAAAGACAATTTTGAGTGTGTCTTATTAGCATTCAAATCAGGAGCAGGAGTAAGCCACTCAGCTCCATGAGCTTGCTCTGCCATTTGTTAGTATTACTGATAATCTAATTGTAACCTCAAATCAGAGTTCCTGGCTACCTTTGATAACCTTTCACCCACTTACTTAAAAGAATCTGCCTACTTCTGCCCTAAAAATATTTAAGGACTGGGCTTCCATCACCTTTTAGAAGAGTTCCAAAGACCTCAAAACCCTCTGATAGAAAAAGAAGTCCTGTCATCTCTCTCTATTTTTAAGCAGATGACCCCTGACGTTTGAACAGTGACATCTAGTTCTAGATTCCTCCAGAAGAGGAATCATCCTCATCACATCTACCCTCGGAAAGACTTATCGAGACCTTCTGTGTTCCAATCAAGTCACCTGTCATCCGTCTAAATTCCAGATACAAGCCAAGCTTGTGCAACCTACCTTGACTATTCCAGGTATTAGTCTAGTAAACCTTTTCTGGACTGCCTCCAATATATTTACTTCTATTCTTAAACAAGCTGCCAAGACTGCATACAGTACTCCACATTTGGTCTCACCAGAGCCCTATACAACTAGCTTAATTTTACATTCAATCTCCCTAGCAAAAATGATAACATTCTATTAGCTTTGCTAATTAATTGCTATACTTTTTGCAGTTCACGCGTAAGGATATCCAGATCCCTCTGCTGATGAGCCGAGATATGGACAATGTTACAGAGGTGAAACTAGACAACTTTGACACATAAATATGGTCGGAAACTCATCCTGAGATGTAATCTATACATATGGCTGTGAATAGTCTAGTTCAACGTTGTTACAAGGGAGGGATAAAATCACTGGCTGGGGAATAGAGTGTTGATAAATATGTGAACTGAAGACAAAGACAGTATAGTCTTCCAGTACTTATTTGGAGGAAATTTCTGCTCGCCCAGTACTAGATGTTGGACAAACAGATTGATAGTTTAGAATCAGTGGAGTGTCTGAGAAAGGTGGTGGTGAGGTCGACCTGGATGTTGTCAGCGTGTGTGGAAACTGACTCGTGTTTTTAAATAATATCACCAAGGGCCGCTTTGCAGATGAGTAATGGGAGTGGATAAGTACATGGGTTACTGCAGATATCAAGGGCACTGGCATGAAAGTGAGAAGCTAAGGTAATTCAGAACTAGTGAATGACTTTGAAGTGTTGTAAGGTTGGGAATGTGGTGGCTATTAGCTGGACAGCTCATTCTAGCAACACCAGTGATTGACCAAGTAAAATGATTATTGATCATGATTTGAGGGATACATTTTCACCAGGCTATTGAAGATAATACACTTGCTGTTCTTCAGTCTAGTGCTACAGGCTCATATGCCAGTTTGAAAAAATAGATGACATTGAGGTTTAATGTTTTACCTCAAAGATGACACCTACGACAGTGCAACATTCAGTCAGTATTGCGCTAGAGCATTAGACTTGAATTATGTGCTTGATGTTCTAATAATAGTAAGAGTGCAAGAAAGAATTTGAGATGGACACTTGATGATATTATCAGCTGATTTGGAGTATTGTACACTCATGAAGTCTTCAACCTGCCAGTTATATTTGTTTGAGCAGTTACTTCCAAGCTTTTAAAATGGCACGGTCTGGTGAAACTGATTTAACTAGAAGTATCTAGAAAATTTTTTTTGTTAACTAAATATCATGTGCAGAAAAACAATTTACACAATAGTCATTATTATGAAGCAGTTCATGAAAATTTTTGCATAGTTTTAACATTTTTCCATAAGCAAAGACCTGCCTGATATAATGTAATACAGTTTAGCACAGGAACAGGCCCTTCGATCTGCCATGCCTGCATGGATTCCCAGTCCTTATTTAGACCACTACAAATTGTCCATGTTCAGTTTCTATACCCTCTGTCTCCCATTCTTGTGCCTGTCAAGATACACTTTAAACTTTGCTAACCTGCCTGCTACCACCACCTCCACTGGTGTTCCAGATACCCACCACCACTGTGTGAAAAATTCTCCCCACATTTCTTCCCTAAACTTTCCCCCTTTCACCTTGAATCTGTGCTCTCTTGTAGTTGACCTTTCCACCCTGGGGAAAAAGCCTCTGATCCACTCAAACCATGCCTCTCATAATTTTGTAGACCTTTTATTATGTGGTCCGTCAGCCTCTGTCT
The DNA here is from genome assembly GCF_030684315.1 of Stegostoma tigrinum. NCBI lineage: Eukaryota > Metazoa > Chordata > Chondrichthyes > Orectolobiformes > Stegostomatidae > Stegostoma > Stegostoma tigrinum. The sequence continues at coordinate 89,243,420 of NC_081359.1, read as the reverse complement.
TTCCAGTGAAAACAATCTAAGTTTTTCCAACCTCTCCTCATAACTAAAATCCTCCAGACGAGGCAACATCCTGGTGAACCTTCTCTGCACCTTCTGCAAAGCATCCACATCCTACTGGTAGTACGGCGACCAGAATGGCACGCAATATTCCAAATGTAGCTGAGCTAAAGTTTTGTACAGCTGTAACATAACTTGCCACCTTTTATATTCGATGACCAGGCTGATGAAGGCAAGCTTGTTGTATGCTTTCTTGACTACCTTATCCACATGTGTTGCTGCTTTCAGAGATCTGTGGACCTGTATGGCCAGATCCTTCTGTATGTCAATGGTCCTTTTAGTTCTGTCATTTATTATATAATTAACACCTGAATTTGATCTTCCAAAATGCATTATCTCACATTTGTTTGGATTAAACTGCATCTGCCATTTCTTTGCCCAAATCTGCAATCTATCTGTATCCCACTGTATCCTTTGACAATCTCCTCACGAGCTGCAATTCGCCCAGATTTGTTGTCAAATGCAAACTTACTACGTACACTACCTACATTTTCCTCCTGATCATTGCTGTATATTACAAATGACAAAGGTCCTAGCATTGATCCTTGCGGAACACCACTAGTTACTGATCCCCATTTTGAAAAGCACCCTTCCACCACTACTCTCTGTTGCCTGTGACCAACACAAGTTTATATTCCTCTAGCCAGCTCACTCCAGATCCCAAGAGACTACTTTTTGTACCAGTCTGCAAAGAGGGACCTCATTAAATGCCTTACTAAAGTCCATGTAGATAACATCTACTGCCTTTCTGTCATCAATCATTCATGTAATCTTTTCAAAAAAACTTGGCAGGTGTAATTATTTTCACATAAGGGACTCCTTTGTAGAATTTTGTATTGGCTTCTTTGAGGTAAGCTAGTTCACTATGGATTCTGTCCAATAAAATTTGAGATGTAAGATCTGCAAGAGCACGTACTTCTGCCAAGCTGTAGTTTTGAACTCTTCTTCTTTGCATATCAATCGGCAGGAAGAAGTATTTACTGTAAAGATGTGTAATTTGCAGTATTACTGTAACCATTGTTCATCAACAGTAGGAGGCGGTAAGGACAGACTTATCACTAAATTAATCATGTAATTGGCAAGCAGAAGCAAGCAAATTGACTTGTGGAAATGCTGCTTGGGACTGTCAGACCTATATTGTTGGAGCATGCCTACATTGTCTCTTTTTGCACCACTGTTTTTTGTATGTAGTTCAAGAGCCAGCTGGAAATAATTTATAAAAATTGTAGTCCTTGTTTAAAATCAACTATGTGAATGTGCCTGACACAATTTTTTTTAATATAAACTACACACTACATTAGTGGGTAGGACTGTCACAGTTCCAAAAAAGATATAAATATCTCTGAAATAACAAAGTGGACGAAGCTCGGCTCATCAAATTAAATCTCAATGATACAATCGAAAGATGATTAATGAAGTCAGGTGTAGTACCCGTTTTTTAGCAAAGCATGCCTTTCCTATTGGCCTATGACCTGAGATAGCAGAAAACAAATAAATGGGCTGTTCTGATTGCTTCGCCAGTTAGTTAGCAAGTGGTTTTTCCTGCTGCCTAGTTTTGTTTTGTGGTCAGTGTTGAATTGGATGATGTAGCTAGAATGGTTTGCCAATTGCTCCCATCATTAAAGAGGAGGAGAAAATGTCTAGGATTGTACTTCTGAATGCTAGCCTAATGGAAGTGCACATCTAGGGACATTGGATAAATACAGAAAAAGGTTTGATTCATTCACTGTCAATCTAATGTACTTCTCAGATTCAGGTGTCTGATGAAGAATGTGTATCTGAATGTGTTTCCTGAGGTTAAGGTGCGTACAAGAGAACCTGGCCCTACTGATGAGCTATCATCTGCTGGATGACAGAAGAAGGTAATAGAATAATTGATGGAAAAAGGAAGAAACTGGAAGTTCAGAAATTTAAACGTTTGAACAATAGAGCAAGAGCCTCATTTGCAGTAAACAACACTGGTGCCTGGTTTAGACATGGAAAAATAATTACGATTTATATATTTTTTTTGCAGTGTGGGTGATGCTGAGTTGTTTGCACTTTTTGACCATCTCTAGTTGATGTGAGAACATGTTGGGCAGATGGTGGAACCTCTTGAACTGCTGTAATCAGGGTTATGAATTCCAAAGTTATTGACTCAACAATCATAATAATACAATAGTTGGGTTGTTGACAATAGGCTTTGTTGTGCTTTGCTACTGAGTGACTGGCTGGGTTGCTCCAGAGGATATTAATGGTCAACTATATCGTATGAGCCTGGAGCAAAATGTAGAACACTCTTATTTTAAAGGATTTGAGTGAAACTTGTGTTTTTTTAAGCCAATCTAGCGTCTTCATGGTTATTTTTCTGGTAATATCACATAAGCTAACAGATGACTTAAATTCAATTACTTCAAATCATTACCATAACTAAAGTCAGTGCTAAAAAGAGTTAGCTTTCTTATTTTTAATTGTCTAACTTGAAAAATGCTCAGTTATAGGGAAGTGCAGATTTGGACTTCTTTGCTTCTGTTTATTGCCTTAGTCCCAAGCAGGCTAAAATTGAGCTAATTTCCATTTACACATGTAAGTTTTCCAGAGGTGGAATTTTTTTCCTCCTGTAGCCTGGAGTGCATGGGCCATTTGTAATGCTTTTACTACGACCTCTGTTAAGGCAAACAAACTCGACAAAGATCAGGAAATGAATCAGGCACCTACTCCATTCATATGGCTCTGTTCTATGCCAGCCAAGTATGTTGGGTTTTTGTACTTGTATTTGGAGATCCCTCAATTCATCGTCACAGGGTTTTCTGAAGTGGACTGCAGTGGATTTGATGCTAAGTGTGGACTAGATTTTGTATATGTTTCTTTAAGAATTCAAATAATTTGTTTAGTTTATTTTGAGTTGGGAGATGATGATCTGTTAATCACCTGCTTGCAGGTCCATTTGCTTATCAGGCACATTATTTCTAGCAACATTAATAGTGTGGCTATCTATACGCAAAGTCTGTCTTTCAGCTGAGTTTGCCATCATTTTGTTGCATTTAAGCTTTGGTAAATTGTGTTGAGGCCTTTCTCTCAAAACATGGTCAATTGCTCATTAAATTCACAGACTGAAGAACCCTCAGTGAGGCAGATTTCAGCATTGAAATTAGCCCAAGATACACAGGACTCAGTTGGAAAGTTAGTAGTATAGGGGCTGGAGAAGCAGCAGGTATTTGATTACGTATGGTATATCCTGGTTAACACTCTCTAAGTTTACTGTGTGGGTCAGATCAGATATGCTGAATGTGATGTGCTGAGGTGAACAACAATTGTTTATAATTATTTCAGTCTTTACAGTGAAGGACATCAAAGGTATTCACAGAGGAAAAATGGGCAATAGAGGAGTCAGGAAATAAGACTGAAAGCCTGACTACAATATGGGTTGACATTTTAATGTGGGGGAGAAAGTCACAGGTGGGTTATGGTGTCAAAAAATAATACAACATGGAAGCACTCCCTTTAGCCAACTTGTCCATGCAAACCAGGTTTCCTAAACTCAACAACTCTCATTTTGCCTGAATTTGGCCCAAATTCCCCTCAATCTTTCCTATCCATGTATCTGTCCAAATGTCTTTTAAATTCTGTAATTGTACCTGCCTCTACCACGTTCTCTGGCAGCTTTTTCCATATATGCACCACCCTCTGTGTGAAAAAGTTGCCTCTCGGGTCCCTTTTAAATCTTTTCTCTCTTAGCTTAAACAAATGTCCTCTTGTTTTGGACTCCCTCCACTGGGGAAAAGACCTTGGCTATTTGCCTTATCCATGCCCCTCATGTTTTATAAACCCCTATATGGTCACCCCTCAGCTACTTATGCTGCAGGGAAAATAGGCCCAGCCTATCCTTATAACTCAAACCTTTCAGCCTTAGTAATATCCTCAAATTTTCTTTGTACCCTTTCCAGTTTAATGACATCCTTCCTATAGCAGGATGACCAGAATTATAAACAGTACTCCAAATGTGGACTCACCAATGTCTTGCACGCCTGTAACATGACATCCCAACTCCTATACTCCGTGCTCTGGCTTATGAAGGCAAATGTGCCAGAAGCCTTTTTCAACAGCCTGTCTACCTGTGACATCATTTTAAAAGAACTATGTGACTGCAACCCCAGGTCTCTGTTCAACAACACTCCTCAGGGCACCATCACTAACTGTGTAAGTCCTGCCCTGGCTTGTCTTACCAAAATGGAAAATCTCACATTTATCTGCTTTAAACCCCATATGCAATTCATCAGCCCACTGGCCCAGATGATCAAGATCCCATTGTACTCCTAGATAATCCTCTTCGTAGCCCATTATGGCACCAATTTTTGGCGTCACCAACAAACTTACTAACCATGAGCCCTATATTTTCATCCAAATCCTTTACATAAATGATGAACCAATTCTTGTGACTGGCTGCCGGTCACAGGCCTCCAGTGTGAATAATGCTCTACCACCACCCTCTGACTCCTACCATCGAACTAATTGTGTATCCAGTTGGCTAAGTGTCCCTGGATCCTTGATGATCTAACCTGAATAACTAGTCTACCATGCGGAACTCATCAAAGGTCTTGCTAAAGCCCATGTAGACAACATCTACCACTCTGCCTTCATCTATCATCTTGGTCACCTCTTCAAAATAAAACTCTGAATTTGTGAGACACAGTTTCCCACACACAGAGCTATACTGACTGCCGCAAATCAATCCTTGACTTTACAAATGCATGTAGATCCTGTCTCTCAGAATTAGGTCATTGGGCTGAGGAGTGGCAGATAGAGTTTAATTTGGATAAATGTGAGGTATTGCATTATGGTAAAACAAATCAAGGGAGGACTTATACAATTAATGGTAAAGCCCTGTATACTGTTGTAGAATAGAGAGACCTAGGGCTTCAGGTACATCATTCTTTGGAATTTGCAGCGCAGGTTGATAGGGTGGGTAAGAAGATGTTTAGCACACTTGCCTTCATTTCTCAGACCTTTCGAGTATAGTTGTGTCTTAATGTGGAGGTTGTACAGGACATTGGTGAGGCCCATTCTGAAATACTGTATGCAGCTCTGGTCGCCCTGCTTTAGGAAAGGGATCATTAAACTGGAGTGGGTTCAGAAAAGATTCAATAGGATGTTGCTGGGAATTTTTTTCACTCAGTTTGTTGCATTGAAGCCCAGTCTTGTTGTGGTTCAGTAACCTGCTTACTACATCACGTCACCATAATACTTACAACATGGGTACCATCTTCTTTATCCTTGTTTCATTTTCCCAGGAGGTCTGTAAGAAATGTCACATTACAACAAGTCACAATAGCTCCAGGCCAGAAATGGAGAGTGTTTTCCCAATTAGCATAATGGTGGTTAACTCTGATAACACCTGACTGCCGCAAGCTGCCAATACAGGTTAGATTCGTGTAAGAAGAAAGGCCTCCAATCATTGCTACTGAGAAGACAAGAATGGAAGTGTATCTCTGTGTCAGACATCACGTTCACAATAGGTGGGTAAGAAAGTGAAAGTTGCACACACAAGTCAAATTTTATCTTACACTCTTAGTGGATTGTTAGAACTAAATTCAGCACATCTGTGATGTCTAATGTCAAGTTGCCGAACCTTGACAAAGGAAGCCTTTTCCCGAACCATGTAATCTTATCTGATGCTTCATACATCCTTGAGTTATCAGGGGCAGCAACATTTAAATAAAACCTGGCCTGATTTCTTCATGAATTGGATGGAGAAAACTTTGTTTCATAGCAAAAAAACTCTTTGAAGTTTTATTTCAAACCAATTGCAGATTTTCAAACTGATCAGTTTGAAACGATTAGTAGAGGCAAAAGATGAGGGACGCTATTTCAGTCACTGAATTTTAACTGCTAAGTTAATAAATGCTAAATAAAATTACGGTTTACAGAATAGACAAAATAACTAGCAATATAGATCTATCATAGCTATTTTGTGATATGTTAATAATTAAGTTTCATCTCCAGAGCATTACTACTGAAATGTTTAGTGATTCGTGAACCTCAAAGCGTGCAAGGTGAAATGTTAATAAGAAGTGGCAGGCTTAGGGGTATGAAATTCCTTGGTGAGCTTCCAGGAGTACAGCTTTTATTTTCGTTTACTACCTTAAATGAAGTTAAAAGTAAACACAATTAGATACTCAATAAAATTTAACCATGAAGCCACTATGGGCTTTATTAAAGTTTGCACCATCGATAACCCGAGTAGATTTTTAGAACGTGAGAGGATTGCCTAGCATTTGCTTGTAACTCACTCAGTGCAGGGGAGTTCTCTCGAGGATGGAACAGACTATACCCTGATCTGAATAGGTTATGAATGAAAACATTCTTAAACTCTTAATTAATTTAGACTGGCTGGGAAAATGTGTGTGCCACTTGGACCTGAAATGGTTGATGTGCAAAGAGCTTCCAAGACTTATCTCCATAGAATATTGTTGCATTCTAAGCAAAGAATTCTTCTTCAGTAAACTAATGCGTATTTAGTCAAATCTTGTTGCTTAAATTATTTATAATTAAGGAGAGATTGCATTAAAATTTAAAGGCAGAATTTTTTTGCCTTTTAGGAACTGTTAAATCTTGTTTTTTATCCTTGAGAAGCAGCTGAGCGGAATTACAATTTTTTAAAAAATGTATGCTTCAGTGTCATTTTTAAGCATAAACTGATATAAGTGTTGTGACTTGACTGACTTTGTATTCCAGCTACTATATTCCTTTCTGCACTTTTTGTTTACGTGTCCTGGCCCTGACCTCTGATGTAGCACTGCAGAACTTTATCAGTAATGAGTGGGATGTGTGTGACTACCCTGATCTGGACTTATCAGAAATTAGAAAGGAAGGTGATTGAAAGATTTATCTTCCTGTAGAGCTAAGGCATCACTGGCATGCTGCCCCATTATTCGGGAATTGCAATCACATGCTTCCCACTTCAACTGCACATCACTTCACCCTCCACCCTGCAACCAACCTGACAGCTGCAGTCATTCAGGTACGAATGGATCATTGATATGCTTGCTCATGTGAGTTGCCTTTGAAAGCCTGATCAACTTCTTTAGGGAATGTTGGTGAGGATTGTCGTAAAAATTAGGTAGTAGGTTGTGAAGAGGGCATTGGACGTTGTTGTTAGATATAGATTGAGTGAGTCGGCAGAATCTGGCAGATGGTGTATAATGTGAAATTGTTTACGTTGGCAGGAGGAATGAAAAAATACAATTTACTGAGGTGGAGAACGATTGCAGAATTTCATGGTATAGAGGGAACTAGCTTCCAGTGCCTGAGTCAAAAAATGTTAGTTGTCTTTAGTAAATTCATTCTTGGGATGAAGGTGTCGCTGGCTAGCCCAGGGGACAGTTCAGAGTCATCCACATCGCTATCATATGTAGGTCAGACCAGGTAATGAAACCGTTGCCTTCTGAAGAAAAATGGTGTGGAAATGAAATTAGTGTAATTAAGAACCAAGTTTATCAGGTAGCGTTGCTGCTAAATAAAATATTAGGGGCAATTTTTATCTTCCCTGAGCTTGGCGAAAGTGAGGATTAAAAAAATGGAGAGAGATCTCCAGTGATAGGATTTCGTGCGATTTCCTGGACAGGTGACACTGAATTCAGGCTGGGAGCCACTCCATGCTGTTCAAATGGCCTGGGAGGCGAAACATGCGAGTGCTCACTCACACTCCCCAGATACAGTGCATACTTGTGCATCAAAGAAGAAAATCTAGTTATGGTCTTCACAGATAGCAGAAATTTAAACAATTTTTCTTGAATCATCTCACTCCGGTAGAATAAGTTTTAAGATGGAATTTTGGTTTTGTAAACAATCACCGCTTCACAGGGATGGTCTGTAGAAAAAAAACTTCAAAAATACTGAGCTACTATTGCACACATGTACCAAGTATCAGAACTTTTGTGTAAAATGAATATGCGTTTGGAAATCTATAGATTAATTCCTTTAAATTGAAAGTGTGAGTTTTATTTTAGTGTTCAGCAAAAGAACTGAACAAACTGAACTGTTTTCAATCTCTGCTTTAACTTACATTTGGAATTAATTTAATGTTATATTATGTCACTGTGAAGTGCCAGCTGTATGCTGAGCTGCCAGGTCTCCATTGCCAGCCTGACTGCCGGCAAATAATAAACATTGGAAGACTGATACTGATGAAGGCTACCATGACTGTACACCAGTTACTGCAATAAGTGTATGGATTATTAAATACCTTAGTTGGGTCAAGGTATTGTATAAAATACAGCCATTTTCATGGGGATGATAAACTGCCAGTAACACACACGGATCCATTTTGTATTCAGACTAGTTTTTTTAAATCTGTACTCATTATTTTTCCTGTCAAGAAATGCTTAATTAAACCCTTTCGATGGTGATGTTTACTAAAACATCCTGATGACTGTCATTACTGTTCATTTATTTTCAGTGAATTTTTACTGAGTACCTACTATTGTGTCTATTCATGTATTTGAACAATTTTTATACCACCTGTTAAATCCAAGCGAGGAAGGGCCATTACTCCTCTCTCCCCTCTTGGTCAGTTATGATGTTTTTCTTTACCTTTTTTTTAAACCATGTAGCTTTGACATTGCAGTTACACTGTAACTAATTGAAAATGAAAGAGAGCCAGTTAAAGGTTTCTGGAGTGGAAGAGATCAGAGTTTTATTATCTATTGAATCAGTGAAAAATGAAAGAACATGATATCACACCGGTTGTGAGCTTACAAAGAAGGCAGCAAGAGGTGGGTTATTTAGTGCAGATAGGAAGGTAAAAGCAGCTGGAGTTTACAGTTTTTTTAAAAAGAGACTTTGAGTTGTGAGTGTGAAAGTTGATCCCTACACATTTTCTGAAGAAGTATCCAGGCCCAAAATGTCAGCTTTCCTGCTGTTTGGCCTGTTGTGTTCATCCAGCGCTACACCTTGTTCTCCCGACACATTTAGTTGTCCAGTTTATTCAGGACCACTGAAGCTTGCAGCTGTCGATTTCTCATTGGCCGTTGTTTTTCCAAGTATTTTAGTTCCACTGGTGCTGATTTTCTGAGTTTGAGATTGAGAAAGGAACATTCTGTATCCTTGATAATAAAATGTGAGGCTGGATGAACACAGCAGGCCAAGCAGCATCTCAGGAGCACAAAAGCTGACGTTTCGGGCCTAGACCCTTCATCAGAGAGGGGGATGGGGGGAGGGAACTGGAATAAATAGGGAGAGAGGGGGAGGCGGACCGAAGATGGAGAGTAAAGAAGATAGGTGGAGAGGGTGTAGGTGGGGAGGTAGGGAGGGGATAGGTCAGTCCAGGGAAGACGGACAGGTCAAGGAGGTGGGATGAGGTTAGTAGGTAGCTGGGGGTGCGGCTTGGGGTGGGAGGAAGGGATGGGTGAGAGGAAGAACCGGTTAGGGAGGCAGAGACAGGTTGGACTGGTTTTGGGATGCAGTGGGTGGGGGGGAAGAGCTGGGCTGGTTGTGTGGTGCAGTGGGGGGAGGGGATGAACTGGGCTGGTTGAGGGATGCAGTGGGGGAAGGGGAGATTTTGAAACTGGTGAAGTCCACATTGATACCATATGGCTGCAGGGTTCCCAGGCGGAATATGAGTTGCTGTTCCTGCAACCTTCGGGTGGCATCATTGTGGCAGTGCAGGAGGCCCATGATGGACATGTCATCAAGAGAATGGGAGGGGGAGTGGAAATGGTTTGCGACTGGGAGGTGCAGTTGTTTGTTGCGAACTGAGCGGAGGTGTTCTGCAAAGCGGTCCCCAAGCCTCCGCTTGGTTTCCCCAATATAGAGAAAGCCGCACCGGGTACAGTGGATGCAGTATACCACATTGGCAGATGTGCAGGTGAACCTCTGCTTAATGTGGAATGTCATCTTGGGGCCTGGGATGGGGGTGAGGGAGGAGGTGTGGGGACAAGTGTAGCATTTCCTGCGGTTGCAGGGGAAGGTGCCGGGTGTGGTGGGGTTGGAGGGCAGTGTGGAGCGAACAAGGGAGTCACGGAGAGAGCCGCACCCCCAGCTACCTACTAACCTCATCCCACCTCCTTGACCTGTCCGTCTTCCCTGGACTGACCTATCCCCTCCCTACCTCCCCACCTACACCCTCTCCACCTATCTTCTTTACTCTCCATCTTCGGTCCGCCTCCCCCTCTCTCCCTATTTATTCCAGTTCCCTCCCCCCATCCCCCTCTCTGATGAAGGGTCTAGGCCCGAAACGTCAGCTTTTGTGCTCCTGAGATGCTGCTTGGCCTGCTGTGTTCATCCAGCCTCACATTTTATTATCTTGGAATCTCCAGCATCTGCAGTTCCCATTATTCTGTATCCTTGCTCTGTTCAGGCCATTTTACTTTCTCTTTAAAAACTGAAAGAACTGCAAATGCTGTAAATCAGGAACAAAAACAGAAGTTGTTGGAAAAGCTCAGCACCTCTGGCAGCATCTGTGAAGAGAAATCAGAGTTAATGTTTCAGGTCTGGTGACCCTTCCCCAGAGCTCTGAAACATTAACTCTGATGTTTCTTCACAGATGCTGCCAGATCTGCTGAGCTTTTCCAGCAACTTCTGTTTTTGTTACTTTTTCTTTATGGTGCCAAAGTTGAGCTACTGACCTATATAGCATATGTTTTCAATTTAGCACCTTTTTTCATTTTCAACTGAGCTGTCCTTGGGTAACCCTTCATGAAAGTATGAAATTATCACGTGAATGTGTGTAAAGCAAGAGATGCGAATTAAAGAAAAGTACCGGAGAAGCTCAACCAATCTGGGAACATCTGTGGAGAGCAGAACAGAGTTAACATTTTGACTTTAGTAACTACTTTTCTGTTATTATTTCAGATTTCCAATATCCACAGTATTTGGCATTTTTAAGAGGTGTGAATTTCTTGACATGTTGTGTTTCTCGATTAAAAATGAAAATTCTGAAGCAGCTGTTTTTATACTCCATGCAGGTTGCCTGGCCTTGACAGGTAATTCCAGCCTCATCTTAAGTCAGTAAAGCTCACTTGTAAAAGTATATTTTAGTCCACAAAAAGTCTCTGGTATTAAAGTCAAACGAAAGAAGTTGGATATTAATGTCCATTTGCTGTATGTTTATGACACATAAGGAATTATTTGTAAAACATTAATTGTTGTATTGAAATATTGATTGGCATTCAAAAGGTAGAAGATGACAAGTTAAAAACATGAAGTTGTAGTTAAGATGCAGGATAATGTAAATAGATGACAAGCAGTCCGACACTGTGAAGAATTCACCTCTGGATTGTGGAAGAAAAATTGTCAATACACAACGTGTCATCAGCAGAAGACAGGTTAAATCTGCACATGGAGAGTTTACATAAAAGCCCCCATGCATTAACATGTTTTCGTCTTTTCACATACTCTACATTTCCAGAATTATTCTTTTATATTTTCAGTGGCTACATTTTTTTTCTTCTAACAAAACTTGAAATGCAATATCAACATTTCTTTGCTTTACTGAAATTTCAAAAATGTAATGATACTTGCATGACTTAGTTTTGTTTGTTATTTCTTGGTGGAATAACTTGGAATAATAAGCAATATAAAATTACATGTGGCCACACTTCACCTTGAGTATTGTATCTAGTTTTGGTCATGGGTACGTGGGAGACTTTAAAGCCTGAGAGATATGACACTAATTCTCAGTTAATGGAACAGGTGAATGAGAGACTTTAGGTTTTGCACCTTAAAAAGAGACAACTGAGAGATATCTTACAACAGCACATACTATACTAAATTTACAAATGGTCTGTGCAGTTACTGTAAATTGCATGGATAGTATAAAGGCACACAGTTTTAAGCTAGATAAAGGCATATTTTATATTGATTATCAGACTATTTCTAACGCAAGGATGAAATACAGATGGAGAAGACTGCCAGATAAATTAGTAGAGCTATAGGAATTATTAAAAAATGAAATTGGACCATTGGATGTTCTACTTTCTTGAACGACTGCCGTCCATGTTCTGTACATCCAGAATGCCATTAGGGAGGGTGCCTCAGGATTTTGGCCAGCAACTGTGAAGTCTTGGCAATATATTTCTGAGTCAGGATGATGAGTGACTTGGATGCGAACTTAGCAGTGTTGGTGCTTATGTGCATGTGCCGTTGTCCTTCAAGTGGTCACAACTTTGGAAGGTGCTTTCAAGGGATATTACCAAGTTGATGTAGTACATCTGGTAACAGATGCACACTGATGCCTTTGTGAGATGGCACATTTTGGTTAATTAATAGTAATTACACTTTGAATAGAAATAGACTCTGTGCTGGAGAAGAGCATAGAGAATTTGGAGAGAATTAAAAATAGCATTTGAGTTTGATCAGGCTGTTCTGGGGAAAATGAGCTGTTGGAATTTTGTTTTTATCTTGACATAAAGTATAAAATCCAAGAGGTGAAGTGCAATATTGTACCAAGTACAGTGCATTATTGCCAAGGTGCTGCGAACTAGGAGGGAGCACAAATGTAAAGCAAACCCTGAAGTACTGGATCATCTTTATTACAACAACGCAGATTAAGGGTGAATATAATAATGTTTTGGCAATTAACCATGGCCCAGAAAACACCATAAGGATTCCTGTCCGTTAGATATAGTTGATTAAACGAAACTAGAGGTGCACTATTCCAGAAGTGTGGGTAAGGCTAAGCATAATCACAGCTGGTACAGGGACTAAGTACATGCCATTGGCATCACTCACTAAACAACTCCCCATTTAATAGTGTTTAAGTTATGAAAAATATCTATTAGCTAGAAGTAGACTGTCTCAAGTAACAGAGATTGAGGAGAGGAGAGCAGGGATCATGGGAAAATTCTTCAAACAACTGTGAGGAAATGAAATTAACTTTCTGTGATTTGTGATTGATGCAAAAACCACGTCAGTACTTCAGATCTGAATAAAGATAATGAATAATTGTGATCAGTCCCTTTCCATTCTCTCATGAAAGCTAAACAGCAAAATTGATGGTTCAGTCTTATGGCATTTTTTTAAAGAAATTGTTTCATTCGTTATATCAACTCTGGCTGAGCTACGTGAACTTGTCATTTCCGTATTTCTTTAAAAACTATGAAAAATGATCAGTTCTGACATGACGAGATATTTTTGGGAAACACCTTCTGTGATAAATCTGTAACTTCAGAAATTAAGCCCCAGGATTTCACGGGCTGAAATATAATCACATAATTGATGACAGGTAACAGAACTTAGTAATAGTAGTTGTAATACCATCTAGACAGATGATTCTTTATGACATAATTTTGAGTTTTATCGATTGTTTGACGCACCTCAATATTTAAATGGTATAACTACAACTACTAATTTATATGTATAGAATTTTGAATTCCCTTCATTTCGTTTTGTTTCTCACTGCTGTGTCCAGACTGTCAAGAGGACAGGTGTTCCTTGTGATACTTGGCTTTTGCAAGTGCAGCTTTTGGCATATTCCTTAAAAGGTGATCATGAACATCCCAGAGTGATTTTTCATCTAATTGTTAATTATATTTTGTTCAAAGATCTGGGTGCAATGCATGACTTGGCTGAGATCAGAAACTTGCTGCAAAGAGGATAATATTGTCTATGTGAATGTGCTACACTGATATGTTATTAATACTTTTGAGCCATCACAATGGCTGTGAGTAAACTAACTTCGTGCCATGTTATTGAACTTTACTGGGTAGTGTGGGACTACAATTTCAGATCTGACCTTTCTTAAGTTGCCTGTTACACTTGGGCTGAATTCCCTGAATGAGAGAAAAATAAAGAAAGCAACTACAGTCCCTAATCTCAGTTTTAAATTCTGTGATATAGCTACAAAGTGTGTGTGGACGTTGTGAGGACAGAATTCAATTGTACTGTAATAGTACTGATGGTTGGATGATTTTCTGATGCATACTGCACCAGACACATACTGAAAAGTGGCTATGTTAAGAATGTACCTTAAAGCTTGTCTTGCATGTCAAACTGTAGCCTTGTAGGAATTGGTGCTGAAGCTAGGGAGTGGAGAGAAAGTTGGCAACACATATATTTTTGAGAGTTGTCATGACAGCACACTTTTGCTTTGTAGTTTACCCTGGTGCATGATTTGCTTGGCCCTTATGGTATTTTTGGTTTGTGCTCTGGAAATTTTGGCTTTACTCCCATATGCTCAAATTGTGAACTGGGAGACACCCATAAATTCCTGTGGCTGACTGTCTTAATTTTATTTAATGCCTAGAAAATGGTGGCCATTGCCTAAATGAAACAAAAAGGACATAATTCAAAATGAGTCAGGCTGATTTGAGAGTAATCGTCATTAAGTTTCTTAGGTTGTACTGTGAGGTGTTGAATATTGGCTATTCAGTCCAATAACTGATAATATTTGATTGCATATTTAATTAGTTAATGCATGTTAAGCAAAGTAGATTATAATGACTGTAATACTTGTATATCTTTTTAGATTATTCACAGTGTGTTTCATTAATTGACTTCATCACTAAATAACTAATTTTGAAGCCACTTGTTCTAAATCAATGTCAGCATTGTGAATCCAATTGATGCTCGAGCCACTTCGAATAAAAAGAAATGTGAAAATGACAAACAAATACGACATTTTCTGATGTGCACTATGCTTAAACTCTTTATCATTACAGGATGTAACCACTTTGTGATAACATAGTGCAGAGCTGGAGGAACACAGCAGGCCAGGCAGCATTAGAGGAGCAGGAAAGTTGACGTTTTAGGTCAGGACCCAATCTGAAGAAGGGTCCCAACCCGAAACATCAACTTTCCTGCTCCTCTAATGCTGCCTGGCCTGCTGTGTTCCTCCAGCTCCACACTGTGTTATCTCTGACACCAGCATCTGCAGTTCTTGCTATCTCCGAGTGAGCTATAACAACTTTATACTCTTTTTAAAATAATTTTATCTAAGAAAAATCTGGTCAACTAAAATATTTTGATTGAATCTTCCCAAATGTGTTTTATTGCACCTTGATACTTCATGTCAGAAGACAAACAGTTGTTTGGTCGTATAGAACTTGAATATTATGACAAGAATTCTGTCTTGTACTCATCAGGACAATTGCATGATACCACTAAAGGGGTAAATCAGCATTTCTACTGCATGGGAGAAGCGTGCTGATCAATTGGAACCCATTTGCCAATTAGTGGACACGCTGCCTTGCGGACTGCAGCAGTTAAACACTGGCAGTTAACCGCTCGACTTTATTCAGTTTTCAGACCATGCAGATTGACTCTGATTGGTCAGGGCACCGCCCTGAGAAATAAACCAGCAAATGGTTGTCACCTATTTTATTGAGTTAAAGCAGTTGCAATGCATAATCATGTATTTCTGTCTACAAAGTACAAGGCTCTTTGTAATAATATGTACGGTACAGACAAATGTGCCTAACTGATTCCTAATTGGTTGTCAGTGTATGAAGATTTGTAGCAACGTATTCTCAGCATGTGGGTCTAGACTGTGTTCTTTTCCACAGCCATTACTGAACTTGGACTGATCTATATGCTTTTCTGTCTTTCAACAAAGCTTTACTTTTGATTTCCTAACTTCAATTTGTTTTTATTTCCTTTGTGACCAGTTTTGTTCAATTTCATTTTTAGGTATGCTTTTTCTACTTCCAGTAATAATTGAAAGAATGACATTTTAAAACTTTTCTTATAACTAATGATTAAAATCATTGATTAAACACAATTTTCTTTTTATAGGTTACTTGTAGTTTAAAATATAGAAGAGATTCTGCCTTTAATCTTTAACATTATTGAAGACCTCCCACAAAGATTATACACTATATTGGCCCTTAAGTGAGACTTCATGCTCAAAGAGCCAGTCTAAAATTATTCTAAGCTCCCAATCGCTTGCTTCAGTTTTATTTTCTGAGCTAAGTAACTTCAAATCCCAGAACTGACATTGAGATAGCTATGTTGGGTGTCATGACCTGCTAACCAGAGCTAAGTGAATCTTCCAGCTTCTATTAAATCCCAGTGAACTTGAGCTCTGTGATCTGAGCAAGAGCTCTTGAATGCATTCTAGCTAGTGAACAGTAGACTCGGTAATTCTCTGCTTCAGCTGCAGGACTAGTTGCCTCTGCATAGGCTCTCTAGCTGTAAACTTCTCTAAACAAACTGGAGTCTGCCCCCGATACTCATTCAATCATAAGGAAGCCTGTTACCTGATGTCAAAAATGTCTTCCTCTGCCCTTTGGTACCATGACATTGTAAAACACATCTAGGTAGCATGGTCATTTAGCTGTCTTTGATAACAGATCTCTTTTAGCTAGATTTAAATAGACCATTTACTGCGTAGTTATTAAATCCCAATACCAGCAATATCTTTCTAAAGTTTACAGAAATGGAGATTTGATTCATTGTAAACTCAAATTGCTTCTGTTGTCTTCAAGTATACATGCCTTGGACCTTCTTTATATTAACACAATCTAAACACTCCTTTGATCTCTAACAATCAAACCGCTCAGAATTACTGTCTACCCACCATCATTTAGCCTAAATTTAAAGCTGCGGTTCCAAAATGTATTGTAGACTCATAATTGAGCCATGGCCCATCTACTAGCTGGCATTTTCCATCCTTACTGTCAAAGCATTCTCCTGTTGTTATCGTGCTTGAATCTCTACAATCAGATCTTTACCCCTAACATGGATAAACAATGACCCTATGCAAAGTCACAAATTATTTCCTCCGTGGCTTTAACCATGGTGAACTAACTTTCTAATCCTCACAAGTTCTTAGAAATTGACCATGCCAGTGTTTCTCATGATTTCTGTTTTTGTGCTTTTAAGACATTGTGCTGGTATCTATCTGACTTTAGTGGCAACATCAGTGTTGGTTTAACTGGGCCTGCACTACTATCTTTGAAATCTCACTCTACATTTACTCATCTATGTGCTTCCTGTTGACCATCTGAAGACATGGGTCAATTTTTTGTAGCGATGGTGGCAAGGAGGAAGACGGTTAGTAATGCTATAACAGAGAGGAAAAGCAGCTTACACATCCAGCTTCAAGAAACTGCTAATGAAAAACTAAAACTAAAAATCCTGGTTCTGTGGGGGCTTGCCCCACCCATTCAGGAAGCTTCTATTGTTCCTACTTTTTTTTAAAAATGGCCTGGCAAGCAGTTTACTTTATCGGCTTTCTGTGGACAGCTCGGTGCCTCTGTCTTAACTTTTTACTTCGTTTTAAAGACAGGACAAAATACCCCTCTTAAAGCTGTAGTATCAACACAGTAGACAGTGAGAGGACTACCTACGAGCAGTCAAACCACCATCTGTAGCTGTGGTGGCCAAAATACTCCTGACCGACTTCAAACTCTGGTATGCCTTTGTTAGACTGGCTTTCCTCCTGTAAAGCCCTTGTTACAATTCAGACATGTGCCGTGTGATTCAGCATAATGCCTGTCTGAAGTTGAAGTGTCTGTAGAGTTCTTTTTGACAAGAAGCAAACAACGATGAACTTTCAGGCCTAAACTCATAAACAAATATCAGGTTGGACATTCTTTTTTTTAAAAAATATGCTGTTGCTCACAGTCCAATGGTCACCTTGTGCTTTCATGTCACAGTTCACAGTGCTTAACCAAAAATGATATTTCAAAAAAAATGAAAAATCAAGAAGAGTCTTAACACCACCAATTGCCTTTGTGTCTTGCAACCAGCATTTGAGAGTTCTCAGTCTGCATTTCACCCTGATGGAGATTGAAATCCAGGAAGAAAATTCCTGTCTGTCAAGTGATCTTCCATGTATACACCGCTGACACCAATATCTATCCATCACGTCACTTGTGCCCCTCCCTGCTGGCTTTGCACTTAGCCTGTTTTTTAGGTGTGCATTATCAAATGTTTAGTACTTCCCACTAAACATCAGTGAGGCTGGATCTGTCAGTCTCAGCTTCATTTTTCCATATCCTGACCAATCTTACATTGAATGAGGCTGGTGACATCCCCTGTATTCTATTCAATCATGAGTTAAGATCTGACCTACAAGTGACAAAGACCTACTTCTCATTCCATATCTTCATTTCTTTCTCTGATTCAGCCTCAGTTTATGAAATTGTCAAATCTAGACTCAACTATTCTACTGCTTCAAGCTAGCAAGCCCACTGCCCTCGCGCAGCTTCCTCTGAAAATTTTTGTTTAGAATTCACTTGAGCATTGTTGGCTGGCCAGCATTTGTCTCCCATGGGTAGGAGGTTGTGAGCTGCCTTCTCATGCACAATGCCATTTTGCAATGAGTTCCATGATTTTGACACTGATACTGAAGGAATGGAAACATAATTCCAAGTTAGGGTGGTGAGTGGCTTGGAGGGGAATTTGCAGGTAGTTGTGTTCCTAGGTATCAGCTGCCGTTGTCTTTGATGGAGTGATAATGCTCTTAGAAGGTGCTGTCTAAGGGTCTTTGCCTCAATTATGCTTCTAAATTAGAATATGAACTTTCATGCATTAACCCCTTCATGCCCTTGCTCTATCTCTATAACCATTTCCACTCGTAACATATTGGGTGAGATGGTGGCTCAGTAGTTACCACTGCTCCCTCACAGTGGACCCAAGTACAACTCACTATTTTGCAATTGTCTGTGTGGAGTTTGTGCATTCTGCCTGTGTCTGTGTGGCTTTCCTCCCACATTCCAAAAATGCTCCGATCTGGTGGGTTGGCCATTCTAAGTTGCATTCCAGGGATGTGCAGCCTGGGTAAATTAACCATGGCAAATGTAGGGTTACAAGGATCGGGTAGGGAGATATGTTTATTGGTGGGATGCTCTTTGGAGGGTTGGTGTTGATTCAATGGGCCAAATGGCCTGCTTTCACCCTGTAGGGATTCTATGATTCCATGATCACCTGACATCTCTTGGTATTTCTCCAGCTATGTCCTTTTGAGCACCCTATGTTCAATTCCACCTCACTATTCAGAGAAATATTTTCAGCTGACTAGATCCCATTACCTGAAATTCTCTCTCTGTGCTCTTTTAAGTCTTTACTGCATTTTAGACCCTTCAGGAAAACTAACTCCTTGACCAAACTTTTGGTTATCTGTTTGACTGACACTTTCTTCACTAGACCCATTTTTGTCTGGTTTCCCTTTTGTGAATTGCTTTAGACTATATTTTTCTGCTATATAAATGCAAGTTATTGCATTGGACTGAGCCTCCCACGTTTTCCTAATGAGATGTGCAAAGCTTTTATTCCATTGGGTGCAATGTTTGAAATGGCTTAAATTTTGACAGGGAAAAAATGAACTTTCAATATGGAATCTAATATTCAGATTTTGATTACATAATTTTTGAGGCTGCAATTGCATGATTCCTCTCTGTACTGAGAAGGTATGTACTATGCAATGCCAAATGTAATGCTTGGAAACTAATTATGACATGTGGCTCCATTTGTTTTTGACAGCTAACTGCTGAAAATCTCATGGAGTTAGAAGTCAAGCTCAAGGTTGAATAGAATGTTGGGAGAATGTGAATTTTGTAATCTACAACTCCACAGGTTAAAAAAAATGTTCATAAGATGAGGATGTTGCTTGCTAGGTTGGCATTTATTACCTATCTCCAATTGCTCTGAAGAAGGTAGTCATGCGTTTTACACACACACACACACACACACACACACACACACACACCTATTATTTACAATCTAAACAGTAAGTTTATATGTTCAGACATTTCCTATTTATAATCCAGCAAAATTTGTGACGTAGGGGCATCCTGAGTGGTGTTAGGAAGGAAATTTGAGGATTTTGGCTCACCATAGTGAAAGAACAGTGATGTAGTTCTGAGTCAGAATAGCATGTCGCTTAGAGGTGAACTTGCTCTTGTGTTTTTTCATCCAGGTGGTGGAGGTAACAGTATAGAAATGTGCAGTCAACATAAGCTTAGTGAGTTGTACAATGCATCTTATAGATGGTGTGCTGTTGCATCAGTGGTGAAATGAGTGAATGTTGAAAGTGATGGAATAGGTGCCAGTCGAGCAGGCTGTCTTGTCCTGGGTAGTGTTAAGCTTCTTAAGTACAGTTAAATCTGCACACATCCGCACAAGCAGAGATTATTCCATCATGGTCCTGAAGTGTCCTTTAAGATGACAGACGAGCATTGGACAATGGAGCTGACTGACTTCTAAAATTTGTTGCCTCTGACCTGTTCTTGTAGCCATGTTACTCATACAGCTCATCCCGCCTCCTTGACCTGTCCGTCTTCCCTGGACTGACCTCCCTACCTCCCCACCTATACTCTCCTCTCCACCTATCTTCTTTTCTCCATCTTCGGTCCGCCTCCCCCTCTCTCTCTATTTATTCCAGAACCCTCAC
Organism: Stegostoma tigrinum; assembly: GCF_030684315.1. Classification (NCBI taxonomy): domain Eukaryota; kingdom Metazoa; phylum Chordata; class Chondrichthyes; order Orectolobiformes; family Stegostomatidae; genus Stegostoma; species Stegostoma tigrinum. The sequence continues at coordinate 89,223,052 of NC_081359.1, read as the reverse complement.
CCCATCCCCCTTTCTGATGAAGGATCTAGGCCCAAAATGTCAGCTTTTGTGCTCCTGAGATGCTGCTGGGTCTGCTGTGTTCATCCAGCCTCACATTTTATTATCTTGGATTCTCCAGCATCTGCAGTTCCTATTAACACTTACTCATACAGCTGGCCCAGTTGAGTTTCTGGTCAAGGGTAACCCTAAGATGTAACCCTAAGATAAACCCACAGTGAGGGTTTCAGCGCTGATAATTCCATTCAGTATTAAAGGATAATGATTAGACTCTCTTCTATTGGAGATTGACATTTCTGTGATGCAAACATTACTTGGCACCTAGACACGTGGATATTGTCCAGGTCTTGCTGCATATGAACACAGACTGAATCAATGCATGAGGGGTCACAGTGCTGAATATTGTGCAGTGATCAGCAAATATCCCCACTTGTGACTGATGATGGAGAGTAATTCACTGATGAATCACCTAGTTTGGCCTAGGATCCTGTAGTATTTTATCACGTACTAAATAAGATCAAATTCATGTCTTCTGTTTATAACAATGAATTAAACTCATTACAAGATTAATTCTGTGACTACATTCCTCTTCCCTGCTTTTTGGTGGTTAAATAAAGAAAAAGAGTTCACAGTTCAAAGTAGACATTGCAGTTTTGGAACTCTGTCTTGAGAAAATACAAGCCAAGACACAAAATACTATTTTTGATCAGGCATTTTTTTCTGACTTCTTCCTTTACTCCTTTAAAGCACCTCTGCATTTTGAAACTAGCAAAAAACATCTTATTAGTCATGCAACGAGCCTGTCCTTGCCCTCTGTTCCCTTAATTTTGTTTTCTGTCCAGTTGTAGACTTTGTAGCAGGTGGCTGAAGTGCAAAAGTTTTAATATGTATGATACAAAGCACATTCATAATCTCAGACCTGATTTTTCAAATCATCAGTAATAGTTAAGTGCATGTTTCTGCGAACTGATCAATGAGAGTACAAAGTACAAATTTAACTCTACCTACTTCCTAAACATTTTGCTAGAATATAAATTGGAAAACTCTGAAAATATAATCTTACTGTTTAGATGGTAAATAATAGAAATTATGCATGTGTGTGCTAACAGGAGATAATTGAGTTTAAGTGCCATCAGGGAGGATAGGACTAACTTTTGACTTAATTTTATTAATGGTATACATTATGAAAAGAGCAGTTCTATTGTGTTTTTTTTTCATTCTTATTTGATGGAGGTGGCATGCAATAATATCTGATTCAAATTGTTAAATATTGTGCACACACTTTGCATCCTAACAATATTTCAGTGGTCAAATCACTGCTGATTTCCCTTGATGAATGAAGCAACATCGGGAATGAACACAGCCTGTGACTGCTATTCTTCTCATTAATGACGGTTTGAACACATTTGTGTGTAAACCTCCAATACAGGACTGTTAATAGGGTATTAGTGACCTGTGCATCCCTTATTGGGAGAAGAGAAAGGTTTCCTGTCGTAACTGCTGCTGATTGACACCTGCTTGAACGCACGCATGATAGGGCGTTAGGATAAGATAGGACTAGTCTATGATTCTGCGCACAGTATGGTTATCTAGACAGTTGAATATGTTCCTAGATATTTGATACTATGACATTGCAGCACATGTTTGCCATGTTATTCAAAGGTTAGACCCCTTTTGCTTCTGGCCTTGTGCTTGCAGTTGCACTGCGAGAAATTCCGAGCAGCAGCTGGTTGCATGTATCCGTCTAAGGGGTACAAATGAAGACCGCAAGCTTCACTTTCCTCTTGAATTGCTAACAGTAGTGTCCGAGGATTCATCTGCCATTTTAGGGGTATGCCCAATAGTCCATGATTGTTAGCCAATTGCACTGAAGTTTCAAATAACAGTTGAATATTATTGTCAAGACTTATGCAAAAATAATATCTATTTTTACAGGTGAGGAAGGGGAGGATGACTGATGTTTGTGAGTTAATGTTAGAGGAAATAATTGTCAAGATAGGGAGAAAACAATCAACTAAAATTTGTGCTTTTGGCATTATTAGTGCACAGATAATCTTGCTGAGATTAAATTGACGCATACAGGCAAAACCAAGAGTTACGTTCCCATACTATCTTTGAACAAAGTATGATGTTCCAAGATGATTCACTGGAGCATTATCCAGAAAAATTTGGCTCCAAGCCATCTGAAGAATAAGGTAGGTGACCGCAAGCTTGACCAAAGATACAATCTTAGCTACTAACTTAAAGAAGAGATTGGCCAAGAGGTAGAATTTAGGGAGGGAGTTTAGAGCTGTTGGTTGCGGAAGCTGAAGGCCAGGTTACCAGTAATGAAGGGAAGGGAATTGGGGATGCACAAGCTGTGAGCATTAAAGGACTGCAGAGGTGTGGAGATTGTAAGTCTGGTGGAGTTGAGATGGGGCAGGCACACATGTTGCCTTGTAAACACATGCATATCAAAGAAAGTAACAGTTATTAGATTGAAACTCAACAGCGTTTTAATCTATTTCAACTGAAAGCAATAGGAATATGCTGCACTTAATGCCAAATAGCAAGCCTGAGACTGCATGTAATGAAAATAACTGAATATGCTAACGTGCACTGAAGGAAAATTCTCAACTTGCCCTGTTCCCATTCTTTTTCTGCAAATTAATAAGCTATTAGGTATTTTCTGCACTTCTTTTGTAATGTTGTCTGCAGAACATAGGTTCTAACCAATTTCATTCTGGGAAACCTGGACAGATTGAAAAGTTTGATTATACACTTTATTGCCTGGACGTTTTACAAGGAATACACTCATTTGAATGGAAAAGCTGAAAAGCTGCTGCCACCTGATTACCTATGGCTAAGCATGAGTCATGAGTCAGCATGTTCATGGAATAAGGGAAAAAACTGAGAAAAGTATGTATAATTAAAAATTATTCAAAACCTTGGGTGTGTATGATTTATAAACATTATATAACCCACGAGATTCAATCACAATGTGGTAACTGACTCCTAGATATTTATTATTCTCTGTGTAATGGATATATGAATTTCATCACAGCAACTGTGACAGAAAGCTTCCAGGCCTATCCTTCTTTTGTCACATTGATATGAAGTTATGCTCAGGTGTATACTGTAGAAGTTTTGCTATAGCACAAACCCTATTACATTTCCAAGGTATTTAGCATCTGAGGACTGTATTTTAATGAAGTTGAATGCATCCATTGAGCTTTGCACACCACATGAGGCTTTTTAAAAAAAAAGTTCTTTATGGACAGCCAGTTGTACATCCCCACGAGAATGTGTATAATTAGTTAGATCTGATTTGGTTTAAGTGCCTAGCCAGATTGAATAGAAAAGTTAATGTGTGCCAGATCCTTCTCTAGTTTATTTTTGTTTGGAAGGATACCACAGCAGCAGTTTCCTGCACCAGAGAAGTATGTGTGTGGTGTGGGGAAGCACTGCAGCTGGTTTCTATTTCGAAGCTGAAATTCTGAGACAGCACAAGCTGGTCTAATTTCAGGGAAAAAGTCTATTAATTGTACTGCACCGATTACTGTCATAAATGTTGTATTCAGATGAAAAGGACCCTCACTGATATGTGAGTGGTTAGTTGTGTTGTCAGCCATCAAACATCAGATCTCTTCATTTTGGCTGGAGTGGAGATAACGGCCCTTTTTTGACCTATATTTTCTATTTCTTTTTAAGAAGGGTGTTTGCACCCTTTATGATGTCATGAAAATCTTGATTCCTTTGAAAAACCTCACTGTTGGTAAACCATTCATAGATTTATAAGTACCTTGTGTTTCTCCCTTCCACTTTGCTGAAATGTATGGCTAAGCAATAGCTGCTTTCCATTGCTGCACCATATCAACACTGCCCATAACATTGCTGAGTGTTAGAATTAAAGAAATGTTCTTTTGGGGTAATTTTACGCTGTGTTTATCTAATTCAGATTGCATGTAAACAAAACTTGTGTGCTGGTATCTAGTGTTTATATTGCTAAAACTAGCTCCCTTATTCATTCAACAGTATTCCACACCTTGATTCTGGTGTTTGGATAAAGAACCTGCATTCAGCAGTATTGCTGGAGGGACATAGAATATTAGGAGTGCACTAACTAGAGAGGCACTTGATTTAAAAACTCCTAAAAGTGTAAGAGTTGTGCAGGCTGGTACAGAAGGAGAAAAATAACCAAGTTATTGTTTTATGTGAGGCCCTTTCATTAGAGATCTTACCTGTTTTAAGATTGCATTTTAAATGCTATCTCGTTTTTATAATCAAGAATTGAAATAAGTTTCAGGACTAAGACAGTAAAATTGGAATCCAGAGTTATAACTGAGCAAGTAAACTTTGTTTATAGCAGTATTACCAAGTGTCTACATGTGAATCTCAAAATAAGGCATTGCCAGGATACTTAATTCAGCACTCATATTCAAAGCAATCATTTATATTCTACCCAGAATACTGAGGCTAATTGCAGTGCTCCTGCTATTAGTCTGGTTGAGATTTTATAATTCAGCACGGAATTCATTGTGGAACTTACCTGGCCTCCAAAATCTATTATACCTGAGATAGTGTATTTAGCAACAGATCCATCAGGGGAGCCACTTGAAACATGCACTCTCAATCTGTAATAGGAACTAATTTCCTAACAGTTTTCTTCATCTTCTCTGCTAGTTGCCTGGAGATCTGGCACTTTCAACTTGCATGTTAGTAGAATGTTTGACAGGAGAAGGAATCCTGGTGAAATTTAGTTCTGATTTTGAATCTCCTGACTAGCAGGAATCAGTGGACAGTGAAGAATAAAGCAAGCCAAAGCTGATTTTCCCTCCCCATTTCTTATCCATCCCAAGGGAATTAAGATCATTGCAATGCCCCAGTTTTGCCCCACTGATACACAGCGTTGCGGGAGAGAGGAAATAGACACTGGAGTTGCAGAAAACCTGTAATAAAACTAACAAATGCTGGCAAGACTTAGCAGATTGGGCAATAGCAGGCTAGGCTTGCATTTCAGAATGATGATCTTTCATTAGAACTGTCTAACTGCTGAGTATTTTCATTAATTTCTGCACTTAATCTAAGCTATTGGAAAAATGGTTTAAACTTTTAAAGTGACAAAAATTACAGGATCTAATTTCCATTTTGTATTCCTGATGTGGAGTATTGTGTGCTGGAAGGGTGTTATTGGAAATCTAGGTGCCAAGATCGGTAGGCCATATAGGATTTACTGTACTTTTTAAAATTTAATCTGCGTTTTACACTAACGCTGAAGCCTGAAGTTGTAGTGAGAGTAATACAATATTCAAGAACAAGACTTTTTGCATGTACTAACTTAATTCCTTTTGTCAAAGTTTCTCAAAGCAGATAATTTAAACTTTTGGTCAGACAGTCAGAGGTCTTAATTAATAATGGTCTTGTTAGCATATGGATTAACTATAGACCAGAAGGTCATTATTGTGTTGTAAAGTTGTACTTGCATAACCACATATATAATGGAAGAATTATGGTGATGAAAACAGAGGAGAACTTTGTGATTAAGATCGCAAGGGTGTGTTTATAGCCAGTAAGACACTCCCTATTATTTGCCAGGCTTGCTGGTTTCAATCTTAGACTCCCACCAGAAACCCAGTCATTTGGTCAAAACATATCATTGTTATGCTTTACTGCTTGAGTTTAAATAACAAAAGAAAGCGGAAGCTGTCGTGATAAAAAAAATCCTAGATAACAAGGTGTGGAACTGGATGAACACAGCAGGCCAAGCAACATCTTAGGAGCAGGAAAGCTGACGTTTCGGGCCTAGACCCTTCATCAGAAATGGGGAAGGGAAAGAGGGTTCTGAAAAAGTTAGGGAGAGAGGGGGAGGTGGATCAAAAATGGATAGAGGAGAAGGTAGGTGGTGAGAAGACAGACAAGTCAAAGAGGACAGACAGGTCAAGGGGGCGGGATGAGGTTAGTAGGTAGGAAAAGGAGGTGCTGCTTGAGGTGGGAGGAGTGGATAGGCGAGAGGAAGGACAGGTTAGGGAGGCGGGGTGAGCTGGGCTGGTTTTGGGATGCAGTGGGGGGAGGGGAGATTTTGTAGCTTGTGAAATCGACATTGATACTATTGGGCTGCAGCGTTCCCAAGCGGAATATGAGTTGCTGTTCCTGCAACCTCTGGGTGGTATCGTTGTGGGACTGCAAGAGGCCCAGGATGGACATGTCATCTGAGGAATGGGAGAGGGAGTTGAAATGGCTCATGACTGGGAGGTGTTTATTGCGAACCGAGCGTAGGTGTTCTGCAAAGCCTCCACTTGGTTTCCCCAACGTAGAGGACGCCACGCCGGGTAAAGCGGATGCAATATACCACATCAGCAGATGTGCAGGTGAACCTCTGCTTGATGTGGAAAGTCTTCTTGGGGCCTGGGACGGGAGTGAGGGAGGAGGTGTGGGGGCAGGTGTAGCACTTCCTGTGGTTGCAGGGCAAAGTGCCGGCTGTGGTGGGCTGAAGGGGTGTGTGGAGCGGACAAGGGATTCACAGAGAGTGTGGTCCCTCCGGAAAGCAGACAAGGGTGGGGATGGAAAAAATGTCTTTGGCGGTGGGGTCGGATTGCCGATGGCGGAAGTGTTGGGAGGATGATGCGTTGTATCTGGAGGTTGGTGGGGTGGAATGTGACAACAAGAGGGATTCTTTTTTGGTTGTTATCGTGGGGATGGGGTGTGAGGGATGAGTTGCAGGAAACACGGTCGAGGGCGTTCTCAGCCACTGGGTGGGGTGGGGTGGTGAGTTGCGGTCCTTGAAAAACGAGGACATCTGAGATGTATGGGAGTGGAATGCCTCATCCTGGGAGCAGATGCGGCGGAGGCAAAGCTATTGGGAATAGGGGTGGCATTTTTGCAGGAAGGTGGATAGGAGGAGGTGTGTTCTAGGCAGCTGTGGGAGTCGGTTGGCTTGAAATGGATATCGGTTTCTCGGTGGTTGCCCGAGATGGAGGCAGAGAGGTCCAGGAAGGTGAGGGAGGAGTTAAAGATAGTCCAGGTGAACTAAGGTTGGGGTGGAAAGTGTTGGTGAAGTGGATGAACTGTTTGAGCTCCTCGTGGGAGCACAAAGTCTTGTCCCCTCCACACTCTCCTCCAGCTCCTGCTTGGCCTGCTGTGTTCATCCAGCTCCACACCTTGTTATCACGGATTTTTCAGCACCTGCAGTTCCTATTATCTGTGATGAAAAATCCTCTTCAATCAAACTACTAGGCCTGGCTTTTAATATTAAAGAGCACATCATAAGGACATTACAAACAGAACAGTGGTATTGTTTTTTCAGGAATTTTAATTCTACTTCAGTTTTAATCTAGTAGCTATTTCAATGGTATTGTCAAATTCTTACCCCTGCCTTTTTAAAAAAAGAAGTTTGGTCTCTTGAAAGTAGCATGCGAAAGTATATGTTCTTCTGTGATGTTTCACTGCATTTTTAATCTAGTGTTGGACCTGTGCAAACAATGCATCAAAAATGATTTCCAAAAACATGACCTTTGAACTATATAAGCAACAGGGGGATACAGTTGTGGTAATACAATACAATATAACTTACTGACATCTGTGCTGTGCCCTTCAATGACTTGGTTTCTGAGCTGTGAACCTGCCACACTGTACCTCACTGGAGCAACCAAGATATCTGTCGCAGCACAAGAGTCAAAGCAGTGTAAGCTTTTTATCTGCAAAACTGAAACATATACCCTCAGCTGCTGCCTCTATCATACCATGAGCTTTAGTGAAGCTGGTTTAGAAAATGTACCATGCAATACGTATATATTGTTTCAGACTCAACAATACAGATGCAACAGAGGTCTTGCAGCACTTTCTTTCAGACACACACAATAGCTATTCAGGGTTTGAGTGAAGATTTGTAGCTTGGGTGCTGATTGTAGATGTTGATGTGTTCGCTGAGCTGGGAGGTTTGATAGCATCTGAGTTGTTCGTTTGTGGCACTTAGTCAGTTGGTACAAGATTCGTTGTTTGCTTTAGCGTCTCATGCCCATAGGTGTTCAGTGTTTGAGTGAAGATTTGTAGTTTGGGTGCTGGTTGTAGATGTTGGTCTGTTTGCTGAGTTGGGAGGTTTGCTATCAAACCTCCCAGCTCGGCGAACACACCAACATTCACACAATAATTATATCTTAGGCTGTCTGTACGTGCAGTGCCTTCTTGGAAGAATATTACAGTATTCCTAGTTGCAGCCAGCATTAAACTCATTAAGACAAGGACACAACTTGTGATGTGATAATGGGAACTGCAGATGCTGGAGAATCCAAGATAATAAAATGTGAGGCTGGATGAAGACAGCAGGCCCAGCAGCATCTCAGGAGCACAAAAGCTGACGTTTCGGGCCTAGACCCTTCATCAGCTCTCTGATGAAGGGTCTAGGCCCGAAACGTCAGCTTTTGTGCTCCTGAGATGCTGCTGGGCCTGCTTTGTTCATCCAGCCTCACATTTTATTATCAAGGACACAACTTGTGTTGTTTTTCTTTACCTTTCCCATTTCCCCCAAAGTTTCACTTTTTTTTCTCCTGAAGCTGGCAGTTTAACTTGAAGTATATGCCCATGTACAGCAGTAACTTGTGAATTTTAGAAAAGGTTGAGCTTTTGTGTAGACTGCTATACTTTCTCTGAAATGTTTCAAAGTACTTCACAGAATGAATAACTTTGAAGTAGATTGACAGTTATGATGTAGGAAACTGCATCTTGCTAATGTTTTTGATCTTCATGGATATCAGCAATCTATTTAGTAACGGGAAGAATTGAGGTTCATTTGATTGTGCTGACGTACCCCTGTATGCCTCCATTTATTTTAATACCATGCCATCTTACTATTTCTTTTGCTCCTCCAAATCTGGCCTTTTCGCACACCTACAATTTTAATTGCTCCATTATCGGCCACACTGCCTTCTGATGCTTAGCACCTAGGGCCCGAAAGTCCTGACCTGAACCTACACATCTCTTGTGCACTTCTTCCTGTTCCTTTTAAGAGACTCCTCAAAATCTACCTCTATAGCCAGGCTTTTAGTCACCTGTCCTGCTATCTCCTCGTGCAGCTTGGTATCAAATTATGTTTGATAATGCTGCTGCGCATTGCATTGATGTTCATCTGCCATAGATGCAGTAGTGGACTTTTTGTTTCCATCAGGGTATTTCTACCTGAGGGGACAATTCTTGCGATAGTTGCCATAACATGAAAACTAAATGTGGATGATATAGGACTGAGAGATTTGACAGATGTTTATTACCGCTCCTGGTATGTATATATATTACAGTCATTGGCACTTCATTCACTTATAATAATAAGCAATACTGTTATAAACAGCATGCTATCATCGACATGTCATGCTTCAAGTGGCCTCAGTTAAAATGGTTTCTGACACATTTATTACCTTTTGTTGCACACTGTGATAGAGATGATGTCATGAGCATGTCTTTTAAAGGAATACTGCATACTAGCTGTGAAATGTCACACGGCAAGCATTTTACTGCATGAAAGGTTCTACATACATGCAAGATAATGTTGAAAGTTCTTGAATTCGTGAGCAGGACTTTGAATGTTTCTTCATTTCTCCACTCCACCCTTTGTGGTTCATGGACATTTTCACGCAGTAAATTATCTATGGCAACCTAATCAACATCAAATAACTCCAGCATGGACTGCCTCTTCAGCCTTGGAATTCATATTTTGTGACTTTCAATCACAGGATTGGGTGCATTCAAGGAAGCGTTGGTTTTTATGTTAAGTGGTATACAATGAGTTGGAAAAATGAATGTCAAACAATGCAATGGATGATGTCTGAATGAGAAATGAAACCACTTCATTGATACGAGTGCTGTGCTAGGGAATATGCAGCATTGTGTAACATTGCAACATTGATTACGTATGTACTGCATATGGTTCCCCTCTTGACCCCGAGCAACAATCTCATTAAATTTGAGAATTCCTTGTTGGGTTAACTATTGTCAAGTTACGTAAACAGATCAAATTGTGCATTACCGGAAACTGTGCGAATGCTTGTAAAAGTTGAGCAGATGAAATGTTTAAAGTGAAAGCACACTGTGTCTGAAGTTCCAAAGTGTGATCACTAGTGTAGTGTTTGAGTTTTGTGCCAGGTGGAAACTGGTCAGTTATCCAGAAATACAAGGGAAAGACGGAACAGTAAATCACAATGGGTCATCCTCAATGTGAAATTGGAGGAGACCTAGGAATTAGGTTGTCAGCCAATGTGTTTTTCTTGTCTAAGGAAAACATTTGTCGCACACTGGGACACAGAGTGGAGAAATAGAAAACAAATATTGAAAAAAAAATGAAGTGAGAAAATTGAATTCAATAAACAAGAGCCAGATGTTTCATATGTTTAGTAAAATTACATAAGTTGACTGCTGAGGTATAGTTTCATGCTGTGCTGTTTATCTATATTAAGTGACATAATAATTCAGCTGTGAGCAGACAGTGTAAAGCCAGACAACATTTTTAGATTGGCGAATAATCCTTTCAACAGAAATAGATTACTTGTTGAAGCTTTTACCTCATGATTTTTCTTTATTCCTTTGTTTAAAATGTGCATTTGTAGGGTAATAAAATTGTAAAAGAGTTTTTGTAACTTATGCCACCATGTAAAATCATAACCTTAAAATCATTGCTGGTGGTAACTGTGTGAGCATTAATGCATTGATCTAAATTCCTTTCTGCACTGTTTTCAATAAACAAGTTTACGACTTGGGCTATCGTAGTGGAAAAGAGAACTTGGTATAATTGTGTTTAAGCTTTGTAGGGTAACCTCATTTCTGATCCAAGGCACCTGTCAGACTCAATATGTTTACTTTGTATAAATACTTTAACATGAAGCAAATGATTTTGTGTGACAAATACTGAATCCTAAGAATTATACCCTTACGTTTTGCAGCTTGATGAGCACTATAGGCATCTTCTATTGTGTTAAAAGCAAATTGATTTTTCTGCCTGAGTACCCCAAATGTGCGCAGTAAGACCTATAAGCAATAAAAACAGCAGTTTCTGAGTTGAAGTAAATGAAATTCACTTGAGATAACAAGGTGTAGAGGTGGATAAACACAGCAGGTCAGCAGCATCTGAGGAGTAGGAAAGCTGACGTTTCGGCTCTAGACCCTACTTCAGAAATGGGGAGGGGATCCTGAAATAAATAGGCAGAGAGGGGGAGTCAGAAAGAAGATGGATAAGTGAGAAGATAGGTGGAGAGGTGACAGACATGTCAAAGAGGCAGGGTTGAAGCCAATAAAGGTGAGTGTAGATGGGGAGTTAGGGAGAGGATAGGTCAATCCAGGGAGGATGGACAGGTCAAGGAGGTGGGATGAGGCTAGTAGGTAGGAGATGGGGGTGGGGTGTGAGGTAGGAGGAGTGGTTAGGTGGGAGGAAGGACAGGTTAGGGAGGCAGGGACGAGCTGGGCTGGTTTTGGGATGCGGTTGGGGGAGGGGAGATTTTGAAGCTTGTGAAGTTCACATTGATACCATTGGGCTACAGGGTTCCCTGGCTAAATATGAGATGCTGTTCCTGCAACCTTCGGGTGGCATCGTTGTGGCATTGCAGGTGACCCAGGATGGACATGTCGTTCAAGGAGTAGGAGGGGGAGTTGAAATAGTTTGTGGCTGGGAGGTGCAGTCATTTGTTGCAAACCGAGTGTAAATGTTCTACTTCTAATGCTTAAAATGTCTGGCTAGAAGGAGTTTGAATATCATTGTGCTGCTAATGATAAGGATGTGTGGAGCTGGAGGAACACATCACGCCAGGCAGCATCAGAGGAGCAGGAAAGCTGATTCTTTGGGTCAAACATCAGCTTTCCTGCTCCTCTGATGCTGCCTGGCCTGCTGTGTCACTCCAGCTCCACACTGTGTTATCTCAGACTCCAGCATCAGTAGTTCTTACTATCTCTGAATGATAAGGATGGGTGTTGCATTGTTAAACTGATCATTTGTGGCTGAATAAAAATTTCACAAAGTGCAGAAATAACAAATTTGGACCTAAAACATTGTGAACATATCATCACATTTGGATCTAATGTTGCCTCTGTAAGCAAATTTTCAAACTTGAGCTGGCAGCAATAAAGCCTAAAGTGCAAAAACCACGTAGAGTTAAAGATTGCAAGGTTGGTGAATAAACTTAGGCCAAAGTGAGGTTCAAATATGAAAATAAGAACTTGAAGAGTTAATGTTTTAAAAACAAAATTAAAGCCTATGTGTCTGTGACTGGGCTTTTGCTAATTAAGTTTAAAAAATTAGTTGTGAAAGATTTGGTAGTCATTTTTGACCAATGTGCTGTCTTTAGTACTGACACGTTAATTCTTACTGCTTGTAGATTGAAGTGTGTTCCAGTCAGAAGGCAAGGATGTAGAGTGAGAAACTACGATGTGACAAGTAACTGTCCAACAATGTATTTTAAGAACTGCTGATGTGATTTGTGTGGTTTTGTTCTTGGGCTGGCTCAAATGGACCACATGACAACATTGTTGAAAACATGCATTTCTATAAGTTTCAGCCAAGTAATTTCCCTTTTCTATAACGTTCTTCCCCTTCAATCTGTTCTTGCAATTTGGTGGGGTCACTGGAGGGTTGGGGTTGCGGGTAGTGCAAATTCATGCATGCAGAAACAGATATTGACTTGTTTGTCCAACGTGATACATTTTCATATGTAAAAACAAATGGCAAAATATTCAATAATAGGAAGGCATCACGTCACTTTGGGAGGAACTGGCCTCCTGATATTATGTCTGGATGATTAATTGTCAGACCTGGGTAATGTTATGGGGACCTAGGTTCAAATCCTGCTGTGGCAGATAATGGAATTTTAACTCCATATATTGATTGTGTAATCATTGTTTTATTCCAAAAACTGACATCTATTTCACTAATATCATTTACGGGAAGTTTCTTTATTCACTTATGGGGTGTGGGCATCACAGGTTATCAAGCATTTATTACCCACCCCTAAGTGCTTTTGAGAAGGTGGTAGTGAGGTGCCTTCTTGAAACATTGCAGCCCATATGCTGTAGCTAGATCCATAATGCCCCTTAGGAAGGTGATTTCAGGGATTTTACAGGATATATTGCTTGCTCTGTCTCACCTACACATGACATCCACATGGTAGGCTATTGGAGAAAATACAGAGGCATGGGATTGAGGGAGATTTAGCAGTTTGGATTAGAAACTGGCTTTCAGTAAGAAGGCAACGAGGGGTGGTTGATCGAAAATATTCAGCCTGGAGTCCTGTTACTAGTGGTGTGCCTCAAGGATCTGTTTTGGGACCGCTGCTGTTTGTCATTTTTATAAATGACTTGGACGCAGGCATAGGTGGATGGGTTAGTAAGTTTGCAGATGACACTAAAGTCAGTGGAGTGGTGGACAGTGTGGAAGAATATTACAGGGAGACTTGAATAAACTGCAGAATTGGGCTGAAATGTGGAAAATGGAGTTCAATGCAGATAAATGTGAGGTGATTCACTTTGGGAAGAATAATAGAAAGGCAGAATACTGGGTCAATGTAAAGGTTCTTGGTAGTGTGGATGTGCAGAGGGATCTTGGTGTCCACGTACATAGATCCCTGAAAGTTGCCGCCCAGGTTGACAGTGCTGTTAAGAAGGCTTACGGTGTGTTAGGTGTTATTGGTAGAGGGATTGAGTTCCGGAGCCGTGATGTCATGCTGCAACTGTACAAAACACTAGTGCAGCCTCACTCGGAATATTGCATACAGTTCTGGTCACCCCATTACAGGAAGGATGTGGAAGCGTTGGAAAAGGTGCAGAGGAGATCTACTAGGATGTTGCCTGGTCTGGAGCGAAGGACTTATGATGAAAGGCTGAGGGACTTGGGCCTGTTCTCATTGGAGAGAAGATGGCTAAGAGGGGATTTGATAGAGACATACAAGATGGTCAATGGATTAGACAGGGTCGACAGTGAGAGTCTTTTTCTGAGGATGATGAAATCAGCTTCAACGAGGGGGCATAGCTACAAATTGAGGGGTGATAGATTTAAGATAGATGTCAGAGGCAGGTTCTTTACTCAGAAAGTGGTAAGGGTGTGGAACGCGCTGCCTGCCAATGTAGTTAACTCAGCCACGTTAGGGGCATTTAAACAGTCTTTGGATAAGCATATGGATGATGATGAGATAGTGTAGGGGGATGGGCTTAGACTAGTTCACATGTCGGCGCAACATCAAGGGCCGAAAGGTCTGTTCTGCACTGTATTGTTCTATGTTGTATGACTCCAGACTTGCAACAATGTGGCTGAGTCTTTATTGCCCTCTGAGTAATTAAAGATGAGCCATAAATGGTGGTCTACCCAGCATCATCTACATCCTATGAATGCGTTTTCTTAAAAATTTAAAATATTAAAAAAGAACCTAATTCTTACGCATTGCAATTACCCAATGTTCTTCCAGCAGAAGATCACAATATATGATGATCAGGAGCATTACAGTGGATGGTATTTCTTGTCTTTGGATCTGAGATGCCAAGGCAGATTATAGCATTTGCAAGACAATTGTAGCTATAATCTATGAATGAAGAACACATTCACACATCTTGCTTGGTTTGTTTTCACAAGCAGTGAATTTATTTAGCTAATGGAATGCCTAATTTGTACCAAAATACTATAAAATGCTTAAAAGCCGCCCTTTGTCTTTCCACAATGACATTGAATATTTTGATTTTAGCATTTAATTTTCTAAAAGTAAAGCTAATCTGAAACTTTCTTTTTGATCATGATCTTTCAGAGATTCTATAAATGGAGTCATAGAGATATACAGAGTGGAAACAGACCCTTCGGTCTAACTTGTTCATGTCGACCAGATATCCTATAAGCATCTAGTCCCATTTGCCAGCATTTGGCCCGTATCCCTCTAAGCCCTTCCGTTTCATATACCCTACCCACTCCAGATGCCTTTTAAATGTTGTAATCGTATCAGCCGCCTCCACTTTCTGTGGTGGCTCATTCCACGTACCCCTCACCCTCTGCTTGACAAAGTTGTCTCTTAGGGGAAGGATATAAAAAGGGACCTGTCACCTTAAACCTAGTTTTGGACTCCCCCACCTCAGGAAAAGATCTGCTTATTTACCCTCTCTACACCCCTCATGATTTTATAAGGTCACCCCTCAGCCTCTGGCTCTCCAGAGAAAGTAGGCCCAGCCTATTCAGCCTCTATCGATAGCTCTGATCCTCTAACCCTGGCAATATCCTTGTAAACCTTTTCTGAACAATTTCTAGTCTTGCAACGTCCTTCCTATAGCAGGGAAACTAGAATTGTACTCAATATTCCAAAAGTGGCCGAGTCAATATACGGTACGACTGCAACATGACCTCCCACCTCTGATACACAGTTCACTGACCGATTAAAGGCAAGCGTACAAAACGCCTTCTTCACTGTCTTATCTACCCGTGAATCCACTTTCAATGACCTATGAACTTGCCCTCCAGGTTCTTTTTGTTCAGCAACACTCCCAGGACTTTGCCATTAGGTGTATAAATCATGCCCTGAAATGCCTTTCCAAAATATAGAACCTCACATTTAAATTAAACTCCATCTGCCCCTCCTTGGCCCATTGGCCCATCTGACGAGAATCCTGTTGTACTCTGAGATAACCTTCTTCACTGTCCACTACACCTTTAATTTTAGTGTCATCTGCAAACTTATTAACCATACTACCTGTGTTCACATCCAAATCATTTATATGAATGACGAAAAGCAGTGGACCCAGCACCGTTCATTGTGGCATACCACTGGTCACAGGCCTCCAGTCTGGAAAGTAACCCTCTACCACCACCTTTTATCTTTGAGCCACTTCTGTATCCAGATAGGTAGTTCTCCTTGCATTCTGTGTGATCTAACCTTGCTGACCAGTCTACCATGAGGAACCTTGCTGAACGCCTTACTGAAGTCCATGTAGATCACATCCACCACTCTGCCCTCATGAACCCTCTTTGTTACTTCTTCAAAAGTCCCAATCGAGTTTGCGAGACATGATTTCCCATGCACAAAGCCATGTTGACTATTCCTAATTAGCCCTTGCTTTCCTAAATACATGTAAATCCTGTCCCTCAGGATTCTCTCCAATAACGTGCCCACCACCAATTTCGGGGTCACTGATCTATTTTTGTCTGGCTTTTCCTTACTACCTTTCTTAAATAGTGGCACCATGTTAGCCAACCTCCAGTTTTCTGGCACCTCACCTGTGGCTATCGATAATACAAATATCTCAGCAAGGCGCCCAACAATCTCATCCCTCCCTTCCCACAGAGCTTACAGTATACCTGATCAGGTCCTAGGGATTTATCCACCTTTATGTATTTTAAGATGTTCAACACCTCCTCCTCTGTAATATGGACATTTTTCAAGATTCCGCGATTTGTTTCCCCATGTTTGCTGTCTTCCATATCCTTCTCCACAGTAAACACGAAAACAAAATACTCATTTAGTATCTTCCCTATCTCCTGTAGTTTCACACATACGTGGCCTTGCTGATCTTTAAGGGGCTCTATTGTTTCCCTAATTACCCTTTTGTCCTTAATGTATTTGTAGAATCCCCTTGAATTCTCCTTAATCCTATTTCCCAAAGCTATTTCGTGCCTCCTTTTTACCCTCTTGATTTCCCTCTTCAGTATTCTCCTAATGCTTTCATACTTTTCTGGGGATTCACTTGATCCCTGCTGTTTATAGCTAACAGATGCTCCCTTCTTATTCTCGATCAGAGCTTCAATTTTTCTAGTCATCCAGCATGCTCTGGACTTGCAGAAGTATGGTCACTAGCCTCAAAGTGCCCCCCCACTGATAGCTCGGTCAACTGCCCTACCTTATTTCCTTGGAGTTGTTCAAGTTTTGCACCTGCTGTAGTAGGTGTGTCCACACGCTGAATCAGAACATTTTCTTGTGCAGACTTAACAAATTCCTGTTCATCCAAGCCTACAGTGATCTATGTTTGGAAAATTAAAATCCCCAACTGTAACCACCCTATTATTTTCACGATAACTGAGACCTCCTTGCAAATTTTCTAAATTTCGTGCTGATTATTGGCGGAGGGTTGTCTATTGTACAATGCCAATAGGGTGAACATCCCTTTCTTGTTTCTCAGTTCCAGTCCAAAAACTTCCCTGGATGTATTCCCAGGAATATCCTCCAAGTTATTGCAGGTGACACAATGGCTCAGAGGTTAGAACCTGCCTCACAGCGCCAGGGACCTAGGTTCGATTCCAGCGTCGGGCAACTGTCTGTGTGGAGTTTGCACATTCTCTCTGTGTCTGCATGGGTTTTCTCCAGGTGCTCCGGTTTCCTCCCACAGTCCAAAGATGTGCAAGTTAAGTGAATTGACAGTGATAAATTGCCCATGGGGTGTGTAAATTAGGTGGGTTGTAGGGGGATTAGTGTGGGTGGGATGCTCTGAGGCTTGGTGTGGACTTTATGGGCCGAAGGGCCTGTTTCCACACTGTAGGGATTCTGTGAAGTACAGCAGTAATGTTCCTTAATCAGAAAGCCACTCCCCCTCCTCTCTTACTCCCCCCACTGCCCCTTCTGTCCTTCCTATATCTATACCCTGGAACATTAAGCTGCCAGCTCTGTCCATCCCTGAGCCATGTCTCTATAAATGCTATGATATCCCAGTCACATATTCCCAACCATCCCCTGAGTTCATCTGCCTTACCTGTTATGCTTCTTGCATTGAAATAAATGCAGATGAATTTATCAGTCCTACCTCGTTCTCTGCTTTGTTCCTGCCTGTCCTGGCTGTTTGACTTTCTCCTTTTCTGAACTGTGTCTGTCTCAGACTCATCTCTTTCCTCCCATGTCCCTGCCACGCACACTCCCCAGCTGGCTTAAATTTTCCCAAGCAGCCTCAGCAAATCTCCCTGCCAATATATTAGTCCCCTTCCAATTAAGGTGCAATCCATCCTCCTTATACAGGTCACTTCTTCTTCAGGAGACATTCTGATGATCTAAAAATCTGGATGGATGACAGTTCAGAGCATTCTCTTTGGTTATTTGGTTATCCAGTGCAAAATGAGGCTTCGCAGGTGATTTGAATTGTAATGTTTCTGTGACCCGCATAAATACGGAACAGCCTCCAGAATAAAAAAGAGTCTGGAATAAAAAAGACTGCGGCCACTGCGGTTGCCTTCGATCTTGCATTTATTTTTGTTCTCTGTACTGTCCCCAGCAGTAATGCAAATATACAAATCCTTAAATTTCTGATGCCTGCAGTTAAATTCTGGCCATACATTCAAAAAATTGGAGTTTGCACATTCTCCCCGTGTCTGCGTGGGTTTCCTCCAGGTGCTCCGGTTTCCTCCCACAGTCCAAAGATGTGCAAGCTAGGTGGATTGGCCATGCTGAATTGCCTGTATTGTTCAGGGGTGTGTGGGTTAAAGGGGGATGGATCTGGGTGGGATGCTGCAGGGGCGGTGTGGACTTGTTGGGTAGAATGGCCTGTTTCCACACTGTCGGGAATCTAATCTAATAATCTTGGAGAGTAAGAACAACTGAGGTGGTGGTTTGAAGATGGGTAGAAGAAATTGTACATATGAAATTTAAAACAAAATTTTCTTAACTTCATGTTGTAGGCGTTCTTGCCAGCGACTGCAGACCCGTGGCAGTAGAATGTGGTAAAGTTAAGTGTATGCGATTCTTAAAAGTTAAGAATTACATCTTTATGGTAGATAGGATGATTGAAAGAAGTAAAGGATTGCAAATAGTTGTGGTTTTGGTTAAAGTGTATTTTCTATCTCTGCTTTATTGCTCATTTATCCATTATCACTTACCTGGAGATCCACACATTGTATTTTCAACAAGATGGATGAAATAACTTATTGTCGCTTTACTCGTCTACCACCACAATAACCTACGGTGGCAGAATCTAATTAACAGTAATGAATCACGTTGTTACTAAACGGTTCATTATTTTTTCAGGTCATACTACAAGTCATCATGATACCACTTTTTAGATATGTGCTACCTTCAATTTGAAGATGCTCGACACAGCACACACAAATCCGTTGCCTATTTTTTCATGGATATTGTGTTTTCCCTTTTAAAAGTTGTGTTACTTTCTTATACAAGAGGTAATTTGCAAGTTCACTAGATTGGGGAAATAACACTTCCTGTTCCCATCAATAATTTTTCCCAGGCCTTTTTCCTCTTTTTTTTTATGCTGTCCTCCATTAGTCTCTGCACACTGGCCAAAATTTGTAGAGGGAAGAATTTATCACAGGAGGAATTGTTGAGAGAGGAACATCAGTAACTAGTTATTTTTGGCATTTGAGATTTCATGTTGAACCTGTTTTCTGAAGATAATGTTTGCTTTAGATCTGAAGAAAGCTTGGTTCATTTCCAAAGTATTGATTTTTTTTTGCCTCATTTACTTTACCTGCACTTTGCACAATCTAGTTTATTGCATTCGCTGCTCAACAGAGTGGTCTCCTCTGTGTTGGAGAATCGAAGCAAAGACTGGGTGACTGCTTTGCAGAACATCTACATTCTGCCTGCATAAAAGATGCTGAGCTTCCAGTTGCCTGCCACTTTAACACGCCACCCTGTTCCCTGGCCAGTGTCTGTCTCAAGATTGCTATGGAGTTCTTGCGAAACTCGGTGCTAACTGAAGGAACAACATTAGATTTTCCACTTGGAGACCCCTGCTACCCTCTGGACTTAGAGCCTGAGATCTCTAATGTTCCAGTCCCCAATCCCACACAACCAGGCTTTGTATCACAGTCTGCCATGAAACATTACCTATTGTTTGACAGTAAAAGTCTCCATTTAACAGCAATAGATAACGAGGTGTGGAGCCGGATGAACACAGCAGGCCAGGCAGCATCGGAGGAGCAAGAAAGCTGACATTTCAGGTCTGAAACATCAGCTTTCCTGCATCTGTGATGCTGCCTGGCCTGCTGTGTTCATCTGGCTCCACACCTCATCATCTCAGACTCCAGCATCGGCAGCTCCTACTATTGCCATTACCAGCTATTCACTTTCCCAGCCAGATTGTTATCCACTCCTTTGTCTGTTAACTCTGTGATAACAAGGTGTAGAGCTGGATGAACACAGCAGGCCAGGCAGCATCAGCAGAGCAGGAAGGCTGACGTTCTGGGCCTTTCTGTGAAATTTTCTGAAGAAGGGTCTAGGCCTGAAACATAGCCATTCTGCTCCTCTGCTGCTTAGCCTGCTCTACACCTTGCTTTCTCAGATACTCCAGCATTTGCAGTTCCTACTATCTCTGAAACACTGTTAACTCTGTTGTTTCCTTCACAGATGCTACCAGACCTGCTGAGCTCTTACAGCGATCTGTATTTGTGTTTTTGATTCATAGCATCCACAGTTCTTTTGGTTTTTATGCAGTTTAAGGAGCTGCATTTAGAATCCTTCTACAACCATTGCGTAGTATAACAGATACTTTATGGTGTTAACTGTTGCAAAATCTGTTGCACATAGTTAACTTGCAGGAATTTATGTGTCTGAGAGTAAACAAACCTATCAGAGGTGAGCAGAGATAATGGGAACTGCAGATGCTGGAGAATCCAAAAAATTCTTAAACACTGTCATTCTTGGAGATTTCTTTTTGTTGGTTTGCCTGCAGCTGTTTGTAACCTGTGGAGAATATTGCTTTCCATCACTTAAAAATATTTTTAAATGAGAAAATATGCCCCAAAGTGTTTTATATTCCTATGATGGTCAGTTGATAAATCCATTGTGTGGTGCAGTTCTAAATCATGCAAAATTTCTGTAATCAATCTGTGTTGTGCTTAAAAAAGAAACATCAACCATTAACTAGCATCAACCACTATGCTGTCTGATCCTAGTCCCCCTAGGCTATTTGTGGATAAATTGTCCAGACTTCCTATTGCATTGTCCAATCTCTTGGGTATGCAAGTGTATGTACTAGTTACACGTACTGTTAGTGTAGAAGGATGTGTTATGAAAATAAATATTTACAAGTGCCAAACAATATTTTGAGATTAATACAGTTTTCCCACATACAGCCATAGGTGTCAATGTCTTGAGAGATGACTGAGTGCCTCAATGGATAAGTGCTGGTGGGCAGGAAGGAAACATTCTGCTAGATTATCTGCAACATGATACAAAATATTTGCAAACTTTTGAAGCAATGGCAGGATTAATATTGGGAGATGTAATTGTTGATAGGCATTCCAGCACATCGGGCTCAGTGAAAATATTGCAGAGTTTTCTTTGAAGAATAAAGATTTCGGCAGTAATCAGAAGGACACGCGTGATGTACTGACTTACCTTTTCTCCTTTGCAATTTTTACAGCTGCAGTTCAAGCTCATTATTGCGGAATGGCAATTTTGCCAAGGTGCTGAAAACTACTCCACCTGATGCATCTTTTGGAGAAGTAGGGTGTTGTGATGTAACTTTCTCTGTTAGTCCATGTAACAAATACCAGAAACTCAGATTGAGACTCGTAGCTGGAAATTTGTTCACAACTATGTTTCGTATGTGGACCAGTTTAGAATGTCAGACTCGTATATATGCTAATGTGTGTCACTATCACATTAGAAATATTGTTGGCTGACTGACTAAATAACTGATCACTGTATAGAAAATAAGATGGAAGCCTTTTACACTAGAATCACATATTGTGATGTCTTCTAGTTGTCTTTAGGGTGTAGTGCCTTTCTGAGATCTACACAATAATTAATAGGAAGCCTGATAAATAGGTACAAGGATGCGTATCATTGTGTCAACGTTATACAGTAAGATCCTGCTTTGGCTGATGTAAAATACACCATATCTAGTCCTTACACAGTTACTATGACTGATCTGTGTAGTTGCGGTGTGCTGTCTGACTTTATGGAAGGATGTGTATTGTGCATTGTTGCTGGCATTATACTTTTGGTATCCAAATCTTTGTTCTGTCTGATGAATGGTTGGTCATGTACAGCTCTGATGTATTGCCTGATTCTTTATAGGATTTGAATATTTTTGTTACAATGTCATATGATCTGGCTGGACACTGCTAAAATGTTTTCGATGAATCCAGGATGCAAGATTGTTCATGTTTGTATGAAAATCTTGAACTCTTAGCTTTGTCTAATTTCAAGTTGGGATAACTGTGTGCTCATTGGCCATGCTCTCGTACCAGTTTCTTTAAAGCAATACACTATGTACATGTGATTGAGTAAGGAGGCTTATGGAAGGAAGAGTGACATGGCTGTGTCTTCCACATGTTTGAGAGCTGCTGGTGAAACTAAACAATTGCATGTAGATTTAAAATGGATACTCAAAAATCTTGAGAAGTAGCTTTGCATTCAATCATTACACATTTTTCTGAATGGACATTGCATCCTTTGGGACCATTAATCTGAGCATAGTGAAAAGAGGAAGTAATGTGTTGATTGCCCCACTTCCTACATATGTCTTGGAAGGATCCAGTTGTTGTTGAACACAATTTCCTTAGGAGCACCAAACATACTGTATGTGATAGTTGATATGTTAATAACTGTAACATTACTTGTTTCTTTGATTTGTCTCACAAAAGAGAATTTGCAAAAGTCAATCACCAAACTGTAATCATTTACTTGGGCACAGTAAACAGCAATTGTATTCTTCCACCACGAGTCAGATGAAAGTATGTGTGGAGTGATAGATTCACTTGATTGTTAAAATTGATGAAGTTGACATATTTCATGTGACTTGATCAAGTAATCAATATCTTCATTCATGTTGAACAAAGAAATGTCATGTGCCAATCTCTTGTTTCTTTCTGTGCCCGTGTGACTAAGGTATATATGGTCATGCATGTCTTGATGACCATTTGCTTATGAAAATTCCATTCCAAGAAGGTCCTTGTTCAAACAAAATCTACCAGTGCTGTAGATCTGAAACAAATACAGAAATTGTTGGAGAAACTCAGCAGGCCTGGCAGCATCTGTGGGGAGAGTCATTGGATTTGAAACATTAATTGTTTTCTCTTCATAGATTCTGCCAGATTTGCTGAGTTTATCCAGCAATTCCTGTTTTTGTTTGAGCCTTAGTTCAACCCTGAATGACCACAAAGAATGTGCTTTTGTAGGCACCTGCTGAATGTGTTCAGGCAACACACTGATAATGATCTTCTTTAGCTGTTGCATCTAGACATCATCAGACATGGTTTGCTGAAGTTTCTCAGATTGCCTCGACAAATAAGCTTGGTATAGAGGCTAGTTTTAACTCTGACTCAATAAAATATCCACTTGTGGGTCTAGAGAAATATCTTCTTTTCTTAGTAGGACTTGGAAATTGACTAACAGTATCAGGAATAGTCACCTGTGAACTTGACTTATATTGTATTTCTAAATAATATCTTTGGATCTTAGTAAGTTGATGCTGTAATCATGAAGTTCTATTGGAGAATTTTACAGCAGGTCATTTTCAGCAGTTTGTTGATATGAACAATAAAATATTTGCCCGCATGGGTAGATTTAGAATCTTTCTGCTTTGAGAACTAGGGCACTTGTTTCCTTTGCTACGTTGGAATAATCTGCCTGAGCTGTGGTAATGACTTTAGCACCAAGTGCAATAGGCTTGTCATCTTGTAATGAGCATATTCTGAGGCCTTTTGGGGTGCATCGACTTCAGACCTGGCGAGCTTTGAGGGATTATAATATTGAAGCTTGCTGGAAGATGAACCATTTTTGGGAGATTAAAAAATATATTGAGACCTCCCTGCTACATGTACAGTGTATCTTTTGGAGAAAATCTCAAACAGAGCTACTTTGGTTGCAAATTCTGGATGTAGGGGGTAGAAACCTTTTGTAATTCACCTTTCTCTTGTGGTAAAGGCACCTGTTCTTCCTCTCACCCATCCCTTCCTCCCACCCCAAGCCACACCTCCATCTCCTACCTACTAACCTCATTCCACCTCCTTGACCTGTCCATCTTCCCTGGACTGACCTATCCCCTCCCTACCTCCCCACCTATACTCTCCTCCCCACCTATCTTCTTTTCTCTCCATCTTCGGTCTGCCTCCCCCTCTCTCCCTATTTATTCCAGAACCCTCACCCCATCCCCCTCTCTGATGAAGGGTCTAGGCCCGAAACGTCAGCTTTTGTGCTTCTGAGATGCTGCTGGGCCTGCTGTGTCCATCCAGCCTCACATTTTATTATTTTGAATGTGTCCTATTTTGCTCGACTCGGATCTAATACCATGTGAAAAATAGAGTTACCTGAAGAAGTTGATTTGCTCATGTTGGTCTAAAGTTTTTTACTGTTGAAAATGGGACATTTCCTTGTTGCTGCTGTGAGCTGTTGAAAGCTAGCATCATGCTTTTGTTTAGTTTTCCTGCAAACTAAGATTTTGTTTGTGATACAGAGACCACCCGGTACATTTTCTGTGATAACGACCATTTGCAGTTGAAATATGTCCTGGCTAACAAATAATTCAAATGGTCATGTTCTGGGGATCCAGGTTCAAAATCTGCTGTGGCAAATGGTGGAACTTGAATTCACTTTAAAAAAAAATCTGGAATTAAGAATCTAATGATGATTGTAAAATCATTGCCAGCTTTTAGCAAAATGTCTTTTAGGGAAGGACAGCTACGGATGGGTAAAAATCCTGGCCACCCACGATGCCCATGTCCCATTTCAGAATTTTTAAAAATCTGAGAAAACAAGAAATGTGTGCTAGATGTTATTACAGAGGTAGTCAGAGCTTCCAACGCTGGAGAATCTGAAACAACAAGGTGTAGAGCTGGATGAACACAGCAGGCCAAGCAGCATAGTTCTTAGAACATTGTGGAAATATGAATGGACCAATATTCAATCTTGGCATTGAGCTTAGAAGAATGGTTAGTGCCTCAGAACCTGGAATTAAGCTGTTCCAGGGTAGGAATTCATTGATTGGAATTTTAGATACTTTGACTTTCGTTCTTAGTCGGCTCTCCTCCACATTCTGAAATGGAGAACTGTGTTGCAATTTGAGTTTCTCCAACTACTTGAACTGCTTCATATTTGTTCCAAATGTATTCTAGGAGAACACAGCTAGGTCATGAATTACTAAACAAGTTTTTGGTGAGTGAGATGATCCACATCTTGAAAGAGTCGGATATTTCACTAACCCTGTTGATGGCTGCAATAGTTGTTATACACTTATGGATGCTGCTGTCCTGATATAATTTCTTGGAACTTAGATCCTTCAGATTTGCATCAATGGTATAATCTTAGGTTTGTAGAGGTGCCTTCTGGAAGGATCTGATAGAGGTAATGACCACTTTCAAGATTTAAGCCAAGTTAGCTTTGGTGAAATCACATTCTGTACCTTTATGGCGACATAGAATCTGCCTCTCAATTGACAAATTCTTTCACCTGGTTGTTGGCTGTATGACGTATGTATCTCGTATGGTCTGTGTGTATGGCCCCTGTATTCTAAAATTAACTGAGACCTCAAGCTGATCTGCTAGAAAACAGAGAATATTGTCACCATTTTTGCGGGTCATCACGAGAAATACCAGAGGGTTTTGGTATTCAATTGTTCATTTCCCAAAGCAGTAATTTTGACTGCCTGTCTTCCTTTATCAAATATGAGTTGATCTGTGAAGTGAAAATTCAGTCTTTCTTTCAATACCTGAAATTCTGACAGAAGGTCACTGGAGTGTCAATTCATGTTTATTTTCTAGCCTTACAGTGTGGCTTTGCACACAAAAATTTCAGTGTACAAGGAGTCTGCATTGCAGTGATATGTGTTTCTTAGTTTGTTGGCTTCTTTCTTTTTGTGTTACTTGCTGCTAACGTTTTTTTTGCATTTTCTTTTCCTTCTAAAAGAAATAACAGCAGCGATGAGGAAACTTATCAACAATTATTTGAGACAGAATTAGTAGTCGCATGGCAAAAGCTGGGTTGATTTCAAAAGGGTACATTGTGTTTCACAACTAGCTGGGAGTTTTTTGAAGAGGTAACAGATGGTGTCAATAAGGGAAATGCTTACAATTTTTACTTCTATCTTTTTTACTTATATCCCACACGCAGATGGCCTGAAAGCCCTCTGGTGGTGGTTCTCCCACAGGCCCAACCAGTCCACCTCCACCAACACCCTCATTGGCTTAACAGAACTTATTCTTACCCCTGAACAACTTCTCCTTTAACTCCTCCCACTTCCTACAGGTTAAGGGGGTGGCCGTGAGCCCAAGCTGTGCCTGCCTCTTTGTAGGATATATTTACCCTACCACTATCACCCACCTCTTCCTCCGCTACTTTGATGACTGTATCGACACTGCCTCGTGCTCCCACGAGGAGCTTGAAAGTTCATCAACTTTATTAACACCTTTCACCCGAGCCTAGCATTCGCTCATCACGGGACCTCTCCATCTCCACCTCCTGGTGACCACCTTGAAACTGACATCTGTTTCAAGCCCACCAGCTCCCACACTATACCTGGACTACACCTCCTCTCACTCACCCTCTGCAAGAATGCGATCCCCTACTCCCAATACCCCCATCTTTACCACATCTGCTCCCAAGATGGAGTGTTCCACTCCTGCACGCCCCAGATGTTTTCCTAGTTCAAGGACCATAACTTCACCCTCACTGGTGGTCACAAATGCCCTCAACCGCATCTCTTGCCTTTCCAACACTTCTGCCCTTACACCCCCTCCACCCAACAGAATTAAAGACAGAATTTCCCTTGACCTCACACATCCCCCACCAACCTCCACATCCAATGTATCATTCTTCGAGCTTCTGTCACCTACAATCCGAGCCCACAACCAGAAATATATCCCTCCCGAGTCCTATCTGTCTTTAGTAGGGACTGCTTTCTCTGTCATTGCCTTATCTGCTCCACACTCCCCACTAAGCCCACCACTCGGGGCATCTTTCCCTGCAACTGCAGGAAGTGCCACACCTGCCCCCACACCTCCCCCCTCCATTCAAGGCCCAGAGCAAGCCTTCCATATCTGACAGGGGTTCACCTGTAGATCTGTCAAATTGGTCTCCTGTATCCACTGTTCCTGATGTGGTGTACTGCTGTACATCAGTGAGACCAATTGTAGACTCGGAGACTGTTTCGTGGATCATCTGTGCTGTGTACGCAACAAATGACAACACCTTCTGGTCACCAACTGTTTTATCTCCCCCTCCCCTCCTTGGGCGAGATGCCCATCCTGGGCCTCCTCCAGTGTCACAATGACACCACCAACAAACCGGAGGAGCAGCCCCTCATATTCTGCCTTGGGAGCCTGCAGCCCAATGGCCTAAATGTAGAACTTCCCAGTTTTAAAATCTCCCCACCCTGGCCTCACCCCATGTTCACTCCCCTCTCTCATTCCCACCTCCTTGACCCACACAACCTGTCCATCTTCTCTCACACCTATCTGCCCCACCCATCCCACTGATCAGCCCCCACCACCCCCTACCTACACTCTCCTATCACCATCCCACCTACCTTCCCCAGCCCCACCCTTCCTCTCTATTTATTTCCCAGCCCACCTTCCCCCTCTCTATTTCTGAAGAATTGTCTCAAACTGAAACGTCAATCTTCCTGCTCCTGTTTTGCTGCCCGGCCAGCTGTGATCTTCCAGCTCCACACTGTGTTGTCTCTGACTCCAACATCTGCAGTTCTTACTATCTCAGGGTACTGTTACTATTGTGGTTACGTAGACTTGCGGAATATATTCAACATTGTGCCAAAGAGTTCTACTTCATGGAATAAAGGGACCATAGCAACATGGATACAAAATTGAATGAGCCATTGGGAATTGAGTTGATTAATTTTTTTTGGGTTGGAGAAAGGTTTGTAGTGGAGTTCACAAGGGGTCTGTATCAGGATACCTGCTTTTCCTAATATGTATTAATGACGTAGTTCTTGGTGTGGAGAGGAAATTTCAAAGTTTGTGAGTCTTCATAACGTGAAGGCATTGTAAACTGTGGAGGACAAAGTGGAACTTCAAAAGTTTGTAGACATGTTGGTGGAGAGAGCAGGTTGCTATCAGGTGGAGTCTAGTGTAGAGAAATGTGAGCTTACGTATTTTGGTAGGAAGAATACGGTCAGACAACATAAGTTGAAAAGTACAGTTCTAAAGGATTTGTAGGAGCAAAGATGCACAGATTACTGAAGGTGGCAATACAGGTGGAGAGAGTAGTTCATAATGCATACAGTATCCTGAGGTTTATAAATAGGGGCATAGAATACAAAAAAAGGAGGCTGAGTATTGTGTACAGTCTGGGCATCACAATATAGAAAGGATGTGAACACATTGGCAAGGGTGCAGTTGAGATTTATAGGAATGGTTTCAAGGATGAGAAATGTCAGGTGTGAAGATAGATTGGAAAAGTTGGGACTGTTCTCCTAAGGGAGAAGTAGACCACAAGGAGATGTGACAGAAGTTTTCAAAATCAGGATAGGGCAGGATAGAGTAAATAGCAAGAAACTTCCTGCCTGTAAGAGAATCAAGAACAAATGGCACAGGTTTAAAATGATTTGCAAAAGAAGCAAGTGTGAAATGAAAGATGCCTTTCTCACACAGTGAATGGTTCGGGTCAAGAATGAAAGAATTACCTGAAAATGAATCAAAGAATTGTTATGATGCAGAAGGCCATTCGGCCCATCATGCTGCTCTGTCTCTTCAAATAAGAATCATTACCGAGTATCAATCCCTTGCTTTCTTCTCATGCCATTCCACACTGTTTCTACCTAATAATTATCCAATACTCTGTTGAGTGCCTTGATTTCACTTGCCTCCACCACGCTTGGAAACAATGTGTTCCATATCAAAACTACTCGTTGAACGAGGCTTTTTTTCCTTCGATCTTTTGCACATAACTATGAACATGTGCCCTTTTATTCTTTTTTTCAAGCAGAAGCAGCTTCTCCCTATTTTACTCTATTTAGCTGCTCATGGTTCGGAAAACTTCTATCTCCATGCAGCCTTCTATCCTCATTACCAAAATTCCTCATTCCTGGAACCATTCTGGTAAATTTGAGGTGGAGGCTGCTTCAATTGAGGTATTCAAGTAGGTTTCGAATAATTATCTGAATACAAACAAGATGCAAGGATATGGGGAAACGGCAGGAGAGTAGCCCTATGACGCTTGTGGAATGGGTTTAGAGACAATGGGTCAAATAGCCTCCTACTGTGCTATAACACTTCTGTAATTCTGTGGTTGCACTAAAAGAAGTATTGATGTGACATAATGTGCCAATTTTGTGCTAAATTACAAAGAAAACAAAATGGCAGGAGTAGCTGAAAGTCTTTAAATTGAACTCACTGTAGCCTCCCTATTTTTTTTGAGAGAGAAAATGTACTCATTCTGTTCCTTGTTGAGGCTCCTGTCAGTTTCAACACAGGTCAGTCTTGGTTGTTAGATGTCAATTTCAGGTTTGAACTCAGACAAAAAATAGGTAACAGTTAAGAAAAGACTTTATCACAACTGCCAATGCTCTAACATGTTCAACCTTCAGTATCAGCTGCTGCAGTTAACTTCTGTACAGACTTGCTATCACCAGCTTTTAGTGCCCACTTTCTGCCACCAGGATGTGATGTGGTTTCTATATATTGGCCTATGTAACACATTTCAGAGAGAGCTGAGTTCTTATTGACACAGATATCTGGAAGTTTCATAATAACTGATATGACCGCTCGGTCTTCTATGCTTACTTAGGTTTCTACAGATTGTACCTTTCATCTGGCATCATAGGGGCCAAATTATTGCTGGACCAAAAAATTTGCTGGACCACATGAGGTCAAGTATATTTAATGCCTGGACACGTGTATCAATCACATGTCTAATGGATGAATGATTTTCTAATTGGATGCCAAAAACGGGACTTAGGGTATCCAAACTGGACAAAAGTGTCACAAAAATAATATGAGTAAAAATCATCGCAGGGACACTACAGGGAAAACCAGAAGGACTGTGTATGCTAAGCCATGGATGTTGTTGGACCAAAGTGCTAAAATTTGTCAGCAGTGGAGGGGGAATAACCTGTCATCCATTGGTGAAATACTCAGTTGACTGACTGCTAAACTGATTAGACTGTGGAGAAAATAAGACAAAGACCATTCATAGGAGAGAGTCAGGTGCCATAATGTCTGTACATCTTAAAGACATGGTGCTTTCTTAGGTCTGTGCAGTAATGTGAGATGAGGTTAGAAGAAAATTGAAGAGAAATGGAAAGGAAAGAGAAATGCCTGTCTGTGAGAACCCAGCAATAAATGTGCAGGTTAAAATCATTGACAGGTTCAAGTCACTGTGATGGGTTACAAACAACCTAGTAGCAGCAAAGGAAAGCTTTGAAAGTTCACAGAGTAGGTACGAATGATGAAAGCAATTCAATATGCAATGACCCAAAGGTTGAAAAAGACACCCCAGCAATCCCTAAATGATTCTGGGATTTTGATGTATATTCTTTTCATATGATTAGTTTCATTGTAAACTGCTCCTTTCCTACATTTACTTTTTATCAATTTGAACTGAACTTATCGGTGGTACTCTTTTGATATTATCTACCTCTTAAAATCAGCTGCGTCATCTCCTGTATCTTTGGCTTTAGCAACTAGAACCAGACACTGTTCAAGGTGTTGTCTACCTGAGTACTCTACAGCTTTAACAGGAGTCCTCCTTACTGCTTTTCTCTGGCTCCCTCTATATAGTTTGGTATTTGATTTTGCTTTCTTTTGTTTTACTGTGCAGTTTTTAGAGATGTTGAGGGATGAACTCTTTAATGTCGCTAGATCTTGATTAACTTTATCAGTCATGGAGTACTTTGTCACTTGTTTTTCTTCCCTTGGGTAGTATTTCATTTGATGTTGTGTTTGTGTTCAGTTGCCTTTCCAATGACAGCACAGGTACATTCCAGATATCATTGGAACATCCTTGTAAACCTTTAGTGTTAGAGAAACACTCTGCAACTCTGATATTTATTTAGAATGAGTACTTTACTTCCTATCTATGGTGTCTCAAATAAGTTGGACTTGAACAATTTTTGGATAATAGCACTATCTGTAAACAGATGGTGGGGGAAGGGCGGAAAGGCTATGCAGGGGGTGGGCTGTGCTCCTATTGTATATTTGAAGACTTCTCTGCTGTACTTCTAACCACAACAGCTTGTTCATTTGCATTTCTGTTTACAGCATATTTGTGAAATAGCTGTTTCCTGTTAAATTATAGCAGGAAGATGTGTGGGTCTTAAATTAGTAAGCAAAAGGTCACAAGAAAGCAGCTGGTAATGGGAGCTGTACTTCCTATCATCAACAATGTCTACAAAGCATGCAATCAACAAATACAGTATTTAAGCCACAAAATAATATTGCTGAATTAATAAAGTCAAATGAAATATGAAAAAGAAAATTGACATGTGGTGCCTTGCTATCTACAGACCTGTGTCAAAGTTGCCATAGAGTCCACAGGGCCTAAGTCATACATTTATTGTTCAACGTGACACACGCTTTATCGGATGGAATTTTGCTCAAAAGGTAAACTAATGGATTCTTGGCTGGCTGTAATAGTATGCCTGTGCAACATAAGACACTTTTTTTTCAATTTCGTATGAAATTGCATAAGTTGTAAAATATGGTGTTGAACAGGTTAGGTGAATTGGGGATGCTAAATTGCCTTGTAGTGCCCAGGAATGAGCAGACTAGGTGTGGAGTTTACACATCTAGAAACAGGATGGGGTGAGGAGTTGGGGAAAAGGATCTGGGTGGGATGCTGTTTGGAGGCTCAATGTAGACCCAGTGGGTGTATTGTCCCTTGGTGTGTGTGGGAATTCTATGATTCTAACACTGCATCTGCTGGCTTTGTATCTGTGCCTCTCCTTTCAATTCTTTAAATTATTTAATACAATAATTTAAATAAATACTATTGTTATCCTCCAAGAATAAGTTTGTTTACTAGAATTAAAACTCTAATTGTTTCTATTTACAAATACACACTTTTTTTGTAAACACATTTCCTACTGCTGGAAATTTCAAATTTTGCACTGTTATTCTTAAATGAGATGGCTTAATGGTAGCTGTGCTTTTGCTGCCAGTGTGGACTTGAATTTTATGTTTTCTTGTGCATCCTCGTGTCTTGTTAGTTTTACCACATTAAGGGTAGTTTAGAAATGTAAATTTTCTTGCTCTTGAGGGAATACTATGAAGGTTTACCAAGGGTGATTCCAGGGATGGCAGAACTGACATATGAGGAGAGATTGACTAGGTTAGGATTGTTTTTGCTAGAGTTCAGACGAATGAGGGGGATCTCTTAGAGACATATAAAATTCTAACAGAACTAGATAGGGAAGATGCAGGGAGGATGTTCCTGCTGGTGGGTGTGTCCAAAACCAGGGCTCGCAGTCTGAGGTTTTGGGGTCGGCCATTTAAGAGGGAGTTGAGGAGACATGTTTTCATCCAAAAGGTGGTGATCCTGTGGAATTTATTACCACAAGAAGTAGTTGATGCCAGAACATTGATCCCATTTCCCCAAATGCTATATCTAGCTACCTCTTGAATACATTCAAAGGTTTATGGATAGAAAGCAGGATTAGGCTATTGAGTTGGACAATAAGTTATGATGTGATGATTGGTGGAGCAGGCTAGAAGGGCAGAATGGCCACCTCCTGCTCTCATCTTCTGTGTTTCTATGTAAATGTTCGTGTTTATAAATGTAAATTTTTGTTTTCCTTTGCTGTTGCAGCTTAGAACCTGTATTTACTTGTACGTGCAGTTCCAATCACTTTAGTTCTCCTTTGCTATTTATATCAAAAAGAAATCGTTTGCATCACAAACAATGTGGACATAGATATTAGATATATGCAGGTTGCCTAAAAGCCCTCCACTTCTTCCCCTCCCACAGGCCTGAACAGTCCTCCTCCTTTTAACTGAACTCGTCCTTACCCGTAACAACTTCTCCTTCAACTGCTCCCACTTCCTAAAGGGGTGGCCATAAGTACCGCATGGGTCCAAGCTATGCCTGCCTCTTTGTAGGATACGTGGAATAGTCTCTCTTCTGTAGTACATTGGCACTATCCCGCACTTCTTCCTCTGCTGCATTGATGATTGGCGCCGCCTTGTGCTCCCACGAGGAGCTTGAACAGTTCATTAACTTTACTAACACCTTCCACCCTAACCTTAAGTTCACCTGAACCATCTCTGATACCTCTCTCTCCTTCCTGGACCTCTCTGTCTCCATTTCTGGTGACCACCTCGAAACTGGATATCTATTTCACCGACTCTGACAGCTATCTAGACTACACCTCCTCTCACCCACCTTCCTGCAACAATACGATCCCCTACTCCCAATTCCTCTGCCTCCACTGCATCTGCTCCCAAGATGGGGCATCCACTGCCAAACATTGCACATGTTTTCATAACATCCCCCTCCCCAGTGGTTGAAAACACCCTCACCCTCATCTCTTGCGTCTTCCGCACCTCAGCCCTCACACACCCTGCCCGCAATAAAAACAAAGAATTTCCCTTGTCCCCACATATCACCCCATTAACCTCTGCATTCAACACATCATTCTCCGTCACTTCTGCCACCTGCAGTCTGACCCCACTACGAAGCATATATTTCCCCACCCCACCCTTATTTGCCTTCCAGAAGGACCGCTCTCTCTGCAACTCCCTCATCCACTCCACAATCCCCACTAGCTCCACCACGACTGGCACGTTTCCCTCCAACCACAGGAAGTACTGCACCTGCCCCTACCCCTCTCCATTCACCTCCGTCCCAGGCCCCAAAAAAACCTTCTGCATCAAACAGATGTTCACCTGCACATCCGCTAATGTGGTCTATTGAATCCCCTGTTCCAGATGTGGCCTCCTCTACATCGGTGAGACCAAACGGAGGCTGGGAGACTGCTTTGTAGAGCACCTATGCTCGGTTCGCGACAAACGACAACACCTCCCAGTTGCAAACCACTTCAGCTCCCCCCCACACTACCTGTATGACATGACCCCTTTAGTGTCGCAACGATGCCACTCAGAAACTGGAGGAACAGCACCTCATATTCCGCCTTGGAAGCTTACAACCCACTGGTCTCAGTGCGGACTTTACTAGCTTCAAAATCTCCCCAGCCCCAACCTCATCCCAAAACCAGCCCCCCTTCTCATCCCCACATCATTGACATGTCCGTCTTCCCTCCCACTTATCCACTCCTCCTACCTCACTGACCGATCCCCATCCCCACTTCCTACCTACACTCACCTTTTACTAGTTTCATCCCTGCCTCCTTGACCTGCCCACCTATCTGCTCCTCCCACCCCACCACTATATACCTACACTCACCTTTATTAGCTTCATCTCCACCTCTTTGACCTGTCTGTCTTCTCTCCCACCGTATCAGCCTCACTGTCTACCTGCTTTCACCGTGCCCTCTCTCTATTTCTTTCAGAGCCCCCTTCCCCTTCCCTCCTTTTTGAAGAAAGGTCCTGACCCAAAATGCCAGCTTTCCTGTTCCTCTGATGCTGCCTGGCCTGTGTGTTCCTCCACTTCCACACTGTTATCTCCGGCTCCAGCATCGGCAGTTTTTACTGTCTGTCTAATATCTAACTTATGTCACAAGAATGAAATTACATTTGTAACTGCTGTTTCTCCCATCATGACCATTGGAGTTTGTTACACAGAAATTCAGCAATTTATAAAAATTAAAATCTCTGGCTATTAAAGATCAGATTATTTTCCTTTGTCTAATCAAGTAGTTATTGCACACTTGAAAGAGCTGGGTACATACCTGATTTAGCCTGGGATTGGAAATAAAGGATCTAAGAGTCATAAAAGACAACCAAATATGCCATTGACTGCAATAAATGTTTTACGACCAATGAAGAACTATCCCCTGTGCAAAAGAAATCACCCAGTTAAGAGTGATTAAGTAAACATTCTGGAATTTTATCTACTTACTTTGGACAATAAAATAAACTTTTTCAAACCTTCCTCAGGAATTAACCTGTCAAAGAAGTGGTTTTGACTGGCCAAAAGGTCCCTATGTGCTCTCTGCATCATCTTCCACATGACAGCTTAGACAGGTTTTAAAATTGTGTATATTGTTCATCCATCTTTGGAATAGATAAACGGCTCTGATTAATCGTTTACA
The DNA here is from genome assembly GCF_030684315.1 of Stegostoma tigrinum. Lineage (NCBI taxonomy): Eukaryota > Metazoa > Chordata > Chondrichthyes > Orectolobiformes > Stegostomatidae > Stegostoma > Stegostoma tigrinum. Next base: position 89,188,039 of record NC_081359.1, on the reverse strand, counting down.
GTCGTGGAAACTAATAGGCCTCACTTTAAAAGAAAAGGGCATATTAGAATTATTGCTCTGTTCCAAATTTTAAAACTGAAATTATGCCATTGGAATATATTTCTTCAAAATTTAGCCTTTGCTTTTTCAGTAGAAATGCCTTGTATGTTTTAAAAGGATCAAGTAGAGAATTACAGGGCATCAATTTTTAATGTTGTCTGATGGCAAAGGTCTTACGCATCAAGTTTGCAAAATTTAAGTGACAGCTGCTCTTGTTTTAAGTAATACCCATGTGCTAAATACTAACGGTTAGGAGAGAGCTTTCAGTATCAACCACTGTAATCTTTGTAATAAGATTATCTTTTCTGACATTAGTACAGTCCTGAACTTGACATCTGTCTGATTGTGTCACCATGGTCACAAATGGCACCAGATCCTGAAATGCAGACTCTATTTAAATTGATCTTTGTAAGAATGTTCTTATTTGTTCTTAAGGCTTATTAGTGGCTTGTACATTTTTGTGCAATGTTGAACTCTATAAATGACGTCTATCGAAACTGAATAAAGCTTCAGATTGGAACAGTTGTGTCTCGTAATTATCTTTTAATTCATATTCAGTGTATTCTGACTTGTGCAACTAAAGTCATCTGTTCATAACTGCTTATGAATAATTATTTGACCGGTGACAAATTCCTTATGGCTTAATTTGTTTTTTAATTGAAAAAATTATAATCATATACTGACTCAGTGCAGTGATTCATTTATGAGAAAGTATTTCTACTTCGTGGGAAGAAATCTTGGGAACATAGCATTGAAACTTGGCTTTCTTGTAGATGTCCTAAAAGACTAAAAAATTCAGAAATGTGCTAGGAAAATCTTTTTGGCAGCAAATACCAGCATTGCTTGTCTTCTAAATAGTTCAGCTTGCAGTTGTTTACAGAGTGCAGTGGAGCAAAGAACTGTGAAATTGACCACAAGACTGTCTCATTTCTGAGAATGTCCCAAATGCTCAGATGCACTCTGATTAAGTTTACTAAATTAATTTGTCTTGTGTGTTAATATCTTCATGCTTCCCTAACAATTTTCCAAATTTATCCAGTGATTCTCTGAACCCCACAGACACTCCAAGTTCTGTTTTTAATCTTATGCAATTATTGATTTCAACTGGAATAGAGAGAGTGCAACCGTACACTGTCTTGTCTGTGACGTACTGATTAATGTAGGGACCGTTATTCAGGGTTCCTATACTAGATTGATATTGAGTAGTCTGTTCAGCATAAGGTTTTGTGGATATTTCTTGACACAATAGTAACATATAATGATATACAGTGTGGTTGGGTAGTGTGGTTGAGATATGGACAAATGAAAAGCCACTTTAAAAAACATCTGCGCAGACAAGGAATGAATGAAGTGAGAAAAATGGTGAAACAAGATATTATTTCCCAAATCATCTTTGTTGTATAAATATGCAGATTACTTTGCTTTAAAATAATTCATAGTAAGCCTTAAAAAGCATAGAACAGCAAAACTAGGAAGTGTTACATGTCAGTGTCTGTGCCTAACCTAACAACATGAGAGAAACTTTTATAAAAGAACAAGTGGATTCTAACTTTGAGAAGATGATTTGTGGAAAGTACCTAATAAACTGCCTACTTGCATTAGAATGGTCAACCCGTGGAATGCTTTCACTAATAAATGTAGTCCATCACCTACACGGTCAAACTCACAATATCATTAGTGTGCCATTGAATTATGGGATTTGTTTTAGTCCATTTTAAGAGACAAAAAGAAAACTGCAGATGCTGGAATCCAAGGTATAATCAGGAGGCTAGAAAAACACAGCATACCAGGCAGGATTTGAAGGAGGAGAAGTCAATATTTTGGGTATTATCCTCCTTCAGGACTGGATGTGGGGATAGCACGAGCTGCAGATAGAGTTGGAGTTTGGGAAGGGTAGCAGAATGGTGGTGATAGGTGTCCCCTTGCTTTCTTTATCTGCAGCTCCACCTACCCCTACATCCAGTCCTGCAGAAGGGTAATACCCAAAACATTGACTTCTTCTCCTCCAGATGTTGCCTGGCTTGCTGTGTTTTTCCAGCCTCCCGTTTGTCTGCTCCATTAAGTTTGATACTGAACAGGGAAGGTGGAAATTTTACTGTTACTGTTGTGATTTTTATCAATAGTATTCCAGTACCGTCTGTATAGAAAGACTTGTTTAAGTATATTGAGCCTTTTACAAGCTTTCCAGACAGTTCTGGAATTTTCAAGGGGTAGACATTGTTGTGATAACAGAAACACTACAAAAGAGACTATTAGCAAAACCTGGAAGGTACACTCCTAGGAATTTCTCCATGATCGGTATCAATGGCACTACGTATTGACTGACATTTTTTATTTTTGAATTGTTGAATTGAATTGAATTGAATTGAATTAAACTGCCATCCTTACCAGATCTGGCCTACATGTGACTCCAGACCCGCAGTAATGTGGTTGATTCTTAACTGTCCTCAGGGCAATTAGGGATGGGCAATAAATGCTGCGTAGCCAGTGACACCCTCATCCCGTGAATGAATTAAAAAAAAGTTTCTTGTTAGGCTACTAACTGGTAATGAGTGCCTGGACCAAGAGTGTTGATGGTATTTTTAATAAAGGAGTACACCACAGACAAGCATGATCTATTTCATTGCAGTTATGATTTTTCTCCCTGCAAAGATCTTTGGGTGACTATGATAATGAGGAGGAGGAATACACATTTTGGATGATTTTCTTTATCCCTAGCCCAAAGATACTGAAAGGAATACTGTTGTGAACAGATCACTTCAATCAAAACCAGAGAATTTCATATTTAATCAGGATCAGAGTTTTTCTGATCTGTGTGGTTTGGTATTACACTAGACAATTGTATTTATTTACTGAGTCATCGTAACGCTTGAACACGACACAAAAGAAAATGGTGCACTACTTGATGCAGCACTTTGCATGAATTAATTCCATTTTAAATATTCCTATCTACTTTTCTGCCTCAGCTAGTAACAAATTAACTAACCGTTCATCATATTTCTTTTTGTAGAACATTGCTGATGCAGACATGTTGATACATGTCAGTGTGAGTTGCTGCATTCCAAAAATAATTCACGAAGTACTGAAATATTTTAAATTGCAGAAGCTCTTTCCCGATGAACTTGTGTTAACCTATTTAAATATATTTATGAGTGCCATTTATTGAGTAATTAATTTGATCATTTTGAAAAACTAATTTTCAGTGATGTCTCCTAATAGTCAGAGCCTGATTAAAACGCAATCAAACTTTGCACTACAAATTTTGTGATGTAGGTTTCAACCCAACAAAGGTGGGCAGGTAGACAATTTCATTTACTTCTGTAAAGATTTTGCTTTTAGAAAAAATTATGGCTCATTACTGTTTTAATTTCAATATAAGAATTTAATATGTTTGTGTGATAGTTCTCAATCTGATGTTTGACTTGTGAAAAATATCTATATAAAATAAATGAACCAAGGGTCACTTTAAAATAACATACAAAATGTTTGAATGATATTTATTTGTATGTTAATAAGTTGCAATTCCTAAGCAATATATGTGTCAGTGACATTTGTTTGGTGTAATCAGTATTCATTTTAATTTCACAGGAAATGTAAATGTTTGTGTAAGTTTTGTGGTAAATCTTTTACAACTAAGATTCTAGCTAGGGCTTTAAACTAACTAGTGGAAAGAGGTAAAATTCAAATGATGCAAGGTTTAAAGAATCAAACAGAAACAAGGCAGCAGAGGTGCAGTATTGTGAAGAGACTAATAATACTCAAACAGTGACAGAAAGGGGGTGAAAATATATGCAGAAGAATGCAGCAAACATTAGAAATTGAAGCAGTTATAATGGTAAAAAAGTCAAAGCTTAAGGCTCTTGATCCGTATACATACATTTGTAACAAGCTAGATCGGTAAATGACACAAACATGAATAGATGAATATGACTTGATAGATATTACAAAGGTGTAGTAACTAAGATTGCCAAATCAATTTTCAAGGGTATTCAAAGAATACACAAAATGAAAAGGATAGAGATAATGGGAACTACAGATGCTGGAGAATCCAAGATAATAAAATGTGAGGCTGGATGAACACAGCAGGCCAAGCAGCATCTCAGGAGCACAAAAGCTGACGTTTCGGGCCTAGACCCTTCATCAGAGAGGGGGATGGGGGGAGGGAACTGGAATAAATAGGGAGAGAGGGGGAGGCGGACCGAAGATGGAGAGTAAAGAAGATAGGTGGAGAGAGTGTAGGTGGGGAGGTAGGGAGGGGATAGGTCAGTCCAGGGAAGACGGACAGGTCAAGGAGGTGGCATGAGGTTAGTAGGTAGATGGGGGTGCGGCTTGGGGTGGGAGGAAGGGATGGGTGAGAGGAAGAACCGGTTAGGGAGGCAGAGACAGGTTGGACTGGTTTTGGGATGCAGTGGGTGGAGGGGAAGAGCTGGGCTGGTTGTGTGTTGCAGTGGGGGGAGGGGACGAACTGGGCTGGTTTAGGGATGCGGTGGGGGAAGGGGAGATTTTGAAACTGGTGAAGTCCACATTGATATCATTAGGCTGCAGGGTTCCCAGACGGAATATGAGTTGCTGTTCCTGCAACCTTCGGGTGGCATCATTGTGGCACTGCAGGAGACCCATGATGGACATGTCATCTAAAGAATGGGAGGGGGAGTGGAAATGGTTTGCGACTGGGAAATGCAGTTGTTTGTTGCGAACTGAGCGGAGGTGTTCTGCAAAGCGGTCCCCAAGCCTCCGCTTGGCTTCCCCAATATAGAGGAAGCCACACCGGGTGCAGTGGATGCAGTATACCACATTGGTAGATGTGCAGGTGAACCTCTGCTTAATATGGAATGTCATCTTGGGGCCTGGGATAGGGGTGAGGGAGGAGGTGTGGGGGCAAGTGTAACATTTCCTGCGGTTGCAGGGGAAGGTGCCGGGTGTGGTGGGGTTGGAGGGCAGTGTGGAGCGAACAAGGGAGTCACGGAGAGAGTGGTCTCTCCGGAAAGCAGACGGGGTGGGGATGGAAAGATGTCTTGGGTGGTGGGGTCGGATTGTGGATGGAGGAAGTGTCGGAGGATGATGCGTTGTATCCGGAGGTTGGTGGGGTGGTGTGTGAGAACGAGGGGGATCCTCTTTTGGCGGTTGTGGCGGGGGCGGGGTGTGAGGGATGTGTTGCGGGAAATACTGGAGACGCGGTCAAGGGCGTTCTCGATCACTGTGGGGGGAAAGTTGCAGTCCTTGAAGAAGTTGGACATCTGGGATGTGCGGGAGTGGAATGTCTTGTCGTGGGAGCAGATGCGGCGGAGGCGGAGGAATTGGGAATAGGGGATGGAATTTTTGCAGGAGGGTGGGTGGGAGGAGGTGTATTCTAGGTAGCTGTGGGAGTCGGTGGGCTTGAAATGGACATCAGTTACAAGCTGGTTGCCTGAGATGGAGACTGAGAGATCCAGGAAGGTGAGGGATGTGCTGGAGATGGCCCAGGTGAACTGAAGGTTGGGGTGGAAGGTGTTGGTGAAGTGGATGAACTGTTCGAGCTCCTCTGGGGAGCAAGAGGCGGTGCCGATACAGTCATCAATGTAACGGAGGAAGAGGTGGGGTTTGGGGCCTGTGTAGGTGCGGAAGAGGGACTGTTCCACGTAACCTACAAAGAGGCAGGCATAGCTGGGGCCCATGCGGGTGCCCATGGCCACCCCCTTAGTCTGTAGGAAGTGGGAGGAGTCAAAAGAGAAGTTGTTGAGGGTGAGGACGAGTTTGGCTAGGCGGATGAGGGTGTCGGTGGAGGGGGACTGGTCGGGCCTGCGGGACAGGAAGAAGCGGAGGGCCTTGAGGCCATCTGCATGCGGGATGCAGGTGTATAGGGACTGGACGTCCATGGTGAAGATGAAGTGTTGGGGGCCAGGGAATTGGAAGTCCTGGAGGAGATGGAGGGCGTGGGTGGTGTCACGGATGTAGGTAGGGAGTTCCTGGACCAAAGGGGAGAAAATGGAGTCCAGATAGGTGGAGATGAGTTCGGTGGGGCAGGAGCAGGCTGAGACGATGGGTCGACCAGGGCAGGCAGGTTTGTGGATTTTGGGAAGGAGATAGAAACGGGCCATGCGGGGTTGGGGAACATTGAGGTTGGAGGCTGTGGGTGGGAGGTGCCCTGAGGTGATGAGGTCATGAATGGTATTGGAGATGATGGTTTGCTGCTCGGGTGTGGTGTCATGATTGAGGGGGCGGTAGGAGGTGGTGTCGGAGAGTTGGCGTCTGGCCTCGGCGATGTAGAGGTCAGTGCACCATACTACCACTGTGCCACCCTTGTCTGCGGGTTTGATGGTGAGGTTGGGGTTGGAGCGGAGGGCTGCCCGTTCTGCAGGGGAGAGGTTGGAGTGGGTGAGAGGGGTGGAGAGGTTGAGGCGGTTAATGTCTCGATGGCAGTTAGAGATGAAGAGGTCGAGGGAGGGTAGGAGGCCTGGGGGTGGTGTCCAGGAGGAGGACTTGTGTTGGAAGCGGGTGAAGGGGTCAGTGAAGGGAGGGTTAGGCTCCCGGTTGAAGAAGTAGGCGTGGAGGCGAAGGCGGCGGAAAAACTTCCTCTACATTGGGGAAACCAAACGGAGGCTTGGGGACCGCTTTGCAGAACACCTCCGCTCAGTTCGCAACAAACAACTGCACCTCCCAGTCGCAAACCATTTCCACTCCCCCTCCCATTCTTTAGATGACATGTCCATCATGGGTCTCCTGCAGTGCCACAATGATGCCACCCGAAGGTTGCAGGAACAGCAACTCATATTTCGTCTGGGAACCCTGCAGCCTAATGATATCAATGTGGACTTCACCAGTTTCAAAATCTCCCCTTCCCCCACCGCATCCCTAAACCAGCCCAGTTCGCCCCCTCCCCCCACTGCACCACACAACCAGCCCAGCTCTTCCCCTCCACCCACTGCATCCCAAAACCAGTCCAACCTGTCTCTGCCTCCCTAACCTGTTCTTCCTCTCACCCATCCCTTCCTCCCACCCCAAGCCGCACCCCCATCTACCTACTAACCTCATGCCACCTCCTTGACCTGTCCGTCTTCCCTGGACTGACCCATCCCCTCCCTACCTCCCCACCTATACTCTCCTCTCCACCTATCTTCTTTACTCTCCATCTTCGGTCTGCCTCCCCCTCTCTCCCTATTTATTCCAGAACCCTCACTCCATCCCCCTCTCTGATGAAGGGTCTAGGCCCGAAATGTCAGCTTTTGTGCTCCTGAGATGCTGCTTGGCCTGCTGTGTTCATTCAGCCTCACATTTTATTATATTATAAATGAAAAGGATAACTTTGTTAGTAAAAGATGATGTCTTGGTGGTAGTGAGTAGTGATGTAGATGCAATAGATCCTGATATGGAATTAGTTCGAAATAAGGAAAGGCAAGGGAAAGAAGTCATGGATGGGAATCGTCTGTAGGCCCCCTGAAGTTGGCTCAGTGTAGGACCACGTACAAATCGGGAAATAACAGAATCATGTAGCAAGGGCAGTACATTTGTCATAGATGTTTTTAATCTCCATTTCAGCTGGAAAAATCAGATGGAGAAAGAATGGGACGTGGAAGATCATTTCTAGGATTTGCTAATCAGAATATCTGCTATAGAATCTACCTGGGAACAGGCTCTTTTAGATGTGGTAAAATTTAAATGAGGCATGATTAATAAGAGATTGCGTATTTTTGGATCCTCTGTGGGGTAGCGATCACAGCATAGCGGAACTTCAAATTCAGTTTGAACTTATTTAGAAGGAAAGCAACGCAGTTCTCAAACCAATATTCTCAACCGGTGCATTTATTGAGGTAGGAAGAAACAGTTGTCTAAAGCAGGTTGGGAAAATTAACTTAAGGGGAAAGTAAGTGAAATAGCAGTACATTTAAGTAGATATTTCATAATGTTCAGCAAATTTATTCTGGCCAGAAGGACTTGGTGACAAGGATGAACCACTCGTGGTTAACAAAGGAAGTCAAGCAGAGTATCCAATTAAAATCTAAGGCATACAAAGTTGTGGAAACTAATGGTAGGAATCAGCAGAGGATGACCAAAAATCTAAAAACGAGGGAGAAAAATGATTATGAAAATAAATTGGCAAGAAAAATAAAAGCAAACAGCAGATTCTTTTATGGGTACTTAAAAAAAAAAGTGGCTAAACTAAGTGTGGAACGTTTAGAGAATACGATTGGGGAGCAAATAACAGGGAACAGGAAACCAATATACTGGAGTTGTTGGTTGGTTCACCAAGCTGACTGGTTTTCATGCAAACGTTTCATCTCCCTTCCAGGTGACATTGTCAGTGCCGTGTCGCCTCCGTTGAAGCGCTGTAGCTCTGCCCCACTCTGAATTTATATGGTCCGATCTGTCATGGTGGGCAGTCTTGTTTCCAGTTTTGAACTGTAGTGGCATGATGATGGGATCTATTTCAGGATGTTTGTTAATTGCATTTGTGGTTGAAAACCAGGCTTCCAGGAATTCTTGCTATATAAATTCAGAGTGGGCAGAACAACGGTGCTTCACTGGAGGCTACACAGCACTGACGATATCACTTCGAAGGGTGATGAAATGTTTGCGTGAAAGCCCATCAGCTTGGCAAACCAACCAACAATTCTAACCACAACCCACGCTACAAATCTTTGTTAAAACATTAAACCGATATATTGCATTGGTCTTAATGGTAGAGGACACTAAATATCCCAAAGATAACAGATAAGGTGTTAATGGGAGAAAGATATTGGGAGGAAAGACTGTATCACAAGGGGCAAAGTATTTGACAAACTGAGAACTTAGAGCAGACAAGTCTATAGTCCCTGATGCCCTGCATCCAAGGCTTTTAAAGAAGGTGATGTCAGGTGATAGAGGCTTTAGTCAAAATATTCCAGAACACACTGAATTCTGGGAGGGTTCCAGTGGATTAGAGAACTGCTAATGTTGACAGCACTGTTCAAGAAGGGAAACTGGAAACTATAGGTCTGTTAGCTTAACATCTATTGGGAAAATACTGGATTCTATTATTAAAGAAGAATTGGGCATTTGGAAAAACAATCAAACAGAGACAATATGGGTTTGTGAAAGGGATTTGCTAGATCTCTCTGATATGACAGTTGATAAAGGGGAACGTAGGAGATAAGTAGGAGACAGAAAGGACTGCAGATGCTGAAAGTCAGAGTCAATAAAATGTGGAGTTGGAGAAGCACAGCAGGGCAGACGACAGCATCTGAAGAGCAGGGAATTCGAGTTTCGGATCTAGACCCTTGTTCAGACGCATTACTGGCAATATAAATGTTGAAATGTTGCAATAACAATACCAATCTCAAGGTCTCCTCCTCAACCATGGAATACTTCCAATGTTATTTACTTTTCCTGAAAAATTTTCTTAGGATCTTTCCATCTTCTCATCATCATCTTGCAAACACCGACATGGTCATCACTTGCATCAAAAGCCACCTTGAATGACTTTGCGTAATTAGGTGTAGTTAACACTGGGGCAGTGGGTAACGCAGCTTTCAGACTGCCAAATACCATCTGACATTCCTCTATCCACTGAAATTTTCTGCTCTTCAAGTCAGTCAATAGAGCGACCACACTGCCAAAGTGCAATACAATCTTCCAGTAGAAACCATTTAGTCCCAGGACTCGTAGAACTTGCCTCTTCATCAGTGGTATGGAAAACTCCCCCAATAACCTTTGTTTTCACATCCCCTGGGGACATCTGTCCATGCCCAATAACATTTCCCAGGAATAATGGGAATAATGCTCTGATGAAGGGTCTAGGCCCAAAACGTCAGCTTTTGTGCACCTGAGATACTGCTTGGCCTGCTGTGTTCACCCAGATTCACACTTTGTTATCCAACATTTCCCAGGAACGTGACTTGTGTTTTTGCAAATACACTCTTAGCTAGGTTTATTTAGCAAGCCCATCTCCCAAAGTCAATTGAACGATTCTGATAGATGCTCCAAATATTCCTTCTCTGTGTGACTAAAAATCACCAGGTCGCCGATGTACACTACACAATTTGATAATACCAAAATGACTTTATTGGTTAGCCCTTGAAACGTTGCTGGCACGTTTTTCCGTACTAAATGACATGACTTTAATCTGGTACAGCCCATTTGGTGTCACTGAAATCAGATTTCCTTCGCTCTGCCAGTATCCTCTAAGTGCAAACATGAAATATAAGTTGCTTATCCCATCTTCTCAATACAGTCTTCCAAATGTGGAATAGGATGTGAATCAGATTCTGTAACTGTAATGACTTTGCAGTCCACACATAATCATTGGGTACCATCATTTGGCACCATTACTACGGGTGAACTCCAGGGTCTAGGCCCGAAACGTCAGCTTTTGTGCTCCTGAGATGCTGCTTGGCCTGCTGTGTTCATCCACCCACACACTTAGTTATCACTTTGATTATGTTATCTATGAGCACGTGTTCAGTCTCTTTTTGATACTGTGCCAAGTTTAGAGGGTTAAGCCTATAAGGATGTTGCTTAATTGGAACAACACTTCCAAATCTTCTTGCATAATCAGATTAGTCCTTCCTAGTTTATTCTGTCATAACTCCCTATGTGATTGTAAAAGGTTTTCAGGCTGATCCATTTTTCCTCGGGAAGGTAACTCAATACTTCATCCCAATTTTTGAGAATTTCTTCATTGTCCAGTTTAATTTGACACATGTCAAATTCAGAATCATCTGAACTTGATTCTTCACTCTGTTGTTACCAGTACCACATTTTAGGTCAGTAGAGGGAGGGTTAGGCTCACGATCAAAGAAGTAAGCGCGGAGGTGGCGGAAAAACTGTTCAGCGTCCAAGCATGAGTTGTATTCGTTGATGCTTGGATGGAGGAAGACAAAGGTGAACCCTTTACTGATGACTGCTCATTCACCCTCAATAAGGGGGAGGTCTGGAGGGGATGGTGAAGACCCGGCAGGGCTGGATGCTACTGGAGCTGCTGGCTGTGAAGGCGGTGGGCGGAGCGACGTTGGTGTTGGCGGTGGGCAGAGCGACATCGGTGTTGTTTGGAGCAATCTTGACTGCTTTCCACCTCATCACATGCTGTGCTACTTTCAAATGCTGTCTGGCCACCTGAACCAATCTGTTTAATCTTTCCCTAAAATTTGACACATAGTCCAAATATGTGGTCTGTGATCTGACACCAATTTTCTCCTTAATTAATTTTGGTAGTCCTTTCACCTCATGCCCAAAAACTAATTCAAATGGACTGAATTTAGTTGATTTGTTAGTTACATCTCTAATTGCAAAAAATACAAATGAAAGTCCTTTATTCCAATCCTCTGGATAGTCTTGACGAGAAGCCGTCAACATGGTCTTTGGGTTTGACGACGCTGTTCTAATGCTTCTTGTGATTCTGGATGGTACGCAGTGGATTTGAATTGTTTTATTCCTAAAATATCCATAATGTCCTTGAATAACCTTATTGTAAAATTAGATCTTTGATCTGAATGTATCTCTGTGGGTAGCCTGTGTCTTTTTTGAAAAAGAGTCTAACCGAATTGAATGGCCTCTGAAAATTTAGTAGACACATGCATTATACTCAACAAATACTGATTCCTACTCAATCAATTAAGACTGTTGTGAAAGATTCCTCAAATGCAGGAATAGGTGTTAAGGATGCTGATTTTATCACTGCTTGAGGTTTTCTAATTACCTGACATGTGTTATGCATCCAGCAAAATTTAACCATATTCAGTCCATGCCAATAAAAATGTTTTTGTATTTTGGCTTGAGTTTTAATGGCCTTCCTGGTAATTCATGTGTTTACTGCCACACCTTTCAATAATTACATCAGTAATATCACTTGATAAAGTTCTGCCCGTTTCTCATCTGCCTGAATATTTATAGTCTCCATTTCCTCATCGAGACATCATTTTTAAGATAGAATACACTCAGATTCTCCTTGTGTGTATGTTTTTTGACACAACTGCTTTAGTTTTTCATTTTTCTGTTATAATTCAACTAATTTCTCTGAACTAAAAATATTCACTTTGTCCTCTACCTATTCCAGGAAACAGGTGCCCCGGGAAATGTACAAGAGGCCATCCAAGGTTTAAAATAAATTCAGTGAAAAGTATATTGTTGGCTGAATATGTATTTTGACACATACAAAGTGAAACTAAAACAAGGACTTATGTTGGAGCTATTCTTATTTCTGTTGACATGTTCAAGATTGAATAATATGCAGTAGCATAATACAGATGTATCTTATTGCTTCATTCTTCAGACCTGTATTGTGGAGGTGAGGGTATAATTTGTGGACCCCATTGCATCTTAAACCTTGTTATTAATTTGTTAAGGACTCAGTAATCTGACATTGTCTGCAGTAATCCAAGAAACTGTTGAGAATTGCTCAGCTAATCTTGCTCTTTGATGGGATTAGGATATGTGGATGAGTCACTGGGTGAGATTATTCACATTTAATTTGAAAATTCTTTTAATCCAATATTGTAATGGTTAGAGTGGGGCTTGCAGTGAGAATATTACAGTTGCGTCGTGGTTCATCAACTGGTACTATTTAAACAGTTCTGAAAATATGTTTAATATTTCTGTCTCTTTCTTGTTGGTCTAACTTTTTTCCCATGAGAATAGGCTTCACTATCTTCTGTTGCTTCTCCAACCTTATTGATTTAAGATCTGGTTCCATATTTGATACTATATTTTTATTATTCTAGTGTCCCTGAGTCTTTTCCCTAAGTTCAGTCAACAAATTTGGAAAACGCATTGTATTTTCACAAGTGTTCTTCAGTGTCATCATAGCCTAATTTTCTAATTTCAATACTTGATTAACCAGTGCAGTAACAATTTACTGTGTAATTAATATGCATATTAAAGTTTTCTTCTACCTGCTGTTATTCTTAATGATGTCTACTATAATGAAGACTAGGAAGGGTTACTTTACGGTTCTGAATATTAAATATCACCTGCCATTTCTAGCTGCCCCACGACATTTATTATCATAAGTACTCTTCTGCACAAATCTGCGCCATCTGGAAACATGTTTGCAGGGCCTTGGGTATTTACCTAAAACACAATACACTTCCCAACAGATTTTGAATAAATATTGATTGATTTTACAAAGCACTTGACCTATGGTCATATTTTACACAAATGTGTGGTGCTTAAAATGGCCATTATATTGTGCTTTTCACTGAATTTGGTAAAATTTCCCAGAGAACAATTCCTTGTTTTCAATTTTCAATTCCATTTTCTTTCCTCAGTACATTTGCTGTTTCACTGGAGTAAACTGCTGATTTTATTCTTAAGGATTTGCTGTTCCTACTGCTCAATTACTCATTTATATGATTTGCCTCTTAAAATGTACTAAAGGTGAAGGCGAAATTGCTAGCTTGTTATCCTCTAACCAGAGACTGTCATCACCAACTGGCTAGCTAAGTGTTTGTTTTCTCTGCTAAGGTTCTGTTGATCTGATGCATTTCTTCTCAGTTATTTTTATCTGAGGTTTGAAGTCAATACGTTTTACAGAAGCTGAGCATAGACAAAACTGTATCTGGGTGAAAAGGCGTGAGAAGGCATATTCATCTTTTCATGTTTTGGTTCATTAAAACATGGGGAGGCTTAAACATTACAAGGCATTGGTTTCTGATAAATACTTTGAATGTTGCTGGATGTGCAGAATTTAAAACTGAGTTTTATTTTTGGGGTTAGGCTTGCTTCCATGATGTAACAGATGTGGTCCTGAACAGCATAAAATGAAGAGATGGGGAAAGAGAGCCCATCGCTGTATCCCCAGTCTCAGCCCAACTGCAAATTTCCACAGGGAGGGAGGGAGAAGATCAGCTCACTTTCCATTTGCCTCAAGTATTGCTCACAATAGGAGATAAGTAGTTGTAAATCATAGGACAGAAATCTATACCCTGGAAATAGAAGCTCCTAATAGGCAACTCTGTCTTTCATGAGATACCCAACCTCTTCCTGGAGGCCCTATGACTTTTGGAGAGTGTTCATTTTATACTTTGAAGGGAACTGTTTTAGAAACACTGATTCACCCTTTAACAGGGGTTCCTCCACCTTCTGATGTTGCAGGTGGCCGCATTGTAACATCATTGTAACCTGCTATTTATGGTTAGGATCCTGCTTTAAGATTGCTTAACATTTCCAATTAGTTTACATCGAAGAAAATGTGGCACAGTGACAGCAGGTTCAGATGGTAGACGAATGGCCTGTCTTGAACTCATCAAAGAGGAAGATCCAGCTCACTGTGTCAGTTAGAGGAATACTGGCAAGTTAAATCGTTCAAAAGGTTGGTATGGGATTGAACCGCATAGATTAGAGAGGTCAGTTTGCAGAAAGCTGATTTCACTTGGGCTAGCAGTGCTAACTTCAGTAGCTTCAGAAAGGGAAAGTAGAACAAGTAGAAATTATAAATGAGCATGCACATAACATTCTTCACAAGGGACTGTTGTGGTGCAGTGGTAGTGTCCCAATCCTTAAACTAAGAGATCTTGGGCTGAAGTCCCACCTGCTCCAGGGATGTGTAATAAGACCTCAGAACAGATTGATTAGGGAAATAGGTCCAAATAACATTCTACGCAGTTCAATAGCCTGTTGACGATGAATGAACTGTTACCAAGAGATGGGCCACCTGAGCAAGATGCCTCTGACACTGAACTTCAGTTTGTCAGGAAGGAGGATGTAGTAGTGAAAAGGATTGTGGTCATACTGCCACAAGCCCATACCTGATTAGTTAATAGCACCAGAGTTGGGACTTTTTTTAAATCCTAATTTAAGTTTTTAAAATTTTTCTTACATTGAAAGCATTCCTATAGTTACATGAGATTAATTATTATAAGGTAGTAATTTCATGTGTTCAGATGTTATCACTGAACCAAAACACCAGAGGTTGAAAGGCTGTTGGCTGAATTCCAATATGAAACTACAACTTTGAATTCATTTCCATGTGACGTTTATTTTATGGTGAGCATTATTGAGTTCAAGGTGTTTGCCTTACTTTTGGCCTTTTCTTTAGATCAGCATCAGATATCATGGTTGGCATTTATGAGTAGTACAGGCCATGCAGTTATCTCACACGTCTATTTCTGAGAGTAATCTATAGTGGTGCTTCAGGCTTGAGAAATTATGTTCTACATACATACAGCCTTTTAATCCATTTTATGTTCATCCATTGTAGTTGGCGTATTGTGAAATCAATTTTACTATATACAACACGGCGTAATATGTTGGAGGAAGGAGTATTGTCCAAAAGTGGTATGAACAGGATGTATTGCATTTTAAAATAGAATTGGTTATGAATCATATGCCATAGGACTTTAAATTTGGTAAAAATATTAAATTCTGTATTTGTACTCTAACCAGATTGAGGTGCAATATATGATATTTGCTCTTTACTGTCACAGCGGAAGGAATGGCACAGCAAACTGTATGTCTCCTTTAATAACCACAATTATTATTAAAGTAAATGGAGCTGCAGAAATCTAATACATATTAATGATGAATTATTTCAGCACTGTTTGTTTTATTTGTTCTCAGGTTTTCCAATTCAGATACTTCACACAAATTTTGAGAAAAGGAACAAGAAAATTTTAAATAAAAGAAACCAAAAAATGTAGATAAACTCATTGTTATGTATAATTTGACATCAGGTTATTGTT
The DNA here is from genome assembly GCF_030684315.1 of Stegostoma tigrinum. Classification (NCBI taxonomy): domain Eukaryota; kingdom Metazoa; phylum Chordata; class Chondrichthyes; order Orectolobiformes; family Stegostomatidae; genus Stegostoma; species Stegostoma tigrinum. The sequence continues at coordinate 89,172,371 of NC_081359.1, read as the reverse complement.
TTACTAATACAAATTCCTGTAGTGGTTTTTATGTATCAATATACACCTGAATCTAGGAAAACAAGTACAAACCTAAACATAATTTATTAAACAAAACATTTGAACAGTTTATGGACATATTGCCTCATTGGGGAAAAGTGCTGAAACGGGTACAAATGCAGAATTTTTAATATTAATAAATGTATGCATTTGCCAGAAGGAGGTTACAAAACAAAATTTGAAAGAATTTGAGAAAGTTGTGGAATTTGATGAGAACTTTTTAGTGGTACTTGCTGGTTTGTTGTTGTTGCTTGTTAGGGAGAAAATTATATTTGTTTATTCTTTAATTCATTTGTGGGATGGGTATGTCACCAGTAAAGTTGGAATTTATTGCCCATCCCTAACTGCCTTGGAGAAAATGATGAGCAACCATAATCTTATACAGTCTGTGTAGTGCTCATATAACCACAGGCCTATTAGGTAGTAAGTTTCTGCTATTTTGAACCAGGCATGAAGAACAGGAATATATTAGAGTCGGGAGTGTGATAATTTTAGGAGGGGACTTGTTGGTGTCTTTGGTTTCATGTCTACTGCTCTTGTTCTTGGCAATAACAGTTGCTAGTTTGAAATGTGTAATGGAAGAACCGATTGCTCATTTTTCAGGAGAACTTATTGATTTTTCCAGTGTTGCAGAAAGTAAATATGCATTGCATCTAGAACAACAATTTCCTTATGGCTTCCAGGTAAACTAATAGAATCAACAAGAGAGAGAGGGAAAGTTTGGGTTATTTAATAGTATAAAGTTCACTTAATCCCCTCAATCAGTCTAGTCCCATATATTAGTTTAAATTTGCTTTTCTGTATTGCTGAAACTTATTTCGTGTTTGATGTACAAAATTGTGAGCTTAGTGTGATGAGTTTGGCTATAGAGCGTGATCATTTAGATCAAAGGCCTTCTATTTTGACATATTTAATCTAAGTGGCAAATAGCGTTATAGTTTTTAACACAATGACAATTTGGAGGAGTTTAGCCTAGCATGTATTTGAAAAACTTAATTCAACAGGAATTCAATTCAGTTCTCAAATTATTTACATGAGCCTTTCTAAATCTGAACTGAGAACAGTTGTTCATATGGAAAACAAATTAACTTATGAATTAGGGCAGGAGGAAGCTGCATGCTACCACAAGCCTGCACCACCATGCAGTATGTTCATGGCTGATCTGATTACTCTACAGACCACCCCCTTGCTTATCAAAAAATGCTATCTATTTCTGCCTTAAAATATTTAAAGACTTTGCCTTTTTGAATGACAGTTCCAAATACTCAGAGCCCTCTGAGGGGGGGGGGGGGGGAGAGAGAGAAAGAAACTCATCTCTGTATTAAAGAGGAAATATCCTTTTCATATATTTTCTTGTCAAGATTCCTCGGGGTCTTGTATGTTTCAATCAAGTCATTATTACTTTTCTAAACTCCAGTGGGTGTAAATCTATCTTGTCCAACCTTTTCCTCACAAGACAGCCTGCCCATTCCATGTATGAATCTTGTAAACCTCCTCTAAATTGCTTCCAGCACATTTACATCATTCCTGAAATAACGAAAATGACACCGTGCATAGTACTCCAGATGTGGTCTTCCTGGTGCCCTGCAAAACTGAAGCACAATCTCCTTACTTGGACATTTCAGTTATCTTTGCAATAAATGATAATATTCAATAGAATTTCTAGGATAGATTAGATTTCTTAATTACTTACTATACTTGCAGGGTAAACTTTTGTGATTGGTTACCTAGAACGCCCACATTCCTTTACATCTCAGACCTCTGCAACCTGCAATTTACACGAGGTAATTCTTTTTATTTTTTATTTCCAAAATAGACAGTTTGATATCTCCCACATTACATCCCACTTGTCAGACCTTTTCCCACTCAGACTATCCACATCCTTTGCGACCTTCTTTTGTTCTCTTCCTAATTAGCTTTCATTCCTATCTCTGTGTTATCAGCAAATTTAGCAACATATGTTTGGCCCCTTCATTCAAGTAATTTGTGGAGGCCCCAACACTGGCATGCCACTCATTGCTTCTGCCAATTAAAATATGACCCATCTATGTCCGCTCTCTCTTTCCTGTTAGCTAGCCAATCTTTGACCTGTACCAGTATGTTAACCCTTGTATCACAAGATTCTGTTTTCACCAATAACCATTGTGGCACCTTATCAAACATCCCTCAACAAGTAGAAGTGTATCCGCCGGTTCCCTTTTATCCACAGTGCACATTACTTCCTCAAAGAACTCCAAAAAAATTAGGTAATCGTCATTTGCTTTCACAGAACCACGTTCACTTTACCTGATTCCTCTGAACTTTCTAAATGCCCTGCTATAATAGCTTCAGCAACCCCTCTGATAGACATTAAGTTGATTTATTCCTTGGGATTTTCTTCATTTTGTCTCTGCTGCTCATTGACTGTGATCACAGCAATAAATCAATGTTCTCAATTTTAAGGAAAAAAAATTCAGTGGGAAAGTTAAAAGGCTTGCTCTCATGGGCTTTATTTCAGATATTTTGGTTTATTCTCTTGATGAGCTTTAATTACGTCAATAAAATGGGGGCCACTTGCAGTTCTTGTTGACCTATTAAATCATCAAAACATTCTATTAATGTTAAAGCTCAAGAGATTGATTTTTGATTTTGAGATTTCCAGCATCTGAACTCGAAACCCCATTGACTAATGTACCATCTACAGATTTGGTATAATCTGTATACCAGATCCAGAAACTGTGCAAGATAATGTGAAATCTGTAGAGTAACTGGAATAATTTCAGTGCTGTTTATTTAATAGAAAATAAATGTGAACTTTATGTAGTACTGTGAAGAAAGGGAAGCATCCTCAGACTCTTCACTGAGAGGGAATTTCAGACCGTTGGTTCCATAGAGCTGTCTATTCACTGCCATTGGTGAGATGTAGGCAATGGCGATTTGCAAAAGATCAGAATTGGAGGAACACAGCCGTGGGAAACTTACAGATAGGTGGCATAGTCAAGGAATCTAAACACAAGGATGGCAATTTTAAATTTGAGGTGACGAGAACTACAAATCAATATAGGCCTGCAAGCACGTGAGCCAGAGGCTAAATGGGACTTGATGCAGGATAGGGTGAAAGGAGCAGAGCTTTCAATGAACTTGAGCCCAATGGAAGTTGGAGAATGGCAATCTGGCCAGTAGCTGGTGATATTAGGTGGGTTTATGGGTTGTTAGGAAACCAGGGTAATCCGAGGAGATAGGGTGAGGAGAGTTGAAATAGAGATTGTAACCATTGATAATGATAGGAAAAGGATAAGGAATACATTACTGCAAAGTTGCAGATGGAACTCTGCCACAGTTTCTTGATATGTATCATTCTCCGAGCTTTAGAGTTGAGTAATATTCTTGTTTTGGCTGTGATGGCGCATGATTTTGCCATCTAATCAAGGCTTGGCATTTATAATTGAATGTTTGATTCTCATTGAACCACTGTTGGTGCATGAGAGATTCAGATTTGATGGTGAAAGTGCACAACTGTTGATTGCCAATTCAATCTTGTCCCAAAGCCCTTCCATGCTGGCATCAGCTTGTGGATCATGAGCTTATAGAATTTATAGCACAGAATGAGGCCTCTTAACCTATCATGTCAGCAGTAGTCAACAAAAATCTGACTACACTAATCCTGTTTTCCAGCTTTTGGCCCAAAACCCTGGAGTGTATGATCATGCAGTGACCATCTAGGCACTGCTTAAGTATTATGTGTTTCTGATTCAAATGTGTTTCAGGAAATGGGTTCCAGATTCCCACCACTCTCTGGGTATAAGTGTTTCTCTTCCACTTTCCTCCTTAGCCTCTACTGCCTAACTTAAAGCCCCAAGTTATTAACCCTGCTACTAATATAAAAAGAAGTCTTCCTGTCAGCCCTATCTGTGCTCCTCATAATTTTGTTGAGAAGGTTCCTTCTCAACTCCCAGAGTATCCAGTCTTTCCTTGTAGTTCAGACCCTACAGCCGAGGCAGAATCCTGGTAAACCTCAGCACCCTTTCTGTTCCAGTCATGTTCTTCCTTTAATTTGGTGACCAGAACTACATGCAATATTCTATTTGTGGCCTAACCAGCATTTTATACAGTTCCAGTACAATCTCTCTGCTCATGCATTTTATGCATTGGTTCATAATGGTAAGTATCCTGTATCAAAAACAGAAATTGCTGAAAAACCTCAGCATGTCTGGCAGCATTCATGGAGAGAAAGCAGAGTCAACATTCTGAAGAAGGATTACTGGACTCAAAGCATTTACTCTACTCTCATCTACAGATGCTGCCAGACCTGCTGAGCTTTTCCAGTATTTTCTGTTTTTGTTTCTGATTTCCAGCATCCACAGTTCTTTGGCTTTTTGTTAAGTATCCCACATGCTGCTTTAACCACCTTGTCTACCTTTCATGCTACCTTCAAGAATCTGTGGATAGGCACAATGAGATTTTTCTAATCTTCAGTACTTTCCAGGGTCTTCCCATTTACACTGAAATCTCTTGCCTTGATAGCCCATCCCAAGTGCATTATCTCTCACTTTGCCAAGTTGAATTCCATATCTACTGCAGTGTCCTCCTGCTGATGAGTCCTTTGATATCCTCCTCCAGTTTATGGCTATCTTCCCTTGCTTCTCTACACAGCCTGGGAAACATCTTATCTGGGCCTATGCTTTTATCCACTTTTAAATCTTTTGAACCTACCAGCACATCTTTTCTCTCTGTGTGTCTCTCTTTCTCTTCCACCCATCCTCCCCCGCCTCTATTAAGCTATTCTAATATACACTGCATGAATACCTTCCATTGGTCTCATAGTTCTATCTACCTGTAGCTACTCCCAGTTCACTTGGGAGAAATCACATTTTATCTTAAATTTAGCCTTTCCCCAGTTTGGAACATGTGTTCCCAGCCTAACCTTATCCTTTTCATAAATATCCCAAATCTAAATGAGTAATGGCCATTATCTCTCCTTACAATTCTCATAATTGATCCACTCACTCTAGCTGCCTGTTTGGGGGCCTATTGTATACACACTGCCCCTTTTGTATTTTTTCACTTTTACCCATATGACCTCATTTGATGACCCTTCCAAGATATCATACCTCCTAATTCCTATAATTGATTCCTCAATCAAAATTGCAAACCATCACCTTACGTCAGCAGGATAGGGAAAAAGGTGTACCTGGAAATTTTCTATCCTGGAACTTGTGATTTATACTCATATCTTGCATTTATAGAGTCATACATCATGGCAATGGATTATTTGGTCCGACTTGGCCGTGCTGACCAGACATCCCAATCTGACTTAGTCCCATTTGGCCCATATCCCTCTAAACCCTTCCTGTTCATACACCCTTTAAATGTTGTAATTGTACCCATCTTCACCACTTCCTCTGGCGGCTCACTCCATACACACACCACCCTTTGTGTGAAAATGTTGCCTGTCAGGCCATTTTTAAATTTCTTCTCTCTCACATTAAACCTATGCCCTCTAGTTTCTTTGAGAATTTTGTGTTTAGTTGCAGGCCACATGCTAATAGTCAAATGTATAAACCTGGCATCTGTTCAGCAGTTGTTTCCACCCTGCATGGCTTGGGTGATGCATACATCCTCCTTATCCCAGCCATTTAGGAGAATTACAGATATGACCTTTGTTACTCAGTAAATCTAAGAGAAATATTTGGAACCATTAAAATATATCATGTTTGATCTATCAAAAAAGCTTTTGATTCCATCAACTGTGACATCCTTTGTTGACTCCTCCAAAGTCTTGAATATCTAGGAAAATTTGTTGCTATTCTGTTATTTTTGCATTGCTGTACAACTGTAACCAACCTTTGCGATGAATTAGAGATCTTGTATCTGGAAACATGTCAAGCAAGTGTGTTTGTATCAACTCTCTTCAATATCTATTTTAACCTGGTTATTTAATTCATTTGTGACTGCCTGCCACAAAGGATCATGTATAAGTCTGAACAGGTTGCGAACCAAGAAAAGATTGAGGGTAAGTTATACCAGAGCTCTATTAAGGTGCATTAGGAATTTAAAAACAAAACTTGCCTGAATTTAATAGCAGGCAAAGTAAGAGTTCTTCTCCTGTTCCCTTGTAATGTTGAGGGCTTGCCAGCACCCATTTGGCCATATCCTGAACTACACAGAAATCTTTAAGCTCTTTGATTAGGCACCATTTAAAAGGCACCATAGCACTCTTATATTCCTGACACAAAGATTCGACAAAGAAAGAATTCCTGACTGACGAATAGCAGAAAAGGCAAAGAACATTCTGAAAGATGCATATTGACTGTAGTTTTGAGTGTCTAAGTTTTAATTTTTCTTATTACTTTGGTTTATATAAGTGGGACTTGTATTTATTGGAACAACATGCCATTAGAATGTTCCTCTGTTCAGACATAGTTAATGGGTAAGGTGGAATTGTTAGGTTTATTAGTAGGCCTGTTAATTTGTTCACTGTTAGAGTTAGATAAGTAGTTTCTTATTACTTAATAAGTGAGTATTAGGGATTTCTTTCATTTAACCTCTCCTTTGTAACAGATTGGGGGATAAAAGGCAGGTTATACCATTTTTCGCATTTCCTTTAGCAGATTACGAGGCGAGATGAACTTCTCTGGGTGTTTCGGTTTTAATTATCAGAGGTGTTCGACCTCCACACTGTAAAAGAATGCAGAAGGTTTTAAGGCTTACTGATTGAGCAGTCATTTGCAATCTTGCCTGCTAAAAGTAGGAGCCCAGTTGGCAGAAATTGTTCTGCTAATAGCAGATGGCAGGTTGTTATTTCATGCCCTGCCTTTTGCAGCAGAATTTTTCAGTTTTGCATTTGAAATGTGAGCAACAGGTGCATTGACATTTTATATCATCAGTGTGCAGAAGAAAACTATCTCCTCCCAAGTTGCATGATGATTCTTTTAGGTTAAAAACTAGCATTAAATATTAAAACCTGATGATTGCTTGATTGATCCACGTTGCATTGAAAGGCTAATATGGAAATGATTAAACATAGCATTTCTACTCCCAACTCAACTTAACATTTTTCCTATGTGTACCTTGTTAAATTGGTTGACTCCATGAAATGAATTTCCTTTGAGCAGACCTCTGTCCGTTTCGAGGGAAGGTCTCATTTCCTTCTGGTTGGAGCTTGAAGGTCCTGGGGCAACCTGTTGACTCCAGGCCACCACCTTGTTCTGCCGCAATATCATAATTCCCTATTCTTGCTAAATGTTGCACTTAATTCCCCAATTATCTTGGATTCACTGACATTTTAACCAGTTTCAATAATATTGCCACTTCACACTGAAAGTTGAATAGGAGAAAATGGAGGTCTTTGGAAAGGTACCACAACAATCTCTCAAAAAAATAGAATTTGTAACTATTTAACAACAGATGTGTGTTACAGATGTGTCCTTTTCCAATCAAAGGTCCCAAGCACTCTTTTCTATATTGCTGTGCGTTTTGAATCAGCAGAGTTACACTGCAGGTGGTGTGGTAGAGAACTGTGAGTGAATCTGCCACTTTGACACAAGATCTTCTGATCCTTTTTTTCAGATGCACATATCATTACAGTGTAAAATAGATTGCACAAATATATTGGCCGTTGGAACATGGATATCTGTAGCTCGGGCAACAAAGCCATCCAGGGTGAGGCAGAGGATGATGCTGATAGGCAAATAAATAAACAAATAATGTCATTTGTTTATATTGTCAAATCACAGTCATTTTTTAATCTTGGCTGAGTTACTGAAAGTAAACTAGGATAGCATCTGATATAGAAAATTTCTCTTTAGCACCTTTGCTAAGGAAAGCAAAGTTCACCCATGCTTTCTTCTCCTTTTTGCTAGCCAGTAATTTCTACAGTATCCTGAGTGTGCATCTGGATGCATATCTGCTGAGGACAGACTTGGCTTGCATATGGTTCTCCCTGGGTACCTGTGAAAGCTGGCATTAGAGAGCATTTTTAGAAGAGGAAGTAATTACCATAAACATTATCAATTGCAGAGTTAGAGTTATCATTGAAGTTAAGAATTGTAGAACATTCTGAACCTGCACTGAAAGGAAAAAGTACAATCCATGATGTTCTCAAGACGAATAGTCCTGATTCCAAGTCAAATGAAGTGAGCATTGGATAATTTTCAGCTTCTTATTCCCTATAGAAGGCCCCACTACTGGAGTTCGAATTGGGAAAATCAGCCCCAAGATGTCTGCGTGCATGAATATTCAGAGCTAATGATCATGAAAATGTATTTGTGATCATTTTACTTGCATTGAAATTTGTTTATACTTATTATATGAAAGCTTTTAGGCAAAATCTTTATACTCTAAACCTTTCGTTGAAAAGAAGGTAGAATTCTTACAATATACTGAAGAAATCTGGAACACAAGTGATAAAATTTAACATGTAAAAGAAGTAGGGATGTCTAACTGCAGTTATACAGGACCTTGGCAAGATCACACTTTGAATATTGCATGCAATTTTGGTCTCCTTTATCAGAGGATATTCTGGCTCTGCATAGAGTTTCATGAAGTTTTACCAGACTGCTACATGGAATGGTACGAAGAGGAACTGGATCAGTTAGGACTATATTCACTGGAGTTCAGAAGAATTGGAGGGTACTCTCATAGAAATGTACAAAATTCTAATGGGACTGGACAGGATAAAGGCAGGAATGATGTTCCCAATTGTCAGGGAGTCCAGAATCACAGTGACAGTCTAAGGCTAGAGGTTAAGTCATTTAGGACTGAGATGAGGAGAAATGTTTGCATCCAGAGTGTCGTGAACCTGTGGAATTCTCTGTCACAGGATTTGAGGCTAAAACATTGAATGGTTTTAAGAAGTTCATATAAAGATATAGGTCTTAAGGCTAAAGGGATCAAAGGATATGGGGTGAAAGTCAGTGTGAGTAGGATGATCGGAGTAGGATGTTTTAAAAGCTGATCTGGTTCACTCGTGTCTTGAAGGAAAGGAAGCTGCCATCCTTAGCAGATGTGGCCTAAATGATGTGACTCCAGACTGACAGCAATGAAGTTAACTGTTAAAAGCCCTCTGTCTAGCAAACCACTCACATGTAACAATCGCTAGAAAGTCTTAGAAAAGAAATTAAGCTGGATAGACCACTTGGCATTAACTTAGGCACTGAAAATGACACCAGTTTTTTTATAAAAGAAGCCCTGTCCACCTTGCCATGTCCTCTTACTAATATCTGGGGATTGGTGCCAAAATTAGGACGGTTTTCTCCCAGACTAGTCAAGCCACAGCCTGAAATAATCTAATCACTGAATCGTACTGTACAATGTCCCATACACCACCATCACCATTCCTGGATATGTTCTGACCCTCTAGCAGGACAGACCCAGCTGAGATGATAGCACAGTGGTATGCAGTTAGGAAGAAATTGTCATAGAATCCCTACAGAGTGGAGGCTGGCCATTTTGGCCCATTGAGTCCACACCAACCCTCTGAAGAGCATCCAACTCAGACACATTCTCTTACGCTGTCCCCATAACCCTGCATTTCCATGGCTAATTCACTTAACCTATGTACCCCTGGATACTTTGGGCAATTTAATGTGGTTAATCCACCTAACCTGCAGATCTTTGGGACTGTGGGAGTATACTTGAGCACCTGGAGGAAACCCACGCAGACAGGGAGAATGTGCAAACTCCACACAGACAGTCACCCAGGGATGTAATCAAACCTGGGTCCCTGGTGCTGTGAGGCAGCAGTGCTAACCACTGAGCCACCATGCCAGGAGTCCTCAACATTGACACCATGAAGTCTCTTGGCACAAAGTCAACATTGTTATAAAGCAGCACCTGTTGAGTAATAAGCTGCTCATTGATGCTCAGTTCGGCTTCTGTCAGGACCACTCTGCTCTTGACCTCATTGTAGTTTTATTGGTTCAGACATGGTCAAAATAGCTGAATTTGAGAGGAGAGGTGAGAGTGACTACATGTAATATTATAACTGCATTTGATTGATTGTGACATCAAAAAGTTCTAGTAAAAGTGGAGTGAACGGACTTGTTGGGGCTGGGGTGATGTTAGTAGGGTTATAGACTTTTAACTAGTTGTATTCACATGTGACACACAGGAAAATGGTTGAGGTCAGTCATCTTGGCTCCTGGACATCTCTTCAGGAGTTCCTCAGAGTAACGTCACAGGCCGAACCATCCTCAGCTGTTTCCTCAATGATCATACGATTGTACGACCCTTCCACCATAAGGTCGGAAGTGGGATGTTCAGTGATGAATGCACAATGTTCACCATCATTTACGACTCCTAAAATACTCAAGTAGTCCCTGTCCAATTGCAGTAAGACCTGGAAAACATCCAGGCTTAGGTTGAAAGTTGGCAAGTAACAGTTACATCAGTCAAATGCCAGACAATAACCATGTCCAGTAAGAGAATCTAACTATTGCCCCATGACATTCAAAGGCATCATCATCACTGAAACTCCCACAATCAACATCCTGAGGGTTATCATTGACCAGTAACTCACCACATGAACACAGTGGCTTATAAGTGAGAGGCTAAGAATACTGTAGCAAATAACTCACCTCCTGACTCTCCAAAGCCTGTCCACCATCTACAAGGTACAAGTGTGATGGAATACAACCTGCTTCCCTAGATGGGTGCCTATCCTACAACACTCAAGAATCCTGACACCATCTGGACAAATTGGCTCACTTGATTGGCACTACACCACCAACACTGTAGCACCAGTATGTACCATCTACAAGATGCACTGCAGAAACTCACCAAAGCTGTTTAGACAGTATCTTCAAAACCTACGATCATTTCCACTGAGAAGGACAGGGCAGCAGATACTTGGGAGTACCACCACCTGCAAGTTTCGCTTCAAACCATTCCCTGATCTGACTTTGAAACATAGAAAATGAACGTAGAATATAGAACAGTACAGCGCAGTACAGGCCCTTCGGCCCACAATGTGCCAACCTACTATACTACTGAGATCAAACTACCCTGCATAGCCTACATTAGTCTACCATCCATGTGCCTATCCAACATATCCCCATTCCTTCAGTGTCACTGGGTTAGAATCCGAGAACTCCCTCACCAACACCACTGGGGTGGGGTGGCGGGGTCTACCCACAGGACATGGACTATGGTGGTTCAAGAAGGTAGCCCACCATCACCACCTCAAGGGCAGCTAGGGAAGGGCAATAAATGCTAGCTCAACCAGCAATATCCCATGAGTGAATTTTAAAAAAATACTGATTTGTGGGCTGTGGGCATTGCTGGCTGGCCAGCATTTCTTGCCCATCCCTACTTGCCCTTGGGAAGGTGGTGGCGAGCTGTCGTCTTGAACTGCTGCAGTTCTCCTGCTGTGGGTTGACCCACAAAGCTATGAGGGAGGGAATTCCAGGATTTTGACCCAGCAACATTGAAAAGAACGGTGATATACTTCCAAGTCAGGATGGGGAGTGACTCGGAAGGGAACTTGGAGGTGGTGGTGTTCCCATATGTCTGATGCCCTTGACCTTCTAGATGGAAGTGGTCGTGGGTTTGGAAGTTGCTGCCTGAGGATCTTTGGTGAATTTCTGCAGTGCTTCTTGTAGATAGTACACACTGCTGCTACTGAGCGTCAGTGGTAGAGGGAGTGAGTGTTTGTGGATGTGGAGCCAGTCAAGCAGGCTGCTTTGTCCTGGATGCCGTCAAGTTTCTTGAGTGTTGTTGGGGCTGCTCTCATCCAGGTAAGTGGGGAGTATTCCATCACACTCCTGACTTGTGTCTTATAGATGGCAGACAGGCTTTGAGGAGTCAGGAGGTGAGTTACTCACCGTAGTATTCCTAGCTTCTGGCCTGCTCTTGTAGTCACTGTGTTAATGTGTTGAGTCCAGTCGAGTTTCTGGTCAATGGTAATCTCCAGGATGTTGATTAGTGGCGGATTCAGTGATGATAACATCATTGGATGTCAAGGGGCGGTGGTTACATTGTCTCTTAATAATAACTCGAAACATTGACTCTGTTTTTCTTGCCACAAATGCTGCCAGATCTACTGAGTTTCTCCAGCACTTTATTTTTATTTCAGAATCCTGAATCCTCACTTACAGTATAACTTTAAATCTGTTTGCGGATTTGCTGAATTTAATGATTGAAAATATTATCAAAACCATTTGAATATGATTTAATATTTTAAAGAAAAGTATACAGTACAATATTTTATTAAGTTTCAATAATATTGGGAAAGAGTAATTAGTTCAAATTATTCTAAGTGTCAATACGATGCAAATTTACACTGGAATGACACGTGTGTGGATGGATTAGCTGCTCTAATTCAAAAATCTCCATTGCCACAGACATTTTAACTTTTTTGTGGCACATGGTCATCAATAGCAGGGCCAGTATTTAGAACGTAGAACATAGAACATACAGCACAGTACAGGCCCTTCGGCCCTCAAAGTTGTGCCGACCTGACATACCAATCTGAAGCCCGTCTAACCTCCACTATTCCATGTACGTCCATCTATTGATTGCCCATCCCTAATTGCACTGAAAAAGATGATGCTGAGCTACCTTGGATGATTGCTGAATTACATCTTACCGATAGTGCACACTGATGCCATCTGTGGTGGAGAGATTTTTTGTTTTAGTTAGTGAATGGGGTGCCAATCAAGGGGGATGTTTTTGTCTGGGTGGTGTCAAGCTTTGTGAGTGTTATTGGAATTAGTGATCCAAGGAAGTGGAAAGTATTCCATCCCACTCTTTGCTTACACCTTGTAGATTATGGACTGGCATTGGAATATCACAAGGTAAGCTCTCACCTGGTATTGTAGCTGCAGTGTATGTATGGCTGATCCCATTCAGTCTGGTAACCTCCAGGATGTTGATAGTGGTAGACTCAGCAATAATAGCTGGATGTAAAAGAAGATTGTCTTTGTTTGACCTTGTGAATATTATTTTCTAATTGTTAACCCATGATTAAGTGTGTAAAAGCGTTATTGCATTTGGGAACAGATTGCTTCAGTATCTGAGTAGTCATGAATGGTACTGAAAATTTTGCAATCATCAGCAAAAATCCTGATTTCTGACTTTGTAAAAGCAAGGTCATTGGAATGTTCTAAAGGTGGTTGCGTCCAGAACGTTCCTGAAGAACTCCAGCAGTGTTCTGGGGCTGAGATGTCTAGTCTCTCACAGCCACTATCTTTACGTTAGGTATGGCTGGGTTGTGCTGTGTCCTGTAGCAGAAGTACGATCTACCTTTATGGGTTATGTCCATGAAATCACCCCGATATCATGGGATGTCATCTATAGGTGTAAAGTTACAAGTCTCCACCTTACTGAGCTTTGTCCTCTTGCCACGTGACATGCTGCACACAAAGTATATTGCTTAACTTGAGCCCCAGCATGCAAGAATGATAATTAAACTTCATTATATTCTTCAGTATTATGTGACCCATATCTCATTTATATTAGGAAGCTAACTTGAAGATTACGGCATAACAGTGGCAGATCGTCAATATATCTTGCTATTTCAGAACTGAACCATTCTGAAGAAAGGTCACTGGACCCGAAATGTTAACTCTTCTTTCTCTCCATGGATGCTGCAAGACCCGATGAGTTTTTCCAACAATTTGTGTTTTTGTTTCTGATTTCCAGCATTTGTAGTTCTCTCTGTTTTAGGCTTAAAATCATGCCAGGTGAAGGGTACTAACAGTTTAATTATACAACTGTTCTGTTTGGAAAACAATGCTTTAAGCCTTAAAAAGTGATTTTCTAACTCAAAGAAGCTTACCTTTGTGCAATAGTTTGTTGGATCCATCATTTTTGATTGCTTTAATTCTGTCCCAAAGCTCCTGTGGCATCATCATTCCCTAAAATCCTGTCTATCTCAGCCTTGGATATACCAGCCAGCCTTGACAGCCCTTTGTGGTAAAGAATTCCAGAAAGTCACTGCCGTTATTCCATTGTCTGGAGACATATTAATGAAGTGAACAGCCAACGAAATGAAAAGCAACCTTTAGAAGATGATCAAAGCTTTCATATTGTGAACTCGTCTTGCATCAGGTCGATGGTATAAGAGGAGCAGAAGCTTTCACAGCCACCAACACTGCATGTCCCCAAAGGCAGATCAACATACCCCGAAAGCCAAAATTGCCATAGGCACGAGCACTAACTAGCATTCTAAAAGAATGTACCTCAACAAATGGTGTTTCATTGTACAAGCTACAAAAGACTTTCACTGCATATAACATCCACAGCGGTATGAATAAAATGGCACATGACTTTATATACAGAGGAAAATTAAATAGACATAGTACCAGTTAACAGGCGACAACTACAATTATGTATTAGATAGACAATGTGAATGAGAAATCTAATCACCATACTTAAGTATCTATAAAACTTCCTAAAGTAACCAGTTCAGGACATATGAAGTCATTCCTAATCATGATGCGATTTTGCAAAGGAACAGAAGCCAGCAGCTCAGACCTATGTACGACATGAGGAAGAAAACTCCTGATGGTTGCTATCACTTAGCGTCATTGCACTATCAGCAGCAAGAAAACCCAGTTACCACCCAAGAGTAACGGAGAACAAAATGTACCCCTCCAGATGTTACACAATCACCAGATCAAAACAGGTGTTAAAATTCTAAAATGTTATATCAGATCTTGAATGGTTAATCTTGTGTTTGTAGTGTACACGTGTAGATACCAGGAGTTAAAAGAAAAATTGATTAAATTCTTTTCAATGAACATTGAAAACATGAAGACAGTGTTTTCCTTGGTTGGGGAGTCTAGAACCAGGAGATTGTCTTAGGCTGCAAGGTAGACCATTTAGGGCTGAGATGAGGAAAGATTTTTTCACTTAAAGGGAACCAGCGGAATTCTGTATCACAGAAAGCTGTGGAGGCTAAGCCACTGAATATATTGAACATTTTGACAATATATTCAAAAAACACAATTTTTTAGATTGTTAAAGGTATCAAGGATATGGGGAAAAGGCTGGAATAAGGCATTGAGATAGAGGATGATTCATGATTCCATCGAAGAGGTTGGAGCAGCTGAAAGAGCCGAATAAACTACTCCTGTTCCATGTTTATTGTTATATGATCCACATTTCTCACATGCTATTGGAGCTAACATAAGTATTACAGTATGATTGTGTCATATCATCAGTATATCTCGCCACCTTTATTGTCAAATTTGAACCTTTCTCTATAATTTGTATAAATTTGGCTACAATAGAGTCAGTGCTTTAATCCAGTTCATGAGTAAATTAGGGCTTAACTGTATTGTAAACAAATGTTTCATAAGAGATTCCAAGGCCTTTGGTTTGTCTAAGTTCATACAACACCAGACAGGTAACCATTTGCAGACAGCATTGAAAATGCTAAGCAATATTTGCATATCTTAATAGTGACCACAATTCTGCACAGTATTCCAAGTGTGGCTTGTACCATGTGGAATACATAATATTTAAGATTATAACTTCTGTCTGGGTTAGTTTCATTGCCAGAAATTGGACCTTTAACCAAAATTTCATCATTTCCCTCACTGCAGCCTCTCTTCTAAGAACAGGAGTGCTGTGTTTATAGGTTGCTCTACATTACAACAGTGAATATACTTCAAAAGGGCTTTACTGCGCATAAAGTGATTTATATTGACTAAGAAATATCGTAAGAAATGATACAAGTGCAAATCCTTTCATTTAACTGCTTTACACAAGATGCATTGCTAAAGTCAATGGGCTACCTAGGGAAGTAACGCTGGCTGATAACATGGAATATTTTAAGGAAGAATTGCATGTTTGTCTTAGACTCATCAAGATGTATAGCACGGAAACAGACCCTTCAGTCTAACTCATCCATGCTGACCAGATATCCTGAATCAATCTGGTCCTATTTGCCATCATATGGCCCATATCCCTCTAAATCCTTCCTATTCATGCACCCATCCAAATGGCTTTCGAATGTTGTAACTGTACCAACCTCTACCACTATCTCTGGTAGTTCATTTCATACACCCACCACTCTCTGTGTGATCAAGTTCCCCCTTAGGCCCCTTTGAATCTTTCCCCTCTCACCTGAAACCCATGTCCTCTAGTTTTGGACTCCCCTACTCCAGGGAAAAGACTTGACTATTTACCCTGTCCATGTCCCTCAAGATTTTATAAACCTCTGTAAGGCTTAGCTTCTTCAGCCTCTGACACTCCAGGGATAATAGCCCCAGCCTATTCAGCCTGTCCCTATAGCTCAAACCCTCTAACCCTGGCAGCATCCTTGTAAATTTTTTCTGCACCCTTTCAAGTTTAACACCACCTTTCCCTTATAAGGAGACCAGAATTGAATGCAGTATTCCAAAAGTGGCCTGACCAATGTTCTGTACAGCTGCAACATGACTTCTTAACTCCTATAGTCAGTGCACTGATTAATATAGGCAAGCGTATCAAACACCTTCACTGTCTTGTCTGCTGTGACTTCACTTTCAAGGAACCTCTGAACCTGCACTTCAAGGTCCCTTTGTTTGGCAACACTCGCCAGGACCTTAGCATTAAGTGGATAAGGCCTGTCCTGATTTACCTTTCCAAGGTACCTCTCATCTATTTAGATTAAACTCCATCTGCCACTCCTTGGGCTATCAGCCCATCTTATCAAATTCCTGTTGTATTCTGAGGTAACCACCTTCGCTGCCCACTACACCACCAATTTTAGCATCGTCTGAAAATTTACTAGCCGCATTTACATATCCATATCATTTATTTAAATGCGTAAAAGCAATGGACCCCGCACCGATCCCTGCAGCACACAGGTCTCCAGACTGAAAAAATTGAACAACTTTGAGACCAGACAGACTGTAACAAATATTTTGGCCATGTATTTCACAATGTATCGTGATTTTATTTAAAGTGTTTTTGACATTGAAGGGCTTGAAGGAAGGCGCTGAGCCCAGGTAAAAATATTCCACATTTTACTGAAATTTCCTGTAATACCCTTGTAAATGAAATTATGATTTCTTGCAGTTTTTGTCTATTTTTTAAACATCTCTTTGGTGAATGCGGTCACATTTTTGTGGAAACTCTTGTCATGAAGGAACTATTGAGCTCAGCAGTGTGATTCAGAAAACACACAGATGTCCACTATCCCATAATAATGGTTTATTTCAAATGTAGATGTAGTTTACCTCCTACACACATCTTATATTGCTTATTTGATAAGAAATAGGCTGTTATGTTGTAATAAGTTCAAATGTATACATGTATTTGGAAACTTGGAGTTCATCAATGTATTAAGAAAAAAGTTTTTAATCATAAAAAGATTTTCTAATTGTGATACAGACAGTGTATAAAATACATTTTCATTTCATCTTTTCTTCCTCCTCTGTGTTGTTAGGTCCCTGAATCAATTACTGGTGCTTGAAGTGCGAGTAATTTGGCCTTACTTCCTTGGTAGTAGAGTAAGTACTATATAATTCCTGAATCCTGTATTAATATATAACTTTATGACACCTCTGAAGTCTTGTTTGCGCATGTTAGATGTGAGATAAACCAAGCCCTGGTTAAGAGGAAGTGTCTGTGGCACATCCAATGTATGATTTGTTTGGCTGTCTTAAGGTGTCATCGCTATGTAACAAACCTTTTAGATATGCAGAGTTCCTCCAAAAGGAATAACAGTTGCAAAAAAATGCTAGAATTTGATAGCATACGAAGTATATTAAGCAGATCATAATGCTGCGTAATGAGCATTTGTATTATCTTTAACCTTTCTCAAACAAATATAACTGTTAAACAACCTGTTAGTGATTTGCTAATTAAATTCATAGAGTCATATAGCATGGAAACAGATAATTCAGTCCACACTTACCATGCTCCCAAACTAAACTAGTCCCACGGAGCCTGCGTTGGCCCATGTCCCTCCAAACCTGCCCTATTACTGGACTTAACCACATGTGTTTTAAATGTTGTAACTATACCTGCATCCAATGTGGCCCAGTGTAGTTTCCTCCGCGCCCAACCTGGCAGTTTCTCAGCAGCCCCGACGGTCTTTCAGCTTGGCATGGCTTCAGTGTGGACCTCTGGCCTCGAGAAGATTCAGGGCCCAACGCAGACTAGAGGGAAGGTGCCAGTATGGACTGGGTTAGAAGGATTGTTATTCTGTACTTTTTATTTCTCTATTTTTCTAATTTACTCCTATGAACTGTAATGCTGGAATTTTAATTTTTAAATTTTTCCCTTAAGAACTTGTGCTGAAAAATCTGTACTGATGTACCTTGTACTGAAGACGGCATCCTAAGTGGTGACTTGTAAACTTTTCACTGTACTCGTTTGAGTACGTGTGACTGTAAAACTAATATCAATTAACTTTCCCTTGCAGTTCATTCCACACACTAACCACTCTCTGTGTAAAAAAAAATGCCCCTCTTGTCCTTTTTAACTCTTTCTCCTCTCACCTTAAAAATATGCCCTCACCCTGCCACTTTAGGGAAAAGACCTTTACTATTCACCTTGTCTATGCCCTTCATAATTTTATAAACCTTATTAAAGTCAGTCATCAGTCTCTTAAGATCCAATGAAATAAGTCCCTGCCTTTCCAGCCTATTTTTATAACTCAAACCTTCCATTTCAGGCAACATTTTCTGAACAATTACAAGTGATATTCTGAACCCTCTCCAGTCAGTCTAATAATAAGACATAGGAGTGGAAGAAAGGCCATTTGGCCCATCGAGTTCACTCCACCATTTAATCATGGCTGATGGGCATTTCAACTCCACTTCCCTGCACTCTCCCCGTAGCCCTTGATTCCTTGTGAGATCAAGAATTTATCAATCTCCACCTTGAAGATATTTAACGTCCCGGCCTCCACTGCGCTTCGTGGCAATGAATTCCACTGGCCCACCACTCTCTGGCTGAAGAAATGTCTCCTCATTTCTGTTTTAAACTTACCCCCTCTAATTCTAAGGCTGTGCCCACGGGTCCTAGTCTTCCCGCCTAACGGAAACAACTTCCCAGCGTCCACCCTTTTTAAGCCATGAATTATCTTGTAAGTTTCTATTAGATCTGCCCTCAACCTTCTAAACTCTAATGAATACAATCTCAGGATCCTCAGCCGTTCATTGTACGTTAAACCTACCATTCCAGGGATCATCCATGTGAATATCTGCTGGACATGCTCCAGTGCCAGTATGACCTTCCTGAGATGTGGGGCCCAAAATTGGACACAGTGTTCTAAATGGGGCCTAACTAGAGCTTTATAAAGTCTCAGAAGCACATCACTGCTTTTATATAATACCCTTCCTATCACAGTGACCAGAACTGCAAACAGTGCTTCAGAAGAGGTGTCACCAACATCCTGGACAACCTCAAGATGACGTCTCAATTTCTATACTTTAAGGTCTGATCAATGAAGGCAAGCATGCTAAATGCCTTCTTAACCACCCTGTCTACCTGTGGTCTAAATTTCAAAGAACTATGTATCTGAACCTTTTGGTTTGTCTGTTCTACATAACTACCCAGAGCCCTATAATTAATTGAATGTTATAGCATGATATAAGAGCTAAAAAGCAAAAAATGCTAGAAACCTGAAATGCAAACAATGTATTGTAGTTTGTCAGTGTTTATAAGACGAAAAGGCAGGTTTGTGTCCTAGCATGACAAAAACATGCGGAAAATGTCTTAAAATATCATATAGGAGGAAAGTTGTAAATAACTTGGGGGCAAAGAATGTTCAAACCCAGTCAAGTGGAAGAATTTTGGGGAAGTGGTTTGAAATTAGGAGAGATGATGAACTGGTGGATTTTAAGAAGGGATATGGGATAAACTATTTAGGACTGAAACTGAGAGAAATTTCTACATTGCTTGCTGTGGTAGCTAACTGCTCGCCACTCTCTGGGTGAAGGCCAAAACATTGTATGATTTCAAGAAGGAGGTGGATATGGCCCTTGGAGCTAAAGGGGTCATAGGATAAGGGGGAAAGGAATAGGCTATTGAGCTGGATGATTAGCCATGAATGGCAGAGCAGTCTTGAAGAGCTGAATGGTCTAATCCTGCTGCTATTTTCAATGAATGTCAGAAGATAGGATGTAATGGCTAAAATGTGGCAGCACAGGTATGCAGGTGGCAAACTACATCAGACTGGAGGAGATGACTCAGCTATGTATAGCAAAGCTGTTCTGTGATGTGAAAGCAAACATGAGGATTTTGAAGTAAATTCACTGAACCTGGAAGAACCATTGGAGTTTGGCAGAGGCAAGATTTTAGTTTAATTTCAAAAATACATTGGATTCTTAAATTGTCTAGAAGTTTTAAAAAAGAAGTACAGTACAAGTCCTCTCATACTTTGAAGTGCAATTTTAACATTAATTGTTACAGCTTCAATCCAGCTGTAACAAAAGGGCATTTTCTAATTGTGAAAGGAACCTAATTACATTCCCATTAAGGCTCGTGGTCTTTCCAAGAATTATGGTGCAGGCAAGAGGGCACACATCAGGCAGCACAAAATGTTTTATTGTGACCTTTAGAGAATGATACAAAGTTAGAACCGAAATCAAGCTGTGAAGCGATAAAAGGAGGAAGAAAAATGAGGAATTCTTCAGAGGTGTAAGGGATTTGGTAACTGAGTGAATGTGGAAAAGAAAGCCGAGCTGAGAATCTAGTCAAGGTTCTGTAACTGTAGATGTAGCCTGTGGTGACAGTTGGTCAGATGTTAAATTGTGGGAAATTTTAAAGTAACATAGTTCTGCTATAAAACTGGCATTGGGAGGGGAGAAGCAAAAGCTTTGGAATTGAATGCAGAAAGTAAAGAGAATTTGGGTTTCATTTATATATGTGTAGATACAGATCCAGTGTTTGAATGGTGGCACTAACACTGTTTCCTGAATAATGCCACTGTGCTGTTTATTCATTCACAAGATACGGGCATTTCTGATAATGCCAGTTTTTATTGTCTATCCTCAATTAAACGCAAAACTGTTTTACTGAATCACGTTGCTGCATCCCATTCGATGTAGGTATCGTCACTGTTCTGTTAGGTTAGGTGGCATGTTGTGGGATTTTGATGCAGTAATAGTGCTGACAGCCAAGCCAGAATGATGTTCAATCCTGGGGACCTGAAGTTGGTGGCGTTTCCATGTAGCTACTGCCCTTGTCCATCTAGATGGTAAATTTCAGGTGTTTGGAAGCTATTGTCAAAGGAACTTTGGCAAGTTGTTGCAGTGAATGAATAGTTAAAGTGGTAGATGGAATGCCAGTTAAGTAGGTTCCCTTAGCCTGGATGAAGTTAGACTTCAATCACTGTTAGGGCTCTATGGTTCATTAGGTATGGCTTGCTGAGTGAAAAGATGAATCCATTGAAAACAAATTTAAGCCTTTGCAGCACATATGAGTGAAAGCAGGAAAAATTAGTTTAATGAAGGTAGTCTGGAGAGCAGAGACAGTATGGGATGCGATGAAGAGGTCAAGGGAGTTGGAGGGGAGCAATAACTGTTGGATATGTTGGACAAAGATATCAAACCTTGGCCATTGGAGTTGATGTACTTCGGCAGCACAGAGTCTGGAGTGGTCAGTTTGAGTGATAAGTAATGGGAGGGGTAATGTAGCTGTGAGATAACAATGTTTAATATAATATTAGACCTGATAAGCAGCCATGACATAATTTAACAGAATTTAATGCTTTTTGAAATATCTATTCTGTTATTGGAATGCTGAAAAAATGTTTTCAATAAATCATTTTTTATGTGGAACTGTGAACATGTACTATATTTTCTTCTTAGTGACACCTTTTTAGGTAACTAGTAGCAAATGTGGCATTAAATATTGTTTTATCTTGAAATTCCATTGGATAGTCAGGCTAGTATGTTAGTAAATAATGGCATTTCATATCATGATATGTGATAATAACTTGCCCTGTATTTAAATTTTATTATGATCACTGCTATACATTTCTAAATTTGTTGTCAGGATGTGGGTGCCATTGGCAGAGCCAGAGTTTATTGCTGACTCCTCATTTATCCTTAATTAAATGGTTTGCTAGAACACATTGGAGTTAAACACCTTGGTATGGGCCTGAAATCAATTATAAGGCAGATGACAAACATCGGTTCTTGCACAAAGACATGGGTGAGCCAGTTGATTTTTTTTTAAACCAACAGCTTTTTTAAAAAACTCTTTTAATTTTACGGATTGGATTCACATTCTTCAGTTGAATACTAAAATTCTTTTGAATTATAGATGGTTGTTGTTTGATAGTGCAGAACTTGAATTTTGCTGAAAAAGACATTTTCCTGAAGTTTTTTGTCAAGTTTTTTTTGCAAACAGTCCAGTGCAACATGAAATGTTTTGACAAAATGTCTCTTTTCAATTTTTTTTTGCTGAGAGTCTGGTAACATAACCAATATGCTACTAATAGCTTTCTTGTTAAAGAATGTAATGAGCCTTTAAGATTGTTGCATGAGATTAAACTTTACTTAGTTATAATGGTAACAATGGTTTCTGGGGTCTCTGCTGAAACTTTTCTGAAGTATAGCTTAACAATTTTGTAAAAGTACACTGTTTTTCATTGATATTTTATAATGATTTAACAACTCAACAATTCAAACAATAGAGATAGATGGTGGTGTAGTGGTAATGTCACTGGACTAGGAATCCAGAGTAATTTGGAGATATAGGTTCAGCAGCTGATGAAATTTAAATTCAGTTTATAAAAATTTGTAATTTACCAAAGTAACTTAGGGCAACAATTTCATTCATTAACAGCCCCATCTTGTTTACTAATGTCCTCCTATAAAGAAGGATATCTTATGTCCTTACTTGTCTGCCACACATGTAACTCCAGATCCCGAGCAATGTGCCAAGGTAAGTTAGTGTGAAGCTAGAGGAACACAACAGGCCAGGCAGCATCAGAGGAGCTGAAAGCTGATGTTTTGGGTCAGGTCTGAAGAAGGGTCCCAACCCGAAACGTCAGCTTTCCTGCTCCTCTGATGTTCCCTGGCGTGCTGTGTTCCTCCAGTTCCACACTGTGTTATCTCTCACTCCAGCATTGGCAGTTCTTACTTTTTCTGAGTGAGCCACAACAATTTGCAATGGCCAAGCAAGCTGCTCAGTTCAAAGACAGTTAGGGATAGACAACAACATAACAAAATGTGAGGCTGGATGAACACAGCAGGCCAAGCAGCATCTCAGGAGCACAAAAGCTGACGTTTCGGGCCTAGACCCTTCATCAGAGAGGGGGATGGGGGGAGGGAACTGGAATAAATAGGGAGAGAGGGGGAGGCGGACCGAAGATGGAGAGTAAAGAAGATAGGTGGAGAGAGTGTAGGTGGGGAGGTAGGGAGGGGATAGGTCAGTCCAGGGAAGACGGACAGGTCAAGGAGGTGGGATGAGGTTAGTAGGTAGCTGGGGGTGCGGTTTGGGGTGGGAGGAAGGGATGGGTGAGAGGAAGAACCGGTTAAGGAGGCAGAGACAGGTTGGACTGGTTTTGGGATGCAGTGGGTGGGGGGGAAGAGCTGGGCTGGTTGTGTGGTGCAGTGGGGGGAGGGGATGAACTGGGCTGGTTTAGGGATGCAGTAGGGGAAGGGGAGATTTTGAAGCTGGTGAAGTCCACATTGATACCATATGGCTGCAGGGTTCCCAGGCGGAATATGAGTTGCTGTTCCTGCAACCTTCGGGTGGCATCATTGTGTCACTGCAGGAGGCCCATGATGGACATGTCATCTAAAGGATGGGAGGGGGAGTGGAAATGGTTTGCGACTGGGAGGTGCAGTTGCTTGTTGCGAACTGAGCGGAGGTGTTCTGCAAAGCGGTCCCCAAGCCTCCGCTTGGTTTCCCCAATGTAGAGGAAGCCGCACCGGGTACAGTGGATGCAGTATACCACATTGGCAGATGTGCAGGTGAACCTCTGCTTAATATGGAATGTCATCTTGGGGCCTGGGATGGGGTGGCTTTTCCAGTGATACCCATGTCCTATGAAAGAGTAAGGAAAAAGAAATGGCAAAGTTTTCTAACCAAAAAATTTTTAAAATGTAGATTCCCATGCCTAATGCCAACTCAAGTCACAAAATACTTCACATAGACAGACTGCAAAATGAAGTTGTTGTCAAGCAGGTAAACATTAATCTAAAACATGCTTGCCTAGATACAGACATGAGATAAAATCTTTACTTTGCTATGTTTCAACAAAGGGTTTGCTACAGGCACATTTCTTAGCGTGGGCTTTGGAAAACTGCAGAAGCTATCTTCATATAGCTAAATGGAAATTATTTCCAGCAATCTTTTTGCTGAGAGTCTGGTAACATAACCAATATGCTACTAATAGCTTTCTTTACTTGTTAAAGAATGTAATGAGCCTTTAAGATTGTTGCAAGTTGATAGAGGTCACCTTAGCCCTGAGAAAGTTTGTATCAGTTAACATCAGAACTACTGTGTGTTTTCCCCACCCCCTTTCCTGTTGCTTGAGCCAAGATATTTTCTTAGATTAGAAAATCAAGCAGTTATCATTCATGGACAGAAGTATGTGGTGGGTCTGAGCCATTTTAAGCTCTACTTATATTACAGTGGCTCTTGCAAAAGAAGTAACTTTGAACTACTGTAGGCAGAGAGTATCGTGAGGTCTTTGTGGTTTACATTTTAGTATAGATAAAACAGTCCTGCCGTAATGTATAAACAGCTGCATATATATAAACTTTGGAAGTTATAATTTGTGACAATATCTGTTTGACCATCCCTGATGATATCCTTAGATCTTGACTTGCACAAAGATAACTTTATTGTGGATCTTCCCTGAGGGAAGGTTTGGCCTAACCATTGACGGAAAATTAAGTACGTCAAGGTGCGGTGGGCTTTCGAAGTTCTGATGAAAATACCTGAACTGGGGCTATCTCAGCTATTTTGTAGGGAGCAGTGGTATTTTATCTGTCTCCAGGATCACTGAAGTACATAACTGCAATGTAATGCATACAAGTTTAGCAGCACAGGAACCCGGGTGATTTGTGGACCAACATCAAATCAAGGTAGTTCTACAACATAAATAGTGTTGGTTGAGCAATGGCCTTGAATGGTGAAGAAGAGAATCCTATATTCTAGCATTGATTTCTCTTCAGAAGATTCTTAGTTGACTGTAGAAAGGGGCTTTTAGCCCAAGTCTTTATCCCTCCTTTTCCCTTATTTGCCTTTCACTTTCTCTCTACCTTCCTTCTCATCTTTTTGTTCAACCATTTTGGCAGAAATAATAAAAGAAGCATATCAATGGTGAGTGACTGCAGAACTTTGAGGTACAGAGGGATTTCACTGGTTAGTATGTAGATACGACAGGTATTTAGGGAAGTTAATGATATGAGAATGTTTATTGTGAGGAGAATTAAATACAAAGTTAGGGAGGTTACACATGAGTTACACAGGTCATTAATGACACCCCACCCGGAGTATTGTATAATTATTCGTCTCCGTATTTTAGGAAAAATGCAAATGTATTGGAAGCAAATCAGACAGGTTTTACCTGACTAACACCTGAAATGGACAGGTCATCTCATGAGGAAAGGTTGAACAAGTTATACCTATATCCACTTGAGTTTGGAAGAATGAAAGTTGGCTTGATTGAAACATGTAAGATGCTGAAGGGTCTTCCCAGAGTGCATGTGAGAAGGATCTTTCCTCTTGTGGAAAAAATCTAGAACTAGGGATTAAAATATCTGGGCATGTACATTTAGCACAGAAGAGAATTATTTTCTTGCAGAGGTTATGAATCTTCGTAACTCTGTTTCTGAAAAGGATGTGAAGGCAGATTAATTGACATTTTAGGGCACAGGTAAATGGATCCTTGAGAAGCAAAGGGGTAAAATGTTATTGCTTGCTGTATCTCCCCTTTGGTTGTTATTACACAGTCTGGCTTGTGCCCTCGCTCTGTCTCACTCTTGTGTGCACGCTTTCTCTTTCTGGCTGACTCGCTGTCTCTCGCTCTTGCAGTCTGACTCCCTCTCTGTAAGTGCGTGTCACCCCCGCCCCCGAATTAATGCACGGAATACGCGTAAGAAACCCTGATCCGTTTGAGTTGTTAGTAGGCCACGCCAAATGTATAGCTATAGTTTCATGCTACACTCCAGCATCAACTCTACCAACTGAATGCATTGAGCTAAGAAAACCTGGGATCTTGAGTCTATTTGCATTAAGTCAATGGCTTAAAAATAATTTATATAAAAGTTTCATGCTGTTTTGTTCCACTTTTTTTGCTATTTTTAGTGGGCCTGCCTTTTGCTTGGTATATTATTAAATGGTTAAGATTAGGAACTTGGCCACCTTCAGGATTTTGTTTGGAGAAGCGGGTTCCATTACTTAATTGCTAAGCTGCCCAATTGATTTAATTCAATTTATACAATCCACTCCATACTAAATAAAAACCAAAAGAACTGTGGATGCTGTAAATCAGGAACAAAAACAAAGTTGCTGGAAAAGCTCAGCAGGTCTGGCAGCATCTGTGAAGGAGAAAACAGAGTTAACGTTTCAGGTCAGTTCTGAGGAAGGGTCACCGGACCCGAAACATTAACTCTGTTTTCTCCTTCACAGATGCTGCCAGACCTGTCAAGCTTTTCCAGCAACTTTGTTTTTGCTTCTATTCCATACGAAGTTGTTTTTTTAAAAAGCATGACAAAGTTTTGAATAAAGCTATGTACATAATTATTAATGCTGGAATCGTGAGTCATAGAATCATCATAGAATCCTCAACATGGAAACAGACCATTCGGCCCAACACTCCACTCCAACCTTTTGAAGAATATCCCACCCAGACCTATCCATTGACCCTATCCCTTTAACCTTGCGTTTCCTATGGATGGCCCACTTAGCCTGCACATCACATCCCTGAACATTATGAGCAACTTAGCATGGCCAATCCACTTAACTTGCACATTTGAATTAACTCCAGTTGAACTTTTATACAATGCTACTTCTCTAATTTTTTATCTTTTTTTTCTCTCCCCCTCCCCCCTCTGTTTTTCTGCCTATGGTCTGACACTAATTCACCATCTTGTCTGTTTCTTTTTTAATCCTTCAATCTTATTGATTGAGATGGTCCTGTCATTCACTGAGGAGTCCCATGCAGACATGGGGAAAATGTGGGAACTCCACGGTCACCTGAGGGTGGAATTGAACCTGGGTCCCTGGCACTATGAGGCAGCAGTGATAACCACTGAGCCACAGTGCCATTGTATGTAATTTTAGGCATGTAAACATTGATGTTTGCAAAATAATGAAACCGTGACTGTTGTTTTGAGATATTCTGACAATTCTGAGATCATTCCTATAGTTTCACAGCCGTAGTGGTGTTACAGGAGACATTTGCCCATACTTTTCTGCAGTGTCTTTAGTTGGACTTAGCTATATTCTTCAGCTCAAACATTTTAATGTGTAAGTTGCATCAAGTGTGATTAAATAAGTGTAGCAAGGGCAAAACTGGACTTACGGAACCATGGTGGTTTAATGTCAGAGAATATGCAAAATAAAAGAGGGTAAGGGGGAAAAGAAAGATTAGAAAAGTATTACTGTATTAAAGTTCAATTGAAGTTAGTTCAATGATCAGGGATCAGACTTAGCAATTTAAAAAACCTTTTTCTGTGTGGGAGAGGTTGATTAATTTCCTTAAATACCAGCTCACATTTCATGAGCAAATCAGCAACCGAGTTACCATTTTTGCAATGCCTAATAGCAAAACAACATGGATCAATCTTGAATGTGTGATGTTTGCTATTCATGTGGTACCTTTTATTTAACACAAGTTGCTGGATCCCTTGCATTAAGTACAACAAGCATCAATAAGCTTGATATTATTTTTGCAGCAAATTCTAGGCCAAGATTATAATGAATGGATCTGCCTGCATAGCATGAGCTTTCACACTGAGGAGGATGATCCATTTATTTGCTGACAAAGTGTTTTAAAGATGTTTTAAAATGACTGCATTAGACTGAACAATGTTAAGGCCCGACCTGTTTTATTTAGAGTATTTCAGATGCACGATGATTTGGCATCTGGGGTTGATCTTTCGTGATATGTAGGTGTTATCGTGGTTTCAGCTAAACATATGTCTGCAGATTCTAGGTTGCAGCTTGATAATATGGAAGCCTAATGGTTAAAGGTGTAAACCTAGAATTCTGACACCTATTGAAGGATGACGCCCAACAATCAGTCACAAATGAGCAAGGCAAGCATTCAGCTGCCCACTGTCTGATGAACCTTTCTGGTGAAAGGTCATCGATCTGAAAAGTCAACTCGTCCTCTTTCCACAGAAGTTGCCTGATGCTGAATTATTTCAGCATTATATGTTTCTATTTAAGACTTAAACATTCAGAGCATTTTTTTTTAACTTTGGTTACAGATTATATTTAAGCGGTCACACTGTAATTCTACAGCAAAGAATTAAAAGACTTCCTTCTTGGATCAGTGTAATAGTATTATTGCAAAGCAATAAAAATTGTTGTAATCCTATCTCGGTAATAGTTCGAAAGTATTGGAGAAATGGCAGCAGGTCTGGCAGCAAATGTAGGGAGACAAAGGATTTTAAGTCTAGCAACGTTAACTCTGTTTTTCTCTTTACAGACACTGTCTGACATGCTGAATTTTGGAGCACTTTGTTTTTGTTTCAGATTTATAGTATCCCGGTGTGGCTTCCTCTACATTGGGGAAACCAAGCGGAGGCTTGGGGACCGCCTTGCAGAACACCTCCGCTCGGTTCGCAACAAACAACTGCACCTCCCAGTCGCGAACCATTTCAACTCCCCCTCCCTTTCCTCAGATGACATGTCCATCATGGGCCTCCTGCAGTGCCACAATAATGCCACCCGAAGGTTGCAAGAACAGCAACTCATATTCCGCTTGGGAACCCTGCAGCCCTATGGTATCAATGTGGACTTCTCCAGGTTCAAAATCTCCCCTTCCCCTACTGCATCCCAAAACCAGCCCAGTTCTTCCCCTCCCCCCCCACTGCATCACAAAACCAGCCCAGCTCACCCCCTTCCCCCACTGCATCCCAAAACCAGCCCAGCCTGGCTCTGCTTCCCTAACCTGTTCTTCCGCTCACCCATCCCTTTCTCCCACCTCAAGCCGCACTGCCATTTCCTACCTACCACCTCATCCCGCCTCCTTGACCTGTCCGTCTTCCCTGGACTGACCTATCCCCTCCCTACCTCCCCACCTATACTCTCCTCTCTACCTATCTTGTTTTCTCTCCATCTCAGTCCGCCTCCCCCTCTCTCCCTATTTATTCCAGAACCCTCTCCCCATCCCCCTCTCTGGAGAAGGGTCTAGCCCTGACACATCAGCTTTTGTGCTCCTGAGATGCTGCTTGGCCTGCTGTGTTCATCCAGCTCCACACTTTGTTATCTTGGATTCTCCAGCATCTGCAGTTCCCATTATCACTTATAGTATCCATAGTTGTTTTTAGTTTAAAATTATTTTTTTCTTGCTTATTGATGTGACTTTCTTTCAGTTGCTGTAACGTACTGTACAGTATTCATTAGTTTGTGAATGAACAACAGCACAAATTTGTTGGGTCCCTGACTCTAACTTGTGATTTTCAAATTCATCCAGAGTTTTGGTTTTAAAATGGTAACAAAGTGCTAATCAGCTGACTGGAGGATGAATCCTGAAACTACTGTTTTGTATAGCCATGCACATCTGGAATGTCCTAGATCTTTGTTGAATTAATGATTGAATTGAGGATACAGTAGTTATCCTCTGCATACCCAAGCAAAGTATTAAATAATAGATTAGTTTTTCTTTTCTAAATCTTGCCCTGTGACACTGATTTTTGCAGTGTTAGATGAATATTTGATTTTGTTTAAAACTGTGATGCTATCTTGGAAAAAATGCTGGTGGGAGGAGTGCTTGCATGCTAATATTAGGAGTAGCAAACATTGAAAGGCAGTTGTTGCTAGGGAAGGAGGAGATTAGGGAAACTGTAAAGGGGTAAAAGGCAACGAAATATTTGTAGGAAATTACTGCAGATGCTAGAATCAGAGCTGATGAAGAATCATCTCAAAACGTTAAACTTGCTGTCTCTCCATGGATTTTACCTGACCTGCTGTGATCTCCAGCATTTGCTGTTTCCAAATAAATATTTGTGTTTTGAATTCATATGCACTTGCAACTCAGAAGTGCCTTGTTAATTTACATTACTCATACTGAGTACTTCCATTTATTTACATTGTTATTATTCGACAAACTTGAAGTTTGAAAGCCTGACGTGGTATGATGACAATTATATTTGACCTTAAGTTATGCATCATTGTGTGGTGGATATTGTTAGATCACAAGGTTTCTTCCAAAAGCAGAATAATTTCATCAACCAATTGCAGTGTTTTATTTAATCTCATAGCTACTGCTGAGGTTGTGTCAGAGATGGTGAAAATGATTTCATAGCTGATCAAATTGCTTTCTTGAGTCAGAAGTGAACGTTTAAAAAAATTTTTTGCAGGGCAAGTAATTTTGTGGTTGGAAAATAATTCAAATAGGCAAGATCAACTGATTCAGTAAACTAACCTCATAAACTTATACAAGTGAAGTTTGTGACTACAAGCATTCAGACCCAGCAGATAAAATGATTTAATAGCTGATAAGAAACTTACAATGGAATTTTAGGTTTTTTTTTACACAGTGTGACGAAATTTAAGTAGGATTGGAAGTCATACAATGGGGTGTGCTCACAGTTTATATTGTTAGAAATAATCCACTTTAAAGTAAGTTAAATTTTCAGTGGTGGTTCCTATCAGTATTATTGCTTGAGCCTACTAGGAATGGAAGATTGCCAAGTTACATTTTGTATAGTGCCAGTGGTTCAGACACAGGGATCCAAAGTCTTCACTTTTCAGCATATTATCTTTGTGTCTTCACAGATTTCCTGTTTTTATTCTTCCTCAATCATTTTGCATTTTTATGTATACTTGCATTGATTTGCTTGTGCGTATATATGTTCACTTAACCGAACAAAATGTTTCTTTTCTGCTATTGTCACATGTTCTGGAACAAAATGTGCAAGTTATAGGTTATATCTTTACTGAATTGATTCCAGATGAAGAAAACAGCTTACTGCTCGAACAATTAACTACTACCAGGTTAAGTACCAAAAGCTGTAGAGTTCTACTGGTAGTCCCTGTTAGTAATATTGCAGGAACAAAATAAAATATCTTCTCTTTGTAATTCTATGAAATCAATTTTTTTTAAGGCTAATCTCAATTCATTATTTTTCCCTACCTACTGAACAGCTGCCAATAGTGGAACTATACATTAGGGAATGAGAAAAAGATATCTAGCTCATTGAAACTCTGTCCTTTTTACGAGATATTGCAGACTTTGCACTTTGGTGGAGAAAGTTAAAAAGTGAATCATTAAAAAGATTCCTAACATTAGAACTGACGTTATTTTGCCTTGCTCTGCTATCTTCCATAGATTGCAAATTTGTGGTAGCTTTGGAAATAAATTTTGTCTTTCTTTCAGGGCTTCTTTTTTTAACAAATGCAGTCAGTCTAGTGGTACAAGTTATTAGATCAGATCTTTTGTTTTACTCATCAAATTTGTCTCCCCAACTTCAGTTTTCATTGACTTTATTGGAAAGTAAAATCAGGGACATTATAAAAGCAATTTTCTGTACGTTTTCGGTGAAAATGCCTCCCTTCCAACATTGCTTGACATTGCTGACATAGTGGTGTTTGATCCCAAAAACTGTCAATATGATATTGTCTGAGTGCTGCCCTATATATTAGCTCTCAATAAATGCCACAAAGACTGGGTTCTTGGTGAGACAGATATTTTGATGTCTTTTAACAACATTTCTCTTTTTCTTGATGGGATTGTAAGTCAAGGTTAAGGTTGGTTGAACTTTGAACAGCAATTTTCTTTTGAAAAAGGCAAGAAAACCATATGCAGATGTTTGATGAGTGGCCTGATGAAGGGTCTCGGCCCAAAACGTCAGCTTTTGTGCTCCTAAGATGCTGCTTGGCCTGCTGTGTTCATCTAGCTCCACACTTTGTTATCTTGGATATCCAGCATCTGCAGTTCCCATTATCTCTGGCCTGGAAGATAATGCAGTTTATTAAATTAAGGAATACTGGTCTATTTGACAATGTGTATTGCCATGCCCAGGTCTGGCAGCTAGTTGCATATTAAGTTAGTCATTCAAAATAGTTTTGATACCAACCAGCCAACCACAGAGAATACTGTTTCTGGTTTTTTTAACAAAATGAAGGGGTAGACTTGATCTGATTCATATTGGAAGCTGCAGGACTGGCTGCTATGATTTACTCACCCTAGTTTCTTTCCAAGGAAAGAAATGTGGAATGTTCTGAGAAATGAATACCAATCCATAAGAAATAAATAAATACTCCTGGAAGTCTGTCAAACTGTATGTATTACCAGTGACTTTGAAATTAAGTAAACAGTTGTGCTTGCAAACAACTAATTGTCCAAGGATTGCATGAAGGCTTGGCATTCATTTTTAAAGTATTTAACTGAACTGGCAAATTACAATTTAAAGAAAAATCTTTCTTAATTTAACCCTTAGCTATGTCTATTGATCTGTCTGTCTAAGAGAGAGTGGGGAATATGATCAAAGGAAATTGGGTTTAAATGAAAGATGTTGATTCATAGAAGACCGTCCAGAACCACACTTTCCCTCCCCCCCCTCCCCCCCCCCCCCCCGCCACACCACCCAACCCTGCCCTTGTAACACTGCATTTCGCATGACCAATTCACCTATCTGCATGTCTTTAGATTGAGAGGAAGCCTGTGCAGACACTTTGAGAACGTGCAAACTCCTCACAGACAGTGGCCTGAGGCATCTGAAGTGCTGCAAAGCTGTGTCGAATATGAGTGATAATGGGAACTGCAGATGCTGGAGAATCCAAGATAATAAAGTGTGAAGCTGGATGAACACAGCAGGCCAAGCAGCATCTCAGGAGCACAAAAGCTGACGTTTCGGGCCTAGACCCTTCATCAGAGAGGGGGATGGGGAGAGGGTTCTGGAATAAATGGGGAGAGAGGGGGAGGCAGACTGAAGATGGAGAAAAGAACATAGGTGGAGAGGAGAGTTTAGGTGGGGAGGGATAGGCCAGTCCAGGGAAGACGGACCCGTCAAGGAGGTGGGATGAGGTTAGTAGGTAGGAAATGGAGGTGCGGCTTGAGGTGGGAGGAAGGGATAGGTGAGAGGAAGAACGGGTTAGAGAGGTGGGGACGAACTGGGCTGGTTTTGGGATGCGGTGGGGGAAGGGGAGATTTTGAAGCTGGTGAAGTCCACATTGATACCATTGGGCTGCAGTGTTCCCAAGCGGACTATGAGTTGCTGTTCCTGCAACCTTCGGGTGGCATCATTGTGACACTGCAGGAGGCCCGTGATGGACATGTCATCTGAGGAATGGGAGGGGGAGTTGAAATGGTTCGCGACTGGGAGGTGCAGTTGTTTATTGTGAATCGAGCGGAGGTGTTCTGCAAAGCGGTCCCCAAGACATTTTTCCATCCCCATCCTTGTCCCTCCTGCAAAAATTCCATCCCCTATTCCCAATTCCGCCGCATCTGCTCCCACGATGAGGCATTCCACTCCCGCACATTCCAGATGCCCAAGTTCTTCAAGGACCGCAACTTTCCCCCCACAGTGGTTGAGAACGCCCTTAACTGCGTCTCCCGCATTTCCTGCAACACATCCCTCACACCCCGCCCCCGCCACAACCACCCCAAGAGGATCCCTCTCGTTCTCACACATCACCCCACCAACCTCCAGATTCAACGCATCATCCTCCGACACTTCCGTCATCTACAATCTGACCCCACCACCCAAGACATTTTTCCATCCCCACCCTTGTCTGCTTTCCGGAGAGACCACTCTCTCCATGACTCCCTTGTTCGCTCCACACTGCCCTCCAAACCCACCACACCCGGCACCTTCCCCTGCAACCGCAGGAAAAGCTACACTTGCCCCCACACCACCTCCCTCACCCCTATCCCAGGCCCCAAGATGACTTTCCATATTAAGTAGAGGTTCACCTGCACATCTGCCAGTGTGGTATACTGTATCCATTGTACCCGGTGTGGCTTCCTCTACATTGGGGAAACCAAGCGGAGGCTTGGGGACCGCTTTGCAGAACACCTCCGCTCGGTTCGCAATAAACAACTGCACCTCCTAGTCGCGAACCATTTCAACTCCCCCTCCCATCCTTTAGATGACATGTCCATCATAGGCCTCCTGCAGTGCCACAATGATGCCACCCGAAGGTTGTAGGAACAGCAACTCATTCCGCTTGGGAACCCTGCAGCCCAATGGTATCAATGTGGACTTCACAAGCTTCAAAATCGCCCCTTCCCCCACCCCATCCCTAAACCAGCCCAGTTCGTCCCCTCCCCACACTGCACCACACAACCAGCCCAGCTCTTCCCCTCCCCCCACTGCATCCCAAAACCAGCCCAGCCTGTCTCTGCCTCCCTAACTTGTTCTTCCTCTCACCCATCCCTTTCTCCCGCCTCAAGCCGCACCTCCATTTCCTACCTACTAACCTCAACCCACCTCCTTGACCTGTCCGTCTTCCCTAGACTGACCTATCCCCTCCCTACCTCCCCACCTATACTCTCCTCTCTACCTATCTTCTTTTCTCTCCATCTTCGGTCCGCCTCCCCCTCTCTCCCTATTTATTCCAGAACCCTCACCCCATCCCCCTCTCTGATGAAGAGCCTAGGCCAGAAACGTCAGCTTTTGTGTTCCTGAGATGCTGCTTGTGTTCATCCAGCTTCACACTTTATTATCTGTGTCGAATATGATGTGAGTGGAGTGAAAGATGAATGTCCTGGCAGTGATGTGACTTGATGTGTTTTTTTAAAAGAATATCCTCTTGTAGGCTGTAGTTCTTTTGACAGATTTATTCAATTTGTTTCAAGTGGATCAATTTCAGTAATTTCAGAAATTATAAGAAGCTTTCATTAAATCTCTATTAAAACCTCTATTAAATTTTCCTTTCCTGAGAGGAATATTTCCAGTTTCTCTACACTCGCCACATAACTGAAAGATTTTACTCTCTGGTACCATTCTAGTAACCCTCCTCAGCATCTTACATTCACTCCGTGACAACAGTAGGTGTCCATATGGCAGATACAAGCAGACCTACTGCTACAAGCAGCAGCACCAAAGCAAATCATACTTAACAGTCTGGCATAGCTGTTGTATCAAAGCAACTAGAAGTAATACTTTGAAATTTGAATATTTTTTAGTGAGATTTACAAAGATTAGACAACAGTCATACAGCGTGGAAACGGACCCTTTGGTACTACCAGTCCATGCTGACCATGTTTCCAAACTAAACTAGACCCATCTGCCTGCTCCTGGACCTTACCCTTCCAAACCTTTCCTATTCATGTACTTATTTAAGCGTCTTTTAAATGTCGTAATTGCGCCCACATCCAGCACTTCCTAAGGAAGTTCATTTCATATGTGAACGTAAGAACTAGGAGCAGGAGTAGGCCATCTGGCCCCTCGAGCCTGCCCTGCCATTTAATAAGATCATGGCTGAGCTTTGAGACTCAGCTCCACATACCTGCCCACTCACCATAACCCTTAATTCCTTTACTGTTCAAAAATCTATCTAGCCTTGCCTTAAAAACATTCAGTGAGGTAGTTTTAACCACTTCACTGGGCAGGGAATTCCGCAGATTCACAACTCTTTGGGTGACGAAGTTCCTCCTGACCTCAGTCCCACATCTGCTTCCCTTTATTTGAGGCAGTGCCCTCTAGTCCGAGTTTCACCTGCTAGCGGAAACAACCTCCCTGCCTCCACCTTATCTATTCCCTTCACAATCTTAAATGTTTCTGTAAGATCTCCCCCCATTCTTCTGAATTCCAATGAGTACAATCCCAGTCTACTTAGTCTGTCCTCATAATCCAACCCTCTCAACTCTGGAGTCAACTGAGTGAATCTCCTTTGCACCCCCTCCAGTGCTAGTATATCCCTTCTCAAGTAAGGAGACCAAAACTGCACACAGTACTCCAGGTGTGGCCTCACCAGGACCCTATACAGCTGCAGCATAGTGTCCCTGTTTTTAAACTCCATCCCTCTAGCAATGGCAGACAAA
Source organism: Stegostoma tigrinum (assembly GCF_030684315.1). Lineage (NCBI taxonomy): Eukaryota > Metazoa > Chordata > Chondrichthyes > Orectolobiformes > Stegostomatidae > Stegostoma > Stegostoma tigrinum. Next base: position 89,136,286 of record NC_081359.1, on the reverse strand, counting down.
ATTCCATTTGCCTTTTTAATCACCTGCAATCCTACCTTCAGCGACTCATGCACAAGGACACCCAAGTCCCTTTGCACAGCAGCATGCTGCAGTTTTTCACCATTTAAAACATAGTCCATTTTATTGTTATTCCTATCAAAATGGATGACCTCACACTTATCAACATTGTACCCCAATCGACAGACCTTTGCCCACTCACTTAGACTATCTATAGCCCTCTGCAGACTTTCAGTGTGTTCCACACACTTTGTTCTACCACTCACCTTAGTGTCACCTGCAAATTTTGACACACCACACTTAGTTCCCAACTCCAAATCATCAGTGTAAATTGGAAAAAGTTGAGGTCCCAACATTGATCCCTGAGGCACACCACTAGCCACTGACCACCAACCAGAAAAACACCCATTTACCCCTACTGTTTGCTTTCTACTTGTCAACCAATCCTCTATCCATATCAATATATTACCTGTAATACTGTGCAACTTTAGCTTACGTAGCAGCCTTTGGTGTGGCACTTTGTCAAATGCCTTCTGGAAATCCAGATACACCACATCCACAGGTTCCCTATTGTCCACCATGCAAGTAATGTCCTCAAAGAATTCCACCAAATTAGGTAAACATGACCTACCCTTCATGGACCCATGCTGGGTGTTCCCAGTGGGACAATTTACATCCAGATGTCTTGCTATCTCTTCCTTAATGATAGATTCAAGCATTTTCCCCACTACCGAAGTTAAGCTAACTGGCCTATAGTTGCCTGCTTTTTGTCTGCTTCCTTTTTTAAACAGTGGAATCACATTGGCTGTTTTCCAATCTGCGGGAACCTCCCCAGAGTCCAATGAATTTTGGTCAATAATTACTAATGCATTTGCTACTTCTCCCATCACCTCTTTTAGTACCCTGGGATGCATTTCATCAGGGCCAGGAGACCTGTCTACCTTTAGCCCCATTAGCTTGCCCAGCACTGCCTCCTTAGTGATAATGATAGTTTCTAGGTCCTCACCTGCTATAACCTTCTTGCCATTAGTGTTTGGCATATTATTTGTGTCTTCCACTATGAAGACCGACACACAATAACTGTTTAATGTCACAGCTGTTTCCTCATTCCCAGTTATTAAATTGGCCTTCTCATCCTCTAAAGGACCATTGTTTACCTTCGCCACTCTTTTACGATTTACATGTATATAGAAACTTTTGCTGCCTGTTTTTATGTTCTGAGCTAGTTCACTCGCATAATCTATCTTACTTTTCTTTATAACTTCTTTTGTGGCTTTCTGTTGGCCTTTAAAGATTTCCCAGTCTACAGTTTGCCAATACTCTTTGCTTTTTTTGTATGTGTTTTTTTTTCAATCTGATACTTTCCTTTATTTCCTTAGACATCCATGGCTGGCTCTTGTTTCCTACAAATCTTCCTTATCACTGGAAGATACTTCTGCTGAGCACTGTGAAAGATTGTTTTCAAAGTCCTCCACTGTTCCTCAATTGACCCACCATAAAGTTTTTGCTCCCATTCTACCTTGGCTAACTCCTCCCTCATTCCTTCATAGTCTCCTTTGTTTAAGCACAGAACACAGGTAATAGATTTAACCTTCACATACTGCATCTGTATTTTAAATTTGTCCTTTGTGTAAAAAAAAATTGCCCCTTGCCTTTTTTGAATCTCTCTTAGCACCTTAAAAATACACCCCATGGTCTTGAAATCTAGGGAAAAGGCGCCTACCATTAACTCTATACCCCTAAAGATTTTATGAACCTCTATGAGGTCACCTCTCAACTTCCTAAGCTCCAGTGAAAAAAAGTCCCAGCCTTTCTTTATAACTCAAACCTCCATACCCGGCAACATCCTCATAGATCTCTTCAGAATCCTCCCTAGCTTAATAATATCCTTCGTATAACAGAGTGATCAGAACTGGACACAGTACTCCAGAAGAGATCTCACCAATGTCCTGTACAACCTCAACGTGACTTCCTAACTCCTTCATTCAGAAAACTAAGCAATGAAGGCAAACATGCTCTATATGTGATGCAAACTTCCAAGAATTATGTACCTGAGGCCCCAGCTCCTTCTGCTATACAACTCTACCCAAGGCTGTATGGCTAATAGTATAAGTCCTCTGCCCATTTGTTGATCCAAAATGCAATACCTCGCATTTATCCAAATTGAACTCCATCTGCCATTGTATCAGAGATAATCGGAACTGCAGATGCTGGAGAATCCGAGATAACCAAGGAAAAGCTCCTGTGTGTCCTAGATAAGTATGTACCTGTCAGGCAGGGAGGAAGCTGTAGAGCGCGGGAGCCGTGGTTTACGAAGAAGGTGGAATCTCTGTTCAAGAGGAAGAAGAAGGCTTATGTTAGAATGAGATGTGAAGGCTCAGTTAGGGTGCTTGAGGGCTACGAGGTAGCCAGGAAAGACCTAAAGAGAGAGCTCAGAAGAGCCAGGAGGAGACATGAGAAGTTGTTGGCGGACAGGATCAGGGTAAATCCTAAGGCTTTCTATAGGTATTTAAGGAATAAAAGAATGACGAAAGTAAGCTTAGGGCCAATCAAGGATGGTAGTGGTAAGTTGTGTATAGAGTCAGAGGAGATAGGGGAAGCACTAAATGAATATTTTACAACAGTATTCACTCCGGAAAACGACAATGTTGTCGAGGAGAATACTGAGATGCAGGCTACTAGACTACGTGGGATTACTGCTCACAAGGAAGAGGTATTAGAAATCCTTCAGAAGGTGAAGATAGATAAGTCCCCTGGGCCGGATGGGATTTATCCTCGGATCCTCTGGGAAGCCAGGGAGGAGATTGCCGAGCCTTTGGCATTGATCTTTAACTCGTCATTGTCTACAGGAATAGTGCCAGATGACTGGAGGATAGCAAATGTGGTTCCCCTGTTCAAGAAGGGGAGTAGAGACAACCCTGGCAATTATAGACCAGTGAGCCTTACCTCAGTTGTTGGTAAAGTGTTGGAAAAGGTTATAGGGGATAGGATTTATAATCATCTAGAAAAGAATAAATTGGTTAGGGATAGTCAGCACAGTTTTGTGAAGGGTAGGTCATGCCTCACAAACATTATTGAGTTCTTTGAGAAGGTGACCAAACAAGTAGATGAGAGTAAACCGGTTGATGTGGTGTATATGGATTTCAGCAAGGCATTCGATAAGGTTCCCCACAATAGGCTATTGTGCAAAATGTGGAGGAATGGAATTGTGGGAGATGTAGCAGTTTGGATCAGAAATTGGCTAGCTGAAAGAAGACAGAGGGTGGTAGTTGATGGGAAATGTTCATCCTGGAGACAAGTTACTAGTGGTGTACCGCAAGGGTCGGTGTTGGGTCCACTGCTGTTTGTCATTTTTATAAATGACCTGGATGACGGCGTAGAGGGATGGGTTAGTAAATTTGCAGATGACACTAAGGTCGGTAGAGTTGTGGATAGTGACAAAGGATGCTGTAGGTTACAGAGAGACATAGATAAGCTGCAGAGCTGGGCTGAGAGGTGGCAAATGGAGTTTAATGCAGACAAGTGTGAGGTGATGCACTTTGGTAGGAGTAACCGGAAGGCAAAGTACTGGGCTAATGGTAAGATTCTTAGTAGTGTAGATGAGCAGAGAGATCTCGGTGTCCATGTACACAGATCATTGAAAGTTGCCACCCAGGTTGACAGGGCTGTTAAGAAGGCATACAGTGTTTTAGCTTTTATTAATAGAGGGATCAAGTTCTGGAACCAAGAGGTTATGCTGCAGCTGTACAAAACTCTGGTGCGGCCACACTTCGAGTATTGCATACGGTTCTGGTCACCGCATTATAAGAAGGATGTGGAAGCTTTGGAAAGGGTGCAGAGGAGATTTACTAGGATGTTGCCTGGTATGGAGCGAAGGTCTTACGAGGAAAGGCTGAGGGACTTGAGGCTGTTTTCATTAGAGAGAAGAAGGTTGAGAGGTGACTTAATTGAAACATATAAAATAATCAGAGGGTTAGATAGGGTGGATAGGGAGAGCCTTTTTCCTAGGATGGTGACAGCGAGCACGAGGGGGCATAGCTTTAAATTGAGGGGTGAAAGATATAGGACAGATGTCAGCGGTAGTTTCTTTACTCAGAGTAGTAAGGGAATGGAACGCTTTGCCTGCAACGGTAGTAGATTTGCCAACTCTGGGTACATTTAAGTCGTCATTGGATGAGCATGTGGACGTACATGGAATAGTGTAGGTTAGATGGGCTTGAGATTGGTATGACAGGTCGGCACAACATCGAGGGCCGAAGGGCCTGCACTGTGCTGTAATGTTCTATGTTATAACGAGTGTACAGCTGGATGAACACATAGGGACTCCCACCTCAAGCCGCACCCCCATTTCCTACCTACTATCCGCATCCTGCCCCTTGACCTCTCCGTCCTCCCGGACTGACCTATCCCCTCCCTACCTACACTCACCTCTACTGGCTCCATCCCCACCTCTTTAACTTGTTTGTCTCCTCTCCACCTATCTTCTCCTCTATCCATCTTCGATCCGCCTCCCCCTCTCTCCCTATTTATTTTGGAACCCTTTCCCCCTCCCCCATTTCTGATGAAGGGTCTAGGCCCAAAACGTCAGCTTTTCTGCTTCTAAGATGCTGCTTGGCCTGCTATGCTCATCTAGCTCTACACTTTGTTATCTCCATTTGCCATTGACCCATTTGATCAAGATCCCTTTGTATTCTTAGAAAACCTTCTTCATTGTCCAATATTGCCACCAATGAAACCAAATGTTTTTCTTCACAATCTATGGAAGAATGGGAAGTGGTCTATAAATAAGATGGATATGTGTATGAAAGAGATTCAAATCCATGGAAGTGAAATAGTTGCTGTTCAGAAGCAAAATTCTGAGTTAAACATTAACATTTTTCTTAATGTTAACGTTATAGCCTTTTTTAATTCTTACTGTATTTTTCTAACTTTTTCACCATTGCCCTGCCACAGCAGGGTGGGGAAAATTCTGCTGTACATACATGAGGAATGGCTGCATTGTAGACATTTTTAATCAACTTGTTCTGGAGTGTTGTTATAGACCTCTGAAATGGGTAGGATTTGAACCTGGACCTTCCGGCTCAGTTAGGGACGCTACCTCATGAGCTAATTGAGTATTCTCCTTTGTCGTGTGTTTATTGACCCTAGAATACATAAATAATCTGTGTCAGTTCCTCAGATTGTGTTGTTCCTTTGATGTGTAAAGCTTCTAAATATAAACTTGTCCATTTAATATAGTTTAAAAACAATTTCTGTCATTTTTTTCTGCTAGCTTTCAAGGGCACTGCGAAGTAATGGAATAGACTTCTGTCATTCACTGCCAGGGTTTTAGAAAAGATTATCCATCACTACCATGCAAATAGCAACTGAATTATTTCATTACTGTAATATCTGGTAAGTTTAGTACGAAAGATGGTAAGATAAGTGAGATAGCAGTTGCTTTACTGTCATATCAAAATGGAAATAGATATTCTGTACTTATGCTGAATTAGCTTTGAAGATTGAAGTGTTAAAAGCACCAGCTCTATAGAAGATTTGATAGGTAGGCATGACCTTATGATGGGGTGAGGAATGCCTAGTCTCTGGAGCAGGTGGCTTGATTGCTCCAATGGCCTTTTCTTGCTCCTTGCCGCTTGAGTTTTTAATTTCACATACCATTGTTCACAGTAAAGAATTGTGCTTGTATGCTTGGATTTTTCTAATGCTTAAGGTTCACATCTGGTCTGTGTGGAAGTGTAAACTCAGAATAAAAACCCTAAGTTTCGAATAAAAACAAATTTGCTGGAAAAGCTCTGCAGGTCTGGCAGAATCTGCAATGGGAAAAACAGAGTTAATGTTTCAGGTCCGATGACCCTTCCTAAGAACTCAGAAGTTTAGAATGTTCATCTTCTTTTTATTTTCTTTGGGGAGAATGACTTCATCTATTTTTCATTTAATTTCATCATATTCTGGACTATCATTCAGGACAAGCAGTTGTCTTGTCACTTTTTGTCTTGGCTGCTCAGTGCCAGCTATGAGAGGGTATCAAACATTGCTAAGGAAAAATGCTTCCTGTGACTGTCCCCTCACACCCCCGACCCAGTTCCCAGGATTGTACCTGGCCTTTGCTCAGCACATGATGAGTGAGATACCTGACATCAGAAATTTAGCAACATGGGAAGTTGGATATGTGAATCAGTGACCAGCCTCTCATTGCTGTTGTGTATTAATCTTTCACCTGAGTCAGATTCATTTATGGCATAGAAAGAGACTATTCAGCCCATTAAATCTATGCTGACGTCTAGTGGAATAACCCGAAGGTTGCGGGAACAGCATCTCATATTTCGCTTGGGAACCCTGCAGCCCAATGGTATTAATGTGGACTTCACAAGCTTCAAAATCCTGTTCCTCTGATGCTGCTTGGCCTGCTGTGTTCATTCAGCTCTACATCTTGTTTTCTCAGAATCTCTATCACCCTGCAAGTTTACTTTAGCTGGACTATTAAAAGTAATTTTCTCTGCTGTGGATGATTTTCCAACCATAAAAAGAAATGCCAGAAAATCATGCTTGAGACCTCTGATATCTGCTCCCAGCATGAGGTTCCCTGATTGAGTTGAAAAATTACCTCCAACCTGATTTTGAGAAAAATGTGCGACAAGAATTGTAAGAAATCAAAGTGCAATGTTGAGCATTGGTACGTGGTTGACTTGATGGTAGATATTGAGATTTCAGTGTTCTGAGCATGCTTGGAGAAAATGTTGGAAGGGGATATAAAGAGTGTTTTATTCACTGTTTGAAGATCAGTAAGTACTTATAGAATCTCACAGTACAGAAGAGGTTCTCCAACCCTTTGAATCTGCAGCAACTTAAAACTACACTGAATTTACACTACTGCCACTTTCCAGCACTTGGTCCATAGCGTTGAATGTAATAATGTTTCAAGCACTCATCCAAATACCTTTTTAAAGATTGTGAGGTGTCCTGCCTCAACTACTCTACTAGGCAATGCATTCCAGATTCAGGCCATCGCCTGGGTGAAAAATGTTTTCTTCAAATACCCTATAAACCTCATACCCTTCATCTTAAAATTAAGCCCCTTTATTATTGATTCTTCAGCTCAGGGGTACAGCTGCTTTGTGTTCACTCTGTCCATGTTCCTCGTAATATGATACACTTTAATCAGGTCTCCTGTCAACCTGCTATGCTGTAAAGGACGTAACTGAATTTATCCAGCCTCTGTCCATAAATATACTGCTCTATGCCAGGCAACATCCTGGTCAATCTCCTGTGCATCATCTCCAGCACCAACACGTCCTTGCTATAGTGCAGTTACGAGAATTGTGCACAGTGCTCCAGCTGTGCCCAAATCAAAGTTTTAAATTTTTAGGAGAGATGAGGTTGTAGACTTGTTTGCCAAACCAGTGTGTTTAGATTCGATTACCTACAGTGTGGAAACAGGCACTTCGGCCCAACAAGTCCACACCGCCGCTTGAAGCGTCCCACCCAGACCCGTCCCCCTATAACCCACATACCCCCTGAACACTATGGGCAATTTAGCATGGCCAATCCACCTACCCTGCACATCTTTGGACTGTGGGAGGAAAGCACAGCACCCGGAAGAAACCCATACAGACACAGGGAGAGTGTGCAAACTCCACACAGACAGTCACTCAAGGCTGGAATCGAACCCTTGTCCCTGGCGCTGTGAGGCTGTAGTGCTAACCACTGAACCACTGTGCCGTCTGTTTGATGGAAACGTTTTGTCACCCTGCTAGGCAATATTGTCAGTTTGCCTTTGATGAAGTGTTGTTGTTCTGTCCCACTTGTTGAGTCGCTTCGGTTTGCTGGAGTGGTTAGCATCACTTCCAGTTCTGTTTTTCAGTGGTTTATATTTAGTGTCCAGTCAAACTGACAATAAGAATACACGAACACCAACTAGCCACCAAGAGACATGACTGATTCTCACTGGTCCCAATACACACGGACAAAGAAGGACACAAGTTCAACTGTGACAATGCTCATAATAGCACAAGCCAAACAGAGACATGACAGGGATTTCCTGGAGGTTTGGCATTCCAACCTGAACTCCATTAACAAACACATTGAATTAGACCCTGTGAACAAACCACTGAGAAGTAATACCAACCACTCCAGCAAACCAAGGCATATAAATAACAAGGGGGACAGAACACCGACACTTCACCGGAGGTGCACTGATGATGTTACCTAGAAGGGTGACAAAACGTCTGCACTCAAACACACCGGCACCTGCTGAGCCTCATTTGCAACCCAAGCTACAAATCATCTCCACAAACTTTTGTTAGTTGAAATTTTACATTGAATTCACAATGCAAGTTAAACACCAATGGAAGCTTAGTGTAAATTGGGTGTGAAATTCTAAACTGACTTTGAATTGAGGCAAATGAGACTCCACTGTTGTTGTTTCTTTTCAGTCTGATTTCAGATCATACCAGATTACTGAATTTGGGCTACATTTGCACTGTAACTACAGATTTGGTGGTAAGTAGTAATAATGTTATAGTTTAAATGCACCCATACATAATTGTCTCCTCTTCTAGGTTTGCTGTTTGGTAACAGGTAGGATGTTTTGAAATAATATAAATGTTCTCTGACAACAGGTCAGAGAATCCTTTCCATTTGCAGTAGAACACTTTTTGAACAGACTGTCACTGCTTGTATTCTTTCTGAGTCATGTTGCATGCATGAAATAGGTACTTTGATTTTTCCATTATTATTACTGTTGTCATGTAAATAGCATCTGCACTGTATCTACTTTTAAGTCATAAATATTCATAAAGTACTCAGCATATATTTATATATTGCACTCTATAAAACTGCCAATGACAATTTGAAAATGTGAAAAAGGGAACTTTTTTTTACATTGGTTTATCTTGTATTATCAAGTATAATACAATTATTCTGAATTACAATTGTAATGGATCAAAATTTGGGGTAGAATTGCAGAGTGGATGATCAGGAGTCCTAAAATTTCTGGTGGTATAGGGTGTTACCCAGAGACTCTTAATTTCTTTTGAGTTGGAGAAGCAGGGTGGAAAGCTCTTAGAAACCACGGTGGCTCAGTGGTTAGCACTGCTGCCTTACAGCACCAGGGACCCGGATTTGATTCCAATCTTGGGCAACTGTCTGCGTGGAGTGTGCACATTTTTTCTCCCTGCATTTGCATGGGTTTCCTCTGGGTGCTCCGGTTTCCTCCCACAATCCAAAGATGTGCAAGTTAGGTGGATTGGCCAAGCTAAATTGCTCGTAGTGATCAGGGATGTGTAGGTTAGGTGGATTACGAAGGGCTTGGGCCTGGGTGGGATGCTCTGAGGGTCGGTGTGGACTTGTTGGATGGCCTGTTTCCACACTGTAGGGATTCTGTGATTTATGGATTCTGTGAAATCCCAATAAGCAGTTCGGTGACTTGACCTTTCACAGAACTTCACATATTGATTATTACAACTTTGGGTATATGTGGGAGAATGTGCCTGACCTATGCTGACAAATCCACCCATTATGTCATCAATAAGATCAGCAAAACCTACATTGACTGAGACTTATTTAGTTCCAGCAGTAAGGCTTATGAAGGCCCCAGAAAGTTTCTTCAGCAAATTAATGAGTGATTATCAGGAGTCCATCTGAGACAAAGATGAGATAATTGAACTTTCTTACTTGCTTAGGAATGGCTTTCAGCACCAGCCCTTGTGGGTTAAAAGTGTATTTCTTGAAAGATTTTATAGTGAGATTAAAATCAAAAATTAAATTTCATCAAGACTAAAACAGTAAATGTTCAATACACAAATACAGCCTCTTTAATTAAGCTTGAATTACATTTATACAGCAAAACCTACATTGACTGAGACTTATTTAGTTCCAGCAGTAAGGCTTATGAAGGCCCCAGAAAGTTTCTTCAGCAAATTAATGAGTGATTATCAGGAGTCCATCTGAGACAAAGATGAGATAATTGAACTTTCTTACTTGCTTAGGAATGGCTTTCAGCACCAGCCCTTGTGGGTTAAAAGTGTATTTCTTGAAAGATTTTATAGTGAGATTAAAATCAAAAATTAAATTTCATCAAGACTAAAACAGTAAATGTTCAATACACAAATACAGCCTCTTTAATTAAGCTTGAATTACATTTATACAGCAGGCCAGAGGAGCAGTCATAGAGACGACTTTCCCCCCAGAATATACTTAGTTCATAAAGTTTGTAACAGGATGTTGCAATTCGTGGGAGGCCATATATTGTTAGACCCTTAATCCAAAGGCCCAGGTAATGTTCTCAGGAGATAATGGGAACTGCAGATGCTGGAGAATTCCAAGATAATAAAATGTGAGGCTGGATGAACACAGCAGGCCAAGCAGCATCTTAGGAGCACAAAAGCTGACGTTTCGGGCCTAGACCCTTCATCAGAGAGCTCTCTGATGAAGGGTCTAGGCCCGAAACGTCAGCTTTTGTGCTCCTGAGATGCTGCTTGGCCTGCTGTGTTCATCCAGCCTCACATTTTATTATAATGTTCTGAGGACCTAGGTTTGAATCCTGCCATGGCAGATTGTGCAGTTTGAATTCAATAACTGTGAATGCATCGCCAATTGTCAGGATAAACCTATGTGGTTCACTAATGGCCTTGAGGGAAGGAAACTGCCTTCCTTACCTTGTCTGGCCTACATGTGACTCCAACAATGTGGTTGTTTCTTAACTGCCTTTTGGGCAATTGAGGATGGGCAAGAAATGCTGGCCTAGCTAGAGATACCCTTATCCCCTTACTAACAAAAATATAGTTCATGTGCAACAATACAAGTCAAATGGCTATTACTGTGCATGGCATTCTTGAGTGTCTCACTCAGTGAAAATGCAGTTTGCATCTAAATTTACATTACGTTTGAACATTTTTTAGTGCACAAAGGATGTCAGCCGCTACTATGTTCTAGATTATTAATCCAATGTCATTAGCATGACGACCATACTTCTCCTTAAGCTCATAGCCTTCTTCCCTCTTAAACTTGAAAGACTCTTTTGTTGTTCATTTTAAATATGTTTTATGGTAACATGTTTCTAATATCCACGTCATTCATCTAAGGTTTTTGTGCCACAGAAAATACTTTAAAAATTCCAGTGACGAAGTTACAGCATAAAAATATAGCAGTATCACTAATAAAGAATTTGCAAATGGCATACAGTGCCCAGGACACTAAGTAATATTAATATCAAATGCTGATGATAATTAGGGTTCAATTACAGGTTCAACTCCCTAGGTGTGATGGAGCAATGAGGGATGAGGCTCAGGCTCAGCTGGGAAGCCATGGCGCCCCATTGCATCCACCAATTTGTGAAGGAACCATCAACCATCCATGCAGCTTGATTGACTGCAAAAGTCACCATTGTGCCCATTTTGTTTAAGTATCCACAGTAGGTATAGTGAGGATCAGCACATTGCCTTTTACCACTACTTGAAAGAGTCAGCTAATATGATGCTTTAATTTTGTCCTGTCTACCTGTATTTCAATGGCAGTGACATAACTTTATGATTTTCTTAAAGCACAAGGCAATGTATGTGTATAGCAAGTCTACTAACAAACCAATAGCTACCTAGAGAGGAGGAACTATTTCATCAGCATGTAAGAAATATGTGATATCTGGAAAATAATGCATTCAGTGCCTGTCCCTAGGGAATGTGTTTGAAACCTTCAATGAGAGGAAATAAAATGATGCACAGTTCTTTTGAAGGAGAATGAAGGATGTATACTGGCTGTTTGGAAATCTCCACGATTACTATAACTCGCACAACATCTGCAAAATAGAAAACTACACAACCGGTCAGATAAGCATACAGACAGTCTTTGAGTAGATGGTTGGCTGTTAAAGCAACCTTTCAGATACTTTGTCCTGCAAAGTGACCTCAGTATACGAACTAGAAGATGACTTCCTCGCCGAACAGTAGTTGTTTAAAAACTCTAATTCTATGTTGTTTACAGCATGGAAAGAGACCCATCAGTTCACTGAGTCTGCACTGTCATCAAACATCTATATACTGATCCTACTTTCGAGCATTTGACGTTGATCTTTGTTTGCTGCGGCATTTCAAGTGCTCATTTAAATTATCTCTTCTATGTCTTGAGAGTTCCAACTCTACCGCTGTTAAAGGAAGTGAGTTCCAGATGTCTACAACTCTCTGGCTAAACATATTCTCCTTGAAATCCCTTTTTATACATCCTGCTCTCTAGCTTAAAACTGTGCTCCCTGGTTACTGACTCCTCTACCAACGGAAAAGGCTACCTCCCCTCTACCCTAACTATGCCCTTCAGAACTTTGCACACCACAGTGCCCCACTCAGCCTCTCTGCTTCAAGGAAAATCCAAGCCTTTTCAGTCTGTATTCATTGCTGAATCACTCATGCCCTGGCAAATTCTGGTGAATCTCCTCTGCACCCTCTCTAGTGCAATCACATTCTTCCTGTGGTGTCGTGACCAGAACTCCACACAGTCCTGCAGCTGTGTCCTAAGTTATATACAGTTTCAGCATAATCTCCTTGCCTTTGTATTCAATGTCTTGCATAAGCAGCCATAAATTATCCCAAGAGGAGGCCTCTTAAAATATTACTTGTCATCAGTTTTGCAGAATAAATATAACCAGTGTTTTTGTAGATGATTTTTAAAAAATTCAGAAAAAATCTGAGGAACTATACATATTAACTTCTGAATTAACCAATTTCATTGATTTGATAGAGGTTTACAAAATGATCAGAGGTATAGATAGAGTAGACCCCCAAAGACTACTTCGTAGGGTAGAGGTAGCTTTTCGAGGGGACATAGTTTTAAAGTGAAAGGAGGTGGATATCGGGGAGAATTAACAGGTAGATTCTTTACTCCAAGAGTGTTGGCTCACGGAATGCAATCCTGGAGAGGGTAGTGGAGTCGGCCTCATTAGCAGCATATTAGATAGGCATATGGATGATAGTATAAGGTAGCGGTGGAGGTTAGATAGACCTTAGATTCAGGGTAAAAGTTCAGCACAACATCGTGGGCCAAAGGGCCTGTACTGTGTACTGTTCTGTGTTCTATGTTCAGCTGGAGTTGTACATACAGAAGCCTCCAGAGTCTATTGAGGATGTTGTTGCCAGATGCCACAGTGAAGTGTTTAAGTCTGATTCTGCAGAAAGAGAACTTGCAGTGAGCCTGATTAGGTTGGCAATTGTCTCTACTTCAGTCAGAGTCTTCAGGAAAGATGATCTGGGCAAGTGAAAAAGCCCCATTCCTCCTTTGCTGGAAGATGGGTACTGGCATGAAACCGTAGTGGCAGGCCCATATCAGTTACATGCTTTGGGTCCAGATAAGACTTGTTATAGTCTATAAAGTGCAAAACAGCCAATTAGATCTGTCATAGGTGCAGTTTGTCACAGCTGTGAAGTGGTTGTCGTACATTTCTTCACATCTTCAAAGCACCTGGCTTTAAAGATGATTAAGCACATGCATAAAAATATGTTTTCTAAAGCCAACATGACCCAAGTGACAAGCAAGGTGGTAAAACACCATAATGCTGGTAGAATGGAAAGCCTTCCAAATTCACATGTGCATGTCATCAAAGTGGCAAACAACCTGTGGAGGATGACCAAGTCTTTCACATTGTTAACTCCTTGCACCATGTAGATGATATAAGATGAGCAATATGCAGTGTCACCAAAACAAATGTTTGAAAGCCAAAACTGATATAGGAGCTACTGCCAATATATTACCAGTGCACGTCTAAAAGAAATGTACCCCAACAAGTGACACTGTGATATTATCCTACAAGAGACTATCTCTCAAACAGATCATCATTTCTATGCATCATAATTCCATGCAGTGACACAATCATACTGCCGTACCAATATGCATATTCAGCTTGGATTCCTGAAATTTTCTACCTGCTATGTACAAGTAGTCCAGCAGTGGCAAGACCACCTGTGAGCACATTTCAGAATTGTGACCATTTCATGAGATTCAAACTACATCCAAGGTAGCGAGAATGGAAGAACCACAGGACTTTCCTCTTCAAATGCAGAGGGGAATGAGACAGATGCAGCACCAGCAAGCTGGTGGAGCATAATCATGCAGCAGAAAGACAGTGCAATTCAGAAATTCAGTCACAAATCCCTAGATACCAGCAAAGTTTCCTTTTAAAATTCGTGGGACATGTGTGTTACTGACTGGCTAACATTTATTTTCTGTCTCTTGTTACTGTTGAGAAGTTGGTGGTGAGCTGCATTCTTGGACTGCTGCAGACCGCATCCTGTAGGTTGACACACAATGGCCTTAGCAGGGGAATTACAGGATTTTGATGCAGTGACGGTGAAGGAATGGTGACATATTTCCTAATTGGCTTGGAGGGGAGTTAGTGTTTTTAAGATGCGTGATCAGCCCAGATTGTGTGGAGTTGTTACCAGTTGTGGTGCTATATTGCAAAAGAATAGAAGCCAGGTTAGAACAATGTAAAATGCACAAATGGTGTACACAAGGAGTGACGAAGAAAACTCTGATGATCACTGATCATTGTGTTGCAGCAACTAACAGCAAGAAACCAAGTTGTCAACCAAGAGCAACCAAAAATAGTACATACTTCTGTAGATAAGTATTTGATTGCCAGATCAGGACATGCCAATACTGCAAAGCATTGTATCAAAGTTTGAATTATTAATCTTGTTAACTATATATTTTTACATATCTGCATCATTATTGAATTGACAACACATGCCAAGTATTATGCTGTGTATCTCTTTGGGATGTATTTGGGAAAATCGATGTTACATCTTGCAGCAGATATGTGACGTACCTTTAAGGGACGATGTCACCACCATGTCATGACATGTGATGTCATGGTATAAAGCTCTCAGTCTCCATCTTACTGAGCACTGACTTCCTGCAGCGTGAAATGCGGATGGAAGTGTGCAGCTGCACATCCAAATTGCTAAACTTGAGCCTAGAGACACACGTGCCTGTGATTACTGAATACATATGTAAATACTAAGAATTATAATAAATGTTAACTGAACTCTTCAATGTTATGTGGCCCATGCATTTTATTTATGTTACAGTAGCTAACATAAGTATCATAGTGTTCTTGTAGCAGATCATCAGCTATCACAGCGCCTCACATCAGAAGTAGCAGGAACATGGGTGTTTGCACACTCAAGCATTTTTTGTGAGATTATAAGCTATTCCTTTTAGGTGTTGCATACTGTATAAGATTATAATAGTTTGAATGGGTTAATGCTAAGACTGTCTTAACTACCACCCACTGAGATGATATCATATGGACTTGGGTGGTGAAGGGGGCAGAACAGGTCAGGATCTCAATAGTCTGGGTAACAGTATTTGTCATATTCAAGTAACATGTACATAGATGCTATCATGTAATAAACAATATCTGGTTTAAGACACAAAGCTCTTCTCATTAGGCTGCCATATGGTTTTCCCCGATTGCACTGAACCAAACAGTTAATTAGCTGGTGGAAACAGGATGGTGATAGCAAATCAACCAGTCACTTCAGAGAGCATGACAAGCAGTACTGAAAATTCATCTTAACGTCACTGCAGTTTTACACTAAACAACATTACAGGTATATATAAGTTGATCAGGATAAAGTTTTATGATAGGGAACAAAACAGTTGCAGGAGATATCAGCCTGAATTCTCCTTGCACTGTGGAGGTGGCCTTTTGGAAATTTTCCCAGAGGTAGTGAGATGTGCCTGCTGTCACCACACTGGGTGTAACTAACAAGGTGCTTAGAAGAATCATAAGTCTATAGTTGTGCACCACAATTAAATTTTATGGTGACACATGGGTTCTGCGTCACGTCGAGAGCCCTGTAATTCATTACGGACAGCCTTACAGCTGTAGATTACAAGGACATTGGAGGGTGATGTTTAATCTGTTAACACCAGTGGCAAGGCTGAAACTAGCCCAAAAGTATACTTGCGGAAGAGACGGATGGTAGCCCCAGACCTTGTATTAAAAATTCTTTTGGATTCTTTCAATTGTGCTCCACTTTGAGCCCATTTTCTTTATTTGCCTCAGCACGCTTACCTTTCTGTTCTGAGGCTGTTGGTAGGCCAAATCTATCAATTCTCTCACTGGGCAATCCACTGCCCTTAATTGGATATTGAGTGCCTGTTAATTGGTCACATCTTGTATATTGTACCGTGTGATTCATCTCCAACATGAGTAGGATTGAGATCCACAAATGGTCCCGTGTGCCTGAAAACATTTAAAGAAAATTCTTGCCATCTATTCTAAAAGAATATCTGTCATAATTAAGTGTTTGTCATATAGATTTCTGGTTGTTGAGGAGGGTAGAAGCCAGTTTTTATGGTAAGTTAGTTGACAAAATGCCTCAAATTAAACATGAGTATGGTATACTGTATAAATTAAAATGCCATTGGTTCTGTTGGCAACAATAATTCAGGTGAACTAGATTTTACCACTACAAGCTGATGTAATGAGAGAAAAGAGCATTTGGTTTAAAATTGCTTTTATATGACTGATCCTTTGACTTAGTTCCAAACAATCAAGTAGGGGTTTTTGATTTGTTAAATGCAAAGATGATAATGATTTTTTGATCTTGTTGCCTTGACTGAGACGAGAGGTGAGGATGGTGTGTTCTCTCAATTTTGTAATGCTGTATTAATTAGACACTTTCTTCCCTCATTTGGTTCTTTGTTGTAACATCAATGACTTTAGAAAGGTAATTTTACATAACTGTTCATTTTTCCCAAAGTTTGTCAGTCACCAGTTACAGAAGCATTGAATTTTGCTTGTTGTAGCTGGGGTGCTAATGATGATGTAGTGGCTGGGGCCAATTGTTGTGCAGGGCAGATACTCTAGAACTCCTGAGAGAGTTTTGCCTCTGACTTCAGAGTACCATTAGCCATATTTTGATTCTTGGGAATAATATTTTCAAGCCACTATACTTGTAATGAAAATTGTTAGAATTTCTTACAAAGTCAGTCCACTTCTTTCTTCTTTAACATCTTGTAACAATACTTTGCAAACTAGGTGGTCAGATAATAAAGTTGTAAATACATTCAAGTGAGCTTTGTGAACAGCAATATTTATCATACCTTAGTGACACCAGAACAGGTTATCTACTTGCTTCACACTTCACAGTTTTGTGTAAAAGCAACTTCTGTTTAACTATATGAGAATATAAAGCTTGTTGCCTTGTTCCAAGTTAGTTGAAGTACATATCAAATTATTAGCAAGTATTGCAATAAATTTGCCCTGACGAGTATTCTGGAAGAAACAGCAGTAAGAACTGCAATTTTGTGATTCATCAGTGGTAGTCTTGACAAAAAACAAAAAAACAGTACAGCTTAGAAACAGACATTCAGCCCATTAAGACTGCATTGGCACGTGATGACTTTGTAAACTAAAAACCTTGTGCCTCAATGTGGTCCGTATCCCTTTATTCCCTCCCTATTCATATATGAATACTTCTATTTCTGCCTCCCCCACCTCCTTTGGCAGTGCATTCCAGGCACTTACCACACTGAGTTAAAAAAAAGACTTGCCACTCACATCTCCTTTAAACTCTTCCCCCTTTACCTTAAACCTATATCATCTAGTAATTGAGGCTTCTAACCTGGGAAAAAGACTCTGACTATCCATGCTTCTCATAATATTGTAAATTTCTATCTGGTTGCCCCGTCATTTTTCAACATTCAAGTAAAAACAAGTTAAAGTTTGTCCAATTTATGCTCCTAGCTAATACCTGCCAAGCTAGGCAACATGCTGGTAAACCATTTCTGTACCCTTTCCACAGTTTCCACATCCTTCTGGTAGTGTGGTGACCACAACTATGCACGGTATTCCAAATGTGGCCTAAGTAAAGTTCTATGCAGCTTCAAAATGACTTGCCAACTAAGCCAATTCTTTTCATTTTTCTAGCTCACTTCAGATCCACGTGACATCACCTTTCGTGTCAACCTGCTGTGAGAAACCTTGTCGAAAGTATGGACTTATTTGAGATAGGCAGCATGGCAATGTCACAGCCTTGCCAAAGACCTTGCTGAAGTCCATACAGACAACATCTACTACTTTACCCTCATCAATTATCTTTGTCATTTTCTCAAAAAGCTCAACCAAGTTTGTGAATCATGCCCTTCTCTGCACGAAGCTATGCTGCCTATCACTAATAAGTCCACATTTTTTCAAATGTTAATAAATCCTTTCCCAAAGCATCTTGTCCAATAATTTCCCTATCATTGACGTAAAGCTCATGAGCTTTTAATTTCCCAGATTATTCTTGCTGCCCTTCTTAACCAAAAGAATAAAGTTGGCTAATCTCCAGTCCACTGGGACCTTTCCAATCACTAAAGAGGATTTGATTTATTACTGTCACGTACACCAACATACAGTCTTGTCTTAAATGCTTTACGGTCAGATTGTACTATACAAGTGCATCAGGATGAAAGATCACAGCAGGATGCAATGTTACAGCTGCCAAGAAGTTGCAGAGAGAGATCAGCATTAGCATTTAAAACGTCCATTCAAAAGTCTGATAACAGCAGGGAAGAAGCTGTTCTTGAATCTGTTCGTATGTGTATTCAAAGTTTTATATTTTCCGCCTGATAGATGAAGGTGAAAGAGAGGAGAACCAGAGAGGGAGGGGTCTTTGATTTTGTTGGTTGCTTGCTTAATGCAACGGGAAGTATAGATGAAGTAATTCAATGGGAGTCTGGTTTCTGTAATGGACTGGGCTGTGTTCAGAATTCTCTGTAGCTTCTTCTGGTTTTGAGAAGAGCAGTTGCCATACCATACCATGATGCATCCAGATAGGATGCTTTCTATGGTGCATCTGTAAAAAATTTGTAAGATTCTTTGTGGAAATGTTGAATTTCCTTAGCCTCCTGAGGAAGTAGAAGTGTTGTAGGGCTTTCTTGATTGTAGAGTCAGTTTGGGTTGACTAGGACAGATTGTTGGTGATCCTCACTCCCAGGAATTTGACGCTTTCAACCATCTCTACCTCAACACCTTTGAAGCAGACAGGGGCTTGCCCTCCTGTCCACCTCACCTGCCTCCCTCAGCATTCTGGATTAGATCCCATTAGGTCCTAGGGACTTGTCTACCTTAATGCCTTTCAATAGACAATAGGTGCAGGAGTAGGCCATTCAGCCCTTCGAGCCAGCACCACCATTCATTATGATCATGGCTGATCATCCACAATCAGTATCCTTATCCCCATAACACTTGATTCCACTATCATTAAGAGCTCTATCTATCTCTTTCTTGAAACTATCCAGAGACTTGGCCTACACTGCCTTCTGGGGCAGAGCATTCCATATATCCACCACTCTCTGGGTGAAGAAGTTTCTCCTCAACTCTGTTCTAAATGGCCTACCTCTTATTTTTAAACTGTGTCCGCTGGTTCTGGACTCCCCCAACAACGGAAACATACTTCCTGCGTCCAGATTGTCCAATCCCTTAATAATCTTATACGTCTCAATCTGATCCCCTCTCATCCTCCTAAACTCAAGCGTATACAAGCCCAGTCACTCCAATCTTTAAAACAGTCAACACTACCATCTTTCTTTATATCGACGTGTCCTATTATATTGACGTACCCTCTCAAGACTCACCATCCACAATATCCTTTTCCTTTGTGAGTACCAATGCAAAGGATTCATGAAGGACCGTACCCATTTCCTTCAGTTGCGTGCATACATTCCTTCCTTTGTCCTTGATTGGACCTAGCGTTTGCTCATAATTTACATATAAAATGCTTTGGAATTTACTGTAATCATGTTGTCAAGGGCTTTCATGGTCCCTTTTAGCCCTCCTCACTCCTTGTTTGCAGTCTTTCCTGCTGTCTTTGTATTCTTCAACTACTATGTCTATCTTCTGTTTCCTAATACTTAGGTCTGCCTCCTTTTTCTTTTTGATTAAGCTCTCAATTTCTCTTGTCATCCAAGGTTCCCGGATCTTATCATCCTTATCCTTCATTTTCACAGGACCCGAGCTTGAGTCAATTGCCTTTTAAAAGGTTCCCACGTGGCAGATGTGGATTTACCCTCAAACAACTGCCCCAGGTCTATGTTCCCAATTTCTGCCTAACATTGTAGTAGTTAACCTTTCTCCAGTTCAGTGCTTTCACCTGATGACTACTCTTATCTTTATCCATAAGTAACTTAAAAGTTACAGAATTATGGTTACTGTTCCCGAAATGCCCCCTCACTGAAACTTCGATCACCTGCTAGGCTTATTCCCCAATACCAGGTCCAGTATGGCCCCTTTCCTAATTGGACTGTTTACATACTATTTCAAAAAACTGTCATGGACACACCTAATAAGCTCCTCATCATCCAGGTCTCTGTAAGTTCCAGTCAATATTGGGGAAGTTAAAATCACCCACTGTAACAACCGTGTTGTTTTTACATTTTTCCATATTAACATGTAATTTCTCTGGCTGTCAACAACAAAAGTCCCATTCACAAGAAGTAAAAAACATATACTGGTAATCGTGCTCTTGGATTGCAGTTTGGCCTTCAGTTGTGGGATTTAATAAAATTCAGCGAATTTTGCGTGGAAACCAAAGTTAAAGATCCCTTTTTGTTTGTATTCTGGTTTCTGCACTGGGAAAACACCAAGTTCTGTTACCTTTATACTGTTTCTATCTTACCAAGAATTTGGAGAAAATGAAAGGCTGAAAAACATGTATGAAGTTCTCTGCATCCCATTACAAGAAGGATATAATCAAGATTTGCTGGCTATTACCAGGAATAATGCATTGAGAAAAGACTTGTAAAATTGGAGATTTTTATATCACAGAAGGGATATTTTGGAGAAAAATATGATGGAAGTTTTTTAAGAGTATGAAGACTGGTAAAAATTCAAAGATTGCTTCTACTTGTTTATGATAACTGTTGCATCGTATTGACTCCACATTATCACAGGAACAATTTATGTGTAAGCATTAATAAAAATAAGTGGCCTGACTTTAACCTGGGCCGGGCAGTTGGAGTTTGTGGAGGTGGTGTTCGTCCAGTCATAGGTCTGTTTCCGTGCTGTATGACTCTGTCAGTCCAACCAGCTCATGCTGAACATAATCCCAAATTAAACTAGTCCTACCTACCTGTTCCTGGCCCATATCCCTCCAAATGTTTCCTATTCATTTACCTAACCAAAAGTCTTTTAAACGTTGTAATTGAACCCGCATCCACCACTTCCCAAGGAAGATCATTCCACATATGAACCCACCTCTGGGGGTTAACAAAGTGTGGAGCTGGATGAACACAGCAGGCCAAGCAGCATCTTAGGAGCACAAAAGCTGACGTTTCAGACCTAGACCCTGTGGGTTCATGTCTTTTTTAAAT
The DNA here is from genome assembly GCF_030684315.1 of Stegostoma tigrinum. Classification (NCBI taxonomy): domain Eukaryota; kingdom Metazoa; phylum Chordata; class Chondrichthyes; order Orectolobiformes; family Stegostomatidae; genus Stegostoma; species Stegostoma tigrinum. The sequence continues at coordinate 89,114,941 of NC_081359.1, read as the reverse complement.
CTCTCTCGTCTCACCTTAAAAATGTGCCCCCTAGTCTTTGAAATTGCCCATCCTAGTGAAAAGACAACTTGCTATTAACTTTAGCTCTCATTATTTTGTAAACTATTATCAGATTGCCTCTCAACCTCCTACACTCCAGTGGAAAAAAGTCCCAGCCTATCCAGCATTTCTTTATAACCCAAACCTTCCATACCCGTCAATATCCTGGTAAATATCTTCTGAACCCTCTCCAGTTTGATAATATCCTGTCTAGTTCTGGTTGCCCAGTTATAGACACAGTAATCCAGATGAGGCCTCACCAATGTCCTGTACAATCTCAATGTAATACCTCAGCTCCGATACTCAAAGGACTGACCAATGAAGGTGAGTTTCCCAAATGCCTTTTTAATCACCCTGTCTACATGTGATACAAACTTCAAAGAACTATGTACCTGCGTCCCTCGGTCCCTCTGTTCTACAACATTACTCAAGACTCCACCATCAATTGTGCAAGTCCAACTCTTGTTTGTTGTACCAAAATGCAATACCTCACTGAACTCCAAGACTGAACTCCAACTGCCATTTTTCAGCGCATTGACCTATTTGATCAAAATCCCTTTGCAATCTTAGAAAACCTTCTTCACTGTCTACTATACCACCTAAACCATGCCTTCTATATTGTCATCCAAATCACTTGTATAAATGACAAACAAAAGAAGACCAAAAATCGATCCCCATGGAATACCAGTCTGAAAAACAACCCTCCACCACCACACTGTCTCCAGCCGTTAAGCCAATTATATATCCAATTGGCAAGCTCATCTTGAATCCCATATGACCTAACTTTATTAAGTAGTCTACCATGTGGAACCTTGTCAAAGGCTTTACTAATATCCAAATAAACAACATCTACTGCTTTGTCATTATCAATCTTCTTGGTAACTTCCTCAAAAAACTCAAAACGCATTTGTGTGACATGATTTTCCTCACACAAAACTATCCTAATCTATTTATGCTTCTCTAAATGTCTATAAATCCTATCTTTTATAATCACCTTCAACAATTTACCCACAACCAAAGTCAGACTCTCAAGTCTACAGTTCCCCTGTATCTCCTAGCAACCTTTCTTAAACAAAGATACAGCATTAACCACCCTCTAGTCATCAGGCACCCCACCCATAGTTTTAGATGATGCAAATATTTCTTCAGAGGGTTTCACAATTTCCTCCCTAATATCCTGGGATTCGTTAGATCAGGTCCTAAAGATTTATCCATCTTTATATTCTGTAAGACCTCCCAAACTTCCACTTCTGTAGGGTGAACTCCTTTTAAAACATCGAGATTTACGTCTCTGCATTCTCTAGACTCTATTTATTTCTCCACAGTAAAAACTGACATAAAATATTCATTTAATATCGCTCCCATTTCCTGGGTGGATGGGGTGGGGGTTCAACACAAAGATGACCTCTTACCCCTCTCGTTACCCTCTTGCTCTTAATGTATTTGTAGACTGTCTTTGGATTATCCCTTAATCTTATCTGCCAATGCTATCTCATGTCGCCTTTTTGCCTTCCTGATTTCTTTCTTAAGAATGCCCCTATGTTCTTGGTATTGATTTGAGAGATTCAATTGAACCAAGTTGTCTATAATCTAAAGTAAGATTCTGTTTTATTCTTGACTAGAACCTTAATATCTTTATTCATTCATTATTCCTTAATCTTATCATCCTTACCCTTCACTCTAGCAGAAACATAATGCCTCTGAACTCTTGTCATCACACTCTTGACCACCTCTTGTTAGACATCCTTTTACCTGCAAACAATCTACTCCAGTCAAATTTTGAAAGTTCTTATCTCATACCATGAAAATTTGCCTTGCTCCAATTAAAACCCTTCACTTTTATGGAAGGCTTATCCTTTTCTGTATCCATTTTGAAACCAATAGAATTATGATTGTTAGACCCAAAGTGTTCCCCCACTTTTATTTCAGTCATTTGCCCTGCCTTATTGCCCAAATGAAGGTCTGGTTTTGCTCCTTCTCCAGTAGGAGCATCTACATATTGAAAAACAAAATTTTCTTGAACGCTTTTCTTTGGAGCATTAGGATATTTTGACTCTTGAGGCCTCACTTGAGTGCTTGGATGTGGCAGAAATGAGAGCACCATTGCTGGACAACAATGGGAATGAAGTTATAACAACAGTTATAACCAGGCTTTTTAAACCTGCAGAATTCCATGCCCTAAGATGTTGTCGAGAATTTTGGAAGCTCAAAGAATTGGCAGAGTTCTGCTGCTATTAATTAAAATTCTACCTTTTTATCGACCTTTTAAAGAGAGATTTAATTTCCCCCACCATCCAAAATGAATGGTGCAGATGCAGGGAGGGCCAAGGTGGCTGATTAGGACAATGCCACTATTCTTGCTGCCATCTATTACTTACTTGAAGTCAGGTACATGAAGGCGAGTCATCCTTTAGAGCACAAGCCTAATTTAAAAGATGATGTCTGACCTTAATGGCGTTATTGGGTGCAAATGCTGCCATGAACATGAACAAAGAAAAGAACAGCCCTTCAAGATAAACTGTCCAAAATCACCCAAATCAATGACATGGACAAACATCTTGGACCAACCACTTACAGACACTGAGAAGACCGTCCTAGCATGTGGACTGAATTATAACTACAGAGACATCAAAAAGACCGACTGCCTTGCTGCACTGGAATTAACACTAAAGAGCAATGGATCATCAGACAGATGATAGTCCCAACCAACACTGAGCGAAAAAGCGAAGTGTAATACATTCAACACGGAAGAGAGGAAAGCCCTGGAATGACTCAAGAAAGACAAGAACATTGTAATCCTGCCAGTGGATCAAGGATGCATGACAGTAATCCTCAAATAGAACCCAATACATTGAGAAAGTTAACGCACTACTAGCAGATACCAACACCTGCCAACAGATGGCGATAGATCCGACACCACAGTTAGGGAACTGGATCGCACGACCCTGAAGAAATTACACTACTCAGGAGACATCAGCAAGACAGACTACCTAAAAGTAAAGCCAGAGGGATCCAACACACCCCAATTCTGCAAACTCCTTCAGGTACACAAACGAGGGGTCCCCCTCAGATTCATTGTTTCACTGCCAAGTACACCAACATTGACTTGCCAAAGAATTACAGTAGAAATCGAAATACTTAGTGGACAACACTACCCACTCCATCTTCCAAGAATCCATAACATCATCAAGGACACCAGGGTAGAAGAGGATGAGACAATGATATCCTTCAACGTAACAGCACTACTTACATCCATAAACATCGACCTAGCGAAAGAAACAATTACCATACTGCTGGACGAATCATGTAATCAGGCAACTCGGGTCACCAGCAAAATCAATAAGGACACCACCATGAAACCCACTTCATCAGCCACTTCGACAAATCAACGAAACACCAATGAATCCTCGATATCAGGACTGATGGCCGAAGCAGTAATGCAAAGGTTAGAATGGACAGCGCTCCCCACTGTACAACCCAAACTTTGGATCCAATATGTAGATGACACCTTTGTGATTATTAAACACACAAAACTAGAAGAAACCCACCAACACACAAACAACATCCTTATTGGAATAAAATTCACGAAAGAAGAAGTGAACAACAACATAATGGGGGAAAAACAAGGGGGAGCTCCAGACTAGGATATAGAAAGACCACACATATGGATCAAATACTCAGTTACACTAGTAACCACCCCAACACCCACCAATGGAGCTGCGTCAGGACACTATTTAAATTAATCACAACACGTTGCAGCAACCCTGAACTACACAAAGCAGAACAGGAGCACCTACACAGAGTCTTCAAAAGAAATGGATACCTAAAAATCACGATCTGCCGTTACCTCTGAGACAGACCACAACAGGAAGACATAACATGACCAGACACACTAGTCACCCTACCATACATCAAGGACATTTCAGAGATGACCACAAGACTACTCAGACCCCTAGGTATCAGAGTAGCCCACAAACTGACAACCACCTTATGACAGCTATTGATGAGTGTAAAAGGATCCCATACCCAAAACCAGCAAAAATTGGGTTATATACAAAATACCATGCAAGCACTGTGAGAAACACTACATAGGCCAATCCGGAAGAAAATTGACCATACGAATAAGTGAGCCCCAAGAGACATGACCAGCTCTCACTTGTCTCACTACACGTGGACAAGAGACACGAATTCGACTGGGACAACACATCAATTGGACAAGCCAAACAGAGAGACACCAGGGAATTCCTGGAGGCCTGGTATTCCAACTGGAACTCCATCAACAAACACATTGAATTAAACCCTGTGTAAACCACTGAGAAACAAAACCAGAAGTGATACCAACCACCCTAGTAAACCAAGGCAAATAAATAACAAGCAGGACAGCACACAGACACTTCACCAGAGGCACACTGACAATGTTACCTAGCAGGGTGATGAAACATTTGCAACCAGTTCCACCAGCTTGGCGAGCATGTCTACAACCACACTTGCTGTTTTAATGATGGTAAGAGGCAAGACCTACGGAGTCCTTCCAACTGTTCCAACATCTGTTGATCTGATTAAACCCTCATTTGTAACTTTCTCTGTGACTATTCTGGTCACCCATCTATCCTCCACCATCTGAACCCAAATTGATAAAATTGCCATCTGTTTCGTATCCCATCCCAACACCTAGTCTGCCATCACTTTGATGATTGCTGACCTGCAATGATCCCTCATACTCAAACTCTTCAACTTTAAAGTTCTCATTTGTGTTTAAATTTCTTAATAGCCTTATCCTTCTCAACATTTTGGAACACAGCAACAACCAGATACAGTATCTTTCTGAACTGCTCTTTTCTTGGGCTTTTCTGCCTTTTGTACATTGCTTTCCCTTCACCCGACTCTTAGGGCTTCAGTTATCAGTTTCAACCCGCGTTTGAAATTCTCTACCTAAACCACTCTTCTGTCTAGCTCCCTTAATTGCTTCCTTAAAACTCATCTGTTTCTTTGGGTATTTGATGTCCCTTCTAATATTAATACCTTTGGCTTTGTATTCATTTTCCCTTTCCTCTTCAGTGCAGCACCATGAAAGGTGCCACATAAATGCAAATTATTATATGTTTCCAATGCAAACACTATTGAGATTACCACACTTTCCTTTTAGACTCAAAGCTACACTCACATTGTTTTCACCCAGCAGGTCAATCTGCAGACTGCCAGAAAGGAAGAGGCTAAAATGTAAAGTGGAAAACTTTGTTGAGCCAAGAAAAACATGTGCTTCCCCAAGCCCTACCAGTTATGTTACTGCCTCCCCTTTCCTGGACCTAGGACACTGATCTTTCTACAAGACCTCCCCAAAGCCTGTAATTTACCAGAAAACCGATTTGTGGCAGCTGACAACCATTTTGAGCTGCATCCAGGCAGCAAATAAATTGTGATATTGAGATGAGCTGCAGTGTTTTATTTATAGTTTTTAGACTTGTTTCAGTCACTTCGTGTAGAAACATGATCTGAATTAAATTCCACGTCAGGATGTCTCTTTTGGCTCCATTATAGTGTTGATCCCTTTGGGTTAGAAGATTATGGTTATAGGCCTATCCTCAAGATAGAGCAAATTTCTTAAGTTGATAGTTGCAGGTTCATTTCTTTTGGATGAGACATTAATTCGAGTCCATTCTGCCATCTTATGTGGATGTGGAAATTTGTATTAGAAGGAAAGCACATGTTTCTGGGTATACTGCATTGATCAAATACTTACTTCTCCACAAACACCACCAAAAACAGCTTTACCTAATTGCTGTTTGAGACCTTAAAGTGAGAACACTGGCTGTGTTTTTTGTCTAGCGACAATAGTGACAATTCTTTTTCAAACTTTTTCAAAATGTAATGAATGTGTATTGCTTTAGAATGTTCCAAAATGTATAATGTAACGGCATAATTGTTTTCTTTAGTTCATGTGACATTTTTATAATACAGAAAATGTGAAAAGCAACTTTTGAAGTCAATGCCATAACCACTGTACATGTAGCAGTTGGACTCTGGTGCTTTTTGATTATATCTTCTCACATGTACCTGTACATATAATCCTCTGATTTTCCTCTGAAAATTAATTCTTTGTTGTGGTGCAATACAAGGAGCCATGTTATGGTGTTCAGCTTAATGATCGTACGTGGTTTTCGATTATCATGATAAGGAAAAAAAAAGATGGTTTCCACTTTATATTGTGGTGTATCAGCATATGACACCTCCATGACAGAGAAGCGTTATGACACTGGAAAGTAGAATTTGAAAAGAAGTTCTTAATCATACAGCTGCATACTTTAATATGAACAACATTTTCCTGTAAATTACAAATGCAATGGCATTTTAGTTCTACTGAACTAGTCATCAAAGCAAATTAAAGTGTTTTGGTTTCTATGTTATGGCATCTGCCTATTAAGGCAGGTTATACACAAATGTGATAAGTCAGTTGTCTGGTTCTTCTGTCTCTTCCTGCACCACCCCCTATTCCTGTTATTTAATGTTTCCTGTTCTACATATTTAATCGAAATATGGGTGTTAACCATGCCTTGAATAAAGACAGAAAATACTTTATAATGCTTTAATCATGGCCTCAGCATGCCTCAAAGCACTTCACAAAAAATTGCAGTACCTGTTGTTATAAAAAGATATAGAAAATTCCATTTGTACATAGGAATGTTTGACAAACACCAGATAGGATGAAATAACCTGTTTGTGCACTTGGTCATGGAGGAGTGTAAATCGAAATATGTGGGGAACTCCTTGTATAGCTCAAAAACTGCCAGGGGATTTTTAACATCCACCTGAACTGCAAAAGACTGACATGGTGTAATACCTTGTCCAAAATTATAGGTAACAACTGACAATTCCGTATTCTCTAATAAAACAGTGAAATACCACCGTAGATTATTAGTTCATTTCTGGCAACTTGTTTTCGACACAAATTTCTCACTCACATGAAGCATTGAATATTACATGGCCATGGCATGAGGGGGTCATTATAATATATAAAGGGTGGGTAGCCCATTAGCTTACCACTCTCCCCAAGCTCACTTCCACAATGCAGAAATAAACGCAAAATACTGTAAATCCTCAAAATCTGAAATGAAGGCAAAAAATGCTGGAGAAACTCAGCAGGTCTGACAGTATTGGTGAAGGCAGAAACAGGGTTATCGTTTCAATTCTGATTTGACTCTTGTTCAGCACTGAAAAGGTTGGAAATTTTTTTAATGCTTTTGACAGAGGGGGAGGAGGAGCTAGAGAAACAGATGGTGAGGGTGCCCACAGCAAAATTTAAAGGAAATGCTAGTAGTAGTAGTAAAGGAGAGATAGAGATGTAAATTAGATGTACATGATATCAAAAGGAGAAAATGGGTCCCCTCTGCTAAGTGCAAAGTCCAACAAGACATGGGGGTGGGGGAGGGGAGTTGTAATCAAAATAGAGGACAGAAATCATGCTGTGAATTTTTTGGAACTAAATGTTGAATCCAGTAGGCTGTAAAGTGCTAAGTGGAAATGTTGTTCCTCCAGCTTACATTTATTGAAACACTGCAGTGAGCCCACAGTCAGAAATTTTAGGATGGGAGAAAAGATGGTCTATTGAAATAGCAAGCAATTGAAGCCTGGTGGCCATTCTGAAGGTCAGAACGGAAGTATTCCACAAATCAGTCATCCGTATTTGGTTTCGCCATTGGAAAGGAGATTGCATTGTGAGAAGCAAGCACGATAGATCAGATTGAAAAAAGTACGAGTAAGATGCTGTTTCACCTCGAACGTGTGTTTGGGGTTTTGGACTATGAGAGGGAGGAGATGAAAGTGTTACACTTTCTGTTCAGTGGGGAAAATATTAGCAGTGACAGAATAGTGTACCACATTATCACAAAGGAATGTTCCCTGTGAAATGCTGACAGTGGGAGGGAGGAGAAGATGTTTTTTTGGCAGTGGTCTCTTGCTAGATGTGGCAGAAATGATAGACAATGATCCTTTCAATGTAAAGATAGCTGGGGTAGAGTGTGAGGATGAGGGGAACACTATCCTTCTGAGTGGGAGGGGTAAATATGAGGACAGAAGAATGAGAAATTAATTAGACATGGCTGACAGTCCTGTTGACCACAAGAGGGGGAATCCATGGTTGAGGGGAAAGAAAGGTAGTCCTGTCAGAGGTATCCCGGTGGAAGGTGGTATTGTCGGAACAGACCTGACAAAGATAGAGAATCACAGAATCCCTACAGTGCCGAAGCAGGCCATTTGGCCTATTGTGTCACACTGACATTCCAAAGAGTATCCCACCCACACTTACCCCCCCATCCTATTTTCCTAACCCTGCATTTCTCATGGTTAATCCATCTAACCTGCACATCTTGGACTTGAGGAGGAAACCCACCCAGACACAGGGAGAACATGCAAACTCCACACAGACGGTCAGCCAAGGCTGGAATCAAACTCCAGTCCCTTGCTCTGTGAGGCAGCAGTGCTAACAACTGAACCACCAGAAACTGGGAGCATGGAATGGAATCCTTGCAGGAAGCAATCTGTTCTACTTGCTTCTCCTCCCACTGTTTCCACATTATGACATCACCATTTTCAAGCTCATTTCAGGCCTGGAAAAAGTCATATCAGCTTTGAAACCTCAATTCTGTTTCTCTCTTTAGGGATGCTTCCAGATCAGCTGAGTTCCATCAGTTGATCAGAGATGATGGGAACTGAAGATGCTGGAGAATCCAAGATAACAAAGTGTGAAGCTGGATGAACACGGCAGGCCAAGCAGCATCCTAGGAGCACAAAAGCTGACGTTTCGGGCTTAGACCCTTCATTGGAGAGGGATCCGAAAAAAATAGGGAGCGATGGGGAGGCGGACCTAAGATGGATAGAGGAGAAGATAGGTGGAGAGGAGAGAGTATAGGTGGGCAGGTAGGGAGGGGATAGGTCAGTCCGGGGAGGACGGACAGGTCAAGGGGGCGGGATGAGGTTAGTAGGTAGGAAATGGAGGTGTGGCTTGAGGTGGGAGGAGGGGATGGGTGAGAGGAAGAACAGGTTAGGGAGGCGGGGACGAGCTGGGCTGGTTTTGGGATGCAGTGGGGAGAGGGGATCAGCTGGGCTGGTTTTGGGATGCAGTGGGGGGGGGGGGGGGGGGGGAGGGGAGATTTTGAAGCTTGTGAAGTCCACATTGATACCATTGGGCTGCAGGGTTCGCAAGCGGAACATGAGTTGCTGTTCCTGCAACCTTTGGGTGACATCGTTGTGGCACTGCAGGAGGCCCATGATGGACTTGTTGTCTAAGGAATGGGAGGGGGAGTTGAAATGGTTCGCTACTGGGAGGTGCAGTTGTTTATTGCGAACCAAGCGGAGGTGTTCTGCAATCCCCTACCCCCTCCTCCCACCTCAAGCCGCACCTCTATTTCCTACCTACTAACCTCATCCTGCTCCCTTGACCTGTCTGTCCTCCCTGGACTGACCTATCCCCTCCCTACCTGCCCACCTATACTCTCCACCTATCTTCTCCTCTATCCATCTTCGGTCTGCCTCCCCCTCTCTCCCTATTTATTTCAGAACCCTCTCCCCATCCCCCTCTCTGATGAAGAGTCTAGGCCCGAAACGTCAGCTTTTGTGCTCCAAAGATGCTGCTTGGCCTGCTGTGTTCATCCAGCTTCACACTTTGTTATCTTGAGTTCCTCCTGTACTTTTTTAAATATTCCATAAAGCAGAGGTGATGTGTGTGCCAAAATCAGCAGTTCACTCACTCCACATAATTAAATAATTACAGTTCAATTGATCCTGATATTACCCTACCCACACCATAATATGGTTGGCGAGGGCAGTCGGGCAGGAGATGGATTCATTCTTTTAAGCTGCTTAAAATATCAAGAAGGCATGGGATTGCTGTCATTAGAGGGTGCTTCTTTTACACTGGAGGCATCCCCAGCAACCTTTTCACCAGCGCATCCTTTAAAACCCAACTCCAATGAACCTCCCGAAGAGTTGCCAAACCCCACTCAGAATGTAGCCCCTAGACTTATCTGAATTCAGGATCCGTGGTGCCTCCCACATGGGCTTTAATGTAGGGTATGGTACAGTACATGATTGTTAAACCTACCGGGCAATCGTAGCAAATGCTGAGGGCAGGGCATCCTCCCTGTCCTTTTGGAAGCCCCATTTATTTTGCCGGCTTGCAGCGTTTTGTGGCTGCAGAGTGAGCTTCAGGCCAGCCGGTCAGTTGGCTGCCGATATTTCTTTTAAAGTGGTGAGCTATTTGTTTTCCCACCCATCCAAAAAAGCTACAAAGCAAGAACTTAAGAGCCAGTTTTGCAAATATATGACTGTACCACGAGAGTATAAAGGATAGGTCTTTAACCTGCCATTACAAGATAAGTGTTAATTCAAATATTCCCTGATGAAAATAAGACCTGTGTTTTTATTTAAAGGCTTCCCCTTGGTCATTTTAGAAATCTACTAAAAGTTGGTATGGCATTTCTTTTCCCCCTTTCTGGTTTTTGACAAAACTTCAAATACTTATCTTGTAAAAATAAAGATTAGTAATGTTTCAGCTTTATTTAACTCTTGTTTAGCTTTCATAATTCTCCAAATTTTTTCTGAGGTCTTTTATTCCCAAGGGCTGGCCATTCTTACGACACTTTACGTATTGATTGTTCCTCAAGTCAGACTAAATATAAAGGAAGCTCTTTGTTGACTGAAAGTAGTCCCCAAAAGTAGTCTTGATACAGCCACATCATATTTTACATGTGATATTGTCGTCTTAATGACAATTGTTCAACTTGAATTTCTTGCTAATTTTGATGTCTTGGTTTGGTCTGTTCTGTTCCCCTTTCTAATGAACTAGAGTGGGCATAATCATAAGCCTCTCCTATCTCTAACTTTTCCATTTTAGAGTCAAAATCCTGGAATTCCCTCCCTAATTGCATCCTGGGTCAACCTGCAGTAGGCGGACTGCAGCAGTTCGAGGCAGCTCAGCACCACCTTCTCAAGGGCGACCAGGGACAGACAATAAATGCTGGCCAGCCAGCAACACCCACAACCCTCAAATGAATAAAAGGAATTGACAAAGAGTTGAGTAGATGAGAGAAAATGTGCAATTTCAGTTTGTTCACCCTTTATTGAATGGGCCAGTATTACATTTGATTTGCTGTTTTTGGTGCTTTCTTATTAAGTGCAAACAGGTTATGTTTATCCACATTGACAACAGTGACCTTGCTTCAAGGGCAGCAGGAGTGACATTATCTGCTGCAGGGACCTTGTTTTCAGTGTAATGTTCAGTGTTGTCTCTGGTATTTAAGCAAAGTAATCAGACTGTCTTGAAAAAAGCAGGATTATATTCTGACAGCATGTTGAACTAGAGGGAGAAGATTGTAATAGCTGAAATAATTTATGGGAATAAATTAAGACTATTACCAGAAGCAGTCTGGTCGAGCTAGTATTGTTTGTGATGGCACTGGATTTAATAAATTAAGAAAAATGACATAATATACAATACTGTCTGTCATTTATTGATAATCAGGCTGTTGTAGCTATCTTCTTGTATGACTCTTACACATCACTTTAATTCTAGCCCTTTTAAAAGTACTTACTGCAGTCTGTGGGTGATATTTGATAGTGGGGTTGACTTGTGCCGTGAGAACTAAATAAGGGGCTATTTTATGCTGAGGTCAGGATTCAACTACAGAGTATTTGAATGTTTGGGGGCAAGATCTCTTACTTAGAATAAATGGGAAGTGATTTAATATAGTGATATACTGGAATAAGAATTATCCTTAATCAGGTGAGAATGTAATTGGAATTAACAGTAGCCAGCAGAATATTGTGCATGTTGCCCACAAAGATGGCATAAAAGTATTTGAGACTGAACACGGGAGTATTAAATATGCTTATCATGTAGTGTAAGTCCTTCCCCCGTTTTCATTTTCTTTGTATTAAAAAGCTCGTGTATTTTCTAAAACTGTAGCCGTCTTTGTTTTCTTTTGAACAAACTACGAGGCAGGGCTCAATGGAATGGAAACTGATTTCCTTTTGCAGCATCCCATCCCCCTCTCCCCCGCCTCTAACTGCTGTTCTACTGTGAATGCTGCAAGAGAGGCAGGCCAGGACAAAAATGGCTGTGGTTGCTACCTGTTTGTGGTTGATTGGTTGTTTTCCTCCTGATTGCTGCAGGCACGGAAGAGAACAGCCGCTTATCAAGCACTTCAAATCTAGTTTGTTCAGTGTAGCAGCCCAAGAGAAAATGGCTGCTGTCTGCCTTGTTTGCAAATCTTGTCCTACGCTGACTGTTCAAGAGAAAATGAGACTTTGATCATGCAAAGTCTGCGTGTGGATTCCCTTGTTTTAAAATGAAACGTACAGAACTCTGACCTGCCACTACAAAATGGTTTGGATAGCTGTTTGGACCACGCTGTTAATCGAATTTAGGTAAAACCTGCTGTAATTCAAATTTAAGTGAAATAATTGCTGGAAAGAGTTAGAAATGGTAGTAAATTAAGTTGTTTTGCCAAATTGTTCACTATAAATGGATTGTAGAATTGGTAAGATGTACTAATCTTTTGTTCAGACTTGGTACTTTAATTTGTAAACCAGTGAAACAGATTTGGTCTAGAAACATCTTGAATACTGATGTTTTAAAGTAATTAATCATTTGATTAGATTTAATGTACGACTTAACTGTTTTTCCTTTAGGGTATAATGGTTCAGTAGGATTACATGCGTTAACCCTAAAAAGGAAATTGCTGCCACAGTGAAGATACAGTTTAAAAGCATTATAAGAGATCTCTGAAATGAAATGGTGCCACATCACTATTATGAATGTCAGTTCCAATATTTGTCAGGAATGTCTCTACAGTGGTGGCCCCTACTACAGTATTGAAGCAGCTTGTATCAAGTCACAATGATAGCCTGTGTAACTGTGACAGTGGAAAATAATCCACTTCACTCTCTTCAATCTGTCTGGAGCCTTTGGCCTGATTGACCAACCCAAACTCATGCAAACCACCTTGATTATCATCAAACTACTTGTTTCGTTCTAATCTTACCTACCCACTTGTAGGAAGACCTGCCAATGATTTCTGTTCCCTGCCCCAAATGGCTACCTCTGCTATCTCCTAGAATCTCTCATCAGACCCATCCTATTTTATATCCACATGGTGCCCTTGTTGACATCTTCTGAAAACATATGGCAGTTTCTACATGTAGGCTTGCAACACCCAGCTGTACCTAACCACCACCTGACCTCCTGCCCCATTTGTAAATTGTCTAACCACTTGCCTGATGTACAATACCAGATGAATAGAAAATTCCCTCACTTAAACATATGGAAAAACAGAGGCCCTTGTCTTCAGTTCCCATGGCAAATTCTACTTCCTGACCATTGATTTAGTTTCCTTCCCTCGTCTCTGGCTGAGTTTAAATCAACCTCTTTGCAAACTCACGCTGTATTTGACACCAAGCCGAGCTTCCAAACACATTTAACCCCATTTTTAAGAACACCTGCTTCTACCTTTGTAACACTGTGTAACTCATTACTGCCTCAATTATTGGGATGCTGAAAGCCTTATTTGTCTTTGTTACATCTGAACATGACTTTTCCAGCAAACTGTCTGTTTCTTAACAACCCCCTACCACACACACACAGATACCCAACTCTGCTGCCAAATTCCCTTTGCCCATAACCACCCTGCTCCCAAAGAAGGAACACATCAATTTTAAAATTCTCACCCTTGCGCTGGATATTATATGTCCCTGTCAGTGTGTTTTCACCTTGACAACATGCCAAATAGGTCAGGTGGCATGCTTTCCTGGTCACACTCATAATACAGAGGGTGGGTAGGCACTGCAATCAGGAGCTCACACCCCATGTAAATAAACAATTAAGTCTCAGTTTAGCTTGCTTATTTCCCTGCCAATGTTTGCATGGGCAGTCTGGTTTTGTTTTGATAAAGATTTCAAAACTATGGAAAAGGAGGAGGGCTTGCAATCTACAGCTAGGTGCCCTTTGTCCCTTGACAAGACAGTATTTGCCCTCTTCCAATCCATCTGTACATTCCATAGGGGAAAAATAACGTGGTATTCTGCAGATAATTTCATGCAGGAAACCTGATGAATCTTGCAGCTCTGTTTTGAAGTAAACAAGAGGAGTCAGTATGTTTTATTCACCAGTTTACTGGTTTTTCTTTCTGGGAACCCCACCTTCCAAAGACCTTATTACCGCTGCCCCTAAAATAGGCAAACACTGCCCACCCAACACCCTCGCTCCGAGATCCATCAGGTCTCCTATGTGAGGCGGTCCTGGCAGTGCCCACTACTGAAGTCTGCCACTCCTATTAACTGTGAGAGCAACTGGCCAGTCAAGTTGGCTGTCAGATTTGGAGAATAAGACTTCTTCCCCAGTAGGGCCTGGCAATCCAACTTTACAGCATTTCAGCCCAGCTGCTGTGGGAAAGGTTTCTTTCTGATTTGTTGGCTCACTGCTGACTTCCTTATGATTTTATACCCTCTCTTTTTCAAATCCTGCCGCCGTCTCCCACAATGCCCCAGATGTGGTCCCACCAGAACTTTGTACAGTTGTGGTAAGACTTCCCAACTCTTATACTTCGACTGTCTTGAATTAAGGGCCATCATTTCATTATCCTCCCTGATCACCAGCTACTTCTATTAGCCTCCCTGATTTACCTCTTTTGGTCGTAAGAACTATATCTAACTTCTTTTTGAAAACATTGTGTTTTGGTTTTAACTGTCTTCTGTGGCAGAGAATTCTTCAGAGAATTCCATTGTTAGAAAATGAGGTAGGATTTGAAAATACAGGGCAGAAAATTATAAGGAAGTCGGCAGTGAGCCAATAAACCGGAGAAAAACCTGCCTCACAGCTGGTGGGCTGAAGTGCCGGAAGGTTGGATTGCCACGCCGTACTGCAGAAGCAGTCCTACCATCCAGAGCTGCCAGCCAATTTGATTGCCCTCTCTATGTGAAGAAATTTCTCCTCAATTCAGTTTTAGATGGTCTAACCATCTTGTTAATTTGTGACCACGTACTAGGTTCCACTGTCATGTGGAACATATCCTGTCTAGCCCTGTCAGAATTTTAGAGATTTCATGAGATTCACCAGCCCCCACCCCATCCCTGCAACTCATCTGAACTCCAGTGAGCACAGTCCTAACAAGTCTGTCTTCATACGTTAGCCCTGCCATCCAAAGAATCAGCCTGGTAAACCTTTCACTTCCTCCATAAACAGAAGATCCTTTCTCAGGTAAGGAGACCACAGAATTCCAGATGTGGGTTCATCAAGACCTTATGCAATTGCAGCTAGACATCCATGATTCTGTGTTTGAGTCCTATCACTGTAAAGGTGACATACCACTTGTCGCCTTCACCACCTGTTGTACCTCATGTTTACTTTCAGCAACTGGTGTACAAAGACACCCTGGTTATGTTGCACCTCCTTCCTTTCCAGTCTATCACAATTCCGATGAAATCAGATAACATCATCTGTCCCAATATCACTTGATGTGAGTCACTGTCACTTTTTTTTAATAATGCTGTCTTGACATGCCTTGGGGTTTTTTTCCTGTGTAGAGGTGGTGTCTAAATATAGGTGATATTTATTGTGAGGTTGTAATCTCCGAGTATCCTGCCAGAGATATCTGACCACCTGCCAGTTATTGATATTATTCCGGTTGTGCTGGTAATTCTTTCATTTGTCGTGCTGTAAAGAAACAACTAATTGTGGAGTAGAGTGACACTTCCAGCATTCATGAGGAAAGTGAAAACTGTCGGGCCTTCATTACTGGTTTGCATGATTGGTTTACTTTTGCTGGCATACTGTTTCTCACTGTATCTGATTCTTGAGAAATTCCCTCTGACAAGTTTATGGTGTAGAAAAAAGGAAAATAGAGGAAAAAAAACTGCCAAACGACGATGAGAAAACTGCATTAATGTCAGTTAGCCATCCTCTGTGGTCCATTTAAGATTTTGTGGCCTATTACATTTATTTTTAAGTTTAAAGTGAGTTAATGACCGTTTTACAACTTGCATCTAGCAAACTCACAAGTATGATTTGTCCAACATTATCAGTTCTGCTCTGGTCTCTGCTGCTTAAAAGAAGTCTCTTTTATGATATGATAAAGGAGAGTGGGGATTAAAAACAAAGAGGCAAGTGCAGCTGAGATACATCCGTTGCAACATTAACTTGTCTTTGCAGGCAGCATGATATTTCAACGGAGTATTTAGAACATGCTGTTTCAGGTGGGGAGCCAACACAATATGAATCATTGCATCAGTAATATGTCTGCACTGTCCAAATTTATTATTGTAGGATTTACACAAAATCAACCAATTTTAAAAAAAACTTCATCAAAGTCGATAAGCAGATTATATCCTAGCCACTTCAGTATTAACTACAGAGCTTTCAAGATATATACCTTCAAGTTGGATGACTGTTTTTGATTCTGATTGACCAAAATGTTATCTTTAAGTTTACAGGTGAAAGTTGTAAGTAAATTTGTATCTATTATTAACATTTTGACTACAGTACTTGCATGCATGGGTGTTAAATAGGAATTTACACTGGAATTCATTTAAATCATCCTAGAAAATAGCTCGCAGTTGATTGGCTGTAGAGGTTCACGCCATTATCCTTTTTGACTGCAGCTGAGAATACTTTGCTCTTATAATGACGTGATGGCAAAACACTTTCAAATACACAAGCAGTTGGGCCTGTATAAATGGATCAGTGTTCAGTCAAAAAATTAAAGGAGCCAATGTAATTGGAAATTTCTGGACTTAGGAAGCCAATTACTGGGATATCACAGTTGGCAGCTGCCACGTGAACCTTTCGTAATTTTCACAATAAACATGTTTTGGAACAGTTTCAAAGATGTGTTCTAGATTGAGTCTTTGCAACATTTCAGAATATTCTTATGGTGACAATTATAGTCAGCTTTCAGGCTGTTGCTGGTTTCAGTACCCCTGCAATTAGCCCTTCTACAGAAATCTGTCTGGTTTGTAAGCCAGAAATGCTAGACAACATTGCCAGATTTTAAAAAAGAAAAATATGGGGCATTTCACTAGAGACACTGTTTTGTCTGTTCCCTCGCAAGTATGGATTTGTTAAAGCCTTTGCAAATAACGGGCTGCAAATGGAATGGGATTGTTTTAATTATGGGAAATGTTCAATCGTTCAGTAATGAAGAAACCTTTTAAAAGATTAGAACACCTGCTGCACTAAAATATACGCAACCGTGAGTAAAAGAAGATCCTTCAAAAAAATATTTGTTGTACAGGTTTCTCGGAATTAAAACTGTTATAGTTCTGTGGCACTTTAAATGAGAGTCCGTGCAGATTGGAAATCTGGTTAGCTCGGCTGGCTTGACAATTAACATGGTTAAAATGATTGGCAAAGCATGGGGTTCGATTCCTGTTACATCTGAGATCGACCTGGAACTTGCCGCCTCATCTTCCCAGTAGCTTAAAAGATAAATCACAGCTTCTGTTTCACCTTGTGTTGGCAAATAATCACCAAGCATCTGCTTTCAGACAAAGAAATTATGATGGTGATTAACCAATGTACTTGGGTATCCTGGCTTGCAATCTTTTTAAAATAAGACAGGTAGGCAGGGACAAGAAGTAGATTGGGACCAATTCTTCTGTATACCATGCCCAAATCTAGGCTACTCCTAATTTTTTGTTTCAAAAGCCAAGTCCTGTGGATGCAGGAATTCTGAACTAAATGCAGAGTGCTGGCGAATCTCAGCAGGTCTGGCAGCATCTTTGAAGAGAGAAATTGAATTAACATGTTGAATCCAGTATAGCGGCGCAGTGACTCCGTGGTTAGCACTGCTGCCTCACAGTGCCAGGGACCCAGGTTTGATTCCACCCCCAGGCGACTGTGTGGGGTTTGCACATTCTGCCCTCATCTTCATGAGTTTTGTCTGGGTACTCTGGTTTCCTCCCACAGTCCAAAGATGTGCAGCATGGTAAGTTGCCCATAGTGTCCAGGGATGTGTAGATTAGGTGCGTTATAGGGGCTGGGTCTAAGTGGGATGCTCTGAGGGGCATTGTGGACTTGTTGTTCCGAAGGGCCAGTTTCCACACTGTAGGAATTCTATGATCTATCGATGATTTCCTAGTTTACAAAACCTTAGAATTGTGAATTCCTAGAATCCCCTCTGTGGAAACAGGCCATTCGGCCCAATGAGTCTATACCAACCCTCCAAAGAGCATTCTACCTAGGCCCACCTCACCCCCACGTCCCTGTCCCTGTAACCTTGCATTTAGCACAGCCAGTTCACCTTACCTGCACATCTTTGGACTGTGGGAGGAAGCTGCAGCAGTGAGAGAAAATCCACATACATGTGGAGGATGTGCAAACTCCACACAGACAGTCATCTGAGGGTAGAATTGAATCTGGCTCCCTGGCACTGAGAGGTAGCAATGGTAACCACTGAGCCACCATATCATCCAATATGCTCAAAGAGTGGAAATGGTTACAGAGGTAGAGCAAGGACCTGAAGGGATTTTTGCATAAAAGTTCACATTTCAAATTGGAGGCATTATTGAGGCAACTGTCAGTTCGAGTTGGCAATGACAAAGTTGCTACACGAGCAGCACTCAGCACAGAATAGGATATAAGAAGCACAGTTGCTGTTCTGGATGTGAGTTTGCTCGCTGAGCTGGAACGTTCATTTTCAGACGTTTCGTCACCATTCTAGGTAACATCATCAGTGAGCCTCCGACGAAGCGCTGGTGTTATGTCCCGCTTTCTATTTATCTGGTCAGGTTTCCTTGGGTTGGTGATGTCATTTCCTGTTCTCTTTCTCAGGGGATGGAAGATTGGCTCCAAATCAATGTGTTTGTTGATGGAGTTCTGGTTGGAATGCCATGCTTCTAGGAATTCTCATGCGTGTCTCTGTTTGGCTTGTCCTAGGATGGATGTGTTGTCCCAATCAAAGTGGTGTCCTTCCTCATCTGTATGTAAGGATACAAATGATAGTGGGTCATGTCGTTTTGTGGCTAGTTGATGTTCATGTATCCTGGTGGCTAGCTTTCTGCCAGTTTGTCCAATGGAGTGTTTGTCACAGTTCTTGCAAGGTATTTTTTGTAGATGACATATCCACCAGGATACATGAACATCAACTAGCCACAAAACGACATGACCCACTATCACTCGTATCCTTACATACAGATGAGGAAGGACACCACTTTGATTGGGACAACACATCCATCCTAGGACAAGCCAAACAGAGACACGCATGAGAATTCCTAGAAGCATGGCATTCCAACCAGAACTCCATCAACAAACACATTGATTTGGAGCCAATCTACCATCCCCTGAGAAAAAGAACAGGAAATGACATCACCAACACAGGAAATGACATCACCAACCCAAGGAAGCCTAACCAGATAAATAGAAAGTGGGACATAACACCAGCGCTTCGTTGGAGGCTCACTGATGATGTTACCTAAAATAGTGACGAAATGTCTGAAAACGAACCTTCCAGCTCGGCGAGCAAACTCACATCCAGAACCTCAACCTGAGCTACAAATCTTCTCAAAACTCGCTAACAGTTGCTGTTATTTGAACTTGCCATATGAATACGTTGGCTACAAGACCAGGTTAGAGGACAGGAATACTGTGGCCTGTAACTCACCACCAGATTCCTAAAGCCTGACGTCTACCTACAAGGCATAAGCTTGTTCTGCTATAATGCTTGTTCCGGCATTGCAAATTGACTGTAATGTGACTGATGAATAGGGAACACTATTTCTAAAATACGAACTTGAGTTGGTTTACACGATTCCATCGGTGTGTGGAGGTGTACACATCGACATCACATCATTTCGCGGGCTTTGTCCTGAATATGCACTCTGTTAGTGCCGGAAGAGTCTCCGTGCTGACATCACGTGATCGTTTTGCAGACTTTGTCATGATGCACTTTCTGTGAGAGGTACAGTACTCTGTGTTTCAATTTTTTTTGCAAGTTCTGCCATGTTACCCACAAAAATATGAGGAAAAAGTGATAAGAATGTTAGCAATCAGTGCCCTCAAAACCTCCTCCGCCGTCAAGTCATTTTGACATTTTTTTCAAGATGATGTGTTAAACTTACTTTAATTTCATTATTAGATATGAATTAAACATTTCTGCAAATTTGCCATCCTTCGTGTTAGGCTTTTGCACGATTTTTGAATGATATTTTTTGGTCATCTGCCCCAACTCCATTTTTCCTACAGGCCCTGTTATTTCTGTAATGCAATGTTGAGTAGGAGGCCAACGATCGCATTATGGTAGAACCAACTATATTTCCCACTTTCCTGCAGTTCCAACAACACTTGAAGCATGATGCCATCCAGGACAAAGCAGCCAGCTTGATTGGCATCAAATCCACAAACATCCACACTCTCCATCACGGATGCTCAGTAACAGCAATGTGTGCTATCTACAAGATGCACTTAATTTTTGGAAATATAGAGATACATCACAGAAATTGTGGCAGGCTGCAACTTCTGCCAACAACTTTGATCTTGTCTCAAATCTTGACAATGCAATTTTTACCTTCTTGGGCTGTTGCCAGTAGAGGCGCCCTCCCAGCTCACTGTACCTCACCTCAGAGCAGCATTGTGTCATTTCTGTGAGTAAAAGTTGGATGGCTGAAGCTTAGGGACTGGAATAGTTGCTTCTGTGATCCAGCAAAGCACATCCAGATATAAAAGCTAGTAAAATCAGTGGTTGTTTATGGCTTGCTGTGTGCTCTATCTGAAAATGGTGACAGAAACATAGGCACTGCTGGGCCTGTTGATGTACATCTTAGGGTAGTTGAGGAATGTCCTGCCAATATTGCTTCAGATTTGAACTGTGTGTTTGGTGGAGGTGGGATGTTTGTGAGGCAGATGAAGCACCCCCCGCTTTTGTCAAAATTTGCAGTGAACCTGAGTAAAACCTCGATATCAAAAAGGAATGGGTCTTTGCCATAAGTTTTGACTTGGACCCTCATTGTGGACGGAACTTCTTTATCATGATAGAGAGATTTCATCTATTGTAGATGGCAGCCAATGAAAGGGAGGGTAGCACACCTGAAAATTGCTTACTAAAGATGTACTTACGACTTTGGTAGACTGAGGATGGCTGTTTTCAGGCTTACCAGTTTTAAAATATTAGCTTCTAACTTTAATAGAAGACCCTAGTTTTTAGACTCCTGGCAACTTAATCTGAAATAATCTTGATTTCTAACCTACAAATATTTGTGCCATTGTCAAGTACATACTTTAAACTAATGGGTTCAAAAGCCATTATTTCAGTCAATATATATGATGAATAATCAGTTTAACCAGAGAACATTACAGTATTAATTTTAAAGGATGCTGTTACGTTTTCCTGCCTCCTAATAGATGCTTTTAAGAGGGGCATTGGCAGAGATCTGACAACAGCTTGCCCATTTATTATTCCAGACGTGTGATGGAATAGAACATTAGAAAAGGCAAGAGAACTTCACTTTTGCCTAATTTGAGGGAAGATGAGATTCCAGCACAGGCACGGACTGGTTTAGTTAAAGTTATCTCAAGGCTGCAGTTGCACTCTATGCCTGTGGCTTAAGAGAAGACCCCACAGCCAGGCTCCACATTCATAATCTTAAAGCAGTAATTTCTGCATGAAGCATGCCCACTGAGTAAAAGTGATGGTGTCTACTGTGGAATTGTCCTTCCACTTGTTAACTGTTTGACAAAAGGAGGTAGGGACAAAATGACAAAAGTTGTTCTTACACTGAAAGTTTGCTGTTTCGAATATTGTTGTGTCTCTTATACATTCGTAGGACCAGATTTTATTGTTCCCACCAGGCACGTCTTTTTGTGACAGAATGTATAAAAATTGTCAGTGGCCAGCTGGCTACCTTTTTGCTTACTTCTGTCATAAATCTCTCAATTGTCAGCCATATTCAAATGAATAATTGAAAGTCACGTAGACCTGCTAACAAGCTTATTGACCTGAATAAAACACTGTCTGAACCAAAATGCTTCTGGCATGAGCAGGTTGTCTCTTTTAGATCAGCCTTTAAAAACAGGAACAAAGTGGGTGCTAATTTCATTCTGGGGGTGCCCTGCACATATTGGGGGAATTCTTGCTAAGATGTGTCCTTCTCCACTGCCTTGCAGAGAGATCCCCATCCACCCCCTCTCTCCTCCATCTAAGATTCCTCTCTGTCATAAACTCTGAGACTTGCCATTCCGGGCCAACCATGATTGTCTTTGTGCCCCTACGGTTCCGACTGTACCCAATACTTCCAGCTGATGTAGCTGGTAATTACTGACAGTTAGATAGGCCAGCAGCTTCTGAGGGCAGGACTTCCTCCTGCTGTAGGGCAGTGACCTTCTTCTAGTTAATTTAGCCTGCCCGTGAAAGCAGCCTGCTTATTATGAGGTTACCACAGTGCTGGATTTGGTTGTGGTTTTTGCAGTCAAATGCCTGTACTGCTGCTAACCATCTTCTTTTATGTGAACTGGAGACCGACACAGATACACATTGACTTGCCTGCACCAGTGGCTGGGTGTTAACTTGATCTAAACACAAGTTAATTGATTACATAAAGAGTAAGTACAGAAATTATGACTTTAAAAATTGGGACAGCTCAGCTCAAATCATCCTTTGAACCATTCTTAATCTGGTTAATAATATGTTAAAAGTCATGTACTTCCTATTTATAAAACTTAGTCTGGCTATCAGGCTTTTGTCATTTTTATCCATTTAGAAATTCCTGTGTCTGCATATGTTAGAATTTATCCATGAAAACTTGGCAAATAGCAGTTGCATCGAGTGCATCACAACAATGTGAGGAAGATGGGATTCTCGCTTGTTCGATTGTTCAGTTGAATCATGGCTAATCTGATCCATCTTTTAATATCCATATATATTCCTTGATGCCTTTATCCTGAAAATTTTAGTTGATCTAGCTTTTATAACTTAATGCAGAGACAATTCCAGATATCCACTACCCATGTGGGAAATGTGTTACTTGATATTTTTTTTCTCATTCATGGCCTAATTCCTAACTTCAGTGTTGCGACAAGGAAATAGCTTCTCTGCATCAACTCCATCTAGCCCTTTTTAAATGTCATAATGAAGCCACTTTAAGGCTGCTAAATGTGAATGAATATAAGACATGTTTATGTAACATATCCTCATAATAAAACCTTCTTTTTCATTATGTTGTCATCTTGATAAATTTGTGTCATACCCCTTGAAGACCATTGGATCCCTCCTTGAGGCATGATATCCAAAATGGAACACACACACATGATGTCCAAAATGGAACACACACACATGATGTCAGACAGCTTAACGACTTTTTTTCACCGTTTTAACATCTCTGCATGTCACAGTCCACTTGCCAAACAATCAACACTCTTCTGTCAATGGTTTTCCCCTTGAATTTCTACACTTTAGAAATATTCTGGTAAATACAACCTTTGACAAACTGTTAGTTTTTTCATCAATACACAAAATAAGCTGTGTAAATATTTTGAAGGACAAATTCATTTTAAAATGGAGACCAGATTACAAAAGCATTCTTTGTAAAATTATCTGCTACTCCTTAGTGCTATTTCATCTAAAGACAACTCTTGTGTTGGCTACCTGTGGTTCTAGCTCAGGAGATTGAGTGCTTTGTTATTTTAAAAAAAATTGCGTGTTTGATTTCACTCTCCAATCAGCTGTTGTCTTAGTTCTGGTTCGAAATTGTGGCGTTGTTTTAAAGCTGACATTACTTGTGTAAATATATGAAATAGAACTTCTACATGTAAATAGCTGTCTATAATAATGGATTGCCAGTAGGTTGTGCTCTTGTAGATGCCTTATGAAGCATGTTTCTGATGTAATTATTATCTGATAGAAAAAAATACAGTAGGCAGCATTCCTGCTAATTCATTGTTGTTATATGCTGGGTATTAATAAGATATTGTAAAGTATTGTATGTTCCTTGTACAATAACCAAGCAACGTAAACAGTACAGTGCTCTTGTCTTTTTTTTCTAAGTTGAAGGTAATAAAATGTCTTTCGTTATTAATAGCAGAGTTCATTAAACTACTACCATGTAGTGCCTTAATGTGCTGTTATTGCTAATTAACATTTGAACTTATCTACGTATGCAGAGCTTATAATACAATATAGTACAGGAACAGGCCCTTTAGTCCACCAAACCTGCACTGATTCCTAATTCTTACTGAGAGCTGCTACTAATTGCCCATATGCAATTTTTTTTATTATATGACTTCTGGGATTGATATAGACACTGTGGTGGGATGACTTTTAAAACTTCTAACTGTACTTTTCATGTAAAGGCATACGTGACAATAAATTTCTATTCTATTCTTTGTGGGGTATCTATCCCTCTGCTCACCTCCAAATTCAGGTGTCTTATCAAGATATACCTTAAACATTGTTAACATGCCTACTTCCACCACATCCACTGGCAGTGTGTTCCAGGCATACACTTTTTCCCACATTTCTCCTCCAGACTTTCCTCTACTCACCTTTAACCTGTGCCATCTTGTAGTTGATATTTCCACTCTAGGAAAAAGCCTCTGACTATCCACCCTATGTATGCGCCTCGTAATTTTGTAGACTTCTATCAGGTCGCCCCTCAACCTCTGTCTTTTCAGTGAAAACAATTCAAGTTTATCCAACCTCTCCTCATAACTAAAACCCTCCAGACCAGGCAACATTCTGGTAAACTTTCTCTGCACACTTTCCAAAGCATCAATATCTTGCGGTAGTGTGGTGATCAGAACTACACACAACATTCTAAATGTAACCTAATTATAGTTCTGTATGGTTGTAACCTAATTTGTCAACTTTTATATTCGATGCCCTGACCAATGAAGGCAAGTGTGCTGTGTTGCCACTTTTAGGGATCTGTTGACCTGTACGCTCAGATCCCTCTGCATGTCACTGCTGTGAACAGTTCTGCCACTTATTGT
Source organism: Stegostoma tigrinum (assembly GCF_030684315.1). NCBI lineage: Eukaryota > Metazoa > Chordata > Chondrichthyes > Orectolobiformes > Stegostomatidae > Stegostoma > Stegostoma tigrinum. The sequence continues at coordinate 89,089,938 of NC_081359.1, read as the reverse complement.
ATAATTTGCATCTGAATTTGCATCACCTTGCGTTTGTCCGGTTAAACTCCATCTTCCATTTTTCTGCCTAAATCTGCGATCTATCTATACCCTGCTGTACCCTTTGACAGTCCTCTTCAGTATCCAGGCAAGTGGTCAGTGGCTTTGGTAGAAAGCAAAAAAGTTGATGAAGAATTAGATTGTGCAGTGAGAGTCAAAAATGGGGTTTAAAGTCACCCAGAGATTGCAAGAACTGCAGATGCTGGTGTCAGAGTCAACACAGTGTGGAGATAGAGGAACGGCAGCTCAGGCAGCATCAGAAACAGGAAAGTCGATGTTACGGGCAACAAGGGACACGAATTCGACTGGGACAACACACCATAATTGCACAAGCCAAACAGAGACCTATCAGGGAATTCCTGGAAGCCTGGTTTTCCAACCGGAACTCCATTAACAAACACATTGAATTAGACCCTGTGTACAAGCCACTGAGAAACAAAACTGGAAATAATACCAACCACCCCAGCAAACCAAAGTATATAAATAACAAGTGGGACAGAAGACTGTCACTTCACCAGAGGTCATTGACAATATTACGTAGCAGGGTGATGAAACGTTTGTAGCCAAATCCACCGGCTAGGCGAGCATGTCTGCAACCTTGTTCAGAAACTGGGCTAAAAATCTTCTCAAACTTTAGACAGAAAACAGAATTAACTTCCTGGTCAATGGCCCTTTGTCAGACTAGGTAAAGAAGGATCACTGGAGTGTTTACTCTTTGCAATATGATTAAACTGGATTGGATTTAAGAGTTCTGAATATAATCACATGGCTGATCAATTTGTACAAATTAATATCTTGTATGTACTTCCTGTCTACAAAGCAGTTTTGTTATTTTTAACTATTTAAAAATTCCTCTGCTTGCATTTTATTTTGAAGTTATCTTTGTAAACTTGGCACGCTGCATTTACAGTGTGCACACTAGAACAGTGTGAGGAAAATGGGACTGGAGGAGGATATTGAGACCCTCAAACCTGTTCCACTATGCAGTACCTTAATTATTTGTGATCCACCTTTAGTATATTATTCTTTTGATACTTCTATCTATTGAAAAATTGTCAATCTCTGCCCTGAAAACTTTAATTGTTCCTCCAGTAGCCCTCTAGAGGAGACAGTTCTAAATTTTCACTACCCTTTGTGTGAAATGCGCTTTTTGATTTTTCTCATTGATGGCCCTTTAAAAATGTGTCACTGTGTTCTTGATTGTATTAACTGTTCCAGCTATATCCAGAATCTTTGCATCTTGATCCTAGCAGTCAGACTTTCTTGCTTCTAATTTCTCCTTTAATAATTAAAATGTAACAAAAAATTTGATAAAGTCCCACTCACCCTCTTTCTTTTTCCCCTAAGAATGTGAAATTCCAGGATGCATGTCCATTCCTTATTTCCTAGACCCTAATGGCAGCCATCATTCTCACATCCCTCCTTTAGATTCATACAAATAATTATCAAATACTTCTAACCTGGATACTAAGACTGAACATGGTATTCCAGATATAATGGGAACTGCAGATGCTGGAGAATCCTAGGTAACAAAGTGTGGAGCTGGAGTCTCACTAAGGACAGGTACAGCTTTAACATTAAACTAAACTTCTAAGTCAAAGGAAGTACCCTTTGTGGGAGAGCCTAATCTCAGAAAAGGGTCACACATTTAAAACACAGATGAGGACGTTCTTCTCTGAGGATTGTGAATATGTGGAATTCTTTACCACAGGGCTGGGTCATTAAGTATATTCAAGGCTGACATAGACAGATTTTTAATCAGTAAGGGAACCAAAGGTTGTGAGTAAAAAGCAGGAAGGTAGAGTTGAGGGTTATCAGATCAGCCATAATCTTTGAATGGCAGAGCTTGAAGGGGTGAATAGCCTACTTCTGCTGCAGTGTTTTATGAAATTTAATCTCCAGTCATCACATTTTTTGATCACCTGCAACCACTGAACTGATAACTTTAGCCACCAAAAGCTCCAGTACTTTTCTTGATCTGTTATCTAAACCACATTGTCATTTAATGCCTACCCATAATTTCTTTTCAATGATCTCATAATTTTACACTTACTCCTATTAAATTTCACCTCTGTTTTCTATATTCCTTGATTTATCCTGTCCATGTTACCTTGGATTATTGACTCTCACCACTGCATGTAAGTTTGCTCGCTGAGCTGCAAGGTTAGTTTTCAGACGTTTCGTCACCATTCTAGGTAACATCATCAGTGAGCCTCCGGTGAAGCGCTGGTGTTATGTCCTGCTTTCTGTTTATCTGTTTAGGTTTCCTTGGGGATGTTACCTAGAATGGTGACGAAACGTCTGAAAACTAACCTTGCAGCTCAGCGAGCAAACTCACATCCAGAACCTCAACCTGAGCTACAAATCTTCTCAAAACTCGCTAACTCTCACCACTGGCCACTGCAGTAAATTAGGTATTACTTGAAGACATGGAAACTCTAGACAACATCTCATCCTTTTTAAAATTATGAACAGTGTGCCAATATTGAACATTGTGGAGCTCCACTAGCTTTCCTTTGCTGTTTACTTTCCGGCACATGCCAGTCCAGTTGTATGTTATGCCATCCCATGGTTAATACACATTGTGAATCAGTTTAATACATGGGACACTTTGAAAATGAAGTAGGTAACGTTCACTGCTTTTCCCTCATCTCCCAAATATGTAACCTTCTTGAAGAAATCTAATAAATCATTCAGACGTAACCTGTTCTAGTTGTGCACTTTCTTATCACCCTTTTTGCATATTTACACTTCATGTTGTGTTATCTACTGGATCCCAGTATGTTTCAGAAGATATTAGTGAAGGAATTTGCAGTGTTCTCTATAAAATCTTTGAGTGCTTTGACCTATAACTTCCTGCATCTATCTTCCATGTCTTTCTGAATCATCATCTGTTATCCCCTTTTATATGTCCTTCCGATCTATTGTATAGTTTCTTTCCTTTCCATTTCATTGATAAACCACAGGATATCTCCTCGTTTTGACAGTTCCAGATATGGTGGGGATTGAATCTGTGCTGTATAGTTTTTAAGACCAAAGCCTTTCTGCTTGGCCACTGCGCCGTCCTTTTGATGATTCATAGTTGTCCAATAGTTTGAACTGTGACTAAATTAAGACAAGTTCATTGTAATGTTTTACTAATTTTCCACTTACTTCAAACGATACTTCACCTTGCTATTGGTGGGCTCAAAACATTCCTTTTGAAAACAACAAATCCTGGAGATCATAGTGGGTCAGATAGTATCCACGGAGAAAGCAAGCTAACATTTCGAGCCTAGATGACTCTTCGTCAAAATTATAAATACCTTTCCTCCCCTAGCACTCTACACCCCATCACCCAAATGATAGCATAAATGCTGCCCCCTCCACACTTCACTTCAGCTGTGATGATGAGTTATCTGGACTCAGTGTTAGCTTGCTGATGATTGTCTTATTAATAGAACTTTTCTACATCGGCCCTGTAGGTCTTAGTGGCTTCAAGAAATATAGAGCTGAAGTGCTTTGGACTGGATTTTCCAGTTCTATATTGTCTAATCATGCACTTCTGGCAGAGGTGACCCCTCAGAAATCATTTCCTAAACTTGTGTGCACACCATCCATAATTCATATCAGTTAAAATGAACAGACAGAAATTGAGAGCTATGTGCAGTTGACTTCAGTAGCCCCCAATCAGAACATTTTTCGGTGTTTAAAAACAATTTAGAAATTTGGTGCAAAATAAAGGAACTTCTAGTTTTAAAAAAAAAAGCAAGTTTTGTCCATCTGTTGTGTTTCTGATGGGGTCAACAGCAATGCGGTTCATGTTAATCTTTTTTTCTAATCAACCTGTTCAGAGATGTTATTACACATCCCTGGAGCAGGTGGGACCTGAACTCAGCCCTCCCATCCAGGGGTAGGGACACCGCCACTGTGCCACAAAAGGGTCCTAAATATTATTCTTTACTTTAATGATTTGGAACTAATGTGGCACCCCAGCCTCTAATGAGTGTATTTTGCGTATTGAAATTCATTATGGATCAGAACAGACCCCCTCAAAATATTTGAAGAAGGCAGCCTAGTCCCTAACTTTTTCTTATTTTAACATCAAATGTAATGTGTTGTGTCGCCGCTGCAATTCAATTGGTCAAACTTCTCATCCTTTAAACAAAACCCAATTTATTTAAACATTATAGTTAAAATATAAAGAAGAAAGAACTTAGAATAACAACTCTAGTGAAAAAGGTAATTAGTAACAGTTACTGTATTATTGAATTAACTCTTCCAATGTAGTAACATCCCATAAACACACCCCTTGGCACAGGGCAAATTCAGTAAACCAGACTGTCTTACATGCAATTCCAACAACAGTAAGAGAACTCCCAGTCTCTCAGCTAACCCAGCAGCAGAGAGAAACCCCAGCTTCCAGCTGTAACAAGAGAGGGAAAAGATAGCTTCTACTCCTTCAAAACTCCAGCAGTATCTACCCTGTTGAGACTCCAACAAGAACTGCTTAAAAACTAATCCTAAAACTAAAATTAGAAATCCCGTTCGTGAGAATGGGTCACACCCATTCAGGCTGCTTCTATTATTCCAATTTTAAAAAAAACCCCAAGACCTCACAGACTGTTTACCGGCTTTCCAAATAGACGGCGTTGTCACAAACCTCCCATATTACATACTGTATTGGTATGAGGCTGCCTACCTCACATAACTTGCATAAGATGCACAAGAGAATGAAATAAAAGAATTAACCAGGGAAACAGTCAGAAAAGAGCATTTGGCCTTGTTTAATGTTCTGCATACATCAAGTACATTGCTTTCCTCTAAAACACAAAATGTCACTTTGCATGTTCCATATTTCAGATTTCTTCTGAGTTTCTGCTGTCAAAGATTATGTTTCCTCATACTTCATTCCCATGCTGGAGAAAACAGTTAATCTCAGTCCTATCATCCATGTTAAAATTTTAAATACCTCGATTAGATCACCCCTCAATCTGCCATCCTTGAGGGGCTACCAGTGACATATTGAAAAAGGAGTAGGAGTTTAGCTTTCAGAAATAATGGTTTGATTTCCTTTGATTATAAAACCTGCCAATATGTCTTTTAATCTCTTTCACCTCAGAGACATTCAATGGATTGTCTCATCAAAGCTGTTAAGTTTAGGAATTAATTTTATGTTTGTAAGAGTGTAGCAAACACAATTCTGTAACCATGCATTTTTGGATCTCAACAGCCCAGCAACTCAGACTGTTAAGATTCATGCATGAAGAATAGTTGCTTGGCAAAATAATTGATGGAATTCTTTAGATGAGTTCACTATGGAAGTGCATACCCAAAGGAGAAAATTGGCAGGGAGGAAGGGTGCAACAGCTGCAGCTGTCTGGTTACTGTGATCAATAATTATAAAATGTAATAACATAATGCTTTTTTTGCATTCCAAAGAAAATTGGGAAATATGTGTGTCAGTTTTAATGTTTATATTCCAAATGAATGGTTAAATATGTGAAGTATTTTCTGTGATCAGAATTTATTCTTTTCTACTGAACTGACTCATTCATGTATCTGGTGGGGGAAAAAAAGATCCTTTTGCATTTACTAACGATACGGGCGCAGTTACAACAGTTGTGTAGGTAAAAATATATGAATAGCAAGATTCCTACCACTGACCTAGACTGCCTGTTAATATGCAGAAAATAAAAGAAAATGCTAGAAAAACAGATCCATCAGCATTTGGGAAAAGAAAGAGCTAGTTAGTGTTTTGGTTAAGTGTCTTGCATTTGAAATATATTCCATTCCTTTGATGATGTAATCTGCTAATTAGAGTCATACAGCATGGAAACAGACCCTTCAGTCCAACTAGTCCACACTGACCATGTTCCCAAACTAAACTAGCCCCACCTGCCTGTGCTTGGCCCATATCCCTCCAAACCTTTCCTAATCATGAACTTACCTAAATGTCGTTTAAACATTGTAACTGTACTTACATCTGCCATTTCCTCTGTCATTTCATTCCACGCAGAAACTACTGTGTTAAAAACAAAAGTTGCTCCTTATGTCCTTTTTGAAAGGACAGAGGATCTTGATCGAGGCAGGCTTGGAGGGCCGAAGGGCCTGTTCCTGTGCTGTAGGTTTCTTTGTTTCTTTGTTTGTTTCTATCAGTGAATTAGATGGATTTTTCTGACAATCGACAATAGTTTCATGGTCATCATTTGACTCTTAATATCAGATTTTTTTTGAATTCCTGTTCTGCTGCCTGTCATAGTGTGATTTGAACGGAGATCCCCAGATGTTATCTGGGTCTCTGAAATAACAGTCCAGTGATAATACCATTCAGCCATCGCCTCCCCAATTGATGATTTAAACAAATAAATTGGTCTAATATTTTTGCGTTAACAGAAATGTGGTTGTAAGATAACTGAGACTGGGAACTGTATATTTAAGAGGTATTTGTTATCTAAAATAAGTATGTGGAGGTTGCCTCCAGTAATAAAGGATAAGATAACTGAAGTAGTGAGACATGATCTTGGCACTGGTACGGTGTGAATGTTACATGGCAGTTAATAGCCCAATTCTGTATATTGCACAGGTCTTATAACATTTGGACATGAACTGCTTCAGTATCTGATGAGTTACAAATAGTCCTGATCAGTATCCAATCATCAGAAAACAATTTCTCACATAATGCTGGAGGGAAGGTTATTGATGAAACAACAAATGATTGGGTCTAGAACACTACCCTGAGGAAATGGGCACTGTGGTAGTGACCCTGTCTCTGAGCTAGGAGATCTAGGTTCAAGTCTCACCTGCTCTAGAGATGTCTTAACATCTCTGAAAAAGTTGGTTAGAAGACACACTAAAAGAGCTCCTACAGTGATGTCTTGGGAGCTGAGATGGTTGACCTGATTTCTGTAACTAGCAGGGTGCCACAAGAATCCTTTCTGGAAGATCAACTATTTACAAACTATATTAATGACTTGGATGAAGGAATCAAGTGTATTTTCAGGTGGGAAACAACTTCTGAGATGGAGTTAGTGTTTATAAATGAATGTAGATAAAGAGAATGGATAACAATTTGACACAGGTTTGATAATGTGGTAAGATTTCAGGTTTTCCACTTTGGGAAGGCGCATAGAAAAGTAAAATATTAATTAAATGGAGATTAAATATATGATGCAATGGTAATGCGAAATCTGGGTGCCCTTCTACATGAATCGCAAAATGTAAGCATGTAAGTGCTGCAGAAAATCAGAAAAATAAAGTGAATTTAGTTTTTACTGCAAATGTAAATGGGTATTAAGTTGGTTTGCCTTGTCTCAATTGTGCAATGCATCGTTGAGACAACACCCAGAATACTGCGTTTTTGCTTGGTCTTATTTAAGGAGGAGTAATATTTGCATTGGAAATAGTTCAGAGAATGTTCACTGATTCCTGGGTGAAGGGGTTGTCGTATTTGGAAACACTGAGTGAGTAAAATTGTCTATTCTCTGAGGTTCTATGGAGTGAGAGGTTAAAACTTGAGATTTTGGGAGGCCCTGATAAAATAGATCCTGAGAGAATTTTTCCATGTGGAGTGGGCTGGGAGGGTGATGGAATTCCAGAATAGATTAAGGGGTTTCCTATTTAATATGGAGATATGGAAGAATTTCCTATCTCAACATCGTTTGTCTTTGGACTTCACTTCCACAGAAGATGGGTCATTGAATTCTAACTGAGTTAGATCGTTGAGCTGCAAAAGGAGTATACTTCTAATGGGAGGGCCCCGCCAGGAAAGTAAGAGTTGAGATCACAACGACATTAGCTGTCACCCTATGAGTGACGGAACAGGCTTGAATGTCCTATTTCTGCTTCCATTAATGCTTAATTTATTATATTTGCCACCTAAAGTGTTCTGCTTCTGTGCAACCCAGAAACACTGGGATTTTCTGTCAAGGTCTTGATTGCACTTTGAGATCTTAGATGAGGAATACAGTGAACTCTGTGGATGTCTGTTCATAGTCTTCGGCCTGCTGTTGGGGCCTTGCTACAAACTCTGCAGTTGTCAGGTGCCTATAGAGAGACTCCTCCTCTGCAAAAAATGCACCAGGACAAAAAGACAAAAGACTTGCAATATTCCTTTGTGCCTCTTTGCAGTTGTCCTGTCAGGACGAACCTTCCGTGGGCCAAGTTAATCCTTCCTAAGCCCCAGAAATCCAAGTACAGTTTTCAAGCCCTGGAGCCTGGTACATGTTCTCTGGTCTCCATCTCTTTCTCTTGATCTACGAGCCGAACTGAGCATATCTAGTAGCAAGTACCAAGGGAAAAAAATCCCCCTAGAATCATAGAATGTGGACAGTATTGAAGGTGGCAACTCATCCATCTGTTTGTGTCAACTCTAAAATAACAACACGGTCACTTTCCCACATCCCAAATGTGGCCTTGCAGATGTTTCCTCCAGGCCGTTGTCTAAGTCTCTTTCAAAAGCTGTGATTGAATCTACCTTACAGCATTTTATATTCCAATTTTATGCACAAGAGCTAGAAAATAAATAAACTATGTGCACTTATCTGTTGCTGGCCTGCAGGACCTGCATTGTGTTAGTGGATTGATGCTCATAGAATCTCAGAATTGACACCAAATGGCAGCTGACACCTCCTCATTTAGGGCAACCTTATTTAACTCCTATCCTCATTTAGAGCAATATGTATTGCAGGGTGCAGGAGGTTGGATTGAGTTCAAATTGAAATTGGATTCAAAATTTAGTGTAAATATAAATAATAATTTAAAATAATGGATAATACTAAATGAATTAAGCATTGGATGTGGAATTTTCTCCTGAGTGATCAGATGCAGTGAAATTGACAAGTTGTGAAATTGACAGTGAGGGTATACTTCCAGGTGTGCAATTTGGCTCGTGGATCGTACTTCAGAATGTCTAAAGGATTATAGAACATTTGAAACTAGAAGGTCAGGCTTGCTGATATGTACCACATTTCTTTCTCTATAACTGTAATGTTTTCGGAAGCATTTTTGCAGCAAACTCTCAAGCTTGTACAAACCCATTGTTTGGTAAGTTAGTCAGTTCTAAACAGTTCTAAATGCCCTTTGACCTGTGAAAGTAAAATAGTAACTGTTTACCTGTGCTCAAATACCAAAATTTTTTATTATTCCCTGTCAGTTGTCAAACTTGAGGATTGGTTAAATGAATAAAATTTAAAACAGCAAAGTTTGCATTGAGTTGCTGACAGTACAAACATGTTTGCTAAGTTAACCATCACCTAATTAAAGATAATCATTAGTGCAAAGTCAGAAAATCAGTACTACTACAAAGAATTAATATATCCGATATTGATCTAAAATCTTTGACAGCATGGTAAGTTATTTTGAAATCAGTGGGTTTCATTTTGTAGAATATACAGTTTTCAGACCAGTCTAAAGATGTGCAGGTTTGGTGGATTGGCCATGCTAAATTGCCCGTAGTGCTCAGGGAGGTGTAGATTAGGTGGGTTATAGGGGGATGGGCCTGGGTGGGATGCTCTGAGGTTCAGTGTGGACTTGTTGGTCCAAAGGGCCTGTTTCCACACTGAAGGGATTCTATTCTATTCAGTCACATCAGTTAGCGAGTTTTGAGAAGATTTGTAGCTCAGGTTGAGGTTCTGGATGTGAGTCACATCAGTGATGTTAGTGCACATATTACTTACGGCATGTGTCATATTGATATGACTTGCATGCATCTCCGAACCTTGTAATTAATATGAAATTTGGCCTATGATCCTCTATCTTGTTCCTGTGTGCCATTGATATTTTTGATTAATAGTATGTTAAGGTATTAGGTTTGTCAAACACCCTATGAACATCTTTCATATGTTTCTGTTTCGTAATTCTATTCTGACCATGTGACTGATTGTTACCTTAGTTATCCTCCTGCCGCCTTCCACAGCTTCTGAAAAAGCTGAATGACGTGAAACCCTGTAATCTCAATTTACTTTCTAACTTAATCTTTAAAATTGATACAGTCCCCTAGAGAATGGTTCACTTATTTCCTTTCTCTCCTCCACACTCAATGGAATTCTTTCTTCAAAAATATTGCTGATGAATGTCCCTTCTGTCCCATTGCAACCAAATTTATTTTGTTAGAATCAAGTAGCTGACCCAATAGTTATTACTTTTATTTCATTTATGTATTTAGGTCAAGCCCACTGTATTGAATTTCAAAAACAAGTTTTTCTTCAGCTTACTTGCTGCGAGCATCTGGTGTATAATGGAGATTTTGAAGTTAAAATCACATACTATCTGCAGATAGATATAAGATTAGAGAGCAGGAGATTATAAAATCTGTCCCAATTCTTATATTTCAGTTATAAATTATTTTTCCAGACATATATTGCCAAGTTGAGCCTAAATGGCCTTATGGCATAGTAGGAGTATCTGGCACAGAATGTTCAAGTCCCAAAAGCGCTGGAGGTGTCTCATAACATGTCCAGATAGGTTGATTATTAAAAAAAAAATTTAAAGTAGCCAGAATAGCTTAGTCGGCAGAGGATTTGATTGAATTTCTAAAGATCCCTGGTTCTTCCCCAGGCTTTGGCAGTCAGTGTGGCTTGATCTTTCTGTTAAAGTCATGCATTCTAAGTTACCTTTATATGAGTTCCTTGTCCACATTTATTTTGGAAATTACCTACAAAAACTTGTCATTCTATAAGGATACCCCTTCCCAGAAGTGATAATAGAAGAAAAGGGTGAGGTAATAGTATGGCAAGTCAAAATCGGCAGTTGTCTTTTATATATAGGCATAGAAATTTAAAGGGAGTATGCACTGATGTAAAATATGGCATTTAACACTGCATGCACCTGTACACAGGACATAAGAGAAAAGGAAGAAATGCAAAATGGCAGACTAGAGGGTTTATATCAGAATTTTGAGACTGATGGCAGGGGCTAGAGAGCTGAAATCTTTGCTGAATGAAGTGAGTGCATGTGGTGAAAGATGAGCAGGCATAGGCTGGACGAGTAAAAGATTTAGGCAAGGATGTCAGGCAGGAAAATATATAAATAGTTTTTTAAAGCAGTTAATAACAGGTGCTTGCAGTAGTTTTGACAGTTCTGATTCTACGGTAGGTGAGTCATTTTTCAACAATCCATATTCAATACATGCCATAATGCCCACAATGGTGGTGAAATTGGCTCAAATTGTTTTCTTTAGCTATACGACATGAGTTCTAAAATACAGGAAGCGGATTCAAGGGAGTGATTTCAAAGCTTTAATATTGTGCCGCTACACATACTGCTTAATATCTGGATTCACTGTTTGTGATGCTTTCCAGGATCTGCCATAGATAAGTGATTTCTAAACGTCCATGAATAACCATTATTTATAGATGCAAAATATTAAACTTCATTCACTATTATTCTGTAAATTCAATTTTCCATTTGTAATCAAAGGATTATTTTGATTTTGCTGGGAGAAAAAATAGTTTGTTTTACTTGTTCAAAAACAAACAGAATATTCTCTTCTAGTCAATGTAATTTCTTTTCGGCCCTTCAAATAAAGTAAAACAACATCTTTTGGGGCCCAGCCATGGTTCAGTTGGTGGTTTCCTCAATTCTGTATTATGAGGTTGTAATTTCCAGGACTTGGACATAAAATTCAGGGCTGACCTTCAGGACAGTGTTGAGGGAGTGCTGCCCTGCTGGAAATGTTACCTTTTGGATGAGATGTTAAAATTAAGGTATCATCTATCAGCTTGGGTGAACATAAAATAAACCATGGCATAAGTTTGAGGAAGAAACTTATCCCTCGGGTCCTGGTCAATATTTATTTTACGTTAACCACAAAACAGTTTATCTAATTAGTATTGCGTTGCTGTTTGTCAGGGTTTGCTGGGTGCACATTGGCTGCCATCGTTCCTACATTATACCGATGACAATGCTTCAGAAAGGTTGGCTGTAAAGTACTTTTAGTAAGTCAAATGTTCACAAAGACTATGCTTAACAACAAGAATTTGTTTCTGTAGGAACCTTGCAGGAAAGACACAACTGTTTCCCCAAGACCTCTGGTGAGAACAGCTGACAGGCCCCAATAATGTAATTGGAGTCTGATCTGCACATTTAAAGAAAGGTCCCAAAGTTTTCTGGAGATTCTTTCTTGAATGCTTGAAAGAGCAGTTTAAAATCAGAATATATTGAGAAAGAACTGACGAGTCTCCTTGGGTGATTTTCAGCTACTGTCTGCTCATAAAAATCACCTCTCAAAATATCTCTGGAAAGTGGCCAGGGATTCTGAAGTAGCTGCATTCTATACTTGAATATAAAGTTGTTCTACATGGCCAGAATTCTCAAATTCCTTGGATTTTAAGCTTTTACAAACACCAATAATTTGCTTTATGTGAAATGATATAAAAACTATTATTTATGTGTCTTTTACTGTGAAAACATTACTAGTGTTGGAACTGAGAACACTATAATGGGCCAAATGCTCAAAGCACATGATATTACAGTGGCAGTAGTTTGTTTCTTAAGTTTGAAGTTGTCACTGAAGATTTCATGAACATTCAGCATACCAAAAAAGCAACAGTGACTGGATTCCAAGCACTTCAATTTGAAGTAATCTGCAGTATCATTTGAGGGACCCAATTGTTTTCTATCTGAACGAAAACAAGCCAGCTTGGTGAGCAAGTCAACAGCCTCACCCACGATCCAAGCTCCCAATCTTTGCAAAAACTTTAAATGGCTTTCTATCTTTTTGTCCTTTTTGATTCACCTCTATGAACAACTTTGAAATAATCCTCAACTTTGATGATTCACAGCATTGTCTTTGGTTAAGATAATTTAATTTCTGTCCTCCCAACTTTACTGACCAACACCCCTCCCTAACCAGCATCACCACCAGCACCTCTGGACCTGAAAAGTATTTTTGGTGTAAAAGTTATCAGAGTCCTCCCAGACCAAAGGGCTGCTCTCTCATTAGGGTGAGATGACTGGTGGTGGAGCAGCTAAGAGAAGAGTCCTTCATGATAGCCTCAGCCAGTGCAGGAATTGAATCTGTTTTTGGCATTACCCAACATCACAAAACAGCAGTCCAGCCAACTGAATTAATGGCTCCTCTCCCCCTGTGTATGGTTGCACAGAAAACAGAAACTTTTGTACAAATTACCTTTCATTGTGAATCTTGGCAAATGGGTTTCGAAAAGGTATTCAACTATGGGCCTATCAGAGCTAAGCCTTGTCCTAATCAATTTTTTACTCGCTCAGTATCTCCCCACATACATTGCATGATAGTTGCTGGATGTGGATTGTTTCTGCGGGATATCGATTCATTAGAATCACATTTTAATAAGGATCCAAAGTGAACTGGAAAATGAATATAGCTTGCCATGGACCAGATGTATTGCAAGACACTTGGCTCACCAACCGGGCCAATCACTAGCTAAATTAACAGTTAATGATTTTTAAATAATTTTCAGCATTGTATTTCCTAATGTATCATTATTGAATGAGGTCATTGTCCTGGTAAATGATGCCAATTTTGAAAGAAGTCATTGTATTGGTAACAAAAATAAATTCAGAACTTCTGTACTATTATGCAGATATTATACAATGGATGTTTTTAAACTGCATTACACTAAAAGTGACTGCCATGTCATTAATGTTAAGTTTACATTGCAATTATTGTGTCAGTGCAAAGTGGTTTCACTTTACACCAATATGGCAATTATTGTGTTAGCGCAACTGAATTTGGATTGGACCAATATGATGGCACAGTGAAGCAGAGGTCGACTTGCTGTTGGAGAATCTCTGTTCAGCACAATCAATTCAGGCCATAATCCCCTATCCAATTTACACAGTAATTATTTGCTATTGGTGTTTAGTGCAAATGAATATTCAGTGATATTATTTAACAAATACAATAATTTAGATTACCCTAACCTCTTTAAATGAGTAGCTGCATCATTGGGGTAGAGAGATGTTAATGCTTTAAAACCTGAGATGTAGATGATTCAGTTAGCATTCAGTTTGATCAATACTGTAAGAAGAGTCCAGTGGGATCTGCAACCAATGGGGTTGCTGTCAATGCTGAAAAGAGTTATTTGGTACTGCTGTGAAGGAGTCTCTAAGCAGTGGGGAAAGCATTTGACATGGTGGACACTATTAGTTGTTTATTTATATTATAACTTGAGGTTCCTTGTTACCAGTCGAAAGGTTTTACAGTGATGAAAAAATGCCATCTTCTGTGAAAGTTACGTCTGAGGTTCAAACCTGTGTATGTTGTCAGGTCAATTTGGAAGAAGTAGCTGTGTGCAGCATTTAATATTCTGGTCTCCATCACTGCTATCTCAATCATGGCTTTCTGTCTGCAGCAAAATCTTCAATAATTTTGGCCCACCCTTCAGGAACATTCATCATAAATTTGTTTTCATCTACCACGCACAAATCTTGTTTCAGAATTAGAATAATCTTCGATGAAAATTGGATGCTTGCTATTTTTAAAACGTGAAATAGCCTTTTAAAAACACTGTTGCACCAAATAGTCTTTTCAAAAGGTTTGTAAGCCTCTAGTCTTGTATGCAGCATAGAGGTGACTACTTATTTCATATAATATTTAATTTCAATGTAAGCTAACATTGCAATTATATGATTACAGTGTTTGAAAAAGGCAATTAGAATGAAGTGCTATTGCACTTTTACCAAATACAGATTAATGAGCTTTCAGGCAACAGTTAGTCAAGGAAAATTTTTGGTACCAAGAAATTAAATTCAAAGTGCATCCTTTTGGCTGGCTGAAGAGGAAATTAACTTGACAAAATATGGTGCTTCTAGTTATACTGATTGTACTATTCTCAAGTTGAGTAAGTGTGTTCTGAGGAAGGGTCACTGGACCTGAAATGTTAACTCTGATTCTCTTCACAGATGCTGCCAGACCTACTGAGCTTTTCCAGCAACTTCTGTTTTTTGTTCTTGACTAAGTGCTTCAGTTCTTATTCTGCAAAATAAGACTGCGTGGCTTCTGTCCTTCGTTTACGTACACAGACGATTCTGTGCCATGTTTCTTGTTGTTTACAGTATTCCGGCAATATCTGTAAAGTGTTAAGGTAATAATTAGGTGCTGCAATATGTGCAAGCCAACTTTCAAACCTTGTGTTGCTCACTTATGTGTTTGTGTAGATCATATGATGATACATTCATCCTGCTAAATTTGTCAAAATAAACAAATAACGAAACTGAAATAAAGCAGAAGATATTGGAAATACTCCATTGGTCTTTCAGCATCTTTAGAAAGAGGATAACTGAAATAACATTTTAAACCTGAAATACAGTTTCAGTCTCCACATAAACTGCCAGACCCATTGAGCATTGCCCGACTTTTGTGATTTTATTTCAGATTTCCAGCTTACACGTACAGTTTTATTGATCCTACATGATGGAACGGTACTGGCTTCTGAACTTTTTAAAGTGGGTACTTGAAATGTTCATCTCCTGTGACAACATGGGAATGTTCGAACATTGGGTACTGTCACTGAAAGCTGATGCTGTAGACTGAAAGCCAGGATAACAACAATTAATTTTTTAATGACCCAGAAACAACAATAATTATCCTATTTTTAAAAATGTTGGAAGTTTTGTTTGAAAAATCTTCTTTATCAAACCCGGTTTTGGCATAAAATATTAAATCTTTTTAAACAATCTGAAGTCAATAATCATTTGTAGACATAAATTGCAAGTTGTTGGGTATTTTACATTAAACATTAGTAGTAACTTTAAAGAGACATAATTTTTCATGTTCCTATTTTCTTGCTGTGGCTTCATTGCATAGGCCTTTGCCCAAGTTTCTTCATGTATAAACTTACATGTTTAGCTGTTGGGAAGATGTCTGCTGTGTCTGAGTTTGTAAACTTCATTTCTAGTCAGAAAGTCGGGAGTTCAGATCACTCCAATGCATATGTAAAAATCTAAGCCGTCACCCCAGTGCAGTACTGAAGGAATGCTGCAGTGTCGGAGAGGTGGTTGTTAGGATGAGTTGTTAACTGAGGCTATCCTGTAAAGTGGATGTCTAAAATCCCATGAAAAATGTTTTGAAGAGGAGCAAGGGTGTTATCAGTGGTGTCCTGGCCATTATTAAGTCTTCATTCAATATTACAATAAAAAAGATTGTAATTGCTATTACACCAATTATCTGGTTTTTGAATGCTGTTTATGCTGCCTTACTATGTACAAATTGATTACTACATTTCCTTATACCGCAACATGTCTACGCTTCAAAGCTATTTAATTGATTGTAAAATCCTTCAGGATGTCACAGGCGATGTGATGCAGCATGATGTACTGATGATACACAATTATCATGCAGTGATACTTAAGTTAGCTCCTATAGTATAAGTATGGATCATGGGTCTCCTAGTACTCGAGATTGCAGAAAAACTTCTATTACAGCTCCTGGTAATTACGTATGTACACTGCATTCACAGGCACCTACCTGCATGTCTGGGCTCAAGCTAAGCAGTACGAATGTACTGTGTAACGCTTCTCTGTGTGTTATTGCATTCCAAGAGGATAGCACTCAGTAAGATGATTGTACAGAATAATTAAAATATCTTCATGTCAAAAAAACAGAAAACTGAGAATTTTATACCATTAGGCCAAATGTCATGATACAGTGATGACATTTTGAGCATCTCCCTTAAAAGTATATCAAATAACTGTTGCACTTCGCCCACAGGATGGTGTGTATGTGGACCAAGTTGCCAGAGGAAGTGGTAGAGGCGAGTGCAATTAAAACATTTAAAAGACATTTGGATAGGTGCATTGGGAGGAAGGTATAGAGGGATGTCAGCCAAATGCAGGCAAATGGGACTAGTTCAGTTTAGGAAACCTGGTTGGCATGGATGAGGTGAGCTGGAGGATCTGCTTCCATGCTGTATGACTCTGCGACTTTAAGACATTCCACTAGGAGTTGGAAATTCAAGTTCTTTCATTTTTACATAAGTTATAATAGAATCGTAGCATTTTACAGTACAGAAGTAGGCCATTTGACCCACTGTGTCTGTACCAGCTCCCAAATCCTACCCAACTAGTCCATTCTCCAGCTTTAACTCTGTAGCCCTTTAAATTCATAACTTGCAAATATGTATCCAGCTCTCTCTTGAGATATCCTATGGAATGTGCTTCCACCACACACTCAGACAGTGCATTCCAAATCCTAGTAACTCTCTGAGTCAAGGAGTTTCTCTTCATCTCACTTATAGCACTCTTGCTACCAATCTGAAATTGTGTCCCCTAATTACTGACATACCAAATAGTGGAAATGGAATATCCTTCTTTACTCTGTCAATATCGTCAAAAAATTTACTCCTTAATCTCTGCTCTGAGGAGAATATATCCAATTTTGCAAATCTTCTCAATATCTAAAATCCCTCAATCCTGGATTCATTTTAGTAAATCTCCTTTGCACTCTCTTCAGGGTTTTAACATCTTTCCTTCAAACTAAAAGCCCTGAACTGAATACAACACTCCAAATTTGGTTTGATCAATGATTTGTAGAGGTATAGTCTCATTTTCTTGCTTTTATACTCTATGCCTGTATTTATAAATCCAAGGATCTTATAAGCCGCCTTAACAATTGTTTCAACTTGCCTGACTACCTTCGGAGAATTATGCATGTGAACTCTGAGGTTCCCCTACTCCAGTATTTCCTTCACAGTTGTACCATTGAGCCTGTATTATCGCTCCAGGTTTCTTGTTCCAAAATGCATTCTCTCACATTGCTCTGCATTGAAATTTATCTGTCAGGCGTCTGCCATGTGGCCAACTTGTCCATGCCCCTCTGAAGTCAACAATAGATTCAAACCCAATTTTAATACAGTTAAAAAGTTGAGGTCTTCTACCAGCATGCAAAATATGACTGGAATATAGATACAATACTAGAGGATGAAATTTGCAATTTACCAATCTCTTATTTTTCTCAACAAGTTTTGCCTACTTCACTCCCAACCAGTTGGAAATCTGCTTTACTATGTGCAAAGCATAAATACAGAAAAGTGTTAATGATCCTGAAAAAGTGGCTGTCGTAAAGATTAAATTTACTGACATCTTCAAAAAAAACTACTCTTGTGAGTGGTTACGCATGAACAGACAAGGATCTATGTCATTTAAACCTTTCCAGAAGAGGGAGCTTTAGATAACAATGTATACTGTATTCATACTAAAGTAATTATTTTTAACAGCCTTCATCAAGAATGAAGCCTCACAGAGCCAGAACATACTATAGAATTGTGACAATGCAGTTTTCCAATTTATGTTTGCTGCGCTGAGGGGCGGATTGTGATATGAGGCCTGCCGAAAAGTTCCCAATTGTGCATCTGCCCAGCACCCTCCTTGTCACATCTATGCTTAATTATATCACATTTATTGTAATCCAAATGCACTGGTGTATGAAATTTTCCACAAATGACTTACAAACCATTGGAAATTTGTGCACACCAAGAATTGATACAAAATGTGGAGTGTTGCAAAGTAGGAACTGGAGGTTACAGGAAAAGAAGGAGGCAAATGGTACAGGTAGAGCTAGAATAGGTGGGACTAGTGGGATTCTATATTATCCACAACAAATTGCAGTGTGATTTCTACTAAAATATTCCCCACTCCACTTTTAGCCCTCAGCAATGAACTGCATTCTTAATCTTGTATGCAAGCGTATAAAGTAATATGAATTGCATGTGGAATATGCACTTAACATGGATTCCAGACATGAAGAGATCTATTGCACAGCTGTGCCACTACTGAGGTCGGGCCCTCAGCCAAGCTTGAACAACAGTCTGTAAAATTAATCCAGGATAGGTTTTCAGATTTGTATTAGCAATTGCTGATGTATTTTGCCACAAGGACTAGGAAAATCCACTCTAACATGTCCACTTCTGCTTAAATAATAAATCATTGTTCGAGGTATGCATTCATAATGCTTTTGCATTTTATTTCTTGCCATAATTGTCTGCTCCCTTCTCTGATTCCCCTTTCTCAAATAACAGTATCTGTTGATGCTGTCCCTAGAGCAGAGCTTCTGAAAGTGAGAGCCAGGACCCAAAGTGGGATGTGAGCTAAAATTATGGAAGTTGCAACATCAGAGACAGTAGTGGCCACAGTGGAACTCTGCCTGAGCTGTAGCAATTGTGCTCCCCACTAATTGGCTCACTCTCGTGGTGTCTCCCCCTCCTCCACCACTTTCCCAGTTTTCGGTAGGCGTGGTGGTGAGTTTCAAGCCTCAAAACGGTGTCACAGTGAGAAAAGATTTGGGAATTACTGTTTGCAAGCAAATGAACGTAGTCTCTGGATGGTTGTATAAATACCATCGTTTTGGCTTTTTGGCTGGAGCACTCCAAATGCAATACAGTGTGAGCAACGTTGGATCCAGTTACTGGCCTTTAAGAAATCCCTGGCTGTAATGCTGGTAATAATAGTAAGCAACACCAACAACAGCCTATTGCTGACAAATGCTGCCTTTGAAAGAAGTGATATTTTATAGAACCTTGAGATAGTGACAAAGATGCTGGAGATCTTTCAGCATGGTCTCGTCAGGTTGGGTGAGTGGGCAAATCAATGGCAGATGCAGTATAATTTGGATAAATGTTAGGTTATGCACTTGGAAGCAAAAACAAAAAGGCAGATTACTGTAAATAGGGAGAAGGAAGTGTGCAGGGAGCCTGGGCATCCATGTGCACCGGTCACTGAAGATAAGCATGCAGGTGTAGCAAGTGATAATGAAGGCTAAAGGTATGTTGGCCTTCGTTGCAAGAGGTTTTGAGTAGGGTTGTTGCAGTTATACAGGGCCTTGGTGAGGCCACACCTAGAATATTGCATGCAGTTTTAGTTTCCTTTTCTGAGGAAAGATGCTCTTGGTCTTGAGGGAGTGCAGCAAAGGTTTACCAGGCTGATTCTGTGGTTGGTGGATCTGACGAGGATGAGGAGCGATTGACTAGATTGGGATTGTTTTTGTTAGAGAGTTCAGATGAATGAGGTGGAGGGTCTCGTAGAGATTTTTAACATTTAACGGGATTGGACAGGTTAGATGCAGGGAGGACATTCCCAATGGTGGGTAGGACCAAAATCAGAAATGAGGATTCTGGGGAGATGATTTAGGACTGAGATGAGGACACATTTCTTTACTGAAAGAATGGTGAGCCCGTGGAATTCATTACCACAGGAAGTAGTTAATGCCAAAACATTGAATGTATTCAGTTGGTGGCCAGATATAACATTTGGGGTGAATAGGATCAAAGGTTATGGGGAGAAAGCAGGATTAGGCTATTGAGTTGACAATCAGCTATGATCGTGAAGAGTGGCGGAGCAGGCTTGAGGGGCCAAATGGCCCCCTCCTCCTATCTGCTATGATTCTACGAAATTCAAGTTTAGCCTTGGTCAACAGCTCAGTTCTGATATCATTATTAGATTACTCTATAACTGAATTGAAAATTTAGGAAAGTCATGGAATCAGACTTGGTTATAAAAGCCTGCTTTTAGTTTCATCTGGAAGTAGTTCAACCTCCACCACTTGATGCCCATACTTGTTTTGTGCAGTATTTTGAGATTTTGCAGTTTCTCTGCACTGGTATTCATCTTGCAATCAAGTTTTGAAAAGATTTGTAGCTCAGGTTGAGGTTCTGGATGTGAGTTTGCTTGCTGAGCTGGAAGGTTAGTTTTCAGACGTTTCGTCACCATTCTAGGTAACATCATCAGTGAGCCTCCGACAAAGCGCTGGTGTTATGTCCCGCTTTCTATTTATATGTTTAGGTTTACCTAAACGTATAAATAGAAAGCAGGACATAACACCAGCGCTTTGTCGGAGGCTCACTGATACCTAGAATGGTGATGAAACGTCTGAAAACTAACCTTCCAGCTCAGCGAGCAAACTCACATTCATCTTGCAACTTATGACATAGAAGTTCAGGATTTGAGGATCATGTATTAACTTTCATAAGTCAGCATTTTTGTACATTACAGGAATTTGTTACAGTCATTTTGCTGTTCTAGGCTGCTGGCTTAGTGCCTGTTTTCCTTACTCATATCAATGAGTTATTTTGCAGTGTTAATGGCACTAGATAGATATTGGGACCAACTTTGTTTTGTGCCTGTCCCCTACACACCACTCCTGAAGGCATTGCTATTTTCTTGAGCTTTTGATACCTTGCTTAAATGACCATTCTAAATGCAAATTAAGACAGAGCTTTGGCATGCTATGTTACTAGGGAAGGCATCACACATTCGCAATCCAATTTTCATCTGCAGAAAATAAACCACAAAACCATTCAGCATAGATCTCTGGCCATAAATCTTTATTTGAATTGAAAGGCATGAATAAGGTTTGTATGTATAGCATGACTGTGATAAATCTGATAATTTGAAGAGTTTTTGAAAAAAAGTCGCCATTGTAACTTGAGAATTTAATTGATGTTGAAGAATTATTCAAAATTTTGCTTTGATTTTTCTACCTGTGTCTTCTGATCTTTTAAGCCTTTCTTTCCCCATTATTTTGGCTTCTGTATATGCTTTAAATTGGAGTCCTTTATTATTACTTTTGCATCTAGACTCCTTGGATGTCAGTGTGGATTCTTAAGTCTGATCAATTTGATGGGTCACATTTGTTGCATCTAGATTATTCATTCTGTCTAATTCTGACCTCTTTAGTAATCCCAATTTCAGTTGCTGCACCATTGGTGGCCATGTACTCAGCTGCCTATGTTTTAAGATGTGGAATACATGCATTACATCTGATTGCATCTATTCTTCGCTTTGCTCCTTTCAAGACATTCTTTAGAACCTATCTCTCTGACCAGACGTTTGGTAGTCTGACCAACGAGTTCCTCTGGTGCCATATTTAGTTACATAGTGCTCTTGTACAGCACCTTGTAACATTTTTATTTTTGCATGACTTATCGCTGAAGCTGATTAAGCCAGCATTTGTGTTCCATCCCTAATTGTCATGGCGGCTTCCTTGGCCATTTCAGAGAGTAGTTGAGAACCACTTTGGAGTCGTATTATGCCAGACAGGATAATGATCGTAGATTTTCTTCCATAAAGCGCAGCATTAGTGAACCGGAAAGGATTTTTGTGACTATCAGCAATAGTCACATGGTCATATTATTTTGGCTTTTAATTCCTGATTTTATTGAATTCAAATTTCACCATCTGCCATGGTGGGATTTGTACTCATGACCTCAAGAATAGTTTGGGGTTCTTAATTACGGGAGTTACTCAAATAGTAATCATTCTAAAAGGCATTACATAAATATAGTTTGTTTTTGTTGTCCGACTTGCCTGTTCCACAGGTCTCCTTGATCTAGTTTAGACACAAAGATGCATATGAAAGTTCGGTGGGCGGCTAATAATGTAACGAATAGCAGTATCAGAAGCAAAAATTGCTGGAGAAACTCAGGTCTGGTAGCACCTGTGGAGAGAAAACAGCTAATGTTTTGAATCCGGCATTGTGCTATCTCCAATAACTGCAAAAATCCAGGCCATTATTTTGTGGCATCCTAACTGAATATAATTGAGGCACTCCTGTTCTCTTTGTGTAAAAACCTGCAGCAATGCTGAATGATTACAGCTGGAATAGTTCTTGCTGCTGTAGAAAACATAAGTTACTCATGGTGTTGGTAGAAGTGATAATTGTGTTTGCCTGAAATACATACCAGATGTAAAAATAGTCATTGCTTGAAACCAAGGTAAATATTGCAAGGTGTTGCAGTAAAATTGCATCAGTAATCATTGTGTTTTAGAAATCAAATAATTAGGAATAAGGTTAGTTATATCAGATTTAAACTACTATTATTGTGCACTCTGGTATCTAGTGCATTATGTTAAAAAAATCATTGCTTCATTGAATCCCTACAGTGTGGAAGCAGGCTATTCGGCCCATCAAGTCCACACCATCCCTCCAAAGAACATCCCACACCTCCTATCCTCTCCCTGTAACCCTGCATTCTCCAAGGCTAATCCATCCATGGACTGTGGGAGGAAACCCACACAAATGCAGGGAGAATGTACACACTCCACACAGTCAGTTACCAAGAATGGAGTCGAATTCAGGTCCCTGGTGCTGTGAAGCAGCAGTGTTAACCACTGATCCATCATGTCTACTGTTTTCGAATATGTCACATTCAAACAAGCTAAACTGTAAAATTGACCTTTGTGGTGAACACTAAAGGCCAAGAAATGCGTAATGGTTTCATTTTTTCAAAGTTAAAAGGCATCTATCTATCTGTAAGCCAAAGTGTTCTAAAATGCGCCTTCTTTCATGAAACAGCAGAAAGCTACTATCTAAATATAATGGTGCAAGCATACCCATCAATTAACTGTGCTGCTCATGGTACTAGATACTGCAACATTATGTGAGTTCTTTGAATAAAAACACTGAAGCATTATTCCCACTAGGGTAGTGTGATAGCTGCGTATTTATAATCTCCATGTTTCATAATACTGATGTAATATTTTATCATGAAAATGATGTCTAAGTATTGATCAGCTCTGCTAGTATAGCAAATGCTATTGTCTAGTAATCCACGACCTTGGTCAGCTATGTTCTGTTATTAAATATGTATAGACTAAGTGCTGTTGTAAATTGGATCCCTGTAGAAGTTTTGTATTTTGTTTAATACAGTGCATTGATATTCTTTTCGCACCTTTAATATTATCCAGTAGCTGCGTTTGATTTTGCATGCACAATTGGTTTTGTTGATAGACTGACATTATTACTTCATTCCCTTCCCTAAATGCCTGTTGTGCTTGGTACAAATTGTGTGCTTGAGGTTTATTTTTATTTGTTTCTTGTGGCCTGTACTGTTGCATGACCACTCTGTCTGTTCTTTAACTAACCAGCAACAATGATTTGCATTTACATAGCAATTTTAACTCCAAGACAATGATAAGGATCCTTGTCAAAGAGTAATCAGATAAAAATTGTCATCAAGACTCAGGGTGAAATGTTAGGAAGAGTGCCTAAGTGATAAGTTGAAGTGGAATTGAAGGAGAAGCTGATAAAACAACAGTTAATTTGAAAAGGGAATTCCAGGGCTTAGCTCTGCTTTCTGCCATCTGGGGTCACCAGTTGTGGGGCATGTAGATTTTACGATGCAGAGTTGAAAGATTTCTAAGAATTGTAAAGCTGGAGAAGCTTAAAGAGGTGAGTAGGGAAGAGGTCAAAAAGGAACTTAAATAAGAGGGTGAACTTTTAAAGACACTGGGCATCCATGGGCCAGTAAAGGCCAGTGGCCTTGGTATGTGACAAGATAAGGCACAGAGTTTGAAATGCACTTTATAAATTGAGGATGAAACACTGCCAAAGTAGGCATGAGAGCAGTTGTGCCTCGAATTGACAAAGGCAAGGATGAGATTTCATCAGTAAATAATGTGAGGGAGGGGTGAGACTAGTGATGTTACAATTGTGGAAGTAAGTCACCCTTGCCATGGGAAAAATGAGGTTGGCAGCTGAGTTCTGGCTTCAAATTCAAGGGATGTGGCATCACTGGCTGTGTCAGCATTTGTTCCCCATTCCTAACTACCCTGGAAAAGATGATCATGAGCTGCCTTCCTGAACCACTGCTGTTCTTGGGGTGTAAGGACACCCATGTTGCTATTGGAAAGGTAGTTCCAGGATTTTGCCTGAATGCCAGTAAAGGAACGACAACCTAGTTCCCGGTCAGGACAGTGTGTAACTTGAAGGAAAACTTG
This sequence comes from Stegostoma tigrinum, assembly GCF_030684315.1. Classification (NCBI taxonomy): domain Eukaryota; kingdom Metazoa; phylum Chordata; class Chondrichthyes; order Orectolobiformes; family Stegostomatidae; genus Stegostoma; species Stegostoma tigrinum. Next base: position 89,065,230 of record NC_081359.1, on the reverse strand, counting down.
CAGGTAATGGTGTTCCCATGCGCCTGCAGTTTTTGTGGTTCTAGGTGGTACAAATCAGGGATTTGGAAGACACTCAGTTGCCTTAGTGAGTTACTGCTATGCACATTGTAAGACCATATAACATAGGAGCTGAAGTAGACCGTTCAACCAGTTCAAGTCTGCTCTGCCATTCAATGAGATCATTGGCCAATCTGATGATCCACAACTCCACTTCCCTGCCTTTTCCCAACAAACCTTAATTCCCTTACTGATTAAAAAATCTCTCTATCTCAACCTTGAATATACTTAAAGATTCAGCTCTTTAGTCATCTGAGGTAAAGAATTCATCTCACTACAGATTCAATACCCACTGAGAGAAGAAATTTCTCCTTATCTCTAATGTGAAGACCCTTACTCTATGGTTATGCCATCTGGCCCTAGAGCCTTCCACAAGGGGAAGCAACCTTTCCATATCTACTCTGTCAAGACCCACAAAAATCTTGTATGTTTCAATATGGTTGCCTTTCATTCTTCTATATTCCAATGAGTACTGGCTCAATTTACTCAACAACTCCACATAAGACAGCCCTCTATACCTGAGGTCAATCTAGTGAACCTTCTTAAACTGCTTTTTGGAGGCAGTTCAACCTTTCCTCAAATAAGGGGCTCAAAACTGTTTGCGGTATTTCCAGCTGTGCTCTAACTAGTGCCTTGTATGGTTTCAGCAAAACCTCCCTTTTTTATTCTACATTCCATTGAAATACTGGCCAATATTCTATTTGCCTTCCCTGCTACCCGCTAAATGTGCTGTTACTGTCAGTGGTGAAGGGAGTCGATGTTAAAGGTAATGGATGTGGTACCACTCAAACAGGCTGCGGTGATCTAGCCTTATTCAATCTGAAATGGCCTGGGAAGCAAATGGTTTCAGTGGAAAGGACCAAGATGTTGTGCCTGGGTTTGAAGATGATGGCTTTGATCTCCCTAAATACTGAAATGGTGACAATGTGTATCTACAAAGAACTCTTGACAGCGTAGCTACAATGGAGGCATCAAATGAGGTGGTGAGGGAGTAGAACTGGGTAAAATCAGGATTGATGTGGAAGCTGGCCTCACTTGCCCAGAAGCTGTCAACAAGACGCAGCGAGTAGATTGCACAGATTCTTTCAGAAAGGCACACAGCTGTTATTGTTTCAAAGTTATGTTGGAATGTTGTTTCTATCTGTTGATTGGCTGGTATTTTGTTTTTAAAAACAATTGAGGGATTCTTGTTCTATGATGTGATTTTCATTCACAAAAATATTTCACTGTTGGCAAGTATTGTTTGGTAAATGAGACTTGTGCCTATTACAGAGGGTGAGTAACCCAGAATGGCAGTGTTTCACGTTTTGACATGAAGACATAAAAAATAAATGACTGTAATGGTTTGTGAATATGTGATTGTAATGACTATATATAATCATGTGGCCATTTCCAGCATCTGATGACTGTGTCTATTTAAAGCAAAGATATTGAAACAGTGGGTTAATTCTCTCTGTAGAACATTCGAGTCTTGCTTGATGTTAGGAAAAAACCTCTTTTAAAGAAAGGACACTCTTGATGGTTGCAGCCTATCTCAGTTGGAGGAAAGCCATTTTCTCACCCAGATTGAACTTTTACTTAAACTGAGGGATAATGCACAACTAAATTATCAGTCTGTTGTAGATTGATGTAGAATGAGGTAGTTGCAAAGCTTTTTTGCTCCTGATATACCGTTTGGGGAACATATCCATGGATTTTAGTGATCATACTTTCGCCGTTGTAGCCATGTATTCTGTTTCATCACTACCAAAATGAGAGAAAAGCTGAAATTCTTGGAGTTGGGAGGAAGAACATTCACAAAACAGCTATGGATTGGAGTTATTCCTGCTTCGTGGAATCAGTGTAGGATGTTGGAAAAGGACAGCAGATGAGTTCCAAGCCCACTTCCTGTGGCTGCAGCTGGCTTTGTGATCTGGACCACCCTGAAAGTTTTGCTGAGCCTGTACCCTTTAAATACACTGGAACTCTGTCTGGAAGCCAGAGTGAGTCTGTACTGAGCATTCTGAATGCTTGAGACCTGTTAGACAGCAGAAGCAAGTGATCCGAAAGAGCCTTGGTTTCACCATAATCAGATTTTTAAAAAAAATTCTGGATTATTTGTTCAAGAATTAAACTGACCTTGTCCCTAGGGTCACTGTCTTGGGTATTGGTGAACAGAAGTTCCACCTCACTGCGGTTCTGGTGGGGAAATAGAATTGTGACAATTCAATTTTAATGGAATTTTGCAATGGGCAAAACATTTGTATATAATTTGATGTGTAATATAAAAGCATGCCAACCCATAATAGTGTATCCAACTGCTTCTTCAAACATGCCACCTGTAACTTACATCATTATGGACTCTGTTCAGTCTCATCTCTTGAGGGAAATGCATAAGCACTAAGAAGGCTCTGAAGTTTCTTCACAACAATGAAAGACATTGAACAAAGAAAATCAGGACATCAACCTTGGATTACACAACTGCATTACCAGGTTAATTGGCTCTGATTGCACAGGAATTGTTGAATTCTATAAAATGTTTTAAACATCTCCTGCCTCTACTTCTCCTTGTAACCAAAAGTCTCTGTATTGCACTGAGCTGTTTGTCCAGTTACCTCTCAATTTTTTTTAGTATATTCAACTACCTTTTAAATCATTAATCCCAACAACTTCACATGGGAGCAATTCTGACAAATGAAATTAAGTAATCTGCTTCTGTGCCAATTAGCACCTGGCAGAAAGAACTGATTTTGCTTCAGTCAGATCAGATTGACTGCTATTGGCCTATCTTTATTGTTGACTTCTGAGTTCTCCTTTTGTTGCTTCATTACATCACCCAATCCTCAAATTGTTTACAATATTCTAAACATAGCCGTTGTAATGAATCAGTTAGGTAGGATGAAAACAACATGCTAACCTGAATGGACTTGATGTATTCCCATGTTTAATTATCCTTGTTGATTTGATATTTTTAACTGGTATAATAACCTTCACTACTTCATTTCATTTGCTACCTCTGATTGATATAATTATTCACTGTACTGCTGGCCCAGCACCTTAATATTTGCAACCCTTCACTTTATAAGGTTGATGGAATACAAAAGGAGCATTGGGCATCTGATTTCCAAACTCATTCTAATGGGTATATTTCATAATATTAGAACAGTATCTTGTACATTATTGCTAATTATATGTGGCTAATTATGAATCCAGATGAGGTTAACAATTACAATATTTAATGGCTTCCGGATGGTTGTATGAATGGGAAAGGTATAGAGGGACACAGGCCAAATGCTGGCAAATGGGACTGGATTTATTTAGGATACCTGATTGGCATGGACGAGTTAGACCGAAGGGTCGCTTTCAGTGCTGTGTATCTCAATTACTCTAATTGCAGTTCTGCTTGGTAATTAAAGAATAGACAGTTGTTGTTTCGCGTGTACTTGTACTTGTAAGACAAAAGGTTGTTTGATTGTTGTGTGCTGTAGATGGTAAGTAAATTTATACCCATGTAAAGTGCATTGTTCTGTATAGAAACTGCTTTCTATTAATGTGGATTTTGCTAAAACAGCATTGGCATGGCCGTACTTGCAACCAGTCAGCAATTTCTGTTGAACGCTATTAAGGCAACTGTCCTCTGCCTGCTAATAAATTATGTAGCCATTATCAGGAAATAATTGATTTTTAAAAATCTGTTGTTTTCCTGGATGTTTGTTTGTGTCTCTGACCAGGCCAGCATTTGTTGCCCATCCCTAGTTCACCTTAAGAATGTGGTGATGAGCTGCCTTTTTGAACTGCTGCTGTCCTGATGCTTTTAGGAACAGACTACCAGGATCTTATCTCAGCCACAGTGAATGAATGGCTCAGTACCTGTGAGCATGAATGGTTCTGAACACTGTGCAATCATCAACGGACATCCCAAATTATGCCTTAAGATAGAAGGGAGATCATTGGTTGTGCGGCTGAACGTTGTAGGTCTGAGGCACTTCCTGACAAAGTGATATCCTAGGCCAGAGGTGATTGGCCTCCAACTAACATAGGAATTTTCCTTTGTGCTAAATTGACTCCACCTTGCAGAGAATTTTCTCCTGATTCTCACTGAATTCAAATTTATTGGGGCTTCTTGATACTATGTTCGGATAAATACGCTGGTGTTGACAGCTATTACTTTCACTTCACCTCCGCAGTTCAACTCTTCTCTGTTTGGACCAAGGTTGTAAAGTTGTGCCCTGGCACAGCCCACACTGTGTGTCAGTGAGCAGGTTATTGCTGTGTAAATGTTGCTTAATAACACAATCAATGACTTCCTCCATCAAAAGAGAAATTGCTGAAAAAACTCAGCAGGCCTGGCAGCATCTGCAGAGAGAAATCAGTGTGAACATTTCGGGTCTAGTGACTTTTCTTTAACAGGGCCTGATTCTTGTTTCTGATTTCCAGCATATGCAGTTCTTTGGAATTTTTTTTGTTTACGACCTCTCCCATCACTTTGCCAATGATGAAAAGTAGACTAATAAGTGCTAATTAGTGTAATTGTATTTACTCTTTTTTTGAGGAGCAGATATTGCTGGGCAATTTTCCACATTATTGAGTAGATGTTAGTTTTGTAACTGTACTGAAATAAGTTGGCCAGGGGTGTGGCTTGTTCTGGAGGACAGTTAGAATTTAGAATTAGAATTAGGTTTTATTATCACATCCTCAAGTACAGGGATACATGAGTACAGTGAGAAGTGTACAATTTCGCCATTTCCATCTTAGCTACAAAAGTGCCTAGGTACAAACTCCTAGTTATGCTTTAGAAAAATAAAAAGTTCAGCATTATAGTCCTTCTAAAGCAGAGAAAGAGAGAAAAGGAAAGCAGATGAGTTGACGCTGGGCTTCACCTTGAGACCAGAAGCAATTGTTCAGTAGTATTGCCAGAATGTTGCTATGACCCATCATGTTTGCACTATCCAGTGCCTCGAAATGTTTCTTGGTAGTACATAGAGTATATTGGTTTGGTTGAAGATTGGCATCTGCAATGCTAGGGAGCTCAAGAGCAGAGTCAGATGGATTGTTCACTTAGTACTCATGGTTGAAGATACGTGCAAATACTTCGGCCTTCTCTTCTGCACTGAAATGTTGGTTTCCTGCCACCACTGAGGATGGGGGTACCACTTTCCATGACTGGATACGTCAAGACTGTGGAGTTTAGGTCTATCTGTTAACTGTTAGTTTACTTCACTCAATTGATTCCTGCTTCCACTGTTTGGTTTACAAATTGTCCCTTGTAGCTCCATCAGCTTGACATGTCATTTTTAGTATGTCTGTTGCTATTCCAGTCATGTCTTTGTGCACTTTTTATTAAAGTAAGCTCCCCTGGCTTGAAGGTAATCGTTATTCCAGGTGATGAGGTTATGGATTGCAGTTTAATACAAGTTTGCTACTGATGCTAGCCCTCAGTAACTTGTGGGTCCTCAGTTTGGGTTTGGTAGGTCTGTGGGTAATCTTTCCCATTTGATGGGTAGTGGTGCAGCAAAGGGTATCTTAAATGTGAAAATGGGACACCATGACAGTTAGTTTTTTTTTGCTTCAATTTGGTTCCTTTGTTTTCCATAGCACATGCAGTCTAGCAACTATCGTCCTTGAGGACTAGGCCAGTTCAGTCAATAGTAGTGCTATAAGCATCACCTGATAATGGACATTGAAGTCTTCCACTCGGAGTACATTCCATGCTCCTGCCATCATGTGTGTTTCTTTCAGTTGGTATTCAACGTGGAAGATAACTGATTCATCAGTTGTTGGGAGGTCTGTGGCGGGGGGGGGGGGGGGAGCGCGGGGGAGGTTGCAATTGGTGATAATAAGGAGATTTTCTTGCCTATTAAGTAGATAATATGAGACTTCATGGGTTCTAGACATGTTGAGGACTCTAGTGGGACAGGACATAACCAGTGATCATGGTGATGGCATCAAGCAAGTTTATCTGTAAGCTATGATTCATTGAGTATGACTATAGCAGGATATTGCTAGGGGATGGCTCTCTGAATTTAGGCACCAGCTATCCAATAATTGTATGAATGACTTTTGTAGGACCATTGGGGCTGGGTTTACATTGTTTACCCTGCCTAAATAAATGCTAGATAATCCTTCTGATTTCATTCCTGTTAGAATTGTAGCAGTTTGATCAAACTGAGTGGCTTTCTAGACTATATTAGAGGACATTTAAAAGACAAATATGTATCTAGAGTCAACATTTAGATCAGGACAAGTAAGGATGAAAGATTTCCTACTCTATAGTCTTGTCTCCACATTCAGTGACGTTGTATTCAAATTGAATCTATGATGTTGCTACTCGGTGTCCAAGTACACAGATCCTTGAAAGTTGCCACCCAGGTTAACAGGGCTGTTAAGAAGGCATACAGTGTTTTAGCTTTTATTAATAGTGGGATCGAGTTCTGGAACCAAGAGGTTATGGTGAAGCTGTACAAAACTCTGGTGCATCCGCACTTGGAGTATTGCGTACAGTTCTGGTCACTGCTTTATAAGAAGGATGTGGAAGCTTTGGAAAGGGTGCAGAGGAGATTTACTAGGATGTTGCCTGGTTGGAGGGAAGGTCTTACGAGGAAAGGCTGAGGGACTTGAGGCTGTTTTCATTAGAGAAAAGAAGGTTGAGAGGTGACTTAATTGAAACCTATAAAATAACCAGAGGGTTAGATAGGGTGGATAGGAAGAGCCTTATTCCTAGGATGGTGACGGCGAGCACGAGGGGGCATAGCTTTAAATTGAGGGGTGAAAGGTATATGACAGATGTCAGACGTAGTTTCTTTACTCAGAGAGTAGTAAGGGAATGGAACGTTTTGCCTGCAACGGTAGTAGATTCGCCAACTTTAGGTACATTTAAGTCGTCATTGGATAAGCATATGGACGTACGTGGAATAGTGTAGGTTAGATGGGCTTGAGATCGGTATGACAGGTCAGCACAACATCGAGGGCTAAAGGGCCTGTACTGTGCTCTTATGTTCTATGTTCTATGTTCTACTCATAGTGACCACAGCAGTTGACACCTCCATGTAACATGTATCCCTGTTGCAGTCACACCCTAATGAGCTATTCTTTAATGACTACATTTTATTTTCTATTGTAAAGCCAATTTGCAATTTATTTTAAATCTGCCGTTGCCCTCATTTACGTTCATCATTTTTAGAAATTTTGAAAATGCAAATATATTGCACCCTTCATACACTAAATTAGTTTACAGTCAAGTCTTTTTTTCGATGTTCGTTCAGTCAAGTTCTGTTTCTTCAAACGTTATCATCACAATCCTTACATTTCATAAAAATAAATTCTGGTGTTTCCACTGTTCCAGTGGATATACCAACATGACATGGACCACAGTAATTCCAGAATGTGGCTCATTACCACCTTCTTGAAGACTTTTATAGATGGGCAACAAATGGGTGACCATGCTGGCAATAGTCGCATCTCATAAGTCAATTAAACAAAGAAACTTGTGTGTGTAGAATGTAGTTGTGAAAGATTGGTGCTGATAGTAAAGCATGCAATATAAGTGATTGCTCTCCTTATTTCTATTTAATGGTACCATCCACCTGTCAGGTAGTGTTAAAGGAATGTGGAGACTGACAACAACATGCAAGGTATACAAAAGGTGAGAAGCTGACTATTTCGGTACTGAGTGCCTTTTTATGTTTGGCTGCGTAGTTATATTACTGCACTCAAGACAACTGCTGGTCACCTTCCATCTTGTATCTCACCAATATTCTGATGAAAACAGCAAAATACTTTTCGTTACTTTCTAACGTCTTCCGGTCTTTTGTGGTTAGGATTGCTGCTTGCCCTTATTTCTTCCAGATGCTGTTTACTTATCTGCATTTTGTATTGAATTTCTATGAATTTACATACACATGTACATTTTAATATGCTATTGTAGATTTTGAATGGATAGAAATAACAGGAATACATAAAAATGTGAAGGTTTCTTGTTATAGTTGTACATGTGATGGAAGTAGTGGAAATGTAAGAATTGAAATAATTTGTTCTTGGTCTCTAGTCTAGAAATGAATAAGGTCAGGGAACTGAGAAGGATTCCTATCTATTAATATTCACACTGTTAACAACAACTAACATTTATATATCTTTTTGCCTCGCTTGAATCTCCTCCCCTTTAATCCACCCCAAGTGTTCCGTTTCATATCCATTGGTATGGTATCGGGGAGAGTCAAACATAAACTTTTCTTAGAATTTAAAAGTGTTCTATCTTTAAGTTATTAAACGGGCATGAACAGAAACCAACTTGTCACAACAGAAATAAAAACAGAACCTGCTGGAAAATCTAAGCAAGTCTAGCAGTATCTGGAGAGAAATAAGAGTTAACGTTTTGACTCCAGTGACCCTACTTCAGAGAGTGTTCCTCTAGCAATTTGTTTTTGTTTCACATTTTTGGCATCCTCAGTTCTTTGATTTTATCTGCTTAAATCTCTATTGCCTAAGACTGCTACATACAGCAGTCCATCCCAGATCCCTGCAGGAAAGAGGGAGACCTCTCACTGCAGTTCCCTGCTGCTGGAAGATAGGACATTACACCAAGGTATATCTGGGTGGGAGGAAAGGGAAGTATACCATCAGCCCATATAGGAAATACCACTGCACAGTTTTAAAGAGCCCAAGGGAACTTGCTTGAGCCGGGTGAAGCGTGGAACACACAACCCTGAGGGAAGACTCGGTTTCTGGGGTCACTGTCAAATTTCAGGTAGACGGGTGCTGTTCGTCTGGAAGCTCGTCACATGCTTGAGCTGCTTCAGTCCTTGTGTATTCTTAGGGTCAAATACCATACCGTGACAGCTTTGGTCACATAACAGACATTAGCAAAAGCCTTAAAACAGCTAATTATGTTGTCGTCATCCGATCCATACCTCCACCTTCCAAGTATATCCCTAAACCACGTGACTTCGGCATTCTGAGCCCTCTCATCCATCTGAAGCCCAGTGGCAGAAAGCTATCCCTAAGCAGCAGGTCCGTTACGATAGTCGCTACCCCACAAGGAGAGCCTGGTTTTGATTTTTGAAAATCTGGTCACCCTGGTCGGACTGTTTGCTGCCTGGTTTACGTTCGTTGGTGTCTGAGGAATGCTTTGCAGTTATACATTTTATATGTATTAGTGCACGTTGATTTAGTTGAGGTGTGAAAATCTTGGTGTGTGCCAGCTGTCTTAACTTCTAATTGCATGTTCAAATTTAGCATAGCTTTATTTCTGGCCTTAAGACTGTTGATCTCTTTATGTTGCAGCATTAATGCTTCGGACTGCCCTCATTGTTATAGCAACAAAGGAGTCCGGAAACATCCAAAAATGTTCTTCAAATCTCCAACAGGGACTTAAGTTTTAACAGTGACAGTTTTTAGATTGAGTTTCTGGCTTATTTTGAAAACCCACTTGTTACATCATTCTCACTTGGGAAGGGTCGGTGCATTGGAGGGTGGGATGGGGGAGTGCGGGGAGCATAAATTCTTTTACTTTCACAGTAGCTCAAATGGTTCCTTCTCTGCTGCGACCATTGCAGTGAAATCTGCCATGTAACCAAATATAGGGCAATTTTCACTGAGCTCACAGTCCTCGCACATTACCATTTCAGAACTGAGGAGTTCCTTAGTTGCTATCATCATACTTACAAATGTCGATGAGTGATATTCTGACATTCATATTTCAAATGGCATGCGGACAGAATCTGCTGCTATACCTTTACGTTCACGGTGCATAAAACTTACTATATTAGGAAAATTGATTAGCGTGCCAGGGATAGCAAATTCAGTCACACATGCAACATGTATGTGCTAAGAAGGCGAGTAGGAAAAATACATATTATTAGAAGTAAAGTGTTTTATTTCCCATTTCAGATGAACCGTAGGGCAAAGTACTGATTTAGTGCCGGTTCATTAAAGACAGGCTTGAGAGAAAGGAAGTGCAAATTTGATCATTGAATCTTTACAGTGTAGAAGCAAGCCATTCGGCCCAGCAAGTCTACACTGACCCTTTGAAGAGCTTCCCTCCCAGAACTACCCTCCTACCTTATCCCTGTAGCCCTGCAATTCCCATGTCTAACCTACCTAACAGGCACATCTTTAGACAATGTATATACATTGTAATTAGGATCTACTTAAAGGTTTTAAATTTTATGTAAATATGTTTTTAAGTTATTTGATAGCATTCTATATCTATGAAAAGACAAACTCGAAGACAACTAAATGAAATTATTTCTACACTGATGAGCTGTTCTCATTCATAACACATCACCTGTTACTGATAATTTAGAATTATTCATCAGCCTCTCAGTTGTATATCCTATTTTCAGCACAATGGTAATGAAATGGCAAGCAGCTCAATGAGTGATTCAGTAATAATATCTGTCCTTGAATTTTTGTCAAAATCTGTAAGTAAAAAAAAACTATCTTAAATAAAAGCAAAAAACGGTGACAATTGGAGATCTGAAATGAAAACAAAGTGCTGGAAAATCTCAGTAGATCTGGCAGTGACTGTAGTGAAGGAAAATGTTAACATTTTGAGTCCGATGACTCATCTTCAAAACAGTTCTGACGTTCTGGATGTTACCAGACCTGCTCGGTTTCTCCAGCACTACTTGTTTAAAAATAATACTAACTTAAGACTCAACTCATCGTGTATTGCAGCACTAACAGAAAATACATTTGAGCTGAATGAAATTCCACACCATGACTGGCTATGGGATATATGTGGAGAACTGTTTATTGAGCTGGTGCTTCTTTTGGGAAGGGGGATGGAAGGGAAATGAAAGGCTGATAACGAAAAAATTGAAATAGTTAAGCCTTGAAATGGCAAAGACATGAATGACGTTTTCAGAGAAAGATCTGAAATTATCATTATAGATTTGTGAGGAAAATTATATTACTTTTGAGTAAAACTCTGTTTTCACATTGACCAACAGATAGCTAAGTTATAATTACAGTGATCCAGCTTGTTGCAAACTAAGCAGGGAAATCAGTGGCAGACATTATAAAATAGAGTGGGGAGGTTCAAGACGCTCAAGTACCTGGGGTACTTCTCTTAACTTCTCCCACTGCGTCTTTCAGTCTTTCATGAATTCATCAAAACCTTTTCTCACTGCTTTATTCTTTGTCTTACTGCTGCCTTTAACCTCTCCCTGCAGCGCTGTCCCTTTGAATCTTCACTGCTCGTGATCAAGTGGCTTATTTTGCAGATTTTCTACATCAGTGGTTTACTGTGTGATTTGAAAATTAAAGCATGAGATGAGGTCAAAATGGGTGAATGCTACACACCTGCTGTGTTTGACTTTACAGGCCTGATTAAGAAATGATGCTAATTCAGATTATGATATTCAGACACATCTTAACAAATAGGAAATGCTATAAGGAAGTCAATTCATCTTGAAAAGTACTTATTGTAGAAACTTAAATAATAAGCTACTTTCAACAAGAAGATACATTATTTCTGAACAGTACCACTCATTTCATGGTACATTTTAAGTTCACCTTGTCTCTTAGTGTTAATAAATGCCATATACTTTCAAATGTTCTTATTATTATTATGCATTGAATTTATGCAAAAATGAATGTCCATATCAGTTTTGCATCAATCAGGATAGATTGGGCCTACTGTATATCTTGCCACCGATTTAGCATTCTTTCCTGGTGATAAACATGTATTACTGAATTTGAAAATGAGGAAGGATGGGAGTGGATTGAACCAGCTTTTAAATCTGTTTTGATTTTGTGCCAAATGGCAACCTCCTTAATGACATTGGGAGAAGATGACATTTAGGTTCAAATTGTTTGTACCATATAGCATTATTACATTAATGATTGGAGATAGTTTGTTTGTACAACTAAATGGTTTGTAAGGGCAAGTTCAAAAGTCCCATGAATGATATGATTTTTCCTTATTCACTCATGAGACGCAGACTTGCCTTCCTAGGTCAATAATTATGATCCATGTCTAATTGCTTCAGGGTGGTTTAGAGTCAACCACATTGTTGTTAGCCTTTAGTCAAATCTGATTGTATTTCAGTACACGTGACAATAAATCAATGAAAAGCTTTGTTTATGAGTGGTACAAGCAGATCACAGCAAACAAAGGATGTACAGATCAGGAAAACTTAGAGGCATACATGTTACATTGCAGGTTGCATTATTTGAGGCTAGAGTCCATTCAACAGCCTGATAATGGCTGGAAAGAGCTGTTCCTGAACCTGCTTGTTTGTGTGTTCAGGCTTCTGCATTTTCTGCCTGATGGAAGAGGTTCTAGGAGGCCATTACCAGGGTGCAATGGGTCTTTGATGATTTTGATGATTTTGTCGGTGGCAGTGAGTCATGTAAGTAGAGACCGTGGGTGGAACATTGACTTCCATGATGGTTGGGGCTGTGCGCACAACCTTCTGTAGTTTCTTACAGTCCTGGGCAGAGCAGTTGCCATATCAGGCCGTTATGCACCCAAACAGAATACTTCCAGTGGTGCATCTGTAAAAGTTGATGAGCTACCTTATGGGCGTGCCAAATTTCCTGACCGGCCTGTGGAAGAGGAGACATCATTGTGTCGTCTTGACTGTCACATTTCCATGGGAGTCCAGGACAGATCATCGGTTGCCATCCCTCCGAGAAACTTGATGGTCTTCACTCTCTCAATCTCACGTAGGCCAGATTAGGTAAAATTGGCGAATTTCCTCCTCCTAAAGGAATTAGTGAACCTGATGAATTTTTATGAAAGTTACCAGCAATTAGATGGTGGTCATTAGGCTAGCCTTTTTTTCCAGGTTTTTATTGCATTCGCCAAATGCCATGAATCTATGTCTCCAGAGCATTAGCTTGGGGTTCTAGATGACTAATCCAGTGGTATGATGACCAGAACACCGCCTCTGCTCAGTGTTGGAGTTCAGTATCCCTGCTGAGAGCATAACCTTTGTAAGTTTACTCCATAGTGATGAAGTTAGTATATTTTCTGCTGCTGAAAAGTATCATTAGTATGACGTCTGACTCTTTCAACCTGTGAAAAGAGCACAGAAGTATGTTAACAACACTCTGCAATAAACACAGTAAATGTGTTTGTTTACTGCAATGGTCTCCAGCCTTTTTTAAGTGCAATCTCTTGAATTCAGCTGCGACCTAGAACCAACCCCCCAAAAAATACAGAATAAGTAGTTAACTTAGAGCTATCGATATATCTAAAACCAAGTATGTATACTTATTAATTTTTTTTCCTTCACTCATCAAATCTCAGTGTGTCATCTTTGTCTGTACATTATCTGTCAATGCCTTGAAGTCTGTGCTCTAACTTGAGACTACTAGTCATATATGGTCCATCAATGGGTATCTGTGAGGTGTGTTCATATTTGGACTTGATTATCTTCCTTTGGGAGAATTCTGTCTCAGAGGTTTGTGAAGCCAAAGTAAGCTTTTCACTTCAAAAGCACAGGATGATAGAATTGAATTTTGCTCCTGATTGTGAGTTCTCAAAAATCATTACCTGTTGAATTTGAGCTCAATATCATTTTGGATTTATCATTTTACACAGTTACTATCTCCATATCAACTTCATTGCTTTGTAAAAAAAAAACTTGTTGGAATTTGACAGTTAATTCACCAATACCTACTTCGAGTCATAGAGAAGCACAGCCCGAAAACAGACCCTCTGGTCCACCTCATCCATGCCATAAAGATATCCTAGATAAATCTCCTCCCATTTGCCAGTATTTGGTCCATATTCCTTTAGCCCTTCCAATTCATATACGTATCCAGATGTCTTTTAGATGTTGTAATTGTATCAACCTCCATCACTTCCTCTCGCAGCTCATACTGTACACACACCACCCTCTGTGTGAAAACGCTGCCCCTTTGGTCCCTTTAAAATATTCCATGTCTCAACTGAAACCTATGCCCTTTAGTTTCTTGACTCTCCCCACCCCAAGGAAAACACCTTGTCTATTTACCCTATCCATCCCCCTCATGATTTTATAAACCTCTATAATGTCACCCCTCAACCTCCTCAGCCTGTCCCTATAGCTCAGACCCTCCAACCCTGGCAACATCCTCATAAATCTTTTCTGATCTCTTTCAAATTTCACAACATTCTTCCTATAGCAGGGAGACCAGAATTGCGCATAATATTTCAATAGTAGCCTAACCAAAGTCCTGTACAGCCTCAACATGATCTCCCGACTCCTATACTCAATGCACAGATGAATAAAGATGAGCATACCAAATGCCTTCTTTACTATCCTATCTACCTGTGATTCCACTTTCAAGGAACTATGAACCTGCACTCCAAGGCCCCTTTGTTCAGCAGCACTCCCCAGGACCTTACCATTAAGTATATAAGTCCTGCCCTGATTTGCCTTTCCAAATGCAGCACCTCACATTTATCTAAATTAAACTCCATCTACCACTCTTCGGCCCTTTGACCCATCTAATCGGGATCTCATTGTACTCTGAGGTAACTCTCTTCGCTGTCCACCACACCTCCAATTTTGGTGTCGTCTGTAAACTTACTAACCATACTTCTTGCGTTCACATCTAAATGGTGGAATTTGAATTTAGTAGTAATCTGGGAAAATTTTGCCGTTGATCAGAAAGACCCATTTTGTTCACTAATGTCCTTTAGGGAAGGAAGTCTATCCTTACCCAGTCTAACCTACATGTGACTCCAGACCCTTGGCAAAAGGTTTAACCCTAACTGCCTTCTATGCATTTAGGAATGGGTAATAAATGTTGGTCCAGCCAGTGATGACCCCGTCCCACAGGTGAATTTTTTTAAAAAATGGGATAGCAGGAGAACTTGGTTCTTTAAATAATGATATGGAAGGTTGTGCAACCTCCTGATGAGGAAGTTGGGGTTTTGATTTAAAATATCATCCAAAGGACCTTTAGCAATATAACATTCCTGGCATTGTGCATTGAAATGTCAGCGTTGGTGGTATTCAGGTCTTTGAAATGAGATTTGAATTGCTGAAGAAATTGTTACTACTGAGCTACTGACCCAATAATATTATATTATGATGTAATTCTGTAGCTTCACTTATATATTTTATTGTACTTAGTAAAACAGTTCCACAATATTATTATATCATATCCAACTTCTGCAATTTCTAGAATGCAGGATTATATGAATAATTAAAGATTCTACAGGGGACACTCAACCAGCTATTTATTGTGAATTTATGGATGCGGCATGCGCCTTTTTATAAAGTTCAATTAATGATTCTAAGTAATGGACTGCAGCAAAAGCATTTGTAGGTAAATATATAGTAAACGTCAATTTTAAATCAACTCATTACTCATGACAAAAGCTTCAATCGTAAAGTGGAAACTGTTTAATTTGGCAATCTTGGCAATTTTAGCTACATTACAAATTATTCTTCAAGTTTAGGCATAGAGTATATTATGCATGCATTCATAAATGGAGTTGTGGTCTAATGTTTATTGTTTCTACACTCGATTACTGCAGTTACACAGGTTGATTCTTTGAATGCCCTTGTTTCTAAGTTTTGATTCTCAATTGTCAAAGCAACTGTACTGTCAGGTGAAACGTAAACATCAAAGACATGGGTACCAGCCACCAGCCACCATCTCACTTTGGTGTATGTAGTCTATATGCAAGGGCTTTTGGGGCTTCCATGTCTCTGAAGCTTTATGAAACAATAATCAGAGATGAAGATTGATATAATATAAGGAAAAGAAGTGACATTGCATTAATCGGTTGGGCTCGGCCAAATGATGTGTGGAGGTGTTGGTGTGGGACTGGGTTGGATAAAGTCAAAATCACATGACACCAGTTACCATCCAACAGATTTATTTGAAATCACATGCTTTCATAGCACAGCCCCTTTGGCAGGTGCACTGAAAGGAGAGTGCACAAACAGTGTGTAGGCAGAGAGACAGAGGATCATACAAATGGTGTGAGTGAAGTGAACAAAACTAAAATAGCTGGTTGAGTGTCCTCTGTAGAATCTTTAATCATTCATATAATCCTGCATTCTAGAAATTGCAGAAGTTGGATATGGAGTACTCTGTAGTTTTGATTGATTAAGATGTAAATTCCAAAATTACTGCTCCGGCATAATTAAAGGTTTCATCCGTGTCTGCGTAACTTTCCAAACTTCAAACAGGCAGAGAGATAATAGACAAAAGGTGACATCTCAGGTCGGACACTGAATTGTGGGTGTGAGGCCTTATTTAGAGTCTGCCTCTGAGTTTTCAACCTAATGAGGCAGAGAGCCTGTGTGTATCTGCGCGAGAGCCTGTGTGTGTCTCCACGAGTGTGTGAAAGAGACAGAGCATAATAAGTACTCCAAAACTGTACAAGCTTGTTAAGGTAGGGAGATCATAACAATTTATCAAGGTGTTGCTGTCAAAACAAGACTTAAGGAAGACATTACGGGTACAGAGCAGCATGGTAGGCTCAGCCATAGCGAGACTTGAATCCAGGATCACGGTTGAGGCTGTCCTCATCAGTACAGAACTTGGTTATCAGTCCGTTCGGCAATCCTGCATTGTTGTGTATTTTGAAGTCTGCCTTGGAGGTTTCTTACCTGAAGTTCAGAGGCACCTGATGAAGGGGTGGCACTTTGAAAGCTTGCGATTTCAAATAAACCTGTTGGACTTTCACGTGGTCACATATGATTTTTGATCTTTTTAAAGATCGTGAATCTTGAAAAAGCCAATCAATGCAGCATTCCTTATCCACATATACATACTAGGTTCAGACATGGATAACGCAGCGTGGAAACTGGAGGAGCACAGCAGACCAGGCAGTATCAGAGGAGCAGGAAAGTTGGCTTTGTGTTTGTGTTATTAACCACCTTCCACTGGCATTCTGCATCCCACAATTAGATTTTATTTTGGACTTTATCTTTTTCAGGGTCATGGTTTTGATCATTTGTGGAAGGCCTTTCTGCTTGATTACAATTGTTTTGAAGTTTGGATTTCTGACAAAGTTGACAACTGAACTTCTACATTGACCAAACAGTGGTTGCTCAACTGCATTGTCTGCAAAGGTTTCTGGTTCAGTTCCACAGCTTATAATGAATGACCTCTGACAAAGCAGTTCCAAGGAAGGAAAGAGTTAACCTCAGCGCCTCTTGTCCAAGGTTTGGGAAGGGAATATCTGTTGAGATTTTACTACTATTTGCTGCTGTGTGAACATTTCTCTATTCTCTATTCTCCTCAGATGCCAACATTTGTGAATAGTTGATGATTCAGTCGAAAAAACAAATTAGTGTAGATTGTGCTCCACGCTGCCTTTATTGCAAAACAATTGCATAACTACACTGGACACCAGTCATAGAGGCACATGTCTTATGTTTGCTTCTCAGTTCTTAGAAGCTATGTACTTTTTTATGGTAGCCTTGGAATTACTATTGGCAATGTTATTCAACTGCTCTCCAATGGAAACTCTCTCCTCTATTTAAAGAGAGCTTTAATGTATTCATCTTACTTTAAATAGGCTAACGTTTGCTAAAATGGTAGTGACGGTCTGAGTGCATCAAGTTGTGCCCCCATTTTGAACACCTATATTACCATATGTGAAATATAGCTGTCAACTTTATAATGCTAGCCATTTGGAGCCAGACTTCACCCACAATCCGGAAAGATTTGTAATCTATTTTAGTAGTATAAACAAAAGATGTAACCACAATCAAAGGGCTAGCTGCATATTTGTATTTTGAGGGGTTAGGTTGTCAGATTGTGAATGAATTCTGGTCAAACCATGTCCAACCCACCTCCCAAGATTAATAAGTTTGTGCCAAGAGTTATGTTTCAGCAGTTGTGATCTGGTGAAGGAGACTGAACATGCTGAGCAGAAATAATGGCAACCGCAGATGCTGGAGAATCCAAGATAACAAAGTGTGGAGCTGGATGAACACAGCAGGCCGAGCAGCATCTCGGGAGCACAAAAGCTGTCATTTCGGGCCTAGACCCTTCATCAGA
This sequence comes from Stegostoma tigrinum, assembly GCF_030684315.1. NCBI lineage: Eukaryota > Metazoa > Chordata > Chondrichthyes > Orectolobiformes > Stegostomatidae > Stegostoma > Stegostoma tigrinum. Next base: position 89,047,233 of record NC_081359.1, on the reverse strand, counting down.
GAAGGGGATGCGGAGAGGGTTCTGAAATAAATAGGGAGAGAGGGGGAGGTGGACCGAAGATGGAGAGAAAAGAAGATAGGTGGAGAGGAGAGTATAGGTGGGGAGGTAGGGACAACGGACAGGTCAAGGAGGTGGGATGAGGTTAGTAGGTAGGAAATAGAGATGCGGCTTGAGGTGGGAGGAGGGGATAGGTCAGAGGAAGAACAGGTTAGGGAGGCGGGGACGAGCTGGGTTGGTTTAGGGATGCAGTGGGGGGAGGGGACGGTTTTTTGGGATGCATTGGGGGAGGGGGAGATTTTGAAGCTTGTGAAGTCCACGTTGATACCATTGGGCTGCAGGGTTCCCAAGCGGAATATGAGTTGCTGTTCCTGCAAGGTGCAGTTGTTTATTGCGAACCGAGCGGAGGTGTTCTACAAAGCGGTCCCCAAGCCTCCGTTTGGTTTCCCCACTGCATTCCTAAACCAGCCCAGCTCGTCCCCGCCTCCCTAACCTGTTCTTCCTCTCACCTATCCCCTCCTCCCACCTCCTAGCCACACTTCCATTTCCTACCTACTAACCTCATCCTGCCTCCTTGACCTGTCCGTCCTCCCCAGACTGACCTATCCCATCCCTACCTCCCCATCTATACTCTCCTCTCCACCTATCTTCTCCTCTATCCATCTTCGGTCCGCCTCCCCCTCTCTCCTTATTTATTTCAGAACCCTCTCCCCATCCCCCTCTCTGACGAAGGGTCTAGTCCCGAAACATCAGCTTTTGTGCTCCTGAGATGCTGCTTGGCCTGCTGTGTTCATCCAGCCCCACACTTTGTGAACATGCTGAGCACGCAGGATTCCTGTAGAGTTACAGGTGTCCATAAGACTTCTGAGTGTTGAAGGGCACCTGTCAGATTTAACCCAGTGGATACAAATCATGCCACATGTTTAATCTTTCCTCATCACTTCGTGATGTTGTACCTTTACTTGTGTATAAATGGACCTTGTGTGAAAATTGGTAATTTGCATTAATTGATAAATGTGGCAGATGGGCATCCAGACTCATATTGAATTCAGTCATGGGATTTTATGCTTAAAGTGTATTAGTCTTGGGCACAAAATTCAAACAGCAGATCTTCACTGCATGACTCTTTCCTTTCATTTTCCCATCTATATCAAACACACTGTAACTCTTAAGAGCAAGACTGTCAGCTTACTGACAGTAGGTTTCATACAATGAATTGGTTTCCAAGAATGATATCCTGTCAAAGTCTATGAATAATGTTTTTTTTACCTTAATATTGCGTAGTTTTCTCTGGAGAATGAACGCTAGCTTGAGATTGCATTAAAGTAGGGTTATACCAGCACCTGCCCTGGAGTTTTAGTCCAGGACTATTCAATACAGTTCAAATGATAGAATCAACAGAGTTCTATAAAGTTTCTCTCTCCTGTTCTGCACCTAAGGAAAGCTGTAGGAAACACTCGTAATGTCATTACCACGTGTGTTGTGAAAAGAGGTTTAGGAAAAGGGGAAATGAGAAAGTTTTTTTAAAAAAAGAGAAACACAGTGACAACGGATTCTCCTGATCCTGCACCTGGAAGCATTGGATTGACTTTATGCATTGAATAGAGCAGAAATGCTTGTGAGGGACTTTGTCCAATTTTCTGCCCTTTAAGTTAATGGACTGAATGCCAGATGAATTTTGTTAGTGATGTGTGCTGTCTACATGATTGGTCTTTATTTACTGTACCCAAGTGGTGATCTAGCTCCGTGCTCAAGAACATACTCCTTCTCTAATGCCAGTTAACAGTTCTTTGCAGCTCACCTCACAGTTGCACCTTGCCAATTTTAACTGCTTGCAGTTTTGTTTGAAGTTAAAAATATATTTTACACTTGTGCGTATATGTACAGGTACCAGTTGTGTGCAGGACTGAAATGTTCCTTCTCACTGGAATTATGGTAGTATCACATGAAAATTTCTGCTCATTTGTCTTAATTCAAGTCATTTTGTAGACTGGATGCTCTGTTTTAGCTTGCTGTAATAATTACATACTGGCTGCCTCACAAGCTGTTTTAAATGTGTTAGTTGATGACAGGTTAAAACTGTCAGAAAATCAATGCCTGATTCTTATCATCTGTCCCCGATTCAGGCAAAAGGAAATAAATGAAAGGCCACAAGTCACCATCTGGAGGCATTGATTGCAAATTTTGCGTGCTATGTAAGATACATTCGGTGCACTTGCATATTTTGAGGTTCTTCATCTTGTTTTAGACTCTTCCCTTATGAAAAATCACGCTTGTAATGCTGCTTTAGAACAAAGTATGGAGGCATCACCTACATACAGAAGTTTTCACAAAATCTATTTTGATGTTTTTTTGCCAGTTTTGCAACACAATTAAATCAGCAAGGCAGTTTATATGGCTGCAAAAAATGTAATCTGACATGTTCTTGCAACACAAATAATTAAAGAAGTGAAAATTTTTCCCATTTGTATTTATGTTTTGGTAACTGCTTTTAAAATTCCCTGGACCGAAGAGACTCATAATTGGGAACTGGAGTTGAGTCAGCATCCCATGGTCACTTACAGAAAGTGGAAATTTGGAAAACGAAAGTAAGGATGCCCCCCTGTTGATTTATTTCTTCTGTTCTTATTACGTTATTGGTGTCTGAGCCTTGTAGTTGAGTGTCAAAATGTTATATAATCAAAATTCAAACCGGGTGCAATGGACAGGCACACTTTTATTAGGATTGCCTTTAGATTCCTACACAGATGAAGGAACCCTGGTAAAATTTCTATCTATGATTAAAGAACATCTGATCCACAGCTCTTTGCAGATGAGTGATTGAACCCGGCACAAACCTACTTGACTACTAACTGGCTAAACTATGTATTTATTATAATAAAAGCACAAGTTAGCACAACTGTAAAGGCTGTCAGGTTTGGTATGCATCAGTTCATGTGATGCAAGTTAATTAAAAAAATTATAATTTTAATTTTATTAAAAAATGTAACATTCCTCAAATAATCTGCAAGAAGTGTTCAATGCATTGATTCCACAGCTGTCATATATAAAATGCTTTATAAATATATCCAACTTCGTTGTAGTAGTACGTTGTCTTGGCCGAGAAGCTAGGCAATAAATAGACTGATGAAGGTGGTAGGAAATCCGGAGAAGCCTGTTTGTGATAACATTATAGAGTTTTGATACCATATTCTTGTGTATGTTCTACCATGTAGTTTGTACTAAAGAATGCCACTTCCTGCAATTGATGCTAGACTGAATGGTGTTAAATTTAGTCAGGAGAGAGGATGTTTGCTCATGTGTTTAGTGCCGTCCACAATTCCTCAGATATTGAAGCAGTCCATGCTAGTATGCAGCAAGTCCTGAACAACATTCCAATTTGGGCTGATAAGTGCCAACAAATATTTGAGTAGCACAAGTGCCAGACAAAGCCAGTCTCCAATAAGGAAGATGCTGACCACCACCACTTGATGTTCAATGGCTTTGCCATCACTGAATCCCCTACTATCAACAGTCTACAAGGTTATCATTGACCAGGAAATGAACTGCACCAGCTACATTAAAAATCTGCCTGCAAGAGCAAAGTCAAAGGCTAGGATTTCTGCAGTGAGCAACTTGTCTACCACTTTTCAAAGCCTATCCATTGTGTACAATGTACTAGTCAGGAGTATGATGGAATGCAAACATATAGAATAGGGGCAAAAGTAGACCATTCAGCCCTTCGGGCCTGCTCACATTGAATCAATTTGTTTTTCAAATTCCACATTCCCATAGTCCCCTGCCTAACAGTAATCTATCCACCTTTATCTCTCCATTGCCTGAATGATACTCAATGTTTAACACCGTCCAGCCTGCCTCAGTGGCACTGCAAATGACTCTCTCCATCAGTGACACTTCTCTTGATCATACCTTCCAAATCTGTGACCTCTACGACCTGTAGGAGCAGGCTCATGGGAACTTGCCACTTGCAAGTTCCTCTCCAAGTCGTACATAATCCTTATTATTATTATTCCCTCTGTTGCTGTATCAAAATCATGGGACTCATCTTTGTAACAGCACTGTAGATGTACCTATACCACGTGGACAATAATATTTTAAGTAGGCATCTTCCACCACTTTCTCAGTAGTGCTCACATCACATGAATGATTTGAAAAAAAATGTCAAATATGTAATACAACAGTAAAATTTTCTTTCCTTTGAAAAGGGAAATAAGTTTGTGTCTCAAAATTACATTGATGATGACAGCCAATTCTTTATTAAGGAAGTGAAAGTTGGGAAATGTGTAGCAAATATTTGAAGCTGCTAGGATGAGAGATTTACAAAAGATTTGTGGTTAGAACTGATGGGAACAGCTGCAAAACAGTGTAACCGGGTTAGGACCAAGGACGTCAATAGACAATTTAGTGTCAGTTCAGTTGAGCAATGCTGTTGAAAAGCTGGCACGTACTGGTTTGAACTTGCAAAATGTTCATCGAGTGACTGAGCACTGAAAATAACTTCTTGGATGTTAATGTGCGTGGGAGTGGATCAAGAGAAAGGATATGAAATTGTGAATCGGCAGCATTTTAAAAAATGCAGCCACTGCATTTCGAAATATTCAGCAGCTATTCACATATATATTACAGTACACCCGCTGTAAGAAATTTTGAAGAAAATCAGGGTGGCCACTTTCAAACATTTTCAAATACTAAAGTATACCAAATGTATAATGTTACCAGAGGCTTCATTTTAATGTCTTCTTGGGCAAGAATGTTATTGCTAACCTATGAGTTGAGTGCATCAGCTGAAAAGAAAAATTAGTAAAGGACTGAGCTATTCCTAAAGATGCGCACTACAATGCTTCTGTTTTCTTATAGGCAAACATATATGTACACGCACACGTGCACGGACACTTAGAAAAAACATATTACTTTCACAATGCTCAGATGAGTTAAGGTAAAAAAAACACTTGGTTGCTGTCTCGTCATCTGTGGTGGAAAATGTATGTCTTTGACTGTTAAATCAAAGCAGGATTAAACTCAGATGTGATACCACTCCACAGATGAATGTGTGCATATGCTTTCCAGGAACATGGCCAGAAAGACTACTTGGAATGCCAGTACCCAGGGAATCATAATCCAGCATGAGTCAGTCAGTGTCTTTAGCAGGAAGTAGATGTATGCCAATTAGGAAGGGGTGAAGGCACTCTGAGCTCCGCTTAAATACTGTTTACATTTTAGCAGTTTTTGTTCGTTGAAATTGCCGTTGAATTTTTGGGAGATACAGCCTCATTATTATCAAGACAGTGTCAAACTGCAGCAGGATTTCAGTGCCATGAGAAGTAAATGATGTTCGCATCTCAGACAGCCTATTTTTATTTATTTTGGTATATCCATTGACACTTTCACAATCCTCAAACATACTTGAGGACGACTTACCTGAATTATAAAATTGAAGGTTGAATAGAGATACAGATTGTTAACATGAAATCTCAGTTGTTGAATTGCCATTGGATCTTGTTATTTTTCTGTGTTCGTGGTGTCAGGGTGGTGCTGTACACCATTGGGTTGAGGGTGAAGAGGAGTCCATCCAAACTACATTCATTCTTCTGTCAAGGCACTGAAACAGAAGAGATGCTTTGGTCAGTTTGAGTGCATGGACAAAGAAGTATAATGTGAGGTTATCGCTTTGGTAGCAAAGCCAGGAAAATGGATTTTACCTGACTGGCATTAGATTGGGAAAGGAGGAGGCGCATTGAGAGCTGTGTGTCCGAGTACACCAGTCACTTGAAAGTAAGCATGCAGGTGCAGCAGGCAGTAAAGAAGGCAAATGTTGTGTTGGCCTACATATTAAGCGGACTTGAGTAAATGGATAGGGCCTTGGTGAGACCACATCTGGAGTGTTGTGTAGTTTTTTTCTCCTTATTGGAGGGAGTGTAACAAAGGTTTACCAAACTTATGCTTGGAATGGCAGGAGTGATGTATGAAGAGAACTTGGTGAGGACTATATTCATTGAAGTTCAGAAAAAGTTCAGAGGAGGATCTTGTAAATAGCTATAACATTCTCATAGCACTAGACAGTATAAAAGCAGGAAGGATGTTCCTGATGACTAGGAGTCCAGAACCAGAGGGTCACAGTTTAAGGATATGGTGTGGTCATTTAAGCTTGAGAGGAGGAGAAATATCTTCACTTAGAATGATGAACCTGTTGAACTCTGTGCAAATGGTTGAGGCCAACGCATTGAATGTTTTCAAGTTCTTACGGCTAATGGTATCAAAAGATATGGAGCAACTGCAGGAAAGGGGTGCTGAGTAGGCTGATCAGCCTTGATTGTGTTGGATAGTTGAGCAGGTTGGAAGGGCCAAATGACGTACTCCTGTTCTTAGTTTCTGTGCTGCTTACGGTATTAACTGCTTCTGAAGCAGTTTACATTAACAATAAACAGTACCACGTCTGTGAAAATTTCAAGCCCAATAGCAATAGGCTGCTGTGAGGAAGGAAGAATATTAAAAATACTATTTCATCTATAAGATGTTGGATATTTTTCCCTTTTGTAGTAATTGCCAAAAAGATGCTTTTGTATTTTTCTTCCCTTTGGTGTGGAATTGGAAAATGTTCCAGATAAGCCACTGAAACAGCCTGAAGAAACATGGAAAACTATTGAAACAATTTAACAGCACTGTAAAGGGCAAAGAGTGATTTCATAACAATTTGAGTATGTTAGGAATTTCCTTGTATCGTGATTACTTAATGTCTGGATTTGCCTTTTGTTGCATAGTTCAGCAAAACCATAAATAGGCAGCACTGTGAGCTAGAAAGAGACAATAGCAGTGCGCTGTAGCACAACTAGTATTACTGCCCATTTGGTTTTAAAACAGACATTCTGATTTTTGACAACAGCCCGTTTACACTTTGAACAGCAATTAATAGCAGTAGTCTGGCTTTACGGCTTTTGTCATTTTTCAGCTTTTTTATATATATTTTCAGAATTGCTAAGTCTCCAGTTTAAAGAAAAACAAAATCTAACTGACCGAAAATGCAGAAGCTATCATGTCTGTGACCTGTCAGTCTTTCCATTGATGTCCCTTGCTAACAGTCGGAACAGCAACATTCAATGTTGGCATTTGGAGTAAAATGTTGGAAATTAAGGACTCATCTGATTTCCATAGAATTATTAGAATGGAACTCAAAGTTGAGCATTCTCGAAACAAGAGCAAAATGTGTAGAATTTTCAGCCTCTCTGGGGACTTAATAACAGGCAGTATTGGAGTTGCAGCCAGTTATGTGCCTGCCTGATTTTCTAATAGAAAAACGGAAGGCAAGGGGATGCATGGACACCCTTTAGTTATTAGGAATGTCCTTGAACAAGGGTTCAATATTTGTCACTTCCTAGTCTTCTGGCATTTCCCCCACAAGCTAGCCCAATCTGAATGTAGGAAAGTAATGGTGAGCTGTTTTGCTGTCTCGGTTTCCATAGGAAACTTGAGGCATAAACCATCCGGCACAGTTGAGTTATCCACTTCTAAATAGAACTATCCTCTCTAGAAAATCCTTACCGACAGCTTACCTCAACTTCTCTTTTACTGATATTGTGTCAGTGCCCGCTTTCTTTGTAAACAAAGACACTGAGAAATCTAGCCTTGCCCTGTATCTCGAAGTATAAATCACCTTTTTGTCTCTAATTAGTCCAAACAACCTCTTGCCACATGTTTAGTAATTAATTGACTACATGAATCGCAGAGTCAGAACCTCCAGTCAATTTGATCAAGGCTGACATTTGGCTTCAACTTCACTTTCCATCTTTTTAAAAAAATGTTGGTCTCTATTCCACTTTTAGATACTAAAAATAGCAGTCATTCTACCACCAACCCTTGAGGAACTCCACGATCTAGCTTTCTCCAGTTATGAAAGATAACTATTTAGCAGAACTTATGGTCTTTGGTCCTTAAATTAATATTTTCCGTCAGCTGACATTCGTATTCTTAGTCACAATTTTATTAATCAGCTTTTACTGTATCCAACACTATCTTAAAATTTATCTGGACATTACCCATTGTTTTCCCTTCAGTTACTTCAAGATATTCAATTAGTTTATTCATGTACAAAAAAAGCCTTATAAATTTATGCTGGATGTCCTTGATTAACTAGTCCTCTCAAAATGGATACTGATATTTTCCCCTTGATTATTGTTCACAAAATCTTGTCCACCACTTGTCCAGCTCAGAGCAGTGACAAGCAGTATGATTCAGAGATAGTAAGAACTGCCGATGCTGGAGTTGGAGATGACACAGTGTGGAACACAGCAGGCCAGGCAGCATCAGAGGAGCAGGAAAGCTGACGTTTGATTCCATTTATATCCATCGAATATGATTCCATTTGACTGCAGCAGAGCATCAGGCTAGCGGAGTAGGTGAAAAGAATCAATTTTAATACACAACGTGGGCTATGCATTTTGGCAGAATGAATCAGGAGATCTAATCCACAATTAATAAATCCTAGGAAGCGTGTTATAAGAATGATTTTAAAAGGCATAGGGCCTACTGAGAGAATAGTAAGCACATGGAATCTTGAGCTTCATAATTAAGAATGTTGCCTACAAAAAGCAGGGGGGTTCCACTGAATTTTCATGATGTTCTGGATAGACTAACATGTATTACATCCAGAATGGTTCCATGGTTGAGGGACTTCTGCCGCAAAGTTGGGTTTGTTATGCTGAGGCTCAAGCAGTTTATATTTCTTATCAAATTTCCATTCAAACCAACCATTTTATGATCAGTTTAGACAAGGCAGTCAAACAAGAGCTGTTCCCGTTATCTACAGTAAGTACAAAAATGATAATGGAATAGTGTAGGTCAGATGGGCTTCAGGTTGGTTTCACAGGTTGGCGCAACATCGAGGGCCGAAGGGCCTGTACTGCGCTGTAATGTTCTATATTGGTCAGCTGACACAATATCAGCCATTTTATGACCGCACTAAGTTTAATGTTTTGTTGAAGGAACTTGTTTATATGGATAGAGTGGGTTACAGAGATCAGGAAGGTGATGCCATGAAGAGATTTAACCGTGCAGGTCATAATTTTAATTTTATGATGTAAGAATCCTGCGGCCTTACGCAGGTCAGTGTGCACAGGGGTAATAGACGAACAAGATTGGCGTAGGATAGGATCCGGGCAGTATAGTTTTGGATGGACTGAAGTTTACTGTCAGTAGAAAATAGGAAAAGAAATTTGGGTAAAAGACAGGTTTATACAGTATTTTTCATGACGACAGAACATCTCCAAATACTTTACAGCTGTTTAAGTATTTTTGAAAAGTAGTAGTTACTGTTTTAATGACCATTAACAAATTTAACTCTGATGATAACAGAGGGAGCGTATGCCCCAAAGTGGGAGTGGAGGCAGGCCGTTATTGCTTCCAAATGCTTCCCTTCCTTACCTATCTCATGTCATTCTCTCTTTTCATTTGTCTGCTTATTAAATAACTTAGTTCATCTTCTCCTATGTGGTGGAAGCTCAACTGTTCCTCCGGCTTCCTACTGTGTTATGTAGTTGCCACCCAGTACTGGATGAGGAACAATTTCCTCTAAGCAAATAATGGGAAGACTGAAACTATCATTTTTGGCCTGCACAACACGGGGCGGCACAGTGGCTCAGTGGTTAGCACTGCAGCCTCACAGCGCCAGGGACCCGTGTTCAATGCCCACGTCGAGCGACTGTCTGTGTGGAGTTTGCACATTCTCCTTGTGTCTGCGTGGGTTTCCTCTGGGTGCTCCAGTTTCCTCCCACAGTCCAAAGAAGTGCAAGTTAGGTGGATTGGCCATGCTAAATTGCCCGTTATGTTTAGGGGTGTGTGGGTTATAGGGGGATGCGTCTGGGTGGGATGCTTCAAGGGGCAGTGTGAACTTGTTGGGCTGAAGGGCCTGTTTCCACACTGTAGGGAATCTAACCTAATCTTAAAAAAAAACCAGGTTGAATTTCACCCTGGGCGACTGTGTGGAGTTTGTATGTTTTCCCTGTGTCTGTGCGGATTTCCTCCAGGTGCTCCAGTTTCCTCCCACAGTCCAACGGCTATGTGGATTGGCCATGCTAAATTGTCCATAGTGTTCAGAGGTGTGTAGATTAGGTAGGATGCTCTGAGGATCAGTGTGGATTTGTCGGGCCAAACAGCCTGTTAACCCACCATAGGGATTCCATGAAAATAGAGGTATAAAGGAAGACAACTCATCTACACCACTGTCACCCTGAATTCTTTATTTGCAATAATTCCAGCTCCCTTCTCAGGCTCCACCTATGTGTCCATATGATTCTGAAGAAGGGCCCAGACCTGAAATGTAAGCATTCCTGCTCCTCTGACGCTGCCTGGCCTGCTGTGTTCCTCCAGCTTCATACTGTGTTATGTCAGACTCCAGCATTGGCAGTTCTTACTATCTCTGGGTGGCAGGTAGGTTTTGTCACTCCACAGAGACGGTGGATAACCAAATACAAAATATGAGGAGGCAATGACCTAGTGGTATTATTGCTAGTCTGTTACTCCAGGGGCACAGGTAAAGTTCTGGGGGCCCAAATCCGAATCCACCTTAGGAGATGTTGTAATTTGAATTCAATAAATATCTGGAATTAAAGGTGTAATGATGACCATGGAACCATTGTCGATTGTCAAAAAAAAAGCAAAGGGAAGGAAAGTGCAAAAAGATCTCCTCAAACATGCCCATTTGGTTCATTCATGTCCTTTAGGGAAGGGAATCTTCTATCCTTACCCAGACTGGTCTACATGTGACTCCAGACCAACAATATGGTCATCTGTTAACTGCAGTTTGGGCAATAAATGCTGATCTTGACAAGGACACTTACATCCTGTGAATGAATAAAATGAAATACAAACAAATCATGTGCATATATTATATGCATGAATATATATACATAGACTCTGTGTGTGTGTGTGTGTGAAGAGGATGGAAATAAGGAAACTATCTAAAGATACACGAATATTTGTGAAATATATGATAACTGGATATATGAGGGAGTGTTGTACTTAAATACACGCAGTATTTGAAACCAGTAAATGAGCTTAGAGTGCAGACTGAAATTGGAAATTCACTATTGCGGGTATCTCAGAGACGTGGCTGCAAGGAGATCAGGGCTGGGAACTAAATATCAGAGGAATTCTGGTCTCCTTGCTATAGCAAGTATCTTGTGAAACTTGAAAGAGTTCGGAAAAGATATACAAGGATGTAGCCAGGGTTGGAGTGTTTGAGCTATAGGGGGAGGCTGCCCCAGCCTATTCAATGTTCTCTGGAGTGTCGGAGGCTGAGGGGTGACTTTATAGATACTTATAAAATCATGACGGGCATGGATAGTGTGAATAGATGAGAATTTTTCCCCAGGATAGGGGAGTTCAAAACTAGAGGGCTTAGGTTTAAGGTGAGAGAGGAAAGATTTAAAAGGGACGTAAGGATCAACTTTTTCACATAAAGAATAGTTTGTGTATGGAATGAGCTGCGGAGGAAGTGGCGGAGGCTAATACAATTACAACATTTAAAAGGCATCTGGATGGTTATCTCAATAGGAAGGGTTTAGAGGGATATATGGACCAAATGCTGGCAAATGGGACTAGATTTGTCTAAGATATCTGGTCAGCATGGACAAGTTGGACCAAAGGGTCTGTTTCTGTGCTATATATCTCTATGACTCCATGATACATGCCCTAATGGAAGGACAAGCAGATGGGCAGAGGTAGCAACGTGGACTTGTTAGTAAAAAACGAAATTAAATTGATAGCATGAAGTGAAATATAGTTGGAAGGCATAGAAGTTGTGTGAGTAGATTTGAGGAACCAGAAAGGAAAAAATTCCCTGATGGGAGTACAGGCCTCTTAGTAGCAGTGAGGATGTAAATAAATCAGGAGATAGGAAAGGCATGAAAGATGGGCAGTATTACAGTAATCATGAGGAACTTAAATAAGCAGGTGAACTCTGAAGATCAGGCTGGTAGCGGATCCCAAGTAAAGGAATTTGTGTAATATCTACAAGATTTTTTTTGGAGCAGTTCACGTTAGATCAATGAGAGAACAGGCGATTCTAGATTTCGTGATATGTAAAGAGGCGAACCTGATTAAGTAGCTTAAGTTGAAGGATCCCCTCTAGGTGAAAGTGACGATAATATGATTGAACTCACCCTGCAATTTGACCAAGAGAAGCTACATTCAGATGTAATGGTATTACAATTGAGTAAAGGTGACTACAGAGACATGAGAGAAGAGCTGGTCAGATTTGATTGGAAGGGGACTCTAGCAGGGAAGACAGTGGAGCAGCAATGGCAGGAGTTTCTAGGGGTAATTTGGGAGGCACAGCAGAAAAAGGAAGAAGAAACATATGAAGCAACCATGGCTGACCAAGGAAGTCAGGCACTGAACTAAAGCAAAAGAAAAGGTTTAGAATGTGGTGAAGATGATTGGGAAGCCTTTAAAAACCTACAGAGCATAACTAGAACCGCAATAAAGGGGGAGAATAAGAAATACAAGAGTAAGCCTAGCTAGTAAGAGAAAAGGAGATTGCAAGAATGTTTTTTTGGTTTATATAAAAGGGAGGCAAAAGGGGTCAATGGACTGCTGGAAAACGAGGCTGTAGAAGTAGTAAAGAGGAATTGGAAATGACAGAGAAACTGAATAGGCATTTGCACCAATGTTCACAGTGGAAGACACCAGTTGCAGACCAGAACTTCAAGAGAGTCGGGGGCAGAGGTGCGTTTAGTTGACCATCACTAAGGGGAAAGTGTTTGGGAAGCTGAAAAGTCTGAATGTGGATGGACTACTCTTTAGAGCTCTAAGAAGATAGCTGAGGAGATTGTAGAGGCATTGTTGGTGATCTCTCGGGAATCACTGGAGTCAGGGAGGGTTCCAAACAACTGGAAAATGACTAAAGTAACACCATGTGAAGAAGGGAGGGAGGCAGAAATCAGGAAAAAACCCTCTGGCTTGCTGCAGTGTTCCAGCGAAGCTCAACGCAAGCTGGAAGAACAACACCTCATTTTCCGCTTGGGGTCCCTGCAGCCCTCTGGACTCAATATCAGGTTCAATCATTTTAGGGCCTAACTCTCCCATTACCTAGGCCCCTACCCCACACGCCAGGCCTTGTTATCATACGGTCTGCCATTATAGACTACCTATTGTTAGTCGCTAACAGTCCCCATTAACAACTTTTCATCCTCCTAGCCAGATCGTTATCACATCCTTTGTCTATCCAACTTCTCTTCTCTCTCTTCGGGCAATATCCTATCGTTTTACTCCCTACCCCATCCTCCTCCCTATTTTCTGCATATAAACCAACGTTTTCTGAGCTACCATCAGTTCTGAGGAAGGGTCACCAGACCTGAGATGTTAGCTCTGATTTTTTTCTTCACAGATGCTGCCAGACTTGCTGAGCTTTTCCAGCGACTTCTGTTTTTGTTCAGGAAATTATAGGCCAGTTAGCCTGACCTCTGTCATTGGTAAGATTTTAGAGTCTGTTATGAAAGATGAGATTGCAGAGTACTTGGAAGTGCATACTGAAATAGAGCTGAGTTGGCATGATTTCACCAAAGGGAGGTCATACCTGACAAGCAGCATTAGAGGAGCAGGAAGGCTGACGTTTCGGGCCTAGAACCTTCTTTCTTCTTCCTGCTCCTCTGCTGCTGCTGCTTAGCTTGCTGTGTTCATCCAGCTCTACACCTCGTTATCTCAGATTCTCCAACATTTGCAGTTCCTACTATCTCTCATACCTGACAAATCTGTTAGAATTTTTTTGAGGACATAGTGAGTAAGTTAGACAAAGGAGAGACAGCGGACATGATCTATTTGGATTTCCAGAGGCCTTTGGCAAGGTCCCACACATGAGACTGCAAAATAAGATAAGAGCCCATTGTGTTAGGGGCAAAGTACTGGTATGGATAGAGAATTTGCTGACTGGCAGAAGCAGAGAAAAGACAAAAAGGAGGCTTTTTCAGGATAGCAGCCGGTGACTGATGGAGTTCCACAAGAGTTATGATACGCATTCACGATCTGGGTGAAGGATGTTTTCGGCCAGATGGTGTCAGAGTGAGTCACTCCATTTGGAGCTCCACTCTGTTCACCAGTTCCCTTTCCTTTCCTTTTTCTCTCCTCCTCCTCTCATCTCTGCAGTAATTCTGTCTCCCCCTACACCCCTCCCTTTTAACTACCTACCTAAGGAGTCGGGTTGCAACTGGGAGCTGCATGGCGGGAGCTGAACGCGCAGGCCGTGTCCTGGAACGACAGTCGCAGACCAAGAGTGGACATGTTCAGCAGTGGGGCGGTGACAAGACCGGGTGAGGGTGGCAGCGAGTGCAGGCCACTGAACCGGTGTGGTGGCGAGAGTGGGCCAGCTAGGCAGCGGCAAGGGCTGGCCGGTGAAGTGGGCCGATGAGGGCAGGCCTTTTGCATGGCGGTGGTGGCAACCTCCTGGGTGTCCTAGGGATTATGTACCATGGTGGAGATGGAACTTAGGACTCTGAGATCTGGACTCTTCTTTTTTGCTTCTTGCTTACCTTTTTGGCTTTCTTAAATAGGGCTGTCAATAGCCTAGTGACATTATCACTGGACTGCTAATCCAGAGAAGCAGATAATGTTCTCGGGACCTGGGTTTGAGTCCCGCCACGGCAGTTGGTGGAATTCAAATTTAGTAAAATATCAGGAATTAAGAATCTAGTGATGACCATAAATTCATTGCCGATTGTCAGGAAAAATCCATCTGATTCACTAATGCCCTTTTAGGGAAGGAAACTGCCATCCTTCCCTGGTCTGGCCTACACATCACTCCAGACCCACAACAATGTGGTTGACTCTCAACTGCCCTCTGGGCAATTGGGGATGGGCAATAACTGCTGCCTGGCCAGCGACACACTCATCCCGTGAATGAATAAGAATCATAGAACCCCTACAGTGTGGATACAGGCTGTTTGGCCCAACAAGTCCACACTGAACCTTAGAGCATACCGCCCAGACCCATCCCCCATAACCCACCAAATCTACACATCCATACGGGCAGTTTAGCATGGCCAGTCCACCTAACCTGCGCATCTTTGGACTGTGGGAGGAAACCGGAGCACCCGGAGGAAACCCATGCAGATACAGGGAGAATGTGCAAACTCCACACACACACAGTCACCCAAGGCTGGAATTGAACCTGGAATTGTGCTGTGAGGCAGCAGTGCTAACCACTGAGCCACTGTGCCACCCCATTCTGGTTTATATATTCAAGTGGGTGCCAGTGAATGGCAACCCTGTGCACTTTTTGCAGTACTTCCGTATTCTTATGCGCAGTACATGTAGTAAATAAATAAATCGAAATCAAGGAACTGAGGGCATTGTTGCTACGTTTGCTGATGACACAAAGATAGGTGGAGGGACGTGCATTGAGAAAGCGGGAGGCTACAGAAGGACGGGGACAAGCTAGGAGAGTGGGCAGGGAAGTGGTAGATGGAATACGATGAGGGAAAGTGTAACATTATGCACTTTGGTAAGAAGAATAGAACTGTAGACTATTTTCTAAATGTGGAAAGACTTAGACAATCTGAAGCCCAATGAGTCCTATTTCAGGATTCTCAAAGGCTACGATGCAAATTCACTTGGCAGTTCAGAAGGCAAATGCAATGTTGGCGTTCATTTTGAGAGAGCTAGAATGCAAGAGCAGGGATGTACGGCTGAAGCTGTTTAAGGCACTTGTCAGACTGCACCTGGAATATTGTGAGCAGTTTTGGACTCTGTTTCTGAGGCACGATGTGCTGACATTGCAGAGGGCCCAAAGGAGGTTCACAGAATGATCTTAGGGATGAACAGTTTGTCATATGAGGAGTGCTTTGAGGACTGTTGGTTTGTACTCAATGGAATTAGAAGGTTAAGGGGATTCTGATTGAAACTTAGAGAATACTGAGCGGCCTGTATTGAGTGGACCTGGAGAAAATGTTTCCACTAGCAGGAGAGACTAGGACCATAGGGCACAGGGTCAGAGTGAACAGATGACCTGAGATGAGGAAGAATTTTTTCAGCCAGTGTCATGAATCTGTGGAACTCATTGCTGCAGAAGACTGTGGAGGCCAAGTCATTGTGTCTGTATTTAAGGCAAAGATAGATTTGTATTCAATCTACCACTTCTCTGCCCACTCTTCGAGCTTGCCCCAGTCCTTCTGCAGCCTCCCGCTTTCTCAATACATGTCCCTCCACCTATCTTTGTGTCATAAGCAAACGTAGCAACAATGCCCTCAATTCCTTGATTTAGTGTTATTTATTTGCTACATGCAAGCGTATTGAGAGGTACAGGCATTAGGCAGGAGAATGGTGTTAAGAAACATATTAGCTAGAATCAAATGCAAGAACAGACTAGATGGGCCTAATGGCCTGATTTTCTCCTATATCTTGTGGTCTTTTGGAGCAGACAGTAGCAACTGTAAAGCTGTATAACAGCAATGCTTCAGCTAATAATCAACTCTTCACCCTAGCACCTTGACATATTGGGTTAACTCCCTTCCTTGTAGCACTGTGGATGCGGCTGCTCTACATGGACCCACAGCAGTTCAACATGATCGCTAACCTTCTCAAGGTAATAGGGTTGGCAATAAATGCTGGCCTAGTCTCTGACACCATATCCCATGACTTTAGAAACAGTAATTACAAAAAAGCTCATGCAGCCAAATCTGTCAACTAGACTAATTCTAGATGGATGACAGTTACATAGCTCATGCCTGAGGTTGGACATGACATTACTACATGAATTTGTGCAGCCTCTGGTTTTACATAAATCTCCTTTGCAGCTCATTGCTCGTTATTGAATCTTGCAATCACAGGATGCTAAGAAATGGATGAACCTGCACCATGAAATAAAACTTGCTTCTGTGCAACATGTATGATTAACAAACTCAGCATCCTGTTTAAAAATAAGCGATCCGTCACTTCATGTCATAAATTTGTTTGGGGAAATCTCTTGAATTGTTAACTTAAAACAATTTCAGTTAAAGAAAAAGTTTGGGATTCAACAAACCCACCAATCCAATAGTATGAGAATATAATATCCCTTCAGAAGCCGATGACTTCTGATCATACAGAGGTTTAAACTCATCTCTCCTCTTGGGGCTCACCTTTGTCCCCCTACAACCACACATCAACGAATACCAGTCACGGTCGGACACAGAGCAGTTTTTCCGCCGTCTTCGCCTGCATGCCTACTTCTTCAACCGGGAACCCAACCCTCCTTCCACTGACCCCTTCACCCGCTTCCAACACAAGTCCTCCTCCTGGACACCACCCCCAGGCCTCCTACCCTCCCTCGACCTCTTCATCTCCAACTGCCGTCGAGACATTAACCGCCTCAACCTCTCCACCCCTCTCACCCACTCCAACCTCTCCCCCGCAGAACGGGCAGCCCTCCGCTCCCTCCGCTCCAACCTCACCATCAAACCCGCAGACAAGGGTGGCGCAGTGGTAGTATGGCGTACTGACCTCTACATCGCCGAGGCCAGACGCCAACTCTCCGACACCACCTCCTACCGCCTCCTCGATCATGACCCCACACCCGAGCACCAAGCCATCATCTCCAACACCATTCATGACCTCATCACCTCAGGGGACCTCCCACCCACAGCCTCCAACCTCATTGTTCCCCAACCCCGCACGGCCCGTTTCTATCTCCTTCCCAAAATCCACAAACCTGCCTGCCCTGGTCGACCCATCGTCTCAGCCTGCTCCTGCCCCACCGAACTCATCTCCACCTATCTGGACTCCATTTTCTCCCCTTTGGTCCAGGAACTCCCCACCTATGTCCGTGACACCACCCACGCCCTCCACCTCCTCCAGAACTTCCAATTCCCTGGCCCCCAACACCTCATATTCACCATGGACGTCCAGTCCCTGTACACCTGCATTCCGCATGGAGATGGCCTCAAGGCCCTCCGCTTCTTCCTGTCCCGCAGGCCCGACCAGGCCCCCTCCACCGACACTCTCATCCGCCTAGCGGAACTCGTCCTCACACTCAACAACTTCTCTTTTGACTCCTCCCACTTCCTACAGACTAAGGGGGTGGCCATGGGCACCCGCATGGGCCCCAGCTATGCCTGCCTCTTTGTAGGTTACGTGGAACAGTCCATCTTCCGCACCTACACAGGCCCCAAACCCCACCTCTTCCTCCGGTACATTGATGACTGTATCGGCGCCGCCTCTTGCTCCCCAGAGGAGCTCGAACAGTTCATCCACTTCACCAACACCTTCCACCCCAACCTTCAGTTCACCTGGGCCATCTCCAGCACATCCCTCACCTTCCTGGACCTCTCAGTCTCCATCTCAGGCAACCAGCTTGTAACTGATGTCCATTTCAAGCCCACCGACTCCCACAGCTACCTAGAATACACCTCCTCCCACCCACCCTCCTGCAAAAATTCCATCCCCTATTCCCAATTCCTCCGCCTCCGCCGCATCTGCTCCCAGGATAAGACATTCCACTCCCGCACATCCCAGATGTCCAAGTTCTTTAAGGACCGCAACTTCCCCCCCACGGTGATTGAGAACGCCCTTGACCGCGTCTCCCGCATTTCCCGCGACACATCCCTCACACCCCGCCCCCGCCACAACCGCCCCAAGAGGATCCCCCTCGTTCTCACACACCACCCTACCAACCTCCGGATACAACGCATTATCCTCCGACACTTCCGCCATTTACAATCCGACCCCACCACCCAAGACATTTTTCCATCCCCACCCCTGTCTGCTTTCCGGAGAGACCACTCTCTCCGTGACTCCCTTGTTCGCTCCACACTGCCCTCCAACCCCACCACACCCGGCACCTTCCCCTGCAACTGCAGGAAATGCTACACTTGTCCCCACACCTCCTCCCTCACCCCCATCCCAGGCCCCAAGATGACATTCCACATTAAGCAGAGGTTCACCTGCACATCTGCCAATGTGGTATACTGCATCCGCTGTACCCGGTGTGGCTTCCTCTACATTGGGGAAACCAAGCGGAGGCTTGGGGACCGCTTTGCAGAACACCTCCGCTCAGTTCGCAACAAACAACTGCACCTCCCAGTCGCAAACCATTTCCACTCCCCCTCCCATTCTCTTGATGACATGTCCATCATGGGCCTCCTGCACTGCCACAATGATGCCACCCGAAGGTTGCAGGAACAGCAACTCATATTCCGCCTGGGAACCCTGCAGCCATATGGTATCAATGTGGACTTCACCAGTTTCAAAATCTCCCCTTCCCCCACTGCATCCCTAAACCAGCCCAGTTCATCCCCTCCCCCCACTGCACCACACAACCAGCCCAGCTCTTCCCCCCCACCCACTGCATCCCAAAACCAGTCCAACCTGTCTCTGCCTCCCTAACCGGTTCTTCCTCTCACCCATCCCTTCCTCCCACCCCAAGCCGCACCCCCAGCTACCTACTAACCTCATCCCACCTCCTTGACCTGTCCGTCTTCCCTGGACTGACCTATCCCCTCCCTACCTCCCCACCCACACCTTCTCCACCTATCTTCTTTACTCTCCATCTTCGGTCCGCCTCCCCCTCTCTCCCTATTTATTCCAGTTCCCTCCCCCCATCCCCCTCTCTGATGAAGGGTCTAGGCCCGAAACGTCAGCTTTTGTGCTCCTGAGATGCTGCTTGGCCTGCTGTGTTCATCCAGCCTCACATTTTATTATCTCCTCTTAATGTAATTGTATTGTTCTTCAATGCAGTATTACAGAAATGACCTGCATTAAGTGTCTAAAATAACTTAAGCAGTCATGTGGTAATACAGTTATTGGTGAAGAGAGACGCATTGTCAAAACTTTTCGTCTTGCACCAATCAGGATATTAGAACATAGAACATTACAGCGCAGTACAGGCCCTTCGGCCCTCGATGTTGTGCTGACCTGTCATACCGATCTCAAGCCCATCTCACATACACTATTCCATGTACGTTCATATGCTTATCCAATGACGACTTAAATGTACCTAAAGTTGGCGAATCTACTACCGTTGCAGGCGAAGCATTCCATTCCCTTACTACTCTCTGAGTAAAGAAACTACCTCTGACATCTGTCCTATATCTTTCACCCCTCAATTTAAAGCTATGCCCCCTCATGCTCGCCGTCACCATCCTAGGAAAAAGGCTCTCCCTATCCACCCTGTCTAACCTTCTGATTATTTTATATGTCTCAATTAAGTCACCTCTCAACCTTCTTTTCTCTAATGAAAACAGCCTCAAGTCCCTCAGCCTTTCCTCGTAGGACCTTCCCTCCATACCAGGCAACATCCTAGTAAATCTCCTCTACATCCTTTCCAAAGCTTCCACATCCTTCTTATAATGCGGTGACCAGAACTGTACACAATACTCCAAGTGCGGCTGCACCAGAGTTTTGTACGGCTTCACCATAACCTCTTGGTTCCGGAAGAACCCTCTATTAATAAAAGCTAAAACACTGTATGCCTTCTTAACAGCCCTGTCAACCTGGGTGGCAACTTTCAAGGATCTGTGTACATGGACATCGCTATCTCTCTGCTCATCTACACTACTAAGAATCTTACCATTAGCCCTGTACTTTGCTTTCTGGTTACTCCTACCAAAGTGCATCACCTCACACTTGTCTGCATTAAACTCCATTTGCCACCTCTCAGCCCAGCTCTGCAGCTTATCTATGTCTCTCTGCAACCTACAGCATCCTTTGTCACTATCCACAACTCCACCGACCTTAGTGTCGTCTGCAAATTTAATAACCCATCCTTCTACGCCATCATCCAGGTCATTTATAAAAATGACAAACAGCAGTGGACCCAACACCAACCCTTGCGGTACACCACTAGTAACTGGTCTCCAGGATGAACATTTCCCATCAACTACCACCTCTGTCTTCTTTCAGCAAGCCAATTTCTGATCCAAACTGCTATATCTCCCCACAATTCCATTCCTCCGCATTTTGCACAACAGCCTATTGTGGGGAACCTTATCGAACGCCTTGCTGAAATCCATATACACCACATCAACTGGTTTACTCTCACCTACCTGTTGACGACAGTCAAGGGGAAAACCAACATTTGCACTGCATGAGAAGAGTGCTGATTGGTTGGCATTTGGTCTTTGGTAGAGGCAGTGCCATTGAGAAGGCACACATTTATACAGGTGATTGAAAAGGAAAATAGCAAGCAAAGTGAGTGGTGGCCTCTGGAAAGTAAAAATAGGAAGATAATAAAAACTTGCCAGGAAATGGTCGATAAAATTAACAAATAATTTTGCTTTGTCTTCAATATATTAATATTCTATAAATAGCTATGAAGAGATATTAGGGAGAGAGGAACTTATTGAAATTACACTCACAGAGAGAGGTACTGATAATAAAACAGGTTGAACTGTGAACTGACAAGTTCATGGGTCATGGTGAACTTCATCCTAGCATCATAAAAAGATTGCTGATGAGGTTGTAGATATAGATGTGAGTTTGCTCGCTGAGCTGGAAGGTTCGTTTTCAGACGTTTCGTCACCATTCTAGGTAACATCATCAGTGAGCCTCCGACGAAGCGCTGGTGTTATGTCCCGCTTTCTACTTATCTGGTTAGGTTTCCCTGCATTGGTGATGTCATTTCCTGTTCTTTTTCTCAGGGGATGGTAGATTGATTTAGAGCCAATGTGTTTGTTGATGGAGTTCCGGTTGGATGCCATGCTTCTAGGAATTCTCGTGCGTGTCTCTGTTTGGCTTGTCCGAGGATGGATGTGTTGTCCCAATCAAAGTGGTGTCCTTCCTCATCTCTATGTAAGGATACGAGTGATAGTGGGTCATGTCGTTTTGTGGCTAGTTGATGTTCCTGTATCCTGGTGGCTAGCTTTCTGCCTGTTTGTCCAATGTAGTGTTTGTCACAGTTCTTGCAAGGTATTTTGTAGATGGCGTTCGTTTTGCTTGTTGTCTGTCTAGGGTCTTTTAAGTTCATTAGCTGCTGTTTTAGTGTGTTGGTGGGTTTGTGGGCTACCCTGATGCCAAGATGTCCGAGTAGTCTGGCAGTCATTTCGGAAATGTCTTTGATGTAGGGGAGAGTGGTTGTGGTTTCTGAGCCCGTTTTGTCTGTTTGTTTGGGTTTGTTGCTGAGGAATCGGCGGACTGTGTTCATTGGGTACCCATTCTTTTTGAATACGCTGTATAGATGATTTTCTTCTGTTCTTCGTAGTTCTTCTGTGCTGCAGTGTGTGGTGGCTCGTTGGAATAATGTTCTAATGCAGCTTCGTTTGTGGGTGTTGGGATGGTTGCTCCTGTCGTTCAGTATTTGGTCCGTATGTGTTGTTTTCCTGTAGACGCTGGTTTGAAGTTCCCCATTGGCTGTTCGCTCTACTGTGACATCTAGGAATGGCAGTTTGTTGTTGTTTTCCTCCTCTTTTGTGAATGTTATGCCAGTAAAGGGTATTATTGATGGTCTTGAAGGTTTCCTCTAATTTGTTTTGTTTAGTGATGACAAAGGTGTCATCTACATAGCGAACCCAAAGTTTGGGTTGGATGATTGGCAGAGCTGTTTGTTCGAGTCTCTGCATTACTGCCTCTGCTAAGAACCCTGACATCTGAGATCCCATGGGTGTACTGTTGGTTTGTCTGTAGGTTTTGTTATTGAAAGTGAAGTGGGTGGTGAGGCATAGGTCCACTGGCTTGATGATGTTGTCCTTGCTGATGAGGTTGGTGGTGTCTGGTGTATGTGTCTTCTGTTCTTCTAATAGTGTCATCAGTGTTTCTTTGGCCAGGTTGATGTTGATGGATGTGAGCAGGGCTGTTACGTCAAAGGAGACCATTATTTCATCCTCTTCTATCTTGGTGTCTTTGGTGTTCAGGAATTCTTGGATGGAGCAAACTGAGTGGTGGGAGTCTTCTACTAGGTGTTTTAGTCTTTGGTGTAGTTCCTTGGTTGTAGATATGTTGCTGTTAATTTTACTGAATTCATTAGATTCCAAAACAGTTACATCACACTGGAAAATAGCAAATATAACACCTCTAATCAAGAAGGGGGAGAGACAGGAAATCTGATGTCCTTCATGGGAGACAGCATTAATTTTGATTATTGAGGTGGTTATTGGCTGCAAATTTAGAAAAACTGAAATAAATTAGAAAGAGCCAGCATGATTATGTGAAAGTTAAATCACATTAAACCAATCTGTTTGAGTTCTTTGAAGGAGGAATATGTGGTATGGATAAAATGGAGTCTGTAAATCTGTTAAACATGGACTCCTAGAAAGCATTTGACAGGGTAATATATAAAAGTTTATTGCACAAAGTAGATGTAAATGGTATAGAGGGTAACATACCAGCACGGGCATTGATAAGACCATATCTATGGTGCAGCATTCAATTTTGGTCTCCTTATTTCAGGAAGGATTTAAAAATATTGGAGATGACTCAAAGGAGGTTTACCAGATTGATACTTGGAATGAGGGGATTATTGTATGAGGATGACTGAGACAAACAGGGTTTGTTTCTGCTGGAGTTTTGAAGACTGAGGGGATAACTTGATCGATGCAATGAAGATTCTGAATGGATTTGACAAGGAGGGCATAGAAAGGATGTTTCCTTTTGTAGATCAGCCCAAACTGGGGCAATGTTTTAAAAATTCGGGGTTGCCCTATTAGGGCAGGTGAGTTGTTTTTCTTCTTTGAGGACTGTTCAACTTTGGAACTCCCTGCCTTAGAAATTGGTCGAGATGGGCTCATTGAATTTTTTAAGGTGTACGTGGATAGCTCTTGTTAGGCAAGGGAATTGGATATCATTTTAGTTAGATAGGAATTTGAAATTTAAAAGACAAACTGATCAGCCATGATCTTTTGGAAGTGTGGAGCAAGCTTCTAATTTGTATGTTAGTCAGTTGTGACCACCATCACATTTTTATATAGATTCTTTAAAATGGTTTGTTTTGCTTTCTTCCCAATTATGTTTTGCGTTCTTCAATCTTGTAGTTCTGTTGTCCCTGCATTTCTCCTGTTCCAAATCTGAGCCATATCTTCTTTTCATTCTGAGTATGATGCTGGAATTGTTGCTATGGAATTAAATTCACTCATGAACTTAACACACGGATTGGAAGGTTAACAGGGAAATACAGATAAAGTGTTATAAACCAGGAATTAATAAAATGATATAAAATAAACAAAATGATAGAGTTAAAAACAGAGGAAAATTGCTCTACTTTAGATATATATAAAAAAAAACTTTATTTCCAGATCAGTACAGAAACCGTAGGAGAGGATGTATTAAGTAGAAGGAATGGAACAAAGAAATAGGGAATGAACATGTGCAGGGGGACATTTGCATAATTGAGAGATATTTATTTTCTCACTTGATTCATAAACTATGGAATAAATTATTGAATATCACTGGAAGTAAAATGTGAATCAAGCGTATATATTGAATTGAGCTTGGTGTTCCTTATTGGCGCAGGCCCTACCATGAAAAATCCTCCATAGAAATAGAGAAATCATTCTCACTGTTTCAATATTGCGGTGTGACTGCCTTAATGCCTCTATAAAATATCTGAATGTAGCAAATCTATAATGCTCAGCATTAATGGTCTTTATGAAATAATCTTGGTATTTATTTGAACTATGTGAAATAAATTGCATATTTGTAATGTTTAAAATAATATGGAGTTAGTCGTGCACCATCTGTTTCTCCAACCAGTGCTACTTAACAGAGTTGTATCAGTGATAATGGGAACTGCAGATGCTGGAGAATCCAAGATAATAAAATGTGAGGCTGGATGAACACAGCAGGCCCAGCAGCATCTCAGGAGCACAAAAGCTGACGTTTCGGGCCTAGACCCTTCATCAGAGAGGGGGATGGGGTGAGGGTTCTGGAATAAATAGGGAGAGAGGGGGAGGCGGACCAAAGATGGAGAGGAAAGAAGATAGGTGGAGAGAGTGTAGGTGGGGAGGTAGGGAGGGGATAGGTCAGTCCAGGGAAGACGGACAGGTCAAGGAGGTGGGATGAGGTTAGGAGGTTGGAAATGGAGGTGCAGCTTGGGGTGGGAGGAAGGGATGGGTGAGAGGAAGAACAGGTTAGGGAAGCAGAGACAGGTTGGACTGGTTTTGGGATGCAGTGGGTGGAGGGGAAGAGCTGGGGTGGTTGTGTGGTGCAGTGGGGGGAGGGGACGAACTGGGCTGGTTTAGGGATGCGGTGGGAGAAGGGGAGATTTTGATGCTGGTGAAGTCCACATTGATACCCTTGGGCTGCAGGGTTCCCAAGCAGAATATGAGTTGCTGTTCCTGCAACCTTCGGGTGGCATCATTGTGGCATTGCAGGAGGCCCACGATGGACATGTCATCTAAAGAATGGGAGGGGGAGTTGAAATGGTTTGCGACTAGGAGGTGCAGTTGTTTATTGTGAACCGAGCGGAGGTGTTCTGCAAAGCGGTCCCCAAGCCTCCGCTTGGTTTCCCCAATGTAGAGGAAGCCACACCGGGTACAATGGATGCAGTATACCACACTGGCAGATGTGCGGGTGAACCTCTGCTTAATATGGAAAGTCATCTTGGGGCCTGGGATAGGGGTGAGGGAGGAGGTGTGGGGGCAAGTGTAGCATTTCCTGCGGTTGCAGGGGAAGGTGCCGGGTGTGGTGGGGTTGGAGGGCAGTGTGGAGCGAACAAGGGAGTGTTTCCATCCCCACCCTTGTCTGCTTTCTGGAGAGACCACTCTCTCCATGACTCCCTTGTTCGCTCCACACTGCCCTCCAACCCCACCACACCCGGCACCTTCCCCTACAACCGCAGGAAATGCTACACTTGCCCCCACACCTCCTCCCTCACCCCTATCCCAGGCCCCAAGATGACTTTCCATATTAAGCAGAGGTTCACCTGCACATCTGCCAGTGTGGTATACTGCATCCATTGTACCCGGTGTGGCTTCCTCTACATTGGAGAAACCAAGCGGAGGCTTGGGGACCGCTTTGCAGAACACCTCCGCTCGGTTCACAATAAACAACTGCACCTCCCAGTTGCAAACCATTTCCACTCCCCCTCCCATTCTTTAGATGACATGTCCATCATGGGCCTCCTGCAGTGCCACAATGATGCCACCCTAAGGTTGCAGGAACAGCAACTCATATTCTGCTTGGGAACCCTGCAGCCCAATGGTATCAACGTGGACTTCACCAGCTTCAAAATCTCCCCCTCCCCCACCGCATCCCAAAACCAGCCCAGTTCGTCCCCTCCCCCCACTGCACCACACAACCAGCCCAGCTCTTCCCCTCCACCCACTGCATCCCAAAACCAGTCCAGCCTGTCTCTGCTTCCCTAACCTGCTCTTCCTCTCACCCATCCCTTCCTCCCACCCCAAGCCGCACCTCCATCTCCTGCCTACTAACCTCATCCCACCTCCTTGACCTGTCCGTCTTCCCTGGACTGACCTATCCCCTCCCGACCTCCCCACCTATACTCTCCTCTCCACCTATCTTCTTTTCTCTCCATCTTTGGTCCGCCTCCCCCTCTCTCCCTATTTATTCCAGAACCCTCACCCCATCCCCCTCTCTGATGTAGGGTCTAGGCCCAAAACGTCAGCTTTTGTGCTCCTGAGATGCTGCTGGGCCTGCTGTGTTCATCCAGCCTCACATTTTATTAACTACTTAACAGAGTTGTTGTCTCGTGTTCTGGGGTATTCACACAGCGGCTCCTTGTAATACATCCTAAATAAATTTGCCTAAATGGGAAAGTTTTAGAAATGAAAACATTTAATAAATGAATTAAGCCTGTTCTCTGGAAACATGCACATAGTAAAATGTAATTTGGCTTTGACTTCATTTATAGTTGCTAGAGTGACTGTTAGGAGAGATGTTTACAGAGTTCTGCAGTAGTCCATGTGGATCTTATTCATTTTAGTCTTCAGTTTAGCCCCTTAAATATTCACTGGTGGGATTTGTTCTTTGGCCCCTGGGGTCCTTCACATTGTCTTAAGAGTGCCTTTTTTGTGGTGAATCAAAAGGGTTAAAATTGCGTTCGATCTTGCAATAGAGTGCTTAGTCTGAATATAATTAGGATATTCATGGAGTGAAAATTATAATGCCTGTTTCACTATATATCAGCAGTAATTCTGAATTAATTTGAGAATGACCATTGTAGGTAGAGTATACTTACCAATTAAGGCATATCACAGGGAGGTGAGAAAACACCAGATAATAAGCAATTTAATGTAATTTTCAACAAGGTCTGGTGAATTCATAGTTATATCATTACTGTTAAAGTAAATTGTGACCATGTAAAAGTTGTTATACAAGAGAGTTCTAATCACATGATAAAAGTTTGTGCTATATCAGATGAGTCCTTTTTTTATATTTGGGGGAGCATTCCCTGGCTAGTGTGGAATTTTGATTGGACCTTAATCTCTTAAATTTCTTTCTTGCTTTGTGCCATTTTTTTTGCACCTTAGTATGTAGTTAACTATATTCAGAGTTCATCTCGTGAATATTTTGGTGCAATGAACAAAACATTGACTATTTGTGAACTTTTGATGTGAGAAAAAGCTTTGTTTAAATCCATTTTTTTAACATTCTGATGCTCTTCCTTTGTCTTGGTCAAGGTCACAAATATTCAAATTCTGACTTTCTTAAATGACTGTAAATGTTCATGGAAGCCAGTGATAATTTTTAAAAAATGGACAAGCTGAAAGGACACAAACAATGACACCTGACAGTATGGTCTATTTGGCCATTTCTTTGCTATTGCTGGTATATTATTTCAAAAGGCCAGGGCAAAAACAGGTATAATGATCCTTACTTCCAGAGGAATGTGAGACTCCTATTTTGCCATGTCACAGAAATTACAATATGAGGACTCCAGATTTCTTGGCTGTTACTAGATTCTCAATACTATCTTCCTGCCTTTCCCTTGTTTTCTTTCTTGTCAAAGTACAAATCAAAATTTTCAGTTGCTTCTAGCTGCCACTTAACATTACACCTTAAACAGCACAAATTGGTATAATTTACTGAATGCAGCTAGATTTTCAAGGGAAGAACTTGTCTGGTAATAGCTTTAAGTATTTGAGCTAATCCCAGTTTTTCCTCCTGTTTTGTACATAATGACAGTAATACCGTTTCAGGTTCAATCATTGAGACAGCAATTTTTTTTTCAAATATGGTAGGTTCCCATCAAACAAGTTATCGTTCAAATAGTCTTTTCAAAATGCCTAACAGCATTATTGTGCAGTGAAGCATTCCAGATTGTTTGCTGCAAAGTAATGTACATGATTTCTATTATGGAGAGGCTAGACAATTCTTCGAAAAATATGTTCTTAATTTCGTTTGATTGTTTTGATTTTTCTTTTTGTCTATTGACTAATTAACAAGTAGCTGGTTGGTGTTACAGTGCAAATATTTCTTGAGCAGCAGCCCCATAGGCTTTTTTGAAATCAAGAGCTGTAATTGATTGTTTGGTAATTATACTATTACCAATGTTTTTTTTTCCTCTTTAAACTGATATTACTTTGTAGCACAGTGTTTGCTGAACAGTGTCTCTGGCAGTTGGGCAGCTCTACTCTCACAGCTCAAATTCCAGCACCCTTGCAGCAATCGCAAGCACAAGTTCCAATCCATCAATACAGACCTCAACAACTCTGAGGTTAATACCCATATAAATTAAAATCTCTCTCTCTCTCTCTCTCTCTCTCTCTCTCCAAGCTCTGGGCGAAGATAGCTTGCCTATCCTTTGAGCCAAGGAAGAAGGATCTTGTGGACGGAGAGGGGGAGAGATATAAAGAGCTCCATATATTTTAAAAGACTTTGTTTTGTAATGCCAAAAATAGGACAGTTTTAGAACCTTTACCCGTGGAGTGATTCCAGTAACGCTGGCTGTGTGTTCCATTCTACATCATAGTCTGAACTAATTTCCTTGACAGCATGTGGCACAGAAGGAGTCAGGCAGGCATGTGAACAAGCCTGTTCACTGTACCTCACCTTGAATGAACTCAGATATATGACAAAGGATAATTAAGGGTGTGTCACTTCAATTGAATTGCTGAAGTTTGCCATTCTTTTAAGTATTTTCCAGTTTTATCACAAAGCAGAATATTTCATAAGAAGAATATGCAGATGTTCATTTTAACCAAAATAAGCATTTAATTTTGCAGTGAACATCCATAATTAGACTTTTTAAAAATAAAAACTCAATTTTATGGTACATAGACATCCATCTATTTGGAAAAAGCCTAGATACAGTGCATCACCCCGACAAGTAAGTGACACATCACTTTATTGCATCTGCTGAATGAGTGTTTTTTTAATGCTTTTTGTAGTAGAACCATTTTGTCATAATGGATCAAACAGCTTTAGCAAAGGAAGTGCTAAGGTTACCTGAGTCTTTTGGAGCCAAAATAAACTCATTTATAACTAGGGCCACTTTGCTGCACTTTTAGTGGAATGGATAAATTGGAGGGTTAATCCCACATATATGTTCACCTTGCTTTTAGGTAGAATGCCTGTTCTTTCAGGGCTGATTTATTAGATATAACGTTGACAGAATTTATAAATGTGTATATATCTCTTCACAAACCCTGTGACAACTTTGTCTTCAACTTGGTGCCCTTTTTAAATGTATTATACACACCGATCCTTGTTTGTCTGACCGCACACAGCATCCATGTCTTTGCTTCCTTCCTATTCGTACTCCTTTCAATTCATGGGTTGCCAGGTCAAATGAACCATTATTTAAAAGCTCAGAGAATTACAATCAGTTGTTTTACAATATATGCAAACTCTTAAAAAGTTCTTTTCAAGCACAGGCATTTTAAAGAAATTGCAAATTTTCATTCCTGTAAGAAGATCAAGGGTTGGCACGTACTCATGATGGGAGTGAATTTCACTTACTTTAGGATCGTGTTTGATTCATGAATATTTTGTTTTCAAACAAAATTCTGAAGTATGAGCAATCTTTCTTCTAAATAATAATGTTTAAGCTCCAGTGATCCAAGTTAACTGTTTTATTTTGTCTTTGTAACTGTGACATTAATCACTCCTTTCAGTGGCTGGAACACCAAATCTTTTGGAATTGAGACACTGCTCAATTATTCCTGATTCAAATATGCAGCAAGGACTATCAGAGGGATATGGATGTCTCCCTCGAGGATCTACCTCAATTAAGAAAAGAGAATATTGATGAGATTAAGGAAATGAAAATCTACTGGTTTCAGTAACTGCTGATATATTCTGCAATCACAAGCTAATGTGGGGAATCTGTGTTTTCTCTTGGTGATCTTCCTATTAATTACCCAAAGTCATAAATATCTTCTGGGTCATTGTTCATGTTTGCTTTTTTTTGCACGTAGTCATAGCAGTAGTGAAAACATTCTCCTAATAAATGATTATTGGATTTAATTAAAGAACTGACAAACTCCTGTATTCTAAATTGAAGCAATATGGACCTGATTTCAGAGTAAACTTCCTGCTCCCCGAGACTATTAGTTTTTTTAAAAAACACTTGAGTATTTTTTAAAAAGCTGGTCAGAAAATATTAGAAGACTCATTCGGAGGCAAATAAAAAAAAACTACAAGTATTTTCAAATTATTTTGTTACATTTATTTACCTTGAGGCATGTTAATATTTTGGAAAGCAAATGCTGCAGTTGCTGGAAATGGAAAATGAAAGCAAGTGTTCTGTAGTTCTGGCCACTTCTGTGGAAAGGGAAACAGAGGTAATGGGCTGAATTTTACTGAAAACCAGCTCTGTGTCAGTTTTGGGGAGCGTTTGTGAGTTTTCTCATGCAATTATGTTGCTCATCACATTAAGTATGCCCCATGCATAAATAGTGCCACTCTTGTAAAATCTCTCGTTTACCAGTGGTGAAAGTAATCATCACAGCTGGGAGCTTTTGGGATTGCCATCACCAGTGCCATACTTAAGATGCAGCTGTGCACCTTGCCAGTCATTGCCAGTCAGGAACAGCTCTTCACAGTTAAATTGTCAGGAGAGTTGTCCTGGAGATACGAGGAGACATAAGTTGGCACTTCAGTTTGGTGGTAGGAACATGGAGGTCCCGGCGAATGGGGTAATGAAAAAGAAAACTGTTCTTTTTCCTTGGAATCACTAAAGGACGCCACACTACCAGACTCTCTAACATGAGTTTGGAGCTGCCACCCTGGTCAATTCCAGTGTCTGCAGTTCATTACAACACCTAGCAGTATAGGAAAAAGATTATTAATCTATGCTGTACGAAGGTAAGTGTCACTATCTTCTCTCTGCTCCCTCACACTTAGTATAACTCTGCTATTGCATGTGTATCCCACCAGCCTCAAGGCTGACCATTCTCAGTGTTGCACACAGCATCTTCCTTCAATCACTCCCATCCACACCAATATCTTTGCACCGTTAACCCTGCATGCCCCAGACTCTCTGCCATCTCAACTCATTCACTTAAGATGTATCATCAGATTTCCCCCGCTTGCACGTGCTCCAGCACTAGCAACTGTATTTCATTTATTTGACTGCATATGCACTGTATGTCATGATGTGGCACTGTGGACAGAGCAGAACAACACTGCTGCTTTCTCATCCATATGGCATTCCACTGAAGACCAGTCACTGCTGTTCCTTGCATCTTCACAGCCTTATGAGGGCACCTATTGCTGAAAGATCACAGTAGAAGCTGGCTGTCTTTCAGCTGGAGACTGATGTTCGTCCTGGGTTTCCAGATGCATGTGTTCCTCATCCATCTGTGCAGCAGACAGTAGCAATCACAGCTTAGAATCATAGAATTTTACAGTACAGAAGAAAGTCATTCAACCATTATATCTATCCTGGCTCCCAAAAAGTCTTATTCTCCAGCTCTATGTCTGTAGCCCTCGCTTTCAAATGTATATCTATCTCTCCTGAAACATTCAATGGAATCTGCCTCCTCTACAGAAGACGGGCAGTGCATCCTCAATCCTAACAACTCTGAGTAACAAAGTCTCTCCTCACCTCACTCCTCACTCTGTTGTTGACCATCTTAAAATTGTGACCCTTCATTACCAATTAGTGTAAATGGAATATGCTTCTTTATCCTGTCAAAGTTGGTCATAATTTTGAACCCCCTCAGTAATGCCATCTCTAAATCTACTCTGTTCCAAGGAGAATAAGTCCACTTTCTCAAAGATTTCGATCATTCTTGGTATCATTCCAGTAAATCCCCATTGCACACCCTGCATGGTTTTAATATCCTCCCTTAAATAAGGTGCATAGAACTGAACACACTACTCCAAATGTGCTCTGACAATTGATTGTAAAAACATTATTTCCTTGTTTTTATATTCCGTGCCTCTACTTGCAAAACCTAGGTTCCTGTAAGCCTTTCTAACAACTTAAACTTGCCGAGCCAGCTTCAGAGAATTATGTACCTAAACCCAAAAGTCTCTCGACTCCTCTACTCCCCTCAAAGTTGTATCATTGAGCCTGTATTGTCTCTCCATGTTCCTTCTACCAAAATGCATTACATTGCATATCCTCTGCATTGAAATTCATCTGCCAAGTGTCTGTCTATCTGTGTGAGGATCCACAGGGGAATGTTTCAATGAGCTTGTATGGCGAATATCAGAAACTAAAGGGACTTCTCAGTGATTGTTGCAGCACATAAATAAAATTTGAACAATGACCTCTTGTCATTGGGACATGAAGACCTCTGACAAGGAGGCCAGTAAGATGCCTTTTCATGGACCTTACAACTTGTTGCTTAGGCCTTTTTGCTGTGTAATTAGTAGAAGATTGTACATGAGACAGCAATAATGAGGCACTGTCCACCACACGTCCCTCCTCCCTCTAAATCTCAGCATGCTGCTTTCAGTCCCCACATTTGACTTTCCTAGCATCCCTACCACAACAGTGATCCCTGATAACCCCCTTTAGACTCTGTGAACAGCTTCCCTCAGGACTGGCCAAGGGACATCCTCTGACTGAGTTGGAAAGACAGGCCTCAGTGAAAGTGACCAGACCTCTGACTTATTGCTGTGCAACACTCCTACTAACTTACTAATAATCCTTGGACTGGTTGAACGCTACCTGTTGGATTGACAATGGCCCACTCCAAGGACTCTAATGATACAGGTTCCATGACCCAGGTCGCCCCAAGCAGCTGACTGATGTGTCCAAGGCCCATTGCTGGCCTTGAATCATGTTCTAGCTTACTGTGCCGATACCCCCGATTGAAGACAGTTGCTTTGACTTGGCTGATGACTTCTGTTAGAGTTTGAAGCATGGCTACTTAGCTGAAGTATTTTGCGGTGTATTTGCCGTGTAAGCTCATGCTGTAAGTTTGACATTACATATCACTGTGCTGGACTGTAACATGACCGATAACTTTGACTGATCACTACTTTAGACAACCGTGACAAGCTCCTGGCTTCATATCTGTACTTAAAGCAAGGCAAGGCTGAAGGATTATCAGTCTACAAGGTCTCTTAATGGCATGAGTGACTGAGTCCTAAGAACCCTGAGATGCATCCCGCTCTAATCCATGAGGTGGTTGCTTGTCCCTGCCTGCAAAGTGGCTTGGCAGCAGCTTTGCAATGTAAGGCCTCGATGCATTCCTTTGAAGGACTGTATTTGAAGCACGTTGGAGATGTGCCATGTTGATATGTTGAGGCTGGTACATATGCGATGTCAAATTCTGAGGACAGGTCAGCAGGCAGTTGCTGCCCATGTAGCAAGCCCTGAGATTCTTGGACAGCTGTCCAAGATTGAGGCCCCAGGAGTAAGCAGCAAGCTGGAACCTCCAGGTACCAGCTGTGATTTTCACCTTCAGAATTGTCATCATCTAGTTTCTGTACACAATGTGGGAGTATTGGAAATTGCATACAGATGAGGCACTAATGAGATGTTAATACATGCAAGTTAACCTCTGACTGCTCACATGCGAGATTCTCGTCTCACCGTTCAAACCTTGGTTGGAAATTGGACTTTTCCTTTCTTGATGTCAGCAATCTCATTTTTCCAATCACATTTTCCCACCTGACTCATGTCCCTGTCTTTCAGGGGCTGGGAAAATCGAGCTCAGCCTTTCCATTGGGTGTGAATCAGAACTATTCTACTAGACAATCTGAGATGACAACTCTGATTCTCTGTCTCAAGCTGCTGGTTATTTCCATCATCATTTTGTTCCACCTAACTTGCTTTGTCTGTCAACCAGTGACCAGTTTAAAATTACTTTTGATTTATTTGACATTTTTATTCTCCCTTCTAAACTAAAATTAATTTTCTATTCCTGTTATGACATCAATTAACTTTGTAAACTTTTCCTCAAAAGTTAATAACTGTTAAAGTGAGGAAAATAATATGTCTTGTGTTGTCAAGTTTTTCACTATTAATTTCTCATGTTTGTTATCATCATTATGAACTTAATATGATAAAACAGATTATGTACAGAAGCTTAGTCATATTCATTATAATATAATCGGACATTGTACTCCTAATGCAGGAGGTGATAGGGGAGGCGGGGAATTATGCATTGGAGGTCTCCCAGAAACAGAGAGAGGTGCACTGTAGGTATTTCATACCCACTGCAAGCAGAAGCAGTTCTGTATTACACTGAGATAGAAAATGCTTTGGAATTTTTCCCATTTTACACTCGCTATTGCAGTCAGTGTTTAGACATCTCCATGGCAACTTTCAGTTCCAATCAACCTAGCCCTCTACATTGTTGAGGAAGGTTTTGCAGACTAGTGGTATAAAAGCAATACAGCACTTAAAGCAAATCTGCAATACAAAGGAAAATCATGACTTGATAAATGGAATGGATGAATGCAGGAGAATTATACTGTAGAAGCGCTAGAAAATCTAGTGGTATAATTATGAAGAGATGCTGTACCAGCTTCAGTGAGCTTATGGCCAATTAGGTAGAGGATTTTCCTGTAAATAAGGACAAAATGATCACTTAACGCCTCTCGTCACCTCAAGGGCTCAGGCAATTAATTGGCTTTTATAAAGAGAATCTTGCCATCTTGTTAATCTAACTCGGTGGTGGTAAGAGATGCATATTAAATAATGCCATTTAGGTCAAACTGGCTAGATTATTTGGGCTCCATGCAATCAGCATTCTAACCTCTGTCATTGCTTGGATTGGAGTCAGTATTATGTCAATCTGCACTTGATTTTAAAATATTGCAAATAGATGATGTTAATAGCACCTCCTTTTCTATAAAGTGGATCTACATTAGCAGCTTGGGCAAGTGGTGAGTATATGGTGAGAGCTAGCCACATATTTCATTTCAATGGAATAGAATTAGCCATGTCCAGCAAGCAGGAGTTGGATGAAAGCCACTGCCAGAGATCCACAGAGCCAGTCATGGTCTAATGTGTGTGAAAGGAAAGATCTGATACAGTTGTGAGAAGTAACAAGTAGGAGCAATGCTTTAGGAGCTCGAATTTTTTTTTTAAAAAGTAAAACTGACGAATCAAAATTTGACACAATGCTGACTTTATATTTCCATTGAAATTTGCCTTGGATGATATGTGAGCCTCACTTTAAAAAGCCTTTGAGATTATCACCTATCAGTTTGAGATGCTGGTGTTGGACTGAGGTGGACAAAGTCAAAGATCACACGACACCAGATTATAGTTCAATGAGTTTATTTGAAATCACAAGTTTTCGGAACACCATTCCTTTGTCAGGTACAGTGAGAGGGGGCAGGCAGAAACAGAGTTTATAGGCAGAGAGATCAAAGGATCATACAACTGGTGTGAGTGAAAATGGCTGATGGAGAACTCTGTTAGGAAATGAGATGCAAGTTTTGATTGATTAATCAGGCAGAGATACAAAAGGTGGCAAGTCGGGTCAGACACTGAATTGTAGGTTTGACACCTCATTCAGAATCTGTCTGAGTTGTAACCTGGAATTCAGCTGGTTTTATTCCAAAAGCAGGAATTTTTAAAATGCCACACCTACTACAAATAGTGTGTTTTTAGAACAAAACAGAATATATCTGCAAATGGACGAACCTCTTGGATGAAATGATTCACCCCATAGATTTGTGAGTGTGTGTGTTTCTCAGAGAGGGGTGATGCTGTCAAAACAGGACAGTAAAGAATAGTTTACAGATACAGACAGTGTGGTTGGATTACCTGTAGCGCACCATGAACCCAAGATTACGGTTGACGCTGTCTTCAAGGATATAGAACTTGACTAACAATCTCTCCTCAGCGATTCTACATTGTTCTATAACTCTTAAGTCCACTCTGGAGAATGCTTACCCCAACATCAGAGGTTGAACGCCCTTGACCTCTGAACTGTTCCCCAACTGGGAGGGAACACCCCTGTCTGGCAATTGTTGTGCGGTGTCCATTCATCCATTGTCATAGTGTCTGCGTAGTCTTGCCAATATACCATGCCTCGGAACATCCTTGCCTGCAGCGTATGAGATAGACAACATTAGCCGAGTCACATGAATATCTGCCGAGTACATGGTGGGTGGTGTTTCCATGTGTGATGGTAGTGTGTCTGTTGAAGATCTGACATGTCTTACAGAGGTTGCCGTGGCAGTTTTAGTTTGCGTTTTCCACTAAACAGTAAGGTCACTTACCCATCCAGCTCCTTAAGAATCTAAACAAAAATGGTGAAGCCCAATCTAATCCAACAAGTTCAGCAAGCTGGGGAAGGGGTAAACTTTGTGGCCTGATAAGTTTGGACTGCTTTTTGATTTAGAAAGTGAGACATTTCAAAAGGGAACAACAACCTGAGGTCAAGAAATTCTGCCCCCACCCCTTCAATATCCAGTGCAAGATATAGGCTAACTCAAGGGCCAGGACTACAGGACTGTAGCTCAGCAGAGGTGGAATTCACGGTCACTTGACAATAAAATAATTAGATTTGAATGGAGTAGAATAATTGTAGAGCAGCAGGAGGCTATTTGACATGCATATCCATTATGTCTATGGAAGAGCTGTTCAGCTAGTATAACTTCCCCTCTTCACTTCAGGTGCTTATCCAATTCCTCTTTGAAACCAGCTCAATTATGTTCTCAGAAAGTGCATTCCAGGTCCTAAATGCTTGCAGCCTAAGAAAGCATTTTCTGATATTATCATTGGTGCTTTTGCCAGACGTTTCTGTGGGGTTGTCAATACTTTCATGGCTATTGGTTCATCCATCACTTAATTGACCGTCTTGAACTAAATTCCTATTTTTCTCTGTCTAGCATTTATGGGTTCCTAGCGATATTTCTTCCCAGTGGTGAGATTGACACCAGGAATTAAAGTTTTAACCCCATTTGTTTACTCATGCTGTTCCAAAATTGCTGGCATCCAACTAGGTGGAAACTCAGGAGAATCTGGAATGAGGTCATTCCACAACTTATGTGTTTATGACCGGGGCAGATTGGTCGACAGGAGTTCCACCGCATTATTTAAGAAATTTCATGGTCTCCATTTCTGTTCCATAATTATTTCTACTGTACATGTGAAAAGTCACTTACAAAATGTAGTGTGGTCAGGCACAGACAGTCCAAATTAAATTTCTATGTTTGCTAGAAACCATGAGCGCATTTTTTTTATCAAAATAGTATGCAAGGCCCATTTTACCATTATAATTTTATCACTAATAACTAGCATTACAAGGCTTTCTGTTTGAGACTAGTGATCTATTTAACTGGAGTATTAACAGCAATTTATTGCCCAGATGGCCATAAAAGGGAGATTAAAAAGCAATGGCCAAAGGTAATATTTCCGAATTTCAGTTTTTGTAATGCATTTTGAAACTTTTCAAAAACTTTTAAGAATTTTTGCCTCCTATCTTGCCACCCCCCGTTTAACTGTGTTGATCTCTTTAAATATTACATGCAATGTTCTACTCTATTTACCCATCCAAATCTGAATAATGGTGATACATAATCAGGATAAATTGATCCAGAAAATAGAGATCTATTAGTAGTCTGCCATAGTGCCAAAATTTAACATAATGGAGAGGAGGAAAAGAAGTGCTTTAGAGAAGTGAAGCAAGCCAAATTGAAACAGAATGAGAGTGAATTAAAAATGTGAAATGAATGAGGGGTTGGGTACGGGAAAAACAGAGATCAAACGGAGAAGAAAGTGAGA
This sequence comes from Stegostoma tigrinum, assembly GCF_030684315.1. Taxonomy (NCBI): domain Eukaryota; kingdom Metazoa; phylum Chordata; class Chondrichthyes; order Orectolobiformes; family Stegostomatidae; genus Stegostoma; species Stegostoma tigrinum. The sequence continues at coordinate 89,009,243 of NC_081359.1, read as the reverse complement.
TGGTTGGAGAGAATGCGCATGAGCGAAATAGTTGCTGAGGTAGAAGACAGAAAGAGTTGAAAAGGAATGTGAAAGAGAGAGTGAATTACAGAATAACAAGAGAAAAAGAATGACTCCAAATACTCGAGCATATACTTAAGAAGTAGAAAACAAAGCATTATCACGTCATGTCGCTGGGATTTTGTTTAAGATTTTTGCACAACATATTGGAAGTTAACCTAGTATGGGTCAGATTATAGCAGTTCTTTAAAACAAAACTGTGTAAAATTACCAATGAATTGAAACTGCAGTAAAATCTGTCTGTAAGATGACATGCACTATAACGTGAAAACCGTGTTACTTAGTTTGTTCATCTCTCTTTGCACTATTTGAGGTGTGACTTTTGCAATGTTCTTCAAAAGTGCAGGACAAATAACAACTGACAAATTATTCATCTTAAATATTTGGCGGGGAGAAAGAATGACAAACCATGCTATCATGTTATCATCACTTCAGTCTTTTTGCTTTTTGAGCAGTTAAAGTGTTGATTGCAGGAACTTACTGTACTACACTTCGGACTTTGCAAAAATCTAATTGTAAAGCTTAATGGATCCTTGCTAGTATAAAATATCTTCTTTGAGCTTGAAAATGTCTATCTCAGTACTGTCAGTGTGGAAGTCACATTGTGCAAGGATTAAATGAGAAAGAACTTTTATTTAAAAATTAAATAGTATGGGGTAAAATTGACTAAATTAAGAGATAATTCAACTTTATGAATTCTTTACCTAGGACCTTATTCATCTAATCAGAGAAATTCTTCCACTTCAAATGTGCATTGATGACAAGGGTGCATTTCGGCAACAGTCTATAATCTAGTTTCTTTTGAAGAAACAGAGCTGACAACATAAAGCGTGAGAAAGCGAACCAAGTTCAATGCAAAGATTCTTACAAGTGCTAAGAATAGCATTGTATGTTGTTTTTGTCAACATTTGCTTGACAGACTAGAAATCAATGAGAGTTGAGTGATCATAACAAAGTATCATGCTAATGTATTATTTCTCCCCTCACGAGCATTGCAGACAAATCATTTTGCACCAAAATAAACCAGTATTTGTTGCCTTGAAATTTTAAGCATTTCCCAAAAACTAACACCTTATTGGTGAGAAGGAAAATTACAACATTTAGTATTAATGAAGTATACCACATTCAAAAACTTTGTATTGCTGTTTCTTTATCTTTCTAGTAGCTATTTATGCCATTAGAAAGTAGTTTTTGTGCTCAATATAAAGTGCATGTTTATTTATTAGTAATGTAATCTTAGAAAACATTAGGGAACTGCATGTGTGTTAGTTCCTCAGAATGGTGTCTTTAATATTTTATCAGCTCCTTTTGTTATATAATTAATTTTAAAATGGCTCTAAATACACCATTCATTTATTCAGTTCATTTTCTTTATAACCTTAGAAGTCTAGAAAACTAAGAAATCAAGATCCTAAAGTCAGCCATGTGCTTGTACAGACAGGACTCCATTACAACAACCTACCGCAGGGGATCCCTGATTTACGAACAGCCATTCTGACCAACACCATCCCACAAAGGAATGTAATTTTAAAGAAGCAACATATGGACATTTTGTTGAATTTGCGAAGTTATTTTATTTTGTCCTGCATTGTGTTCTGATTTGCCTTCATATCGACTTGCGGACAGACTCAAACAAAATCCATTTGCAACCAGGGATTGCCTGTGTATAAACCACACACTTTTAACACTGTAATAAAGCCCACTGATACAGACGTAACTTCAAAAGTCAAGTGTAGCAATCACTTTTGCGGAACTAGAAGTGTTCTGTTCTGCCCTTCATGAAAATAACGTTGTCCCCTCTTTTCATTGATAGGATATTTGTGTTGTTGGCTAGGCTAACACTTATCATCCATCATGAACTGTTCTCAAGAAGATGCTTCTTGGACTGTAGTGGTTCTTGAGAAATAGGAACACCCTTGGTACTTTTGGAAAGGCAGTTCTAGGATCTTGGCCCAGTGATTGATGGGTAATAAAGTGCCATATTTAAAGTTGTGCGGTGTTACAGGTAATGAAGTAGAAAGCAAAGAGTGGGGTAAATGGGTGTTTTTCTGGTTGGCGGTCTGTGGCTAGTGGTGTGCCCCAGTGATCAGTGTTGGGACCGCAATTGTTTACAATTTCCATGCATGATTTGGAGCAGGGAATAGTGTGGTGTGTCAACATTTGCAGATGACAGTAAGACAAGTGGTAGAGCAAAGTGTGCAGAAAACGCTGCAAGTCTGCAGAGGGCTATAGATAGTCTGAGTGAGGTCTGGTGGATGGAGTGGGTCTGGTGGATGGAGTACAATGTTGATAAGTGTGGGGTCATCCATTTCTGTAGGAGTAATAGCAAAATGTTTTAAATGGTAAAAAAAAATGCAGAGGGACTTGGGTGTCCTTGTGCATGAATCGCTGAAGGTGGGATTGCAGGTGCAGCAGGTAATTAAAAAGGCAAATGGAATTTTGTCTGCCATTGCTAGAGGGATGGAGTTTAAAAACTAGGCTATGCTGCAGCTGTATAGAACATAGAACATTACAGCACAGTACAGGCCCTTCGGCCCTCGATGTTGTGCCGACCTGTCACACCGATCTCAAGCTCATCTAACCTACACTATTCCATGTACGTCCATATGCTTATCCAATGACGACTTAAATGTACCTAAAGTTGGGGAATCTACTACTGTTTCAGGCAAAGCGTTCCATTCCCTTACTACTCTCTGAGTAAAGAAACTACCTCTGACATCTGTCCTTTATCTTTCACCCCTCAATTTAAAGCTGTGCCCCCTCGTGCTCGCCGTCACCATCCTAGGAAAAAGGCTCTCCCTATCCACTCTATCTAACCCTCTGATTATTTTATATGTCTCAATTAAGTCACCTCTCAACCTTCATCTCTCGAATGAAAACAGCCTCAAGTCCCTCAGCCTTTCCTTTGTAAGACCTCGTAAGACTCCATACCAGGCAACATCCTAGTAAATCTCCTCTGCACCCTTTCCAAAGATTCCACATCCTTCTTATACTGCAGTGACCAGCACTGAACGCAATGCTCCAAGTGCGGCCGCACCAGTTACATGAATGGGCAGGGAGCAGAGGGATACAGATCCTTAGAAAATAGGCGACAGATTTATATGGAGGGCCGAAGGCCCTGTTCCTGTGCTGTAATGTTCTTTGTTCTTAATCACTTGCTGACTGGAAGAAATGTATATACGTGAAGAGAATAACTTTTAATTTGTTTTATCTGTGTATGTTTACGCAGCAGGTGATATCGTACAGTAAAATTAAAACTTCTGGCAGCATTAATATGAGTGTAAATGTAAGCAGTGCTATTAAAGCAGGCAGAATTCTGTCCGTTTCAAATGGGGATGAATAGCTCAGTGTACGATATCACATATCAACTATCACCTCAAATTTTTACACATATTTCTTGCGTGGAATTCTTAGCCCAATACTCTGTTTAGACTTGGACTGTTATTTGGTAATGATAACAAAAAACTTTGACCTGGTTAATTTCAACCAAGTAGGAAGACCCAGGTTATGGACAGTGTTTGCAACTATCAATTGACTAAAGATTCACGTTTCAAACCTGTGCAATGAGATTTATTTTCCTTTATGTTGGGAACTAAAACCAGGTATAAGTTGTTGGGAGTGAGGGTTATTACATTAACTACATTGTTACAATGGCTTGTTTTTTTCTCTAGTGAGCATTTTGGTAAGTATGTTTTTTTCCCTTCCAAGAATCTGTAAATTTCAGGACATAATGTAGGACTGCCAAAGATCATTACAGGCCTATTGTATCTGACTGGGAGCATTTTATGGGACTGTAACCTGTACACCAAAGGTACACAATTCTGTCCACTGTGTACACTAAAAACAATAGGTCAAGTTAGTCTTTGTAAAAATGCAGCTATTGGCCATACATTTTTTAAGCTGGTTATGATTGCCTCTTGTGATTTTTATTTTTGTTCATTACAATGAATGAGGAGAAATTGTGGCCTGGCAAGTGCACAATTGGAAAACTAGACTGCTGTAAAAAGGGCTTGTGCACTCCATTGGTTTGAGGTTTCAATAATCTTTCATTTCATTTAAAATAGTAAGGTATGCCAAGTATTTAGGACCAGTACCAAAACAAAAAACACCAAATTGATTATGACTGTTAGAGGCCATTTATGCACCCCAGCAGCAGGCCTGTGTGACATTTGCTTCAGCTGCGGAATAATGAGTCAACTTAAATGTTTTTCAAGTTTTTGATTTTTAATCCTTCAGCTTTCATTTATTTCAGGGTAGGTGATCAATGCACAATTTTTCCAGCACATTAAAGTTAATATTTTCAGCACTTTGAATACAATCATTGTCCTGATGTCCACAGAGATCAATAACATTTTTAAAGAATTTCAAGCTTCCAGTCAGGCTGCAAGAATGATACATCACAATTTTATGTTTGAAAAAGTTCAGAGTAATCAAAGCTATTAATTAAACACTGTCAAACGACAGAATAGAAACACCCTTCTTACACTTAGTCCAACCAAAGCATCTCACTTCACAGATATACATTACAAAGGCATTCCATTTTCCTGGAATTAATCTGGAGTGATTATTATCTCCCAAGGGATTAGTTTTGTTCTTTTCTTTGAGCCTGATAATTTGCAATATTGGAACTGTCTTTCACAGTGAGGGTTTCTTTCACTAAAGACTCTCCTTTCAGCCCAAGCAAGGTTACTCTTACACCCTGATTTTAACACGCTGTAAATTTGGTCATAGAGCCATAGAGTAGTACAGCATGAAACAGAGCCTTCGGCCCAAACTGCTCCATGCTGACCATGGTGTCTATTAGCTCCAATTGCCTACATTTGGTCCATATCCCTCTAAAAACCTTCCCATCCATCTACCGATCCAAATACTTTTTAAATGTTGCTATTGTACCTGCCTCAATGACTTTCTCTGGCAGCCCATTCCATATATACACCACTGTCTGCCTGAAGAAGTTGCCCCTCAGGTCCTTCTTAAACCTTTCCCCTCTCACCTTAAACCTATGCCCCAGAGATAGTAGGAACTGCAGATGCTGGAGTATCTGAGACTACAAGGTGTAGAGCTGGATGAAAAAAAACAGCAGGCCGAGCAGGAAAACTGACGATTCAGGCCTGACCCGCCTTCAGAAATGGGGGAGGGGAAGGGGTTCCTGAATAAATTAGGGAGTGAGAGGGAGGCAGATAGAAGATGGATAGAGGAGAAGATAGGTGGAGAGGAGACAGACAGGTCAAAGAGGTGGGGCTAAAGCCAGTAAAGGTGAGTGTAGGTGGGGAATTAGGGAGGGGATAGGTCAGTCCAGGGAGGACGGACAGGTCAAAGGGGCGGGATGAGTTTAGTAGGAAGGAAATGGGGGTGGGGCTTGAGGTGGGAGGAGGGGATAGGTGGGAGGAAGGATAGATTACGGAGGCGGGAACAAGCTGGGCTGGTTTTGGGATGTGGTAGGGGGAGGGGAGATTTTGAAGCGTGTGAAGTCCACATTGATGCCATTGGGCTGCAGGGTTCCCAAGTGAAATATGAGGTGCTGTTCCTGCAACCTGTGGGTGCCATCATTATGGAAGTGCAGGAGGCCCAGGATGGACATGTCGTCTGAGGAATGGGAGGGGGAGTTGAAATGGTTCGCGACTGGGAGGTACAGTTTTTTAGAGCGAACCAAACATACGTGTTCTGCAGAGCAGTCCACAAGCCTCCGCTTGGTTTCCCCGATGTAGAGGAAGCCACAGTGGGAACAGTGGATACTGGATACTACATTAGCAGATGTGCAGGTGAGCATCTGCTTGATGTGGAAAGTCTTCTTAGGGCCTGGGATGGGAGTGAGGGGGGAGGTGTAGGGGCAGGTGTAGCACTTGCTGTGGTTGCAGGGAAAAGTGCTGGGTGTCGTGGGGCTGGAGGGTAGTGTGGAGCGGACAAGGGAGCCAGGGAGAGAGTGGTCCCTTCGGAAAGCAGATAAGGGTGGGTAGGGGAAAAATGTCTGTGATGGTGGGGTCAGATTGCAGATGGCGGAGGTGTCAGAGGGACCTTGTCAAAGGCCTTACTAAAGTCTATCTCAACAACATCTACCCCACCCACATCAATCCTCTCGGTTACCACTTCGAAAAACTTAAAGATTTTGTCAGACATGACTTCCCGCACACAAATCCATGCTGACTATCCTAATCAGACCTTGACTATTGAAGTGCTGGTTGATCCTGTCCCTCAGTATCCTCTCCAATAATGTGCCTACCACTGATGTCAGGCTCACTGGTCTGTAATTCCCTGGCTTGTCTTTGTTACTTTTCTTAAACAACAGAACATCTTTAGCCACCCTCCAATCTTTTGGAACTTCACCAGTGGCTAGAAATGAAGCAAAAATGTCTGCAAGGCACTCTGTAACTTCTTCCCTAGCCACCCACAATGTCCCAGGATGGACTGGATCAGGCCCAGGGGATTTATCCACCTTAATGTGCTTTAAGGCTGCCGACACCTCCTCTCTGGTAATATATATGCGGTCCTAAACATCCCCACTTGGTTCCCTTATTTCTATAGCATCCATGATTCTCTCTTCAGTAAGTACAGTCACATTTTCAAAAGCCAGACGTTCCTTTCCCTTCAAACAGACTCGCCCAGTCGACCTTGCAAGATCCTGCCTAAAATTGGCCCTGCTCCAGTTTAGCACCTTAACCCATGGACTTGTCCTATCTTTTTCCATAACTATGTTAAAACTGAGAGAGTTATGGTCACTGGGCCCAAAGTGCTCTCCAACTGACGCTTCAGTCACTTGCCCAGCCTCGCTTCAAAAGAGGAGATCCAGTGTTACACCCGCTCGTGTCGGGCCCTCTACATATTGATTTAAGAAACTTTCTTGGACACATTTGACAAATTCCATCCCATCTGGGCCTTTTGTCGTCTGGGTGGTCCAGTCAATACAGGGGAAATTAAAATCTCCAACCAATACTACTCTGTTATTCCTACAGGTATCTGTAATCTCTCTACACAGCTCCTCTTGTACCCACTGGCTATTTGGGGGTCTATAATACAGTCTCAGCAGAGTGACCAACCCCTTCTTGTTTCTCATTTCTAACCATATGGCATCATTTGATGACCCATTAAGAATATCCTCTCTAAGCACTGTTGTTGTGACCTCCCTTACCAAAAGGGCAACTCCCCCCCTCCTCGCTTGACTTCTGTCACACCTGGAGCTTCTGTATCCTGGAACATTGAGCTGCCAGTCCTGCCCTTCTCTCAGCCATATTTCTGTCATGGCTACAATATCCCAGTCCCCAGACCAGATCCATGCTCTGAGCTCATCTGCCTTTCCAGTTGGGTCTCATGTGTTGAAATAAAGGCACTTTAAACCAGAAGTCTTTTCCCTTCCTTGACTGTGCCAGATGTCCTCTATTTCAAGGACCGCAACTTCACCTATCCGGTGATCAAAAATTCCCTCAACTGCACGGCTTGCATTTCCTGCACTTCTACCCTCAAAACCCCTCCCCTCTACAAAAACAAAGACAGAATCCCCCTGGTCCTCACATACCACCTGACCAACCTCCATATCCAGCATACCATTCTCCACCACCCACAATGCACGACCAAAGAGATATTTTCCCTCCCCACCCCTATCTGCCTTTCATAGGGACTGCTCACTCCGGGATTCCCTCATCTGTTGCTCACTCCCCACTAACCCCACCATATCTGGCACCTTTCCCTGATAACACAGGAAGTGTTACACCTGCTCCTGCACATGCACACCCACACCCCAAATCTCCATTCACAGCCCAAAGCAAACTTTCCATATCCAACAGGGGTTCACCTGTATGTCCTCCAACCCAGTCTACTATATCCATTGCTCCCGACGTGGCCTCCTCCACGTTGGTGAGACCACGCGCGGACTCTGGGACCATTTTGTGGAGCACCTGTGACCTGTATGCGATAATCAACAACACCTTCCAGTCACCAACCATTTTAACTGCCCCTCCTCCTCCTCCCTTTGTGATATGTCCATCCTGGACTGCCTCCAGTGCCACAATGATGCCACATGCAAACTGGAGTAGTAACACATCATATTCCACCTTGGGACCCTACAGCCTGATGGCCTTAACATAGAATTCACCAGTTTTAAAATTTCTCTATCCTTGCCTCCTTGACCTGACACAACCTTCCTGCTGACCAACCCCCATTACTCTCTGCCTGCATTTACCTATCACCACCACACCTACCTTCCCCAATCCCACCCCTCCTTCCTCCAGCCTCCTTGACCTGACACAACCTGTCCATCTTCTCTCCCACCTATCCGCCCCACCAATCCCTATCTGCATCCTTATATTACCATCCCACCTACCGTTCCCCAGCCTCACCCTCCTCCCACTATTTGTTTCCCAGCTCCTTTCCCCCACACCATTTCTGAAGAAGGGTCTCGACCCAAAACGTCAACTTTTCTGCTCCTCTAATGCTACCTGACCTGCTGTGTTACTCCTGCTCCACACTGTTATCTTTATTCACTAATGTTCTTCCTTTAGGGAACTAAATCTTCCAGTCTTGCCTGCACTGTCCTATATGTGATGCCAACCCTCTGTATCTAAAATGGCCTCACAGCAGCCATTTAATTCAGTTATAGATGGACAATAAAAATATAACTGGATTATGGAGAGGTAGACTGTAAATGAAGGTGAAGCACAGATTAGCCATGATTTATTTGAATGATGGACCAGAGGGACTTGCTTTGTTATGTTTATGTAACCGAGAAGCTACAAACATTCTTCTAGTGTGAGTTTTATTTTAAGAGTATTAAAGCATGTTGAAATAATGTTTACAATGTGGAAATACTGTACATCAAGTCCAGTAATCAGATTTCAGTGCTGCAAGCCCGAAAATGGTGTATCCTTGCACTGAGACAGACTTACATTTTTTCATAATTATGTGAATGGCTATAAACTGACACAATGTAATAGTTCCTCCTTGGAAAAATTGTAAACAAAATTATGTTGGAAAAGGTAAGAGTTAGTATAGTTTTCAATAATTGTAGTTGACAGGAGAGATTTGGAAATTTTTGTGAATTTTTCTCTGGAGTAATTAAGAAGTGACTTCCTAGTTGTAATGCAAGCAAGGTTTAAAGATGGCATTGTACAGCTGAAAATTTTTTAATCTTAACTGCTTATATTCACAGTGCAGGAATAACATTTATGGCATATACGTGTTCTTTAATATGTGACCGAGTTTGCATTGAAGAATTCACTGTATCATCTATAGGTTACTGCTGCCCATAATCGTCATGAATTTCAAGTGGAAATATTACTGACTTGATCCTTAGTTTTTCAAATGAAAAAGATTTTCAAAGATACAAGAATTATGTAACAACACATAAGATACCTGAACAGTTTGAAGGTGAGGATGAAGGGATGGTGATGGGAGAACTCCTAGACAGAACAAACAGACATGGATTTGATGAAGCCAATGGATATTTTCTGTTTTTTTGTAATTTATGACTTAATCTTCATTATGATACTAAATCAACAACCCAAACGACCAGCATTCAGATTTCACCATGGTAAACTGTCGAGTTGAATTCAGTAAATCTGATCACCAGAGGGTTAGCAACAGGAAGGTGAACTTTGAGTCCTCTAGATTACCTGTAAAACATAACTAGGTCACCAGTAACTTTCAGGGAAAAGATGTTACCAGCCCAATCAGCCTGTCCTATAAACAACTGCTGTTCCACATACGAGTTGTTGACTATTAATGTTCTCTCAGGCCATTTGTTTGTAAACTATCAATACAAATTTTCTTTATTTACTGCCTCTGGGTGATCAATTGCAAGCATGTATACAGGAACTTGAAAATCTGCCCCAGTGTTTATGATGGCCTCTTTACTTTCCAAAGCAAAACAATTTTTTTTGATGTTCTATGATATTCAAAGGTCTTTGGGTAAAGAATGAACATAAGTCCATATAATTGTTTGAACATGTTTTACTTTACAACCAATTGAGTTAATTGTCATCCCACCTTTTGAGAAATAATTAAAGTAGCGTTTTGTTTTTGTGCTTATCCAACAGGGCATAGACTTCAGTGCTGGTAGACCTCATAATTTGAGGTGGGGCTAAGATGAGCATAACTAGTGACGAAGTAAACTTCCTGGTTTATCGATATCTCCAAGAATCAGGTAAAGAGTGTTAATATGTATCACAAGAGCATAAAACAATTGATTTGTATGGCTTCTGTAAACTATGTATCTTGTATAATTAAGTTGGGATGTTTTGCTATGGAGGCGGTAACACTCATCTCCATTGTTCAGTTATAGAGTCAGATGAGTTATACAGCATGGAAACAGACCCTTCAGCCCAATCAACCCATGCCGAATATAATCCCAAACTAAACTAGTCCCACATATCCCTCCAAACTTTTCCTATTCACATATTCATCCAAATGTTTTTTAAATGTGGTCATTGTACCCACAACAACCATTTGCCCAGGAAGTTCATTCAACATACAAACCACCCTCTGTGTAAAAAAAAAATTGCCACTTATGTATTTTTAAAATCTCTCTCCTCTCACCTTAAAACTGTGCCCCCTAGTCTTGAAATCCCCATCTTGGGGAAAAGACAATTACCATCAACTCTATTTATGCCGCTCATTATCTTATAAACTTCTATCGGGTCACCCCTCAACCTCCTACGCTCCAGCCTTTTCTTAAATCTCAAACCTTCCATACCTGGCAACATCCTGCGAAATCTCTTCCGAACCCTCTCCAGCTCAATAAGATCCTGCCTATAACTGGGCTACCGGAACTGGACACAGTATTGCAGAAGAAGCCTCACCAGTGTCTTGCACAACCCCAACATAAAGTCCCCAGTCCTATACTCGAAGGAATGAACAATGAAGGCAAGCATTCCAAATGTCTTTTTAACCACCCTGCCCATATGTGACGCAAACTTTAAAGAATTATGTACCTGCATCCCGCCCCCACCCCCGTTCCCTCTGTTAAACAACACTCCCCACGGCCCTACCATTAATTGTATAAGCCTTACCTTGCTTGTTGTACCAAAATGCAATACCTCGCATTTATCCAGATTGAATTTCATCTGCCATTTTTGAGCCCAATGACCCATTTGATAAAGATCCCTTTGTAATCTTAGAAAACCTTCCTCACTGTCTACAGTGCCACCAATTTTGGTGTCATCCACAAAATTATTAACCATGCCTTCTATATTCTCATCCAAATCATTTTTATATAAAATATCAAACAAAAAAGGACCCAGAACTGATCCTTGTGGAATACTGCTAGTCACAGGCCTCCAATCCGAAAAGCAACCTTTCACCATCACTCTCTGTCCCCTGCTGTTAAGCCAATTATGTATCCAATTGACAAGCTCATCCAGAATCCCATGTGATCTAACTTTAATAATTAGTCTACCATGAAGCTTTTATGAAGTGTTGGCAGATTTATTGGAAAATTGAGGTTCGCATGTCCTCCTGTTGTACTTTGGCTCTGTCAATAAAACATATGCAGGCAAGCTCTTAGAACATGCAGGTGACTGTGTGTGAATGGGGATTGTACAGTAATTGCTTGGTGCGCATACTTTGGCATAAAATTGTGCAGACTTTACATATTCACAATTAAAAAGAATTTGTTAATATTTAGGGATTTACTGTATTAACTGCACAGTTGATTGATATGCTGAAGGGTTTCTTCATTACAGTTATCAGCTCACAACATCACTTTGTCTGATCAATAGTTCACCTTTAGTATTGATTTATGAAGATAATTGGGGAGGCCAGACAGTTCCTGAGGATTTGAATTCTCATTGCTGTTGGGCCATCATTACTGACAACAGGTAAACAGCATAAAAAATAGAGTAATAACAAAACAAAATGCTCAAATTAATCATTGAGCTCACATATTATAACACTGTAGCAGATTTATGTTGCAATAAGATGTGCAGACTTCACTAAACAAGTTGTGAGTACGTGAGTTCCACTGATCACAAAGTGTTGCAATATTGAGAATTTTTAATATACAGCAATGTTTGTTTCCAATCCACAAAGTATATTTGGTGGGGGGGGTGGGGGGAATGAATCAAGGCAGTTACGTATGCTTGAATCATTACAGGGATATTGATACCTTTGTAGTAAACTGGATTTTTCTTCCCAGTATTGAATTTATTTTTTAAAACATTGCTCAAATTGTGTTGCTGCAATCAACAGCTGTAAGCAGTTGACTGCCAAGGTTACACAATGGGGATGACTTCATCTGTACCCACTCAGAGGAAGCTGGGTATGTGGACAGTTAGAATTCACTAGGTTAGCTACTTGCTCTGGAGCAGCTGGGAGCTGACTATTCCCAAGTTTAATTTACTCGATTGAGCTTGTAGCTAGGACACTTTATAACCGATAGGTTTCTAAGTCTCAAATCTGGCCCATAGTCAAAATTTAGCCTAAAGTCTTCATATCAATAGAAGGCCATCGATCCAAAATATATAGATGCCTAGGAAAGAGCATTTCAGGTTATGTTCAGCCTACACAATGACAGTCTGAGGAATTAAATTGTAGGAGAAATTGTCATCCACAGTTCTAAATTTGGCATTCTCTTAAAAACAATAGTTCACATTGTTCCACAAAAGTACCTGTAAGGCACCTTGTTACTAACATTCTAATTGGTTAGCCTTCAGCAGCACACAAACTCACTGTAAAAATCCAGTTCCCACATTCTGATCTCACTTTAAAGGATGCCACAACTTGGGGTTTTGACTTTGCCAGTAATTCTGAGACCGCCTAGAAGAGGGGAATGTCGTGATATGCTGAATCCATCTGTTATTGTCAGAGACTTCAGGCTGCATTTGAGTTTCACCATGTAGTGGGGCAGGAGGGGAGATTTTGGCAGCCTGTGGAAAACCCTGATGCCAGTCCAACATGCTTGTCAGTGGTGTTTTAATGTGACCACTGTATTACCAAACCCTTTTTTGGGTTCTCTGACCAACTGGTGTGAGAGTCTGATGGCAACCACAAGGTAATGTAACTTCAGGCATGCAATTTGATGGACTTTGGAACTGGGACCACAAAAGAAGGAAATTAGAATAACATCTGAACTCGAGTTAGCTGTAAGCCACAGATCTGCATAATAACTAGAAAATCCCCTGCGCAAGTTGGTGTATTAATTACTGCATGGCTACGCAAACATTTTACATGGAAACTCAATTAAAGAGTTGACACGCTCAAAACAAAATGGAGGGAACAGTGGTTCACTCATTTAAAATTCGTCTTATTTTACTGATGCTGCCCTGAATGCACTGCTGGGAACCATAATGGTCAGTGGGGAAATTCTATACATTGGTGGTAGGAGTATAAATCCACAAATGAAAAATAGATGCAGCTAGAGATTGGCCACACAGCCTGTTGAAGGATGGTGGTGCTGTGCTCCCAGATTTCATGCTGACAGTTGTTTAATCTTAGAAAATCACCAAATGGCTACATCACATGCATTGTCTTGTGTTCTCCAGCAAATTTTAGGTGCCTTCGAAACTTGTAGACCCACTACTGAATTGCAAAACCTGTGTTAATAGCATTCAACTAAATCCATCATTGCATTGAAATTAAGAGCTCACTTTTTCTGAGGGGATTATGTGCAGTCAGTTGGAGTTAACTTCAGAAATAACTGCTTGGAGCTGGCTTCTTGACATGTTTGCATGATTTGTAGAATTTAACATACAGCCAAGTACCCATCATGTTGAAACTTCCTTATCCGTTTCCCTGCCCAGAGCTATCAGTTAAAGCAGTCAATGAATTGCACCTGGCAGTTTTTGAAGTTGGTGCCAGGTGTCCCAGGTAAGCAAACTAAAATGAGTTTGCAATAATGAAATAAGTAACAGTGCTAACCACTGAGCCATCATGCCATCGGTGGTGATATTTATTTCCTTAAGGGTTGGATAATTTTCAAAATGTCTGCCTCACAAGACTGTGGAGGCAAGGTCATTGAGTAGTTTTAAGACAGAGGTGGATAGATTCTTGTTAGGTAAGGGAATCCAGGATTGCTGGGGTGGGGGGGGGTGGAGGTGGGAGAGATGGGAATGTGGAATTTGAAACACAAACACGTACCCAATGCTGTAATTAAATGGCCAGGAGGTTTTAGGGGCAATGGTCTATTTGTACTCCTGTTTTGCATGTCATTGTGTAATTTATGTAAAAATGTTGTTATTAAGTTTGGCTCAGTAAAGTTAATTTTTACAGCACGTAAGAGCTGAGAAATGTACAGTAGATTCTGACAAAAGGGTCAGTTTTAATGAGGATTGAGATTTGGACCTCGAATGGAGTGGGTGTAGGCAACTCTCTGCTGTCATTAATGCCTGTGGCAACCTTTGCACCTGAAGTGTTGGCCCAATTATTTGCTAAGTGAAGAACTTCTAGGCATAAAAGGAAAGCTCAGATTGTATTTGTGGTAGATTGATATACAGTTTTTTTCCAACAAAATGTTGGAAACACACCTTTAAGCTCTCCATTTTAAGGTCACTGTAGGAAGAATGAAGGTTAGCAGTAATGTCCTGTTGTCTACAGGTAGCAGGAAAATTGAAAAGATTCATATACAGTAGGCCTGAAAGGCAGATGTTTATCTGCACATAATTGCAGGGCAGAACCTAGTGTTGCTGAGAGCCAACCCCTGCCTCTGTCTCCCCTCGTCCTAACACAGTTGACTGCCTACAGATAGGCTTTCACACCTTGAAAGGCCATGCATTTACCTCCTACAGTCTCTCCATTTTTAACTATAGGTTGAAAGCAGAAAAACACCACTTGCTGTAGTAGAGACTGTTTCATTGTTTGTGATAGTGCTTGTTTTTACATTTATGGATAGGGGCCATTGTGGGACACAAAAACAACAAAATCTTAAGGCAGCACTTGCCTCCCTTTCTGTTCAAACCACTACTATTTTGGACTGAGAGAAGGAAAAATTTCTTCACTCAGAGAGTGGTAAGCCTATGTAATTCTCTGCCACAGAAAGTGGTTGAGGCCAAAGCATTGAAAGTTTTCAAGAAAGAGATATATATAGCCTCTGGAGATGAAGGGATAAAAGGGTATGGGGAGAAAACAGAAACAGGGTACTGAGTTGATCATATTGAATGGTAGATCAGGCTCAAAGGGTGCAATGGCCTACACTAGAGGGCATTACAAACGTTATTACACACCTTGGGGATTGCTGGGGCTTAAACCTGGACCACAAGATCCCTAGACTTTGTAAGATGGTTTAGTCAACTGTGATGATACAGTGCCTTTAAGTGGTGTATTTTGTCCTGTTTTTTGCCCTCAGAAGAAAGGTTAAGACGGATACCGAGCAGTCCGCTCAAATCCAATAAACAGCTTGTGAGGCCTTGTGTTTTTGTTTAATTTGGAACAATAGAAGCAGCCTTAATGGGTGAGGTTAAGCTCCAACAGAACCAGGAGTTTTTTTTAAGTTTTAGCCTTCAGTAGCAGTTGCTGGGGCCTTGAAGCTGGGTGTGGGCACTGTTATTCTTCTGTCTGTTACAGCTAAAATCTTGGTTTCTCTTCCTGCTGCTAGAATTGCATGTGAGACCATCTGTTTTACTGAATTTCCTTTGCCAACGGTGTGTTTATGGGGTGTTACTATATTGGAACAGTTATTTAGTAGTAGTTAATGTATATAATTTGTGTTTTTTCGAGTTACAGTTAAGCCAGTTCTTTTATGTCTATTTTGTCTGTATATTAATCATAGTGTAGAAATAGTGAGTTTTGCTTAAAGTTGAATAGTTTTCCCAATCGAATTGCATCTGGAATGCAATGCCTCACATTTACCTTTTAAAATAAGAAAAAGTTAGGATCTAGGCTGTCGTCTTAATATATTTCATGGAGGTTTAGTCTGGTCTATAATGTGACCTTCTCAAGTAGAACATCATCAATCAATGAAAATAATTTAGAAAACAATGTTTAGCAGACAAAGTTGTAATCTTACATTTAATAATTTTAGAAAAAGACTAGCTGGAAACTAGCTGCTGGCATAGGCCTGTTTATGATACGTAATGTTCTCATATAAATTTTATTAAACTGTTTTGTAATTTTTATTCTGTTTGTAATTTTTATTAATGACTTGGACGAGGGGATTGAAGGATGGGTCAGCAAGTTTGCAGACGACACAAAGGTCGGAGGTGTCGTTGACAGTGTAGAGGGCTGTTGTAGGCTGCAGCGGGACATTGACAGGATGCAGAGATGGGCTGAGAGGTGGCAGATGGAGTTCAACCTGGATAAATGCGAGGTGATGCATTTTGGAAGGTCGAATTTGAAAGCTGAGTACAGGATTAAGGATAGGATTCTTGGCAGCGTGGAGGAACAGAGGGATCTTGGTGTGCAGATACATAGATCCCTTAAAATGGCCACCCAGGTGGACAGGGTTGTTAAGAAAGCATATGGTGTTTTGGCTTTCATTAACAGGGGGATTGAGTTTAAGAGTCGTGAGATCTTGTTGCAGCTCTATAAAACTTTGGTTAGACCGCACTTGGAATACTGCGTCCAGTTCTGGGCGCCCTATTATAGGAAAGATGTGGATGCTTTGGAGAGGGTTCAGAGGAGGTTTACCAGGATGCTGCCTGGACTGGAGGGCTTATCTTATGAAGAGAGGTTGACTGAGCTCGGTCCCTTTTCATTGGAGAAAAGGAGGAGGAGAGGGGACCTAATTGAGGTATACAAGATAATGAGAGGCATAGATAGAGTTGATAGCCAGAGACTATTTCCCAGGGCAGAAATGGCTAGCACGAGGGGTCATAGTTTTAAGCTGTTTGGAGGAAAGTATAGAGGGGATGTCAGAGGCAGGTTCTTTACGCAGAGAGTTGTGGGAGCATGGAATGCGTTGCCAGCAGCAGTTGTGGAAGCAAGGTCATTGGGGTCATTTAAGAGACTGCTGGACATGTATATGGTCACAGAAATTTGAGGGTGCATACATGAGGATCAATGGTCGGCACAACATCCTGGGCTGAAGGGCCTGTTCTGTGCTGTACTGTTCTATGTTCTATGTTCTATGTTCTATGTTTTATAAACATCTGTATTAGATAAGAATGTTTCCCTTTATTGAAGCCACAATATACGTGATTCTACAATACAATATTTTTCAGGCACCTGAGCTAAATGATCATAGTTCATGCCTGAGTATTCATGGTGAGTGTAAATAGAAATTGCAGTAGCTCTGGACAATTTGAAAAGGTTTTGTGAACTCACCTTATGCTTTTACTTGTTTCATTTGTGAACTCTAAATTTGTTACGGCTACTATAATATGACAATGGAATTGGCAATTATAATGACACATTTATTGGACTCAAACCTATAAATCATTTTGCTTCAGACATCTTGGTTGATAATAAACAATTTGTTTGCCGGCCAGTTATTTGGCTTATGTCTGTCAATGCTTCAGTGAAGTTCCAAGTTTCGTCGTAGTTCTTTTAAATTGTTTGTTTAGAAGTATCTTACTACGTGTCCAATACAAAACATCCAGACACACAGAGTGCACCCTCCATTATAGAATCATATAATCCCTACAGTGCAGAAAGAGGCCCTTTGGCCCATTGAGTGTGCAACCCACCTCAAAAGAGCATCCCACCCAAACCCTGCCTCCTACCCTATCCCCATCACCCATAAGCAGTCCACCTAGCCTCCGCATCCCTGGACACTGTGGGCATTTTAGCACGGCCAATCCACGTAACCTGCACGTCATTGGACAGTGAAGGAAACTGGAGTACCAGCAGAACCCCACGCTCACAAAGGGAGAATGTTCAAACTCCATATAGTCACCTCAGGCTGGAATCGTACCTGGGTCCCTGGCGCAGTGACACAGCTGTGCTAATAATTGAGCACCATGCTGCTGTAATAATAACTACACTACTATTATTTACCATTTATATTAACTATCAGAAAGGTCTCAGGACAACGCCTTCTGAAAGAGAAAAACTCATTACACAGATTTGTAAAGTGCTTGTATTCGTTCTCATTCCTAAAACATTGCTGTAGTGTAGGCCTAAAACAAAACTGAGGGCACGTTGCATCTATGCAAAATTAACTGCTCTACGTCAGCAACTATTTTGCTAAATGCCATGTTAGGTGCTCATATTGTCTCGAATGTAAGTATTCCGGAAAGGCATCTGCAGTTTAAATGAATTCAGATTTATTACTATTGTGTACTTTTACGAGACCATGCTCTGTGTTGAAAATTGGCTTTATTTATTGAGTGGGCTAAAACTAGAAGATGTTTATTTTTGAGAAAGGACTGACAATGATGTTCTTAAATAATCTAATGAGTTCTTAAAATGGCCCAAATGTTTGCATAACTTCATGTTGCAAGTTACAAAGCTATCAGACAGAAGTTTTACTGTCTGAAGGTAGACCATCAGAATGATCAATTTAAACAAGTGTGAATGGCCCACTCTCTGAACTAGACAGCCAGGCATAATCTATTTATTCAGGTGAATGTGATGAAGCAGCTCATCACCACCTCTTTGGTGACAGCTTGGGATGGGCAGTAAATGCAGTCCTCACTAGCAACACCCACAGTCCGTGAACAATTTTAAAATAAGTTGTTAAATCCAAACACTTTGGACAATGGACCCTTGCTGAGGAAAGGGATCCAATGACTAATGGCTGTAAATGATGAACTTGGAATAAGAGTCAGCATTCTGTATAATAAAATGTGAGGCTGGATGAACACAGCAGGCCAAGCAGCATCTCAGGAGCACAAAAGCTGACGTTTCGGGCCTAGACCCTTCATCAGAGAGGGGGATGGGGTGAGGGTTCTGGAATAAATAGGGAGAGAGGGGGAGGCAGACCGAAGATGGAGAGAAAAGAAGATAGGTGGAGAGAGTATAGGTGGGGAGGTAGGGAGGGGATAGGTCAGTCCAGGGAAGACGGACAGGTCAATGAGGTGGGATGAGGTTAGTAGGTAGCTGGGGGTGCGGCTTGGGGTGGGAGGAAGGGATGGGTGAGAGGAAGAACAGGTTAGGGAGGCAGCGACAGGTTGGACTCGTTTTGGGATGCAGTGGGTGGAGGGGAAGAGCTGGGCTGGTTGTGTGGTGCAGTGGGGGGAGGGGACGAACTGGGCTGGTTTAGTGATGCGGTGGGGGAAGGGGAGATTTTGAAGCTGGTGAAGTCCACATTGATACCATTAGGCTGCAGGGTTCCCAAGCGGAATATGAGTTGCTGTTCCTGCAACCTTCGGGTGGCATCATTGTGGCACTGCAGGAGGCCCATCCCCCTCTCTGATGAAGGGTCTAGGCCCGAAACGTCAGCTTTTGTGCTCCTGAGTTGCTGCTTGGCCTGCTGTGTTCATCCAGCCTCACGTTTTATTATCTCGGATTCTCCAGCATCTGCAGTTCCCATTATCACTCAGCATTCTGTATGTTTGTTTCAGATTTTCAGGCTCCACACTATTTTGCTTTTATTGTAATCACATTCTGTAACTGACTAATTGGTGAACTGTGAGTTGAAAAGGGAGAGAGCCATTCTACTATTCCTTTCCTGGCCATGACAATGTCAAATAGAGCAAGCCCCGAAGGTTCAACGTTGAGAGTGCAGGCAATGACAATGATTGTATCTGCACTTCTTTCTTTCACAATTCTCTGTGAAAATGGTCAAAGTGGTTGCATAAAATATAATTGTCTACTGAATTTTAAGTGTTGCTAATCCTCCTTATAGTTGGTGCTAATTCACATTGATGTAATACATCATTATGCTGCCCTCTACTATTTTTAAAATGTTCCTTGTCTTCTGAAATAGCTCTTAAACTGTGATTAAATAGAGTATCTTTACTGCATAGATGCAATTGTAAAAGAGACATTCTAGTGCATTTTATATCTCAGTAACTGGCTTCAGCAATATTATGATTCATGATGCACAACTTGCCAGGGATCCTGACAGTAAAGTAATTGCTGAGCCAAGCTGCAAGAAAGCACTTACAAAATCACCATAAAGAGAAGTTTTAGGCTCCAACAAAGTTGAAAATCTTGATGATTGATGAAGGAACTGCTCTCCCAGAAGTCAGGTTTTCATTACCTTTTTGTTTATGAAATACCAGACATTGCAGCTGTTTAAATGGAACATTTTGCCCAAACACATCTTAATACGTGGAAGCTGCAGAATCCTCATTTATTAACCCATGTGGCTTGCTGTAAAAACTTAAAAAATGAATGTAATTTGAAAATCAGAAACCTTTTGGACATTCCTTGTGCCATTGAAACAAAATGATGCTAAATATTAGAATGAATTTTTCGATGTAAAATGGGCTCTCTAGCACCCGTAGCTTTGGAGTAGTGAATGACATTTCAGTAGTTGACAGCACTGAGCACCGTCTTGATGAAGGTGCCAGCAGTGTGCAGTGTAAATAGATCATGGCATCTGTCAGTATCTAACTGGTTTCACGTCAGTGCTAACATTTTTTGAGTTCATTGTTCTAGTTAACACCTCTTAAAAGCTTGCAGATGGACATGTATTCAGCTGCATGAAGGAACCCTCACCTCTGATGAGCACTATTTAAATAACTCATTGTTACCTTACAGGTTGGTTACCAAATATTTTCTCCTAGCTCCATTTTGTTTCTTTGGAAGTACAGGATATTTTGAGGAGGTGATTAGTTAGTAAAGTCTGCAGGGAGTGGTATGGTCCATGTGGAAAGCATTGCTTGTGACTACAGTGGCTGAGTGTGCAACTTGCTCCCAGTAGAGTTCCTGGGCTGCAGCATGGGAAGGAAATAGTGCAGATGCAGCAAATCAGAAGATAAGTCAGTTAAGAGGGAGAAGGATTATCAGCAATAGACCGTCTTCAAACTCGGGCCTTCAAGAGGTACTTTAATCTCCACCTAAACCAGAAAGAGTGTAATCCACATGTGTGAGCCACAAAGGAAGTACTCCGAGATCTCTGCCACTGTTGGATTGAAACCTGCAATTTCGGGATAATGCAAGAACTGGACTACTGTTTGTCGTGGCCTTCAATTTTGGTGTCAGGGTTTTTCAAGTTGGAGCAGGTTGTAACATCTCCCATTTTGTAACATCCCCCATTTAGCTGTCCATTCCTGCAGCAGAAAGCTAACAGGAGAGAGGACCAAATGAGAGAAGCAGGATCAGCAGACAAGCAGCTTTGCTAAGATAGTGGACCCTCTCATGGTGCAGGGTGCCATTAAATACATAACTGTCAGAAATCACACAACACCAGGTTATAGTCCAACAGGTTTATCTGAAAGCACAAGCTTTCGGAGTCTTAATCTTTCTTCAGGTTTTAGAGAGCTAGTATCAGACACAGAATTTATAAGTAAAAGTTCAAGGGGTTACCCCACTGCTGAGGACGTACAAAACAAAACTAAGATTCTGTTAAATCTTTAATCAGTTAAATTGCAAGTGCTCACGTGCAGACACTGATACACTCTCTCTCTCTCTCTCTCTCTGCCCCCTACATGCATGCATGCATGCGCACACATATGAATCTGAGGTGATTTGTTTTTGCAAATACATTCTATTTTCAGAAAGCATACTATTTATGGACAGTCAGTCAATCTGCAGTTTATAAGTTCCTACTTTAGAAATAAAAACTATTTGACTCCACACCAAAACACAGATTCTAAACCAGGCCTCACACAAAGCATGTATTGTCTTACCTAAAATGTCTCCTCCTCTTTACACTTATAAAACCTTTAGTTCTCTCAGGACCATGACTTCAGTGGAATTTGGGGGTTTACGTATACATATTAATCAATTAAAACCTTCTAATTGATTAAAGATTTAACAGCATCTTAATGTTTGTTTAGTGCCTCCTCAACAGTGATGTGACCCTTTGCTCTTTTACTTATAAATTCTGTGGCTGATTCTACCTCTCTCACTAACACTTGAAGGAGTAAGACTGAAAGCTTGTGTTTTCAAATAAGCCTATTGAACTGTAACCTGTTGTCGTGTGATTTCTGACTTTGCCCACCTCTGTCCAACATTGGCACCTCCACAACATTATATAAATGTGGATTTGTAGCTACAGAACGTCAAGGAAATTTGCCATTTTTATCGAACCACACTCTGCACCCCATGCTGGTGAATGCCTGCGATTTTGGAAGCGGTCTGATGTGTTCATTTTGTTCCTCCACATTCCAACGTATTTCAGCCATTATATTCAACCAGAGAATTGCTGCTGTACACTTATCTACTGACTCCCCAGTGCAATCTGACTATCTAACCAGCATTCATGGTGTTATGATCTCGGTAGAGCTCATCAAGTCTTAAATAAATGAAATGTCAATGATTTACTCATACAATGGAGCAAGAAATTATTTTGTTCAAACCAGGAATGTTTTCACTGTACAAAGGTCATCCAAGACTACCTGTTTTATAAACTACCATTCAGAATAAACCTGAATTAAACAGGAATAACAGGCAAATTATCAAATATAAACAATAAATTGCACATACAATGGTGATACAAGTAAGACTGATCTCCTGATTTGTTTCAGTAGTCCATTTAGATTTTGATGATGATACTCGGTCACAACATTCTCCAAACTCTGTGTTCCTCACAAGAACTTTCAGCTCTCCTCCTTCGAGGAGCTGATTTGTTTCCCAGCTGACTGCAGCGTACAACCAACCTGAGACCTCGACATGGTCTTTGTCAGAAATATCTGCAGAACCTGCACAACTCAGCTGCATGTGTCCAACTGCCAGAAGTTTTGATTTTTAAATTTGTTTGTTTTTGCTCCGTAGAAACTGGGAGGGGCATTTGCCTTCTGATGTAACCCTGTTCTGTTTAACATTCTGTTCCCCATTCAGCTCACTTTCTGTTTTAGTTCAAGTTTGTCTCTAAAACTTAAATCTAAAAGCACAGATTCACTCACCATATAAAAGAGCAATTCTATCATAAAGAACATAAATAGAAGCTAGAGCACACAGCTTCTCCTTCAGAGCCTGCTCTGACATTCTCTTATATCATAGTTAATCTTCAATCTCAGCTTTGCCTTTCTCATTTTTTCATTTTTTTTGTTAGATGGGTGTGACTGTCTCTGACAAGGCCAATATTTTTTGCCCATCCTAATCCTGTATGAATTGAGTGGCCATTAATTATTTCTTGATTCCCTTTATACCCAGATATCTATCTGTCTCAGCTTGGTGGACTCAATGACTGAACGTCTACAGTTCTCTGGATTGGAAGATTCCAAAAATTCCCACACCTATGATTGAAGAAGTTTCTCCTTATATTCGTTTTAAATGGTAAACCACTTAATTTGAGGTTGCAGTTCTGATTCTTAACCGCAATAAGCATTCATATCCTCTTCGCATCTACCCTGCTGAGAACTTAAACATTTTTATATCTTAAAAATTCAGCAGATGATTAAGCTGCTGAAGCAATGATTCAGTCACCTCAACAGCTGTAGAGGAGCTTTCCAGTACTTATCAGAGGGCATGAGCTGATTTGTGTTGGCCCATGGCATCCTCCACAACTTGGCCATCATAAGAACAACAGGCCTTGTCATTAGGGCTTTGATCAGCATGTTGGGAAGAGGAACAAGTGAAGAGGAAGCCCACACATACTTGTTCCAGATGGACTGTCTGTAAGGGCATCGTTGATGCACCTTTCCCATGAACCCAACCCAAATCCCCATTGGATAACAATCCGCACACCTTATTATATCTCTGTGATGAATCATCACTAAACAACTAGTCCATAATAACTTTATCCAATTAAAATATCAATATTCTGTTCAATACTCAAGTAACCTTGTGTAATTGTTTACTGTTTGACTTGTGGATGTTTTCCTAGTCTGGTTGCTATGCAGAGGGGCTGCAGTACAGCTGGTGGACAACTGTTGACCTACGATAGGAGAGACAAGCCAGCTTTTCAGGATGTCCTGGAACATTTCTGGACTTAGAAGACCCTGCTATGGATTGCATCCTGTCCTCACCCTGTCAGGGGCAGCAGCATTCTGGGCTGGCTGCTGAGCATCACCATGAGCATAGTATGAAACGAAGGACACTGGTGGTAATCGAGAAGCATGAATGCTGCTGATAGAGAATAGCGGCTTCGAACTCGATGAAGCCATTGCTACTTTCCTAGAACAGGCCTTCCCCGTCAGAAAAATATGCCAGACTGCTGGACTGCCGTGAAGCCCTTTTGTATACCAGTTTCAGAACCATAATTACGGCAAGCTGATATTTTGAGGCATCAGTTTGAGCTTCCAATATTACTGGGGTATTTGGTAGCCTCCATTTCTGCTGTAGCAGAAGCTGAAACATCAGTCATCAAATTTTGCATCGTGGTTGATTTTTGAAGTTCTCCTAGGCAACTGACCACAAGATCCACACTGGAAAGAGAGGCTCCATGCAAAATCAAGTTTTGTGTTTTTTGTAGCAGAAGCTGTCAGTGAACTGTCCTTCAGAGAGCACAATCTTCTTTGCCTATTCTGAGTGCAAACTCCTTGTGTCTAGTGATTCACCACATCTAGGTTGGACCTCTAAGCTCCTTTCTAAGATCTGCACTTGTGTTAGTATCTACTGGCAGCTGTGAAATCCAGTCCTTCTCTCTCCAGTCTCTTGCTCCTCAAAGGCTTAAGACTTCGACCCCACTGCCTGGCTATGTAGCAGATCTTGAATATCTGAAGGCATGAAGGTAAAGCTAGGGTTGTGAGAATGCTGCAAAAGCAAGTGGTTTACAGTTACACCATCTGGAGCTTGTTAGGGAATATTTACAATATAAATAAGAGAATATGAGAAACTGGATTACATAGGAACATGCTATTGTCCTCAGTGATTTACATGCTGCCACTGACCACAGCAATGATTTCCAGCACATGGTCCTCTGTCAAGGTCAGAACATGCAGCCATCCCTATCCTCACTGCTTCTGTGCTGCTGCCCTGATTGTAGACATGAGATGTGGATCGAGATAGTTGGTACACTGGTCGAGTAAAGTGGCTGATGGAAAATTGTGTGAGGCGACTCTGCAATTGCTAGGATATGGCACTTAAAGATGCATTCACTGACCTTGATCAGTCTTTTAACATTATTGTGGTTCTACACCCAGGTCCTTCGATGGTAACCTGCTCCCCTTATACTTTGTTGTTGTAGTCTGGTATGTTCCCTGGTCCCCTGAACGAAATAGTGTGTCCCTCCTTTTGACACACCATGCACCAAAGCCTCCAGTAGTGTGTGAGAACAAGAGTGTGTTATCTGTCCGTTGTGCGATTTTTCAAAGCTCTTTCTGGCCTCTATATCTTGTGAGCCCTTGCTTTAGCCAGAATGTACCATGCCTTTAAGAGTGGAGACTAGCTTTAATTGTGCTAACCTCACATGAACTTCGGCCCTGTACTGAGGTGTGCTGCAATACAATAGTGCATTAAGGACTCGGCTGCAGACCACTATTACAGTTGGTTTGTGTACTGCCTGCATTATTTGTACAGGCGTAGAACAATTGCCTGCGCCTGATTTCAGGAGATATTCCATTTTTACCCCCGTAAAATGATGCAAATTCCTAGAAATATTTTGTTAATCAGCCATTTATTTGGCAAATGCCACGTTTCTGACAATTTTGGGTTGGCAATTTCACTTTAAATCAAGTCAGAATACTTAAGTTGATAATTTTATCTCCATTCTAGATTGATACAAATATTAGTTTGTCTCTCCAACATATAATCTTGTTAATCAACAAACTAACCTTCATATTTCTAAAGTAAACAATGCTATTTTGGAGCTTCAAATTACGGATGTGAATCGAAATGCCTTTTAGATCCATGGAACATAATAACTGTTATATTTAAGTCAAACTGTTGAAATCAGTGAGACTAGTTTAAAACTTTCAAGAGTGAAAGTCAGGTCAATGTAGATCCCACAGTGAAAAGGAATTAAGGAATGAATAATTATCAAAATAAAATTTAAATTTAGAAGTCTCATTTCTTAACAGAGAGACTACAAACATTGATTAATTTGCTTTTTGCGATTAGGTGGATACTTATAGAGTAAATTGTCTTATTGATCGTTGTTTCTGAATAAATTGCTTCAATATTAAGGTTTTAAAAAAAGTTTTTGATGTTCTGTCACTGTCGAGGATAAAAGAATCTTTTGGTTGAGATATAGGTCAGATCCAGTAAATGAAATAATTGAGAAAAAGAATTTCTGTTCATTCTCTGAATATGTTTGCAAAACCATCATTGGGACAATTATAGTGTTGTGGCAATATCATTGGACTAGTTATTCAGATGCCCAGGTCATGCTCCGTGGACAGCTAATCCCACTACGACAGCTGGTGGGATTTTATTTGATTGATTAATAAATCTGAACGTGAAAAGCTGGTCTCAGCAGTAGTGGCCTTGTGACTATTGTCAAGTGTCATACACATCCACCTGGTTGACGGAGGTAAGCTGTCATTGTTACCTGGTCTGGCCTATCTGAAACCCCAGATAAGAGCTTTACTGCTTTCAAGGTCAGTTAGAGATGAACAACATCCCATGAGAGAATTAAGGAAACCAGAAGCCATGAACAACAAAACTTACCTGATCTAAAAATAGAGAAACCCATTTATCAAGAACAACAGGGACAAAGAAAGCATGTTCTGAGTAAATATCCAATATGAATACTTCTGAGGTAATTAAGCTTTTAGGTTAATTGGATTCTGAATCTAATTCAGTTTTTATGAATTGACATTTCAGGTGCAGAAAATTAATATATGTTCTTGTGGTGGTCCTGATTTCAGCCAATTCTCAGTTGTCTTTTTTATTTAAGAGTCAACTGTCGAGTGAGGGACGAGTGTATTTCCGTCCTTGAATGGTATGAGTGCATCAGTTGAATTTTCATGACTGTCCAGCTTTCATAAGTATTTAATCTGATGCAACTTTGGAAGTCACCAAATTTAATTAATTCAGTTTCCTAATGTGCCATGGGGAGAATTTACCTCTCAATTTTTGGATTATTATTCCATTACCGTAACTACCCTACAAAAAGGAATTAAGGAATGAATAATAGTGAAAATAAAATTTCAGTTTAGAAGTCTTATTTCTTAATAGAGAGACTATAAACATTGATTAATTTTGCCACCCTACAAATTTGTATCATTTATGTGTTAATAATTAATTAATAATTTGGCCAGAGAATTTGGTGAGTGCCTTGTGATTTTACATCTATTAAAATTATCCTGATTGTTAGGATTTTTTTAAAGAGATTTCAAGGTAATTATTTAGCCATTTTGTTGAAAGGATGTTCAATATTTAGATCCAAAGAGGCTTGAGTTTGTAGGATTGAGGGGTGGCTTGTAAAATTATTAGGTAAACAATGAATTCTAGATTAAACAAAAACAGAACATCTGAAATAAAAACAAAATCCTGGAACTTCTCAATTAGTTTGGCTACATCAGTGGAGAGAGAAATACAAAGTTAATGTTACTGAAAAAAGTTAGAAGTGCATAATTACTTCTGAAGAGTTTCAGACAAGACACTATCACCAAAATCTGTGATAATGGGAACTGCAGATGCTGGAGAATTCCAAGATAATAAAATGTGAGGCTGGATGAACACAGCAGGCCAAGCAGCATCTCGGGAGCACAAAAACTGACATTTCGGGCCTAGGCCCAAAATGTCAGCTTTTGTGCGCCTGAGATGCTGCTTGGCCTGCTGTGTTCATCCAGCCTCACATTTTATTATCACCAAAATCTGTGTTTTTTGCTGCAAATTTAATGTAATTTCCATCAACAAATATGGATTTGTTTGTGCAATTAAACACAACAGGATAGGGATTCCAATTCTGCACTGGCCTGTCCATGGTTTTTTATGCATTTACATTGGTGTAGTAAAGACACTGAACTGAAGAAAGCAGAAACAAAATTTCCGACCAGGACATTTCTAAACTTTTGATATTTAGCAAGGCGCACTATAACAGTATCTACAACCGTTAATCAAAGTTTGCATGACCTATCATTAACATAGAAAGGAAAGAAAACCAATACGTAACAACAAAAGATTCTGTTTACTGGATTTTGTCAATTGAGGAATGTTATAAAGTGTTTTAAAGTTCACATAAGGGACCTCTATTCATCTTATGGTCTACATCAATGGGAAGGAATTTTAATTTTCTAAGATACAAGTTTTTTGATGCACAGATTATTTGGTTCCTCCCTGGAAGACATTTGCATCAACACATGATTTA
The DNA here is from genome assembly GCF_030684315.1 of Stegostoma tigrinum. Taxonomy (NCBI): domain Eukaryota; kingdom Metazoa; phylum Chordata; class Chondrichthyes; order Orectolobiformes; family Stegostomatidae; genus Stegostoma; species Stegostoma tigrinum. Next base: position 88,981,078 of record NC_081359.1, on the reverse strand, counting down.
TTCATTCTGTTAAAATTCTAATCTCCCAACAGCCTGTATAAACAAAAACAGGCAATTCAGCCCATCATGTGCTTCTGCTTTGCTGGAGCCTTTTTTATGTGACCATCAACTTATCTCTCTGATAATAAAATGTGAGGCTGGATGAACACAGCAGGCCAAGCAGCATCTCAGGAGCACAAAAGCTGACGTTTCGGGCCTAGACCCTTCATCAGAGAGGGGGATGGGGGGAGGGAACTGGAATAAATAGGGAGAGAGGGGGAGGCGGACCGAAGATGGAGAGTAAAGAAGATAAGTGGAGAAGGTGTGGGTGGGGAGGTAGGGAGGGGATAGGTCAGTCCAGGGAAGACGGACAGGTCAAGGAGGTGGGATGAGGTTAGTAGGTAGCTGGGGGTGCGGCTTGGGGTGGGAGGAAGGGATGGGTGAGAGGAAGAACCGGTTAGGGAGGCAGAGACAGGTTGGACTGTATCTCTCTGTTGCTTTCTCCTTTGTTCTCTTATTAGCATCTTTGTCCTTTTATTTTGCAGTATAATCATGTACCATCCAGCTGTGGAACAGTTAGTTTAACTGCCTGGATATGGTGCCGATAGGCAATTTCTATATGGACATTATAACATTTTGTTAGCTTACCTGCTTTTAACTGGACAGTTCAGCTTTGCCAATAAACATTTACTCAGTACATTTGAAATTTGTAATCTGTCATAATTAGATCAAATCACTTAGCAAGTGCTTCAGTCCAAAGTGGTGTAAAGCTGTTTGCCAGTTATGAGATTAATGAAACCAGTGGTTGATCTGATGAATTTATACAATATAATGAAGGAAATAATTTGTTGTTGGAAAGCTACATTTTGTTTTCCCAGAGGTTGTATTTGCACAAGCCATTATTCAGAAGTAAACCTTAGACTTAGCAGTAAAACCTAACCTGTCAACATTTTCTGAAGATGAGCAATAAAAGGATTTAATAACTACTTTAGAATTGTCAGCTAGAAATTGTGATTTGATCAAAAAGTCTATTGCAAGACAACTGTTAAAAACAATGACAAAAAATGTAATTTTCATCATTTGTAGTTGGGAATTTTGATAATACGTGAAAGTTATTTGTTTTTGTGTTTGCTTGTTGGAGAATTTCCAAACCAGTTATCTTAATTTGGACATCAGTGCAAATCAGTGGACTTAATTATTACACATGCACTACCAAAATTGGCGTGCTGTTTATTCCAATTTTTGCCTATATCTGCATGTTTATTTAGTGCCCAATGTGTAGGATTTCTGATTATAAACTTTGAACAAAAAATCTGAAGTTCACTTTCCTAAAAGAACTCTGTAACGCCACTCTTTCAGCAATAGCTACTTTGATAACTACTGTGAGAAAATTCTGCATAATTGATATGCCCCATTGTCCAATGATGGAAACTGTTTTCTGAAACCTGCATTAGCGCTAAGATCCTAGATAGTGGAAATTTTCCAAAAAGTATTTATAAGGTTTGACCAGACTTCCTCCCCAATGGATTTGCTTGCAGGACTGTGCCCCTTTGATGCATTTATTCCAAACTTTCAGCTGTTTATATCATTTCCACTTTGCATATATCTGACGGTCTAGAAATTTTTCTTTTCATTGATATTTTCCTTCCTCAATATGTTTATTCATACTGGAATACAACTCTGCAAGTATTGGCCGCTCACACCAAATGTGATGTGATTCTCATGCTTCGGTGTGACTACACTGTGCGGATAGAATAGGAAGGAGCACTTCTGTCCTCTGCTGATGTGTTCTTGGCATTTCTGGAGCTGATTAGTCAGCGAGCAGTACCAATGGTGATTTTGCTCCCAACTTGTCCGTTTATAAAATTTGGCAATTAATACATCTTTTCTCCTGTTGAAGCATGGAAGAATTTGCTGAGTGCAACTGAAAGACAAAAGATGAACATTTGATTTTGCAGAGCAAATAGAAAATGCAGAATCCAGAAATCCAAGTCAAAAAATTCTGGAACCAGCCAGGTCGGTCACCATCTGGAAAGATCAGATAAGTTAAAATGTCAGGCTTTATCAAAATTGAGGGATATTATTGTCATTTATAAAGGAATGAGTCAAGAAAAACAACCTTGTAAAGAAATGCAGTTACAAGATCTGTAATTGCCAAAATAACAAGTGATAATGGGAGACGACAATGCAATGCATAATGGGAGTGATTAATAAATTGGGCATATCTATAAAGCAGAATGGTAGCGTTAATGGCTGAAGGAAGTGAGGCAATTAGGTAAACTAAAAGCTCAAAAAATGTGCAAAACAGAGTAGGTTCCAAGACTATGAGGGAGAAGTGAAAAGTCAGCCAATGCCAAGGATTTTTAAGATAACTATTTAATTGAATGTTGCTAGCAGATCCACATAAACATTGAACAAATAGCAACTACTGAGGTTGAGAGCACGCTAGCAAGCTTCAGTAAACAACGGCATTAATGATGCTATTATGGACTGAAATCAGACTGTCAAACACAGCAATTTTTATATGTTGCACGTTCTAGATGTAAGGTGCGTTCTTTGTTCACAGATCAAAGAACAGGCATAGTCAAATAAAAAGGGATTACAGCCAACTAGGCTAGGGATGGTATCCCAGAAGTGTCAAACAATATTCAGAATTTGTTTATCCAGTTAACAACCAATATGAGTACATATGTCTAACTGGATGTGAGTTTGCTCGCTGAGCTGGAAGGTTAGTTTTCAGACGTTTCGTCACCATTCTAGGTAGCATCATCAGTGAACCTCCAACAAAGCGCTGGTGTTATGTCCTGCTTTCTATTTATCTGTTTAGGTTTCCTTGGGTTGGTGATGTCATTTCCTGCGTTGGTGATGTCATTTCCTGTTCCTTTTCTCAGAGGTTGGTAGATTGATTTGGACCCAATGTGTTTGTTGATGGAGTTCCGGTTGGATGCCATGCTTCTAGGAATTCTCGTGGGTGTCTCTGTTTGGCTTGTCCGAGGATGGATGTGTTGTCCCAATCAAAGTGGCATCCTTACTCATCTGTATGTAAGGATACGAGTGATAGTGGGTCATGTCGTTTTGTGGCTAGTTGATGTTCCTGTATCCTGGTGGCTAGCTTTCTGCCTGTTTGTCCAATGTAGTGTTTGTCACAGTTCTTGCAAGGTATTTTGTAGATGACGTTCATTTTGCTTGTTGTCTGTCTAGGGTCTTTTAAGTTCATTAGCTGCTGTTTTAGTGTGTTGGTGGGTTTGTGGGTTACCCTGATGCCAAGAGGTCAGAGTAGCCTGGCAGTCATTTCAGAAATGTCTTTGATGTAGGGGAGAGTGGTTATGGTTTTTGGGCCCATTTTGTCTGTTTGTTTGGGTTTGTTGCTGAGAAATCGGCGGACTGTGTTCATTGGGTACCCATTCTTTTTGAATACGCTGTATAGATGATTTTCTTCTGTTCTTCGTAGTTCTTCTGTGCTGCAGTGTGTGGTGGCTCGTTGGAATAATGTTCTAATGCAGCTTCGTTTGTGGGTGTTGGGATGGTTGCTCCTGTCGTTCAGTATTTGGTCCGTATGTGTTGTTTTCCTGTAGACGCTGGTTTGAAGTTCCCCATTGGCTGTTCGCTCTACTGTGACATCTAGGAAAGGCAGTTTGTTGTTGTTTTCCTCCTCTTTTGTGAATGTTATGCCAGTAAAGGGTATTATTGATGGTCTTGAAGGTTTCCTCTAATTTGTTTTGTTTAGTGATGACAAAGGTGTCATCTACATAGCGAACCCAAAGTTTGGGTTGGATGATTGGCAGAGCTGTTTGTTCGAGTCTCTGCATTACTGCCTCTGCTAAGAACCCTGATATCGGAGATCCCATGGGATGTTACCTAGAATGATGATGAAACGTCTGAAAACTAACCTTCCAGCTCAGCGAGCAAACTCACATCCAGAACCTCAACCTGAGCTGCAAATCTTCTCAATACGTCTAACTTTATTTATGATTATTATTATGAATGTTATTTATTTTTGCCCAGTTATCTGTTCTTCTGTAATGAAAATAATGCCTTTGGTCTGGATTTGTAGTTTGCTGAATTTGTTGTATTACAATTTTAATGTCACCCTGTATTCACTAAGGAGAGGGACGTGACTGATGTTGAGGTTAGGGATAGATGTTTGATTACTCTAGGTCAAGTCGGCATAAAGACGGAGGAAGTGTTCGGTATCCTAAAAGGCATTAAGGTGGACAAGTCCCCAGGTCCGGATGGGATCTATCCCAGGTTGTTGAGAGAAGAAATAGCTGGGGCCTTAACAGATATCTTTGCAGCATCCTTAGACACAGGTGAGGTCCTGGAGGACTGGAGAATTGCTAGTGTTTTCCCCTTGTTTAAGAAGGGTAGCAGGAATAATCCAGGTAATTATTGACTGGTGAGCCTGACATCAGTGGCAGGGAAGCTGCTGGAGAAGATACTGAGGGATAGGATCTATTCCCATTTGAAAGAAAATGGGCTTATTGGTGATAGACAACATGGTTTTGTGCAGGGAAAGTCATGTCTTACCAACTTAATAGAATTCTTTGAGGATGTGACAAAGTTGATTGATGAGGGAAAGGCTGTAGATGTCATATACATGGACTTCAGTAAGGCGTTTGATAAGGTTCCCCATGGCCGGCTGATGGAGAAAGTGAAGTTTCTTGGGCCCCAGGGTGTGCTAGTTAGATGGATAAAAAACTGGCTAGACAACAGGAGACACAGTAGTAGTGGAAGGGGGGGGTTTCACAAATTGGAGACATGTGACCAGTGGTGTTCCACAGGGATCTGTGTTGGGACCACTGTTGACTGTGATATACATAAATGATTTGGAGGAAGGTATAGATGGTCTGATTAGCAAGTTTGCTGATGACACGAAAATTGGTGGAGTAGCAGATAGTGAAGGGGACTGTCAGAGATTACAGCAGAATTTAGATAGATTGGAGAGTTGGGCAGATAAATGGCAGTTGGAGTTCAATCCGGGCAAATGCAAGGTGATGCATTTTGGAAGATCTAATTCACGAGCAAACTATACAGTGAATGGGGAGGCACGGTGGCCCAGTGGTTATCACTACAGCCTCACAGCATCAGGGACCCGGGTTCGATTCCACCCTCAGGCAACTGTCTGTGTGGAGTTTGCACATTCTCCCTGTGTCTGTGTGGGTTTCCTCCGGGTGCCCCAGTTTCCTCCCACAGTCCAAAGATGCGCAGGCTGGGTGGATTGGCCATGCTAAATTGCCCAGAGTGTTCTGGGGGGATGGGTCTGGGTGGGATGCTTCAAGGGGCGGTGTGGACTTGTTGGGCCAAAGGGCCTGTTTCCACACTGTAGGCAATCTAATCTAAATGAAAATGCCCTGGGGAAAATTGATGTTCAGAGAGTTCTGGGTGTTCAGGCCCATTGTTCCCGGAAGGTGGCAACGCAGGTCAATAGAGTGGCCAAGAAGGCATATGGCATGCTTTCCTTCATCGGACGGGGTATTGAGTACAAGAGTTGGCAGGTCATGTTGCAGTTGTATAAGACTTTGGTTTGGCCACATTTGGAGTACTGCGTACAGTTCTGGTCGCCACATTACCAAAAGGATGTGGATGCTTTGGAGAGGGTGCAGAGGAGGCTTACCAAGATGTTGCCTGGTATGGAGTGCACTAGCTATGAAGAAAGGTTGAGTAGATTCGGATTATTTTCATTAGAAAGACGGAGATTGAGGGGGGACCTGAATGACGTCTATAAAATCATGAGGGGTATAGACAAGTTGGATAGCAAGAAGCTTTTTCCCCAGATTGGGGGACTCAATTACTAGGGGTCATGAGTTCAAAGAGAGGAAGAAAGTATAGGGGAGATATGCATGGAAAGTTCTTTACGCAGAGGTTGGTGGGTGCCTGGAACGCGTTTCCAGCGGAGGTGGTAGACGCAGACACGATAGTGTCTTTTAAGATGTATCTGGACAGGTACATGGATGGGCAGGGAGCAAAGGGATACAGACCCTTAGAAAATAGATGACAGGTTTAGACAGAGGATCTCGATCAGCGCAGGCTTGGAGGGCCAAAGGGACTGTTCCTGTGTTGTAATTTTATTTGTTCTTTGTTCTTTGTCTATGTAAATGGTTGAATTTGAGGAATAGCAAGAAACATACCTGTATTATTCAGTAGTGCACTTACTAAGCTAAGAAATAGAGCAACTTGAAAAGAAATCCGAAAATTGTGAAAAAGCGTGGATGAAGTGAATGGGAATATGATGACCAAAAGTTTAATGACAAAAGTGTATTTTTGCACATGGAATTTTGACAGAAGTGAGGGTACCAAGTGTTAAAACTCTAGATGGTAGATGAACAAAGCAATTTAGTATCCAGGCACTTGACATCAAAAGTGAGCTCATGGATTTAAAAAGCAATTGTAAAAAGTTAATGGGATGTCAAGCTTCATCAGAAGAGCTGCAAAATATAAAAGCAAAGCTCTGGAATGTAGAGCATCAGATAGACCAGTTTGCCAAATTGAGGTCAGATTTTAAATTTTGAGCAGCAAGGTGTTCTTCAGTGAAAGGTCGCTCAGGCCTCGGTTAAATATAGCTGATGAAAAGAACCCTCATTGCCCCAACTTGTCCCTGATCAGCTCCTTCAAGATAGTGCCTAGGACAAGAGCAATCTAGATGAGAGGCCCTGTCTTCAGCCACTGATTCTTCTTCTTTCCTCTTGTGAAATACTGTGAATGCCAGATATCTGAGATGAAAGCAGAACGCTTCCTAATTCCAGAGCCAGCTTGCAGACTCATTGCCATGGCTTTGTGCCTCTGGCTGCAAACTGCTCTTCCAATCACAGTCTGATTCTCTGCCACATTTACTGTTGATCTGCCCATGAATAAGTCTGCAGCACCAAATGCTGGAGAGGAAGGGCCTCTGAATGGAGGAGCAGCTCCTTGTAAAAATCTGTGAATAAGTTGTAAATTATAACCATTGAGTCATAGAGGTCTAAAACACAGAGAAAAGCACTTTGGCCCATTAAGTCTGCACTGGTCAAAACTAACTACTTAACTCTTCTAATACCATTTTCCAGCACTTGACTCGCAACCTTGTATGTCTGGGCACCACAAGTGTACATCTAAACATGCACGTGTAAATATATATAAGTGTTACATGTTATGAGGGTTTCTGCTTCTGTCAGCTTTATAGGCAGTGTGTGATGCCATGTCATGTAACTATCTTAAAAGCACGTGGCCTGTCTGGTCTGGAACCCATGCAATAATGTAATACTTAACTGTATTAATAAGTTTCCACACAACATAAAAATAAATGCAGAAATTCAGTGGTCTTTGGACTAGGTGAGAGGCAGATGTCTTGAGGAAGTGACTAAGATACCGCTGTCACCAGCCTGTGCAATGTCGTCCTCTCCCTCTACCCAGCCTGAATCGGCTACTCACTATGACTACTCGTTCCAAAGTAAAGCAAGCTCCTGCTGTGTGCTTCTTATAGGCACTTGGTAAAGGAATATTTTGCTTGTTTCTGGAGAATTAAATGGAATGGGGAACTTAATTATTGTGAGATAATAAAATGTGAGGCTGGATGAACACAGCAGGCCAAGCAGCATCTCAGGAGCACAAAAGCTGACGTTTCGGGCCTAGACCCTTCATCAGAGAATAAAACTTGTTCCCTGGATGTCAGTGTTGCTGGATTGGCCAGCATTTATTACCCATCTCTAATTGCCCAGGGGACAGTTAAAAGTCAACCACATTGCTGTGAGTCTCAAGACACATGTAGGCCAATGCAGGTAAGGAAGGCAGATGTCCATCCCTAAAGGATGTTAGTGAACAAGATGGATTTTTAGCAATCAAGCCAGCTGCCTATTCCAGATTTCTATTGAATTCAAATTTCATCCTATGGATTGATGGGATCCTTTTCCCCAAAAAATTTGTCTGGGGTTCTTGATCACTAATCCAGTTATGATTGTGCTACTGCCACATTACCACTATGCTACTGCCTCCCCGAAAAGGACTTGGCAAAACTTGCCTTTAAAGTCTGAAAATTTAGTTGGAGATTATGGTTTTGCCATACGTAACCTAAACAGTAACGCATTAATTCCTAGCATCTCTTCTGTGCTTATCAGAGTGCAGATGTTAAAAATTTAATATGGAACTATTAAATTGCTCAATTTAAATGGGAGTGTTATATAGACCTTGCTTTTTCATAATATTGCTTTAAACCGTGCAACTTCTATGCACTTTTATTATGCACAAGCTAAACATTAGAGACGAGAAAAATGCTGCGATAGGTGATAACAATTTCTTTGACAAAATACTAATTTCCATGGAGATTGCCCTGTTCATGTATAAACCTTGGTAGAAGAGCCAGGGAAACCTTATAAAAGCTACATGATGGCAATTGTCCTAGGTTTTTCTGGCTCTCCCAGTAAAGTTACCATCAACCAGAAGAACACTAAGACCACAAAAAAACTGTACAGTTCCAGCTATAACTTCAAGCAGTACTTTTTTAAAAAAAACAAAATGGGAATTGCAGTGTGATGCCTGGTTTCTTGTGAAAATATCGACTATTTACAGGTTCTCAGATCTTGTATCATCATTAGTGTAACACTGAAAGGACTAGAAAATAGAACCAGAAAACTCTATATCATTGTCATGTAGCAACCATGCATTTCTCTGGAGACATATAACAGAAATGTTAAGACATTGCATGTATTTTTTTTCTGAGATTTCAACACTAAAGCAAGTTGTTTTACGGAAACATTGCATTGTTAATTGCACATAGTTACAGAAATTATCACATGAAACTCATACTATTCAGGCTTTTTATGTAATAAACATTCCAAGATTCTTAGCAGGGGTAAGATGCAGCATAACCCTGAGCCACATAAGGACCAAAACATTAGTCAAAGAAGTAGGCTTTGAGAAATGTCTTAAAAGGAAGGAAGAAAGTAAGGTAGAGACGCATAGCGATTGAATTCCAAAACACGGGCTTAGGCATCTAAAGGCATGACTGGTCGTCGTGGGACACTTAGGATTAGGAATGCTTTAGAGGCCAAAATTAGAGGAACACATATCTCGGAGGGTTGTGGGTTTGGTAGAGATTGCAGAGACAAGGAAGGAAAAGACAATGGAATGATGTGAAAGCAAGAACAAGAGTTTTAAAGAGATGGTAGGAACTGCCTATTTTTCTGAAGAAGGGTCTCGACCTGAAACGTTAGCTTCCCTGCTCCTCTGATGCTGCTTGGCCCTGCTGTGTTCATCCAGTTCTACACCTTGTTATGCAATAATTTTAAAATCAGGAGTCAATGTAGTTCAATAAACACAGGTGAAATAGGATTTTAAAAACTTGCGGTAGGTAAAGACATAAGCAGCATAAATTTGGATGACTTTGATGTTACGGTGAGTAGAACTGGGGGAGACCAAGTAGAATTATATTGGAATAGCAAATGCTAGAGGTAACTATGGCATGGAGGGGTGTTTCAGTAGCAGATAAGCTGAGACCTGTTCGACATATAGGGACATTAGGTGCTGGAACGAGGTGTTCTCAGGGAATGCATGAATGTAAGAACTTATAGCGGTTGTAAAGGTAGGGAAGAGTAAATGGCTGCAGTGACAATAGGTAAAGATGATTATAAAATCAGTATAATGATAATTGGAAAGACAGTGGTATCAGGCAGAGGTTGAGTCATAGGTGCGCAGGAATTTTAGCGTGAATAGATGGTAGCTGAATACTGGCTGGATTGACATTAGTCAGAAAAAGGCTGATGAGCCTGGAAAGTTTTGAGGTTGTTGGAGTGATGTTGGTAGTTGGTTTTTTAAGAAAAAGAAACCATGGACAACATGCTTAAAATTGACAGTCTTGGCCATGTTTGGAAAGTAGTTTTTAATCTTAAATAGAAAGGTATACAACTTTCGAGCCAGGGCAAGCAAATAACCAGGGAAAGGGGTGAAGAGGTAGGGTGTACAGAAGAAAATTGCACTTAAATTTTGATATTTTAGACAGGTTGACCGTCATAAAAGTTGTAACACCCTTTTCATGAACACAGGGCCTTTTTTTAAATTAATCTGTGGGACTTGGGTATTGCTGGCCAGTGGCCAACTTTTATTGCCCAGAGGGCAGTTAGGAGTAAACTGAGGATCTGGAGTCTTGTGTGAGCCTGAGCAAGTAAGGATGGTACATTTCCTTCCCTCGAGGGCATTAGTGAAACAAGTAGGTTTCTACAACAATCGACTGGTTGCATAGTTCCATTAGGCTAGCTTTCACTTACACTATTTATATAAACTGAAATTTGCCATGGTGGGATTTGAACCCATGTCCCCAGAATATTAAAACTCCCTTCTTTGACTTCAGTATTTTCAGTCATGAGGATAGACTGTCCACTGTTATTTACATCAAACCCACTGACTTCCACAGTTGTATTGACTGCACTTCCTCATTCTGCTTCTTACATGGACTCCATTCCATTTCCTCAGTTTCTCTGTCTTTGTCACATCTGTTCTGATGATGCTGCTTTCCACTGGGGTGCCTTTTATATGTCATATTTTTTCCTCAACCAAGGACACCTCATTCCGTGGTTGACTTCTATTGCCAACACATTTTCCACACTTCTGCATTTACACCTTTCTCTCCCTCCAAGAACAGCACCAGGGTTCCTCTTGTCCTCACGTTCAAACTCACTGGTCTTAGCATTCAAAGGAGCATCCTCTGCCATTTCTGCTACCTCTAGTAGGATATGACCACCAAGCACATCTTCCTGTCTGCTGCCAGTATTCTGCAGGGACTGTTACCTTTGCAAAACCTTGGCCCATTCCTCCGAGGTCTCTGAAAACCTAAATCTTTACCGTTCCCCTAATGGCAGCCCCTGGTGCAACCCCTGAAGGTGTAACTCTTGAGTTTTTAACCTCTTCCCTCCTCCTCCTTCGAACCCCAAACAAACTTTCATGACGAAGTAGCATTTTACTTGTACTTCTTTCAATGTAGCCGGTGTATTGCTGCCCATAATGTAGTGTCCTTTACATTGGTGAGACCAAAGCTAGAGTGGGTGACATTCCCACTCTGCCCATAAGATTAACATCTGACCTTCCAGCTACTTGCTATTTTAATAAACCATTTTGCTGTCTGCTGACATTTTCATCCAGGATCTACTACACTATTGCAATGAAGCTCCACAATAGTTGGAGGAAGGACAACTCAGTTTTTTGCTTAGGCACTTAACAGCTTGTACCGAACATTGGGTTCAAAAACTTCAGAGCATGACTTCTGTTCAAATTCAAGGTGTAACCTCTGTCCTCCATTTAGATAGGACTTGGTTTTGAAAGCACACTATAACCTCAAGCTCTGTATGGCAACTTCAACACAGATGGTGGCTGTGATGCTGAAGAGAAGGTCCTGGATCATGCTCGTTTTAGGGAAAGCAGTAAGGTGGCCTCATATTAGTAAAAGAATCAGCGGTGTTGAGGGCAAGGTGAAAATTTGAAAAATAGATGTAATATTTCTAAATTAATCGGCAAACATCTTCACAATCTGGATACTGAACATTTGTATCCAGACAGACCGTGCTGTCTGTTCTTCATGAATATGAACATCTCTGTGAATGATGCTTGCTTGTAACTTTTTAATTAATACTGTTCTTTTTCTCTTTCAGGTTTCTCTCATTCAGCATTCACATTTGGAATAGAAAGTCATATAAGTCAGTCAAACATCAATGGGACACTAGTGCCACCTGCAGCACTAATCTCGATCCTTCAGAAAGGATTGCAGTATGTTGAAGCAGAGATCAGCATCAATGAGGTAATATGATGGCAAACAAAATATTTATTACATTTAACCCAGTGACTTTCTGGTTCCTATTAGGCAACAATTTACAGTTTGAAGTGTTTATTGACTTGCTTCAATTTTTTTCTTTGACATTTACATTTGAGTCAGAGGAGTTTGTAAAGAAGGACACTTGAATTTCCACTGGTACTTTAACATTATAACAATGATAGCTGTATGAAGAACTCATACAGAATAATTATCATCGTTGTTTTAAGTGCTTAGAGCTTCACATAGTAGAAACAGCGAAAGACTTTGACATTTCTTAATGATTGCCAACCATGTCAAAGGCTACCATGATAAACTCACTATAGTTGTGCTGCAAATCTGGTTAACATGATGGCCCAGACAGTCATTATGCCAGTGTAGATGCACATGTGTGGGGACTCTGTAGAATCCCCCCCATCATAGCAGATGCTGAAGAAATTGCCTGGGAAATTGAATTTTCAGCTGTACTGTTCCTTTATGCCTGAAACCTTCTGAATGCCTCCATTTAAACCACTGACTTCAGAGGATTGAATGAAATTAAATAAGACATTTACGCAGAAAATGTTAGACTATTAACTACATAGTCTAACCGACTGAGTAACTACTCCACAGACTCCATGCTTATTTCATATACCCCTGACTTACGCCTCACCCACACCACTTAGGATCCCTAGAGCCTACCTCTTGCTTTTGTCAATCTCTGTCCCATTGCTGCCCTGTTACCCACCCTGCACATGCCTTGGTTAACTTTCTTTCTGTACTCCTTCCCATGCTATATGCTGTCTGTTTCCAGTTTCCTTTCCTGCACTGTTGCTCTGCCTTGCTCCTGTACCATTTTTCTCTCCCTTGTCTGTCCCCATATGCTCGTCATGCTCTTCTACCCACCATCCCCAAATGCTCCTTACGCATTCTGTCGTCCACCCTGTGTTCCTGCGTAGCCTCTACTTTCTGAGAGCTCTCTGTATTCAGATCTGTCCACCTTCCTGCCAATGATAGTGCAACTTTGCGTTGAGAAGCCAGCTCACAAATCTCAATGATATCTGTAAGTAAATGCCTATCTTCTTAATGGTTATTTCTGGCAACACCTTCATATTAGCACATATTATAATTTTGATAGTCTGCAATTATCAATCCAGTTAGAAATAGTACTTTGAACCAAAAATATTTGCACCCACCACTTTGTTACCTTCCAAATAAATGGAGAGATCGTCAATGAAAGTCATGTTGCCCAGAGTTTTGTTTTTAAGGAAATATTTTATTTAAACTGCAGTTATACAAGAAGCAAAAATAAATTGGAGAAGTTAATTTCTTAATCTTCCATGTTACTCTCAGGTGCATTTCTCAATCCAAAGTAGCAAAAACATATGTGTGTGCGAGCTGTTGTGTTCAAAAAGTTCTGTCTGTGTGAGGGAACTGCACAAACCAATTGTCTAAGGAGGGCTGATCAAATTTATTAAAAACTGAAAGAACTGCTGGATGCTGTAAATCAGAAACAAAAACAGAAGTTGCTGGAGAAGCTCAGCAGGTCCGGCAGTACCTCTGCAGAGAAATCAGAGTTACCATTTCAGATCCAGTGATCCCTTCCTCAGAACTGACCTCTTCCAGCAATTTCTGTTTTGATCAGATTTATTGTTGGATTCAAAGAGTGTGTGATTAAAGTGCCAGCATGATCAAAGTATCATTCAAATGCTAGAACAATCATTCGACACTTTCCTGATAACAATGCCTCAGCTTTAAATTAGATATATCTAGTTAAATGCATTATTGTTGCTGGAAAACAAATACAAACAGATAATGCTGGATCAAAATTCAACAGGTCTAACAGTACACACGAAGACAGAAACAGAATCAGATTTGACAAAAGGCTTACTCTCTTTCTGACTCGACAGATACTGTCAGCCCGAGCTTTGCCAGCATTTTCTGTTTTTATGCCCCAAATCAATTTGAAATAGATTTGCCAATTCAAGCTGACTAGCTTTTATTAAACTAAGTGTCTGTTACAGCCACTTGAAACTGTGGCAACGTCACATATTAACAGACATCAAAGCTACAACATTTGACCAACCAATCTAGAACTGTTTTGAGGGCTGTTTGTGAAGATTTGAATAAAAGGCACATGGTTCTTAGCATTTGGCTTCCACAATTCATTGTAAACGATAAGCAAGTTTTATATTCAATCTTCCATAAAGGAAGTAGAAATATCTCTGTAGTCACAGAAATATTACAATGCTAAACATGAAAAATTTCCTCAATTGAATATGGTTTTCAATTGTGAAATAAAAAAGGACAAATTTCTAATCCATCGCATTAAGCGCCAAGCTGATTTGTAACATGGCACACCGGCCAGTAACTCAGCCCATTAGCGGTGAAATTTCAGTCTTTCCCTTTGCCAAAAGACTTCACGTTAATAAAAACTTAGCTGTGGGTATCCTATTTCTCATCAATTGTTATTCGCCAAATAAACCTGAGCTTACTGACGTACATTGGTTCCAATCTCCCAGTTCCTCAAATTTAAAATTGTAGTCATAGCATAAGTGACTTTGCCTCTCCCTATTTCTGTAAGCTTCTTAAAACTACCCCACCCATCCTGTATACCAGGCCTAAAAATTACTCTTTGACAATGCTTTTGTCAAACATATACATCTCTTTATATCTTAATGGCTCAGCATCCATTTTGTTTCAGCTGTTTGGAATATTTCTCATTGTTAGAGGTTCTATGTAAATGCAAGCTGCTACTGGTAGAAATTAGCAATTTCCTACCATTTGTAGGGAAATGGTGACACCCTGTATATTTGGGTACTTATTAATAATGCCTGAGAAAGCACTTCAGTTTAAGGGGTACAGTTGAACACGACATGAGTTGAGCTTTAAGGTGGCTATTATTACAATGGAGCTATTGTTGTACTAAAGGTTGTTACTGAGATGCTAGTGGGCAGTTGTTATTATATTGCTGAATGTAAAACACAGTATAGTTTGTGTGGCCAGTGGCAGCTTGCATGCATTCATTAGATTTTGGTCCTTCAATATTTACTTTTGTTGTTGCTTCACACATGAAGAGAGGGGAAAAGCAGTGGTTTAATTATTGAAAGTCAAATGGATTAGTGAGCATCATTCAGAGCTTTTTCATTACCTGGTATAAAATGGGCAAAAGCTGCATCATCAGCTTCTCCATGTTACAGCTGAAATTATATTTCTATCTCGGCCTTGCTGCAGTATTTGTTACGCAAGGCATTTTATAAGGCATTAACTTTAACATTTAAAAATATAGAAGTGGTAGAAACACCGTGAGAAGATTGGGACATCCTTGGTGCATAAAGGAGCTTTCACCACATAACTGAAACAAATCTAAAATTTTCAATGCAAAGTACTTAGTATGCATTGCCTATTTTTCTATGATGAGCTCAGCAAGTTTTTGGTAAAACATGTTCATTCAAATTGATTAAGTAAATATTTCAGTCTTGCAGCTTCACTGTGGTGTATCATTTGGATAATAGTAATCCTAGGTAAACAATCAGTACAATAATATGGAAATAGCTGCATTATCTGCAAAGAAAACTCTGCAAACCATCTAGTTTATCCCAGTTTTATTTTAATGGTTGAGAAAGTTTTTGGCAGAAGTCGCCTGTCTAGGCAGTGCTGCTGACATGTGCTTTACTATTTTCTTTGTGTCACATTCAGTAAGTGAACAGCAAAATCATTACATCATAGTACTCTGGCTCAATTAAATCAACCTCGAAGTAAACAGGAGACTGAATAAGATTGGTAGACAGACCAACTGAATTATTCAGAGCATGTGCAGTTTATCAGATACATCAATTTACTGCATACAGGAACTTTGCTGCTGTGTCTAACCCTTAATGTGTATGTGCTGTTGCTTATTGTTTCATTAACTCAGGAAGGTATTTGATAAAGCTCAGCATTATGAATAGCCTTTATATGTCCAAATGTTCATAAACCACAGATGTATGAGTCGAGAGTTTTGGAGTCAAGATGCAAGTTACTTGGTGCATAATTCTCAGCATCTGACCAGTTCTTGTAAACTCTGTATTTATATAACTGATCCAGTTCAGTTCATGATTAATAGTAATGCTTGGGATTTTGATCATTGAAACAGAAATTGCTGGGGAAATTGCAGGTATGGCAACATCTGTGGAGGGAAAACGGAGTTAATATTTTGAGTCCAGTGACCCTGCTTCAGTGGTTTTGATAGTGGGAGATTCAGCATTGGTAATGCTCTTGAATGTTAAGGGGATATATTCACTCTTACCAGGTCTTGCTACAGATGATCATGGACAGCTTTAGGATATGCAAACACTGTTGAACATTGTGCAATCATCATTGAACCTCTTCGCCTCTGACCTCATGATGCTGGCAGGGAAATTGATGAAATAGTTGAAGATGGTTTGGTTTAGGCAGTGACTTGAACAGGGTCATTGACAAGTTCTGCTGGAATTGTGCCAATTGCCTAGCAGAACTCCAGTGTTCAGGGGCAAAAAAAAGGTTTCTGTGCCATTAGCTTCTGCTCATTGTTTACATTTTTCACAAAAAGTAGATGTGAAAGTAATCATTTTTGGACAGTCAAATTTCATTGACTGAAATAACAATTCTAGTGTGCTGATATTATAATTCCAGGCATGGAATGAACAAGCAGTAAGAGGACTAACTGATTGTTCCTTTTTTTTTGTTACCTTGGGATCTTGTTACAATTCTGCCAACAGTGTTTTTCTTTTATTCATTCATGGAATGTGGACATTGCTAACGAGGCCAGCATTTATTATCCATCCCTAATTGCTCTTGAGAACTACATGCATTCTGCTAATGGGTGTCTCAGTATTGCTTACTAATGCTACATCTAATGCTGTAGTTAGGGACTTCTTTTGGCATTTGGGAGAGGCTAGCCAATCCGAAACATCCCAGTAAATAATGATGTTACAGTGGGGACAGGATGATTGGTGCTCTGATTGTTTTTCTTTAATTAGATGGGTATTGCTGCCAAGGCCAGTAATTATTGCCCATCCCTAATTGTCCTTCATCTGATTGACTTGCCTGCCATATAAGAGTCAGTCACGTTGCGCATAGGTTGGATGATATAGGCCCTTCTTTAAGGGAATCCTGAATCAGATAGATTCTGGGTCACCACTACTGAGACTTATTTTTCAATAATGGAATTATTATTTGAATTTAAACTCTGTTTTCATGTTCCCAGAGCATTAGCCTTGTGTTCTGAATTACTAGTTTAGTAACACTATCACTACACCATCCCCTCCTGTAGTTGGATCACCTTAAAATTATTCTTAGTGGTTAAATCATTTTCAAACACAGAAGCACTTCTTATATCAGATTTTATGCGTAAAACTAGACATTTGGCAGATGAGGCAGAAAGTGCATTTAAGAAAATGATTATATGTAGCAATTAAACTTAAAAATGCAGATGTTTGCATAACTCATCCTTTCCTGCAAGAGCTGAAATGCTTTCTCATCACTTTGTCTGAAACTGTTTTCAAAGATCTCATAATTAACTCCTCAGGCTCAATTATGAAAAAGCAAATAAGGCTTCCCTGATGGCTTTGGGAATTTATCTAATGAGTATTTAAACACGATTGATTCCTGCCCTGAGCTGAGTGAGCTGATTTCTGCCAAGCTGATGCTAATAGCTACATTGGTTTCAGTATCCCTTGGTTGAAAAGGGGAGAATTCAGACCTTAAAATTGGCAGTTTGTGCACATTGGGCTTGGCTGTGCTGTCTCCTTGGCAAATAACCTCCCTGTTCACTGAGGCATACACAAGAATAACTTGGGATATTTGCAGCTGATATTTTGGACCAATAGCTCAGCAGAAGTTGTTTGTATTTTCAGGGGTGGAAGTAAAAGGGGAAAAAAATGAAGAGAGAAAAAGAATAAGTGAAATATGTGACCCAATTGAAGGATCAGTGCATGGTAAAATTCTTATTGTATTAGGCTTCAAGTGGTCGCAGGAGCATTCATTTACTGTCCTGCCGAGAATACTGCATATTCCATGGCATAACAGCCGACTTACTGAATACAGGAAGTTAAACCAGTAATCAGTGCACAGCTGCAGAGATAGTTTGGTATCTAAACAAGAAGAAATTAGGGCACTTGAACCCTATTAGTTAGTCCTTTGGAGTTATAGTTGAGTGAATTGCAAATTAAAATCATAGCTGCATGAAACAGGAAAGGTGAATTTATGGAGTCGGAAATGGTTGACATTGTAGTGACAGCCATCAAAAACAATTGCAGTGTTTTTATCGGCTTCATTGCTGACCCCATAGGTTGGGAGAAAGTAAGAGAAGACTGAGCTCAGTCACCAAAAACAAGATGTGCTTTGTGGATTATTTGGTTTGTGACTCAATGACAATATTAGGCTGTTACTAGCATGTGTCAACATTTATTGCATCAAATATAGTCCTGGCTCATGCTGTTTGCCCAAGTGAAGTGGATGTAATGGAAATTTTGGATGGCTAATCTTCTCTTATAGGCCATTTAAATGTTGTATTCAGCTGAGAAGATTTTGCATCGTTTGCGTTTTGTTTCAATATTAGCACAATTGTTGTTTGTACTGCCTTTACACTTCGAGGGTTTTTCTTGTCTTTAAGTGGTGTCTGCTGGGAAAGCTATCGCTCAGATGCTAACTTGCCAGTTTTAAAGAAAATTCTTTCACAGGATGTGGGCATTGCTGGCAAGGTTAGCATTTGTGCACTTGGGGAAGGTAGTTGCTGAGCTGCCTTCTTGAACAGTAGCAGTCTACATTTAAAGATGGACTCCAGTCATTTTGGGCAGGTGTACTTGCCTCTTGTAATTTTTAAAATGCAACTTACTGGAAAGACACAAAAATACATGAACTCAATCCACCCTATCGCCACTCTACTCCATTTCAGCTGAACCCAACCCTGGATTACGTTAAAGTTGTATCAGTGATAATGGAAACTGCAGATGCTGGAGAATCCAAGATAATAAAATGTGAGGCTGGATGCACACAGCAGGCCCAGCAGCATCTCAAGAGCACAAAAGCTGACGTTTCGGGCCTAGACCCTTCATCAGAGAGGGGGATGGGGTGAGGGTTCTGGAATAAATAGGGAGAGAGGGGGAGGCGGACCGAGGATGGAGAGAAAAGAAGATAGGTGGAGAGGAGAGTATAGGTAGGGAGGGGAGAGGTCAGTCCAGGGAAGACGGACAGGTCAAGGATGTGGGATGAGGTTAGTAGGTAGGAGATGGAGGTGCAACTTGGAGTGGGAGGAAGGGATGGGTGAGAGGAAGAACAGGTTAGGGAAGCAGAGACAGGTTGGACTGGTTTTGGGATGCAGTGGGTGGAGGGGAAGAGCTGGGCTGGTTGTGTGGTGCAGTGGGGGGAGGGGACAAACTGGGCTGGTTTAGGGATGCGGTGGGGGAAGGGGAGATTTTGAAGCTGGTGAAGTCCACATTGATACCATTGGGCTGCAGGGTTCCCAGGCGGAATATGAGTTGCTGTTCCTGCAACCTTTGGGTGGCATCATTGTGGCACTGCAGGAGGCCCATGATGGACATGTCATCTAAAGAATGGGAGGGGGAGTGGAAATGGTTCGCAACTGAGAGGTGCAGTTGTTTATTGTGAACCGAGCGGAGGTGTTCTGCAAAGCGGTCCCCAAGCCTCCACTTGGTTTCCCCAATGTATAGGAAGCCACACCGGGTACAATGGATGCAGTATACCACATTGGCAGATGTGCAGGTGAACCTCTGCTTAATATGGAAAGTCATCTTGGGGCCTGGGATAGGGGTGAGGGAGGAGGTGTGGGGGCAAGTGTAGCACTTGCTGTGGTTGCAGGGGAAGGTGCTGGGTGTGGTGGGGTTGGAGGGCAGTGTGGAGCGAACAAGGGAGTCACGGAGAGAGTGGTCTCTCCAGAAATCAGACAAGGGTGGGTATGGAAAAATGTCTCGGGTGGTGGGGTCGGATTGCAGATGGCAGAAGTGTCGGAGGATGATGCGTTGTATCGGGAGGTTGATGGGGTGGTGTGTGAGAACGAGGGGGATCCTCTTTGGACGGTTGTGGCGGGGGCGGGGTGTGAGGGATGTGTTGCGGGAAATGCGGGAGACACGGTCAAGGGCGTACTCAACCCCTGTGGGGGGAAAGTTGCGGCCCTTGAAGAACTTGGACATCCGGGATGTGCGGGAGTGGAATGCCTCATCGTGTGAGCAGATGCGGCGGAGGCGGAGGAATTGGGAATAGGGGATGGAATTTTTGCAAGAGGGTGAGTGGGAGGAGGTGTATTCTAGGTAGCTGTGGGAGTCGGTGGGCTTGAAATGGACATCAGTTACAAGCTGGTTGCCTGAGATGGAGACTGAGAGATCCAGGAAGGTGAGGGATGTGCTGGAGATGGCCCAGGTGAACTGAAGGTTGGGATGGAAGGTGTTGGTGAAGTGGATGAACTGTTTGAGCTCCTCTGGGGAGCAAGAGGCGGCGCCGATGCAGTCATCAATGTACCGGAGGAAGAGGTAGGGTTTGGGGCCTGTGTAGGTGCGGAAGAGGGACTGTTCCACGTAACCTACAAAGAGGCAGGCATAGCTGGGTCTCATGCGGGTGCCCATGGCCACCCCCTTTGTCTGTAGGAAGTGGGAGGAATCAAAAGAGAAGTTGTTGAGGGTGAGGACGAGTTCAGCTAGGCGGATGAGGGTGTCGGTGGAGGGGGACTGGTTGGGCCTGCGGGACAGGAAGAAGCAGAGGGCCTTGAAACCATCTGCATGCGGAATACAGGTGTATAGGGACTGGACGTCCATGGTGAATATGAGGTGTTGGGGGCCAGGGAATTGGAAGTCCTGGAGGAGTTGGAGGGCGTGGGTGGTGTCACGGACGTAGATAGGGACTTCTTGGACCAAAGGGGAGAAAATGGAGTCCAGATAGGTGGAGATGAGTTCGGTGGGGCAGGAACAGGCTGAGACAATGGGTCGACCAGGGCAGGCAGGTTTGTGGATTTTGGGAAGGAGATAGAAACGGGCCGTGCGGGGTTGGGGAACAATGAGGTTGGAGGCTGTGGGTGGGAGGTGCCCTGAGGTGATGATGTCATGAATAGTGTTGGAGATGATGGTTTGGTGCTCGGGGGCGGGGTCATGATCGAGGGGGCGGTAGGAGGTGGTGTCGGAGAGATGGCGTTTGGCCTCGGCGATGTAGAGGTCAGTGCGCCGTACTACCACTGCGCCACCCTTGTCTGCGGGTTTGATGGTGAGGTTGGGGTTGGAGCGGAGAACTGCCTGTTCTGCGGCGGAGAGGTTGGAGTGGGTGAGAGGGGTGGAGTGGTTGAGGCGGTTAATGTCTCGACGGCAGTTGGAAATGAAGAGGTCAAGGGAAGGTAGGAGGCCTGCGGGTGGTGTCCAGGAGGAGGACTTGTTTTGGAAGCGGGCGAAGGGGTCAGTGGAGGGAGGGTTAGGTTCCCGGTTGAAGAAGTAAGCGTGGAGGCGAAGGCGGCGGAAAAACTGTTCTATGTCCAACCGTGACTGGTATTCATTGATGTGTGGTTGTAGGGAGACAAAGGTGAGCCCCTTACTGAGGACTGACCGTTCGTCCTCAGTCAGTGGAAGGTCTGGGGGGATGGTGAAGATTTGGCAGGGCTCAGTGCGGCTGTCTTCTCTGGGGTTGCTGGCTGTGGAGGTTGTGGGCAGAGCGTTGAGGTCGTCGGCCGTGGGTGGGGTTCTGTTGGCGTCGGCAGTGGGCAGGGTTCCGTCTGCGTCAGCCGTGGGCGCTCCACACTGCCCTCCAACCCCACCACACCCGGCACCTTCCCCTGCAACCACAGGAAATGCTACACTTGCCCCACACCTTCTCCCTCACGCCTATCCCAGGCCCCAAGATAACTTTACATATTAAGCGGAGGTTCACCTGCACATCTGCCAATGTGGAATACTGCATCCATTGTACCCGGTGTGGCTACCTCTACGTTGGGGAAACCAAGCAGAGGCTTGGGGACCGCTTTGCAGAACACCTCTGCTCGGTTCACAATAAACAACTGCACCTCCCAGTCGCAAACCATTTCCACTCCCCCTCCCATTCTTTAGATGATATGTCCATCATGGGCCTCCTGCAGTGCCACAATGATGCCACCCGAAGGTTACAGGAACAGCAACTCATATTCCGCCTGGGAACCCTGCAGCCCAATGGTATCAATGTGGACTTCACCAGCTTCAAAATACCCCCACCCCCCACTGCATCCCAAAACCAGCCCAGTTCGTCCCCTCCCCCCACTGCACTACCCAACCAGCCCAGCTCTTCCCCTCCACCCACTGCATCCCAAAACCAGTCCAACCTGTCTCTGCTTCCCTAACCCGTTCTTCCTCTCACCCATCCCTTCCTCCCACCCCAAGCCGCACCTCCATCTCCTACCTACTAACCTCATCCCACCTCCTTGACCTGTCCGTCTTCCCTGGACTGACCTACCCCCTCCCTATCTCCCCACCTATACTCTCCTCTCCACCTATCTTCTTTTCTCTCCATCTTCGGTCCGCCTCTTCCCCCCCCTCCCTTTTTATTCCAGAACCGTCTTCCCAAGCCCCTCTCTGATGAAGGGTCTAGGCCCGAAACGTCAGCTTTTGTGCTCCTGAGATGCTGCTGGGCCTGCTGTGTTCATCCAGCCTCACATTTTATTAGCTTTTCAGGCTTACTGTGATATTCGCAAGGTTCCCACACCACATATTCAGAAATGTGTATCTAGAGCAGTTCCCAATGGTAGCTATATACTTGATGTAACCTCCATCTTTGTGTCCCTATTCTCAGCTGAGGTGTTAGTCTTGCCTCAGCATGTGGAGCCAAACATCACATTCCTTCACAAAAATTCACACTACAAGACTGCAGCTGGGCAGGAAACAAATCCAAACACAGCATGGGAGTCTATTTTGCCTAGCACTGTACACAATCCTTGCACATAACTGTCTCATCCTGGCACAGCTGGGGCACTCTGCCATTGCAGCCGTCTCCCCCACAGGATTGGCACAAACTCACCTGTGGAATGCACTAGATGAAACAGCATGCCCAAGAAAAGAGCTTTCGTTCCCAAGAAGCAATGGCAAAAAGTTGAAAACAAAATACAAGTTTTCCAGGAGTAGCAGAAGTAGTCCATGCAAATATCTGTTGACAGGCTCAAAATGAAAATTGCCACCACCGGAGGTCCTCCAGCCAGATGTTTCATTGGATGACCAGGATAGACAGTCTCCTTTTCCCAAAGAAAATTAATGAACTAATTGGGTTTTTACATCTTTCTGGCACTATTCACAGTCATTATCTGATGCAAGCCCACTAATCAAATCAAATTGTTATCAAGTTAAATATCACTAATTACCACGAAGGAAACCAGTCTTCCATATACTGAGGGACCGGCAGTGTAAGATTCTGAGGACAGTGGGGATTGTGGGGCTAAACGAAAGGGCTGACAGCGTGGCAATGCCACTTATTTTTGAATCCTGAGACCCAGTCTAATGTTCTGGGGACTTGGACTCAAATCGTGACATAACAGCTGTGATATTTGAATTCAATAAAAATATTGAATTCAAAGCTAGACTAATATCCATGTAACCGTTGTGAGTGAGGATAAAAGTGCATCTGGTTCACTTTAAGGAAAGATATCTGCCAATCTTACCTGGTTCCGCGATTTTGTTCCTGGGTCAGATACACAGAGGTAGGAAGTAAGCCAACACATGACTCCAGACATGTATCAATGGGGCTCAGTCTTAACTGTTTTTTGAAATCGCTTACGGGGATGAATCCATTCAAAGGCAAATAGGGATGAGTTACAAACGCCAACCTTGTTAGCAACAACCACATCCCACACAATAATAATCAAGAAATTTTTAATTTTTGGTTTCATAATCCTGTTCTGATGCAGGTTGTGTCATGATTCAACTTTTTTGAATCCACTGTGCCCTCTGAATGTCAAGGCTTGGCTAGTACAAAAATGCATTAGTTTGTCACGCTTTCCATATTTTAGTATGTGGTCTCACTGTAGTACGGAACAAGTTTTTAGTTTAAAAAATGTAAAATATAAGAACAGAAGAAGGCCGCATAGCCCATTGGGCCTGCTCCACTGCTTCATGACATCAAGGTTGATATGTTCACCCTCGCCTCCTTTCTTTCCATTTCCCTATACCATCTGATGCCCTTACTGATTAAAAATCTATGTATCTGAGCAATCCAGTCTTGAGAGCTGTCTGTAGCAAAGAATTTCACAGATTCACTATTCTCCGAGAAGAATTTACTCCTCATCACTATCGTAAATGGAATACTCTTTCTGCATCTGTCTTGCCAAGTCTCCTAAGAATTTCATATATTTCAATAAGATTGCCCCTCATTCTTCTAAATTTCAATGAGTACAGGCCCAATCTACTCAACCTTTCCCCATATGACAGTCCATCCAAACCTGGTATCAGCCTAGTGAACCTTCTCTAAGCTGCCTCCCATGCCAGTGTATCTTTCCTTCGATAAGAGGCCCAATACTGTTCACAGTATTCCAGCTGTGGTCTGTCTAGTGCCCTATACTGTTTTACAAAAACCATCTTATCCTTTGTACTCCATATCCTTTGAATCAAAGGCTAACATTCCACTTGCCTTCCCTGTTGCCTACTGAACTTGGCTGCTAACTTTTTGTGATTCGTGCACAAGGAGTCTCAAATCCTTCTGTTTTGTAGTTTTCTCCAGTCTTTCTCTACATAAATAATGTTCAGCTGCTTTGTTCATCCAGACAAAGTACATAATCTCATGTTTTCCCACATTATATTCTATCTGCCAAGTTTTTGCTCACTCACTTAACCTGTTTATGCCCCTCTGGTGGCTCTTTGTAATCCCCACCACTTGTCTTCCCACCTATTTAGTATACCTGCAAACTTGGTGAGAGACTTTCACTTTCTTCATCCAAGACATTAATATACAGTAAATTTTATTTTAATTGGCACTCTCAATAAACCAACAAAACTATATACCTAAAATACTGGAAGTCTGCTGTATTATCGTGATCTCCACGATGTCCGAATAGTCAGTAAAGGTTGTGAGTGAGAGCCTTTCTGCCGTTACGGTTTACTTGAGGGAAAGTTAATCCATTTTGTGTTGAATTTTTACTTTGAACCAAATTTCCAAACATATAGTCCAAGTACTAACTTGACTTTCATCTCACTCTGCTGCGGTCTCATGCTGACAATGACTGTGTCTCTTAATCACGCCTCAATACTTCTTCATTCTTGCAGTTGCTGATCTATATTTATTCCACATAAACGTTTTAAAATGAAAATCATTTTGACAATTATATAATTCTAAGGGCTATATAAATGAATATATATTGGCTTGCAAGATATTTTTGCCCATAAATTTCTTAAATGAAAGATGCATAACAGTTAACAAGGAAAAATTGAAAATGCTTTTGTAATGTTGCCCTTTTCTTTTGAAAAGAAAAATAATGTATTTTGTTACTCATCTCATGTTTTTTTAATTTTGGAGGATTAGGCCATTATTGAATTCAGACGACTTCAGCCAGCAAGAACATTGTTACTGTGTGCATGCAAACACCCTAAGCTATGCTGTATAGATGTTGGCCAGCATTTGGAATATTGTGAGCAATTTTGGGAAGGATGTGCTAGCGATGGAAGGGTCAAGAGGAGGTTTACTAAGAATGATTTCGGGGATGAGGGGCTTGTCAAATGTGGAGGGGTTAAGGACTCTGGGTTTGTACTTGCTGGACTTTAGAAAGGTGAGGGGACTCTTAATAAAACTTAAAGAATTCTGAAAGATGTGGATAGAGTGAATGTGGAGAAGGTTTATCTACTAGTAGGGGAGATTGGATCCCAGGGCACAGCCTCGGAGTGAAGGGACGACTCATTAAAGCTAAGATGAGAGGAATTTCTTCAGCCAGAGGCTGGTTAATCTGTGGAACTCTTTGCCTCTGAAGGCTGAGGAGACCAAGTCGTCTTTAAGACAAATAATTTCTTGATTAATACGGAGATCAGGGCTATGGGGACAAGGCAGGAAAATGGGCTTAAAAAATAGATCAGCCATGATCAAATGCTGGATCAGCTTTGATTGGCCAAATGGCCTTATTCCGCTCCTCACCTTATGGTCTTGTAACTGTGCTCACCAATATTTGGAAAAGTTATGAGAACTGCTGGTTCAAATCTTTGGTTATAATATTTGTGCCTATCATCTCATAGCATATTTCAGCAAATTGCCACAGGTGCTGTACACTTGCAGCTCATTAATATCAAAACTGAAAGTCTAAACTGAAGTGGACTTCTGGTATAGCTTCCACAGGCAAGGTAACATAATCATAATTAGAGTTTTCAAGTGTAGTCACTGCTAATATACTGTTCGTATTAGATGAGTGCTTCTAAATTTAGATGTCAACTGGCAATGATTAAGGGCAACGCCATGAGTTTCAAACCAGATATGCCCTGTGGAACAGTAAATTTTCAGTATGGTAGATAATACTGCAGTTTCAGCAGAAATTGGGTGCTACTTGCAATGAGGCCACTTTGGACCATGTTTCTGGAATATACCAAAAGGTTAGAAAACATTAGGAGGGGAAAAAAGCCACAGAAACACAAAATTCACTCTTCCCTCTCCTCACATTGTTATGTAGCGATGTTTGGAATAAATCTCCTGACATGTTGTGAATGTGGTACTGCTGTAGTTTATACCGTATATAAAACTTGATGTCATTCTTTTTATCCTTCAGATTTTTCTGTAGCTAATAATCTCGAAAATGTATTGTCTCCTTGGAAAGCAGAATGAATTTTAATTAAACCAAGAATGGGAAACTCTGAATTATGAGAGTGAAGTGAATTTAAATAGGATATTCTATTAAGGAATCAGTCAAATGAGGAATGGGAATACCTTTGTTGGGACATTCCAAGCTCTTGTGCAGAAGAGATCCCTGCACAATCCAAATGCGGAGTGCATTTGTATAAACAGAATCTGTCAACTTCATTGCATAGCAGAGCTGCTTACCCTTTTAAGTCATCAGTGGGAAACTCGTGTAAACTGAGCTGTATTATATCTGTATCATTTTACATCTCTGTAAATAATTTTCCTCAGTTGATGCAGATTGCTTTCTAGTGTTCATATTCTAGCTAAAGATAAATTGTATGAAGTATAATGATAAATTAATATTTCCGATTACATTTCTATCTTGCTTGTCATTAATTCTTTATTAAGAGTCAACAACTTGAACTGTTTTTTACGCTCAGCAAATGGTGTTTTCCCGGCAGGTAAACACCATTGTCTATATTTAGAAGGGTTGCTTATGTTCTGTGTCTAGTTGTTGAAACTGCTTTTAATTCTCTCCATCCTTGCACTTACACACACACACTACACACACACACACACACACACACACACACACACACACACACACACACACACACACACACACACACACACACACACACACACACACACACACACACACACACACACACACACACCCCTCCACCCCCTTATGCACCATGTCCCGGGGCAATGTTCCACCAGTGATGTAACCCTCTGGAAATTCACCATGATAGCCATATTTCACAAGGCTTGGCGCTGTGTTATCAAGTGACTTACCATGAATACAGCACAGTAGAACGAGATCCTGTTCTCACCTGATAACAACAAAATACTTTTGCATATGTGTAACATTCTTTCTGACCACCAGGTATCTCATAGCATTTTACCGCCAGTGGAAAACTTCTTGAAGTTTAGTCTCTGTAATGTAAGACAGGCAACCGCCAATATTTTTCATAGCAAACTCGCAAAACCACGAATATGATGGTCATTTGATATGTAACGTTGATTGAAGGGTAAATATTGACAAGACATAGATAAATACCCTGCTCCTTTTCAAGAGTGAGCCAGAGGATCTTTTATATAGCAGGAAGGAGGGTCACTGGACCCAAAAGATTAACTCTGATTTATCTCCACAGATGCTGCCAGTTCTGCTGAGTTTTTCCAGCAATTACTATTTCAGAAATAAGGGGTCTTGGTTTAATAACTCCTATGAATGACAACATCTCCAAAACTGTAGTGCTCCCTCAGTACTATACCGGAGTGTCTGTCTTTATTTTGGTACTCAAGTTCAGGATTAGAATGTGAACTCGGAAACTTGTGGCTCAGGGACCATATGCTTTTCAGTGGTTAACTATAATTAGTAAGGGTCTGATATATTTACTTTTACTCACTTGATTGAAGCAGGTGGATCAGTTCTAGTCCTGAAACTGCTACTCTGAGACATGCTAATTAAGACCTAGGATCAAAGTTGGACCTGGTGGACTTCATTTGCTCAGTGCTAATCCATGTGAAACATATGCCTAATAAGTTACTGAGCTGCTACATCTTCTAATAAATTGGGAAATTTAAACTTTTGTTTTGCAATTGTTCAACATATCTATAGTTACATTGTTATTGTTCCTTTACCACCTATTAGCAAAAGAAGTTCAAATTCAATAGCTCCTGTGATATATATCAGTCTACACAACTTGGTAAATAAATGTGATTCTTAAATTATTTTTTGAATAATAATGGTCAGCAAAGCCTTACAAAATAAGGATGTTGAAGCTGTCATGCAGGATCTGAGTTTTTAATGTGTATCATCCTTATTTCTCATGTTGATTGCTCTCTTGCTTGATGGAAGTCTTCTGGAAACATTGTTTATTTCCCAGTGAAACTGCTGAAGCAATTAATACATCTATTTACAAGACTCTAGACAAATTTTTGGATTTGTTTTAATATTTTTAAAAAGAGAAAAGGCAGGTATATCTCTGCTGATACAGCTCTGCACAAATTCACCATGTATTAAATAATTACATCGTAATGCATAAATATATTCTTCCTAACCCCATCCACTCTCACAAACAGGTCCCTGCAAGCAGCACCAAATGGCTGGCTCACACATTGCTGAAGCACTCACTCAAACTTTATATATATTTTAAGATTACTTTTCAATTTTGTTCAGTATTTCATGCAATTCCTGTTTGTGCCATAGACATAAAGTAACAGGAGCCGTTCTGCAAGAATGCAGTGTAAGCAGTGAGAAGTGATTTCAATTACATATCAAAATAAAAATACCTACATCTTGCCTGTAGTGCTGTTGAAGTCTGGGATTTGTATTTGGCTGTTATAAATATCCTAATGCCAATCTGTTCATGTCATAAACATTCCAACACCAATCTCTTCAGTAGCAGGATATCATATCTGAAAGGTTAATTGCTATATTAGCAGTTGACCAACAACTATAAAATCAGTTGCATAATATTCACTGCACCCAGACTGAAAACAAGTCTTGGCAATAAACTAGTAATAAGAGAAAAATTACAAATATTTAAGACTTAAAGGTGGTCATGAGTTAGCAGCCTAGAATCCATTTGATAGATGCCAACATAGATGCTTCAGAATCCTTGAGTGAAATTTTGCCATTTTCCGTCAGCACGCGTGCAAATACGTTCGGTGTTAACTTGTTGCCCTCGTCACTCCCCCCAAAAAAAGCAAACCCATTCAATCACCTGCTAATCGACTCATTAAGAGCTGGCAAGTGGACAAATTCTTTGACAAATCACAGACCTCAACACTAGTGACCCAGGCCTACAGAGATTAATGACTAATTAGAGGCCAGTAACTTCTTGTTTCTAAACTCCATTGATTCAAATGTACTCCTTGGGACAGAGTTCCAAGAAGGTGGTAGGTCACAGGCAGGGCAGAGTCAGGTGGTTTTAGACAAGGACAGTGGGCAGGCTCCCAGCCACACCTTTGTCCCCATCCATTTTTCCAAGCATCCCCCCCGCCCCCCAACTCAGGCCGCTAAAGGCCCCTACTTGCAATACAGCAGTCAGGAACTAGCTACTTTTCTCACCCATCAGAGGCAGGAGATTGAGGAAATGGTGAGTTGAGGCCTTTAAATGGTCGTTAACTGCTATTAAGGTGGTTGGTCAGTGCAGAGGAGTTGGGCCGATGGGTCTGTTTCTGTGCTGTGTAACTCTGTGGCTCTGAGACTTAGGGGCCTTACTTGGCGATGGATTGAAAAGGTCATTGATAGGCCCTGTCATCCAGAACTTATTTAATGAGGTGTTGAGAGTGAGAGAGTTTCAATCTAGGGTCAACGCACCCAGTTATTCACCATTTTTCTCCAATCTTTCACAACTTCTAGGTGGTTTTGAATTTTGGACTACTATTTCATTGGCAATAGTCCGCAATAACTGCTTAAAGGAAAATTATCATCATAGATAATGGGAACTGCAGATGCTGGAGAATCCAAGATAACAAAGCGTGAAGCTGGATGAACACAGCAGGCCAAGCAGCATCTCAGGAGCACAAAAGCTGACGTTTCAGGCCTACACCCTTCATCAGAGAGGGGGATGGCGAGAGGGTTCTGAAATAGGGAGAGAGGGGGAGGCGGACCGAAGATGGACAGAGGAGAAGATAGGTGGAGAGGAGAGTATGGGTGGGGAGGGGATAGGTCAGTCCGGGGAGGACGGACAGGTCAAGGAGGTGGGATGAGGTTGGTAGGTGGGAAATGGAGGTGCGGCTTGAGGTGGGAGGAGGGGATAGGTGAGAGGAAGAACAAGTTAGGGAGGCGGGGACGAGCTGGGCTGATTTTGGGATGCAGTGGGGGGAGGGGACGAGGTTGGCTGGTTTTGGAATGCAGTGGAGGAAGGGGAGATTTTGAAGCTTGTGAAGTCCACATTGATAGCATTGGGCTGCAGGGTTTCCAAGTGGAATATGAGTTGCTGTTCCTGCAACCTTTGGGTGGCATCATTGTGGCACTGCAGGAGGCCCATGATGGACATGTCGTCTAAGGAATGGGAGGCGGAGTTAAAATGGTTTGCGACTGGGAGGTGCCGTTGTTTATTGTGAACCGAGCAGAGGTGTTCCGCAAAGCGGTCCCCAAGCCTCCGCTTGGTTTCTCCAATGTAGAGGAAGCCACACCGGGTATAGTGGATACAGTATACTACATTGGCAGATGTGCAGGTGAACATCTGCTTAATATGGAAAGTCATCTTGGGGCCTGGAATGGGGTTGAGGGAGGAGGTGTGGGGGCAAGTGTAGCACTTCCTGCGGTTGCAGGGGAAGGCGCCGGGTGTGGTGGGGTTGGAGGGGAGTGTGGAGCAGACAAGGGAGTCACAGAGAGAGTGGTCTCTCCGGAAGGCAGACAAGGGTGGGGATGGAAAAATGTCTCGGGTGGTGGGGTCGGATTGTAGATGGCGGAAGTGTCGGAGGATGATGTGTTGTATCCGGAGGTTGGTGGGGTGGTATGTGAGGACGAGGGGGATTATCTTAGGGCGGTTGTTGCGGGGGCGGGGTGTGAGGGATGTGTTGGGGAGGCGCAGTCAAGGGTGCTCTCAACCACTGCAGGGAGGAGGCTGCAGCCCTTGAAGAATGTGGACATCTGGGATGTGCGGGAGTGGAATGCCTCATCCTGGGAGCAGATGCGGCGGAGGCGAAGGAATTGGGAGTAGGGGATGGAATTTTTGCAGGGGGGTGGGTGGGGGGAGGTCGATTCTAGGTAGCTGTGGGAGTCGGTGGGCTTGAAGTGGACATCAGTTTCTAGCTGGTTGCCTGACATGGAGACAGAGAGGTCCAGGAACGTGAGGGATGTGTTGGAGATGGCCCAGGTGAACTTGAGGTTGGGGTGGAAGGTGTTGGTGAAGTGAATGAACTGTTCGAGCTCCTCTTGGGAGCAAGAGGCGGCGCCGATACAGTCATCAATGTAACGGAGGAAGAGGTGGGGTTTGGGGCCTGTGTAGGTGCTGAACAGGGACTATTCCACGTAACCTACAAAGAGGCAGGCATAGCTTGGGCCCATGCGGATACCCACTTTGTCTGTAGGAAGTGGGAGGAATCAAAAGAGAAGTTGTTGAGGGTGAGGACGAGTTCGGCTAAGCGGATGAGGGTGTCAGTGGAGGGGGACTGGTCGGGCCTGCGGGACAGGAAGAAGCGGAGGGCCTTAAGGCCATCTGCATGAGGAATGCAGGTGTATAGGGACCTGACGTCCATGGTGAAAATGAGGTGTTGGGGCCCAGAGAATTGGAAGTTCTGGAGGAGGTGCAGGGCATGGGTGGTGTCACAGACATAGGTGGAGAGTTCCTGGACCAAGGGGGAGAAAATGGAGTCCAGATAGGTGAAGATGAGTTCGGTGGGGCAGGAACAGATGGAGACGATAGGTCAGCCAGGGCAGGCGGGATTTTGGCAAGGAGAAAGAAGTAGGTGGTGCGGGGTTGTGGAACAATGAGGTTGGAGGCTGTGGGTGGGAGGTCACCTGAGGTGATGAGGTCGTGGATGGTATTGGAGATGATGGTTTGGTGCTCGGGGGTGGGGTCGTGATCGGGGGATGGTAGGAGGAGGTGTGGGAGTGTTGGCGTTTGGCCTCTGCGATGTAGAGGTCAGTGCGCCATACTACCACTGCGCCTCCCTTGTCTGCAGATTTGATGGTGAGGTTGGGGTTGGAGCGGAGGGCTGCCCGTTCTGCGGGAGAGAGGTTGGAGTAGGTGAGAGGGGTGGAGAGGTTGAGGTGGTTAATGTCTCGACGGCAGTCGGCGATGAAAAGATCGAGGGATGGTAGCAGCCCTGCGGGTGGTGTCCAAGAGGAGGACTTGTGTTGGAGGCGGGTGAAGGGGTCAGTGGAGGGAGGTTTAGGCTCCCAGTTGAAGAAGTAAGCGTGGAGTTGAAGGCAGTGGATAAACTGCTCTATGTCCAAACGTGACTGGTATGGAAAATTATCATTGTGTGCAGGGAAAGGGGTGTTACTGGAAATGCATTTGCTGGGGGCAACCAGAAAGGGAGACAAACAAAAAGGCTGTTTAGATTGTGGGACTGCTGTTGATATAGAAGCAATCTCCACATTCAAACATTTTGTGAAAACATACCTTTTTGAGAATGGTCTGAAGCAGGCTCGAGAGGCCAATTGGTTTACCTCTGCTCCTATGTCATATGTTTATATATCCCTTTCAAGGATTGCTGTGTAGGCTGCATGAAGACCAAGTTTACCTGAATGCAGCCAGCTTACACCAGATGCATTCAAAGCAAGCCAACTTTTTAATGTGGGCCCTGAAATAGGCTTCAGGACCAATTATTGTTTATGCAAAGGGATAGGTAGAAATTATAGATGTAAGCACGGACTTTTTTTTTGCCTGTACCAATACCGCAGTGGCACACTTCCAAGTTGTAAGGAATGCATGATTTTTATTGGTTGTATTGAAGACTTATGTACCTAGTTAGTAACTGAAAAATAGGTGGCAGCTGGTTGCAAAGTCCATCTGTTCAGCAACAGCTTCCTTACTGAGACCACTTACGGTGCTTTAATGGGAAAACAAAGAAGCTGATGTTTATCCAACATTGTTGTTGGAACCAATTTCATTTGTAGAAAGTATTTTTAGGAATTTTTCAGGATACTATGAGTGGTGTCTTTGTTATAGAACCCCACAGAAGCAATTTTAAACCTGTCGCAGAGGTTTACAGCACAGAAAATAGTCCTCTGACCCACTGAGTCTGTGCCGGTCAAAGACAACCTCCTAACTATTCTGATCCCATTTTCTAGCACTTTGCTCATAGTCTTGTATGCCTTGGCATCACAACTATACGTCCAAATATTTCTTATGTTACGAGGGTTTTTGACTCTACTGGCTTAACAGATCATTCAGATTTCTGTCTATGCTAATTTCTTTAAGTATATCACTCCTCTCTGATTTCTATACCTACATTGTCCCTCTCATTAGTGAACATTGACACAAAGCATTCATTTAAAACCCTACCTATGTTCTCTGGCTTCAAATGACCACTGTGATCCTTTACGGGCCTACTCTTTCCCAAATAATCCTTTTACCCTTAATGTACTTGTTAAATAATTTAGGATTTTCCTTTAGTTTACTTCCTATTTTTTCTTCCATACCCCTTTCACATTTTGAACTCATTGTTTTGAAAGCTCGGCATCTGCAATAAGCCTCCCCATTTCTCTTTGTCACGTATATCCTTGATATCCAGGGTTCACTGGATTTGTTGGTTGCACCTTTTATATGTATTTGAACTTGTTGGCTCTGTACTCTCCCTGTTTCCTCCTTGAATGTACCCACTGCTCTGACATACCTAAAAGTACCTGCGCTCAGTGCATTTTGGCAAAATCACACCTTATTGAAATTGCCCTTCCCCTACTTTAGAGCTTTGATTTCAAGCCTGTCTTTGTCCTTTTCCATAACAATCTAACAGTTATGAGCACTGTTTGCAAAGTGCTCCCCCATTGATACTTCAACCACCTGCCTGGCTGAATGACCTAAAATCAAGTCCGGGACAGCCTCATCTCTTGTAGGACCTTCTAAATACCAAATTAAAAAGCTTTCCCAGATGCATTTTAAGAATTTCCACTCTCTCTTTTATATATTGTGACTACCCCAGTTTATGAAGACAGCGAATTCAGGGTCATCATTAGATTCTTAGTTCCAAATATTTTTATTGAATTTAAATTCCACCAGCTGCCATGGTGGGATTTGATTCCAGGTCCCCAGAACATTATCTGGGTCTCTGGATTAACAGTCCAGCAATAATACCACTAGGCCATCGCCTCCTCTATAATGTGCCAACATATCTGCTCTTCTATTTGTCTTGGACTATCAGCAGGCATATGACTACTGGCAATGTGATAGCTCCACTTTTGGTTTTAAGTTCTCCCCCTATGGCATCATTTGAAGAGATTTGAGCTGTCATCCCTCGTTATGGCTGTAATTTATTTCCTGATCAATATTATGACAACCACTCCTGTTTCACCTACTCTACATCTTGAGCTGAGAATCCCGCCCTATTCTTAACCGTGTCTCAGTGACAACAATAACATCATACCCCAGCTTTTTCAATTTGCCCTCAATTTACCTGACTTGTTTGTCAGACTCTTTGCTTTTAAAAAGTAACCATCCAACCTTGCAAAACACCCTTGTGCCTTAAATGGATTTTGCCCCCCTGTCAAATTAGTCTAAAGCACCCCTCCCCCCACCACCCCGACAAGGATGCTGATTCCATTTCAGTTCAGGTGCAAGCTGTCTGCCTTATAGAGATCTCTCCAAAAACAGTCCCAATGTCCCAGAAATCTAAAACCGTCTGCCTTCACCCTTCCAGAGTTTTCTGTTTTAGCCTCTTCTGATGAAGTGCCAAAGATCCTTTATTAAACATATGGATCAGGCTTCTATAGAGTTGGCGAACCCTGACTGTGTACTTTTAAGTAGTGGCCATAGCGACAAAGCTATTCTGGTTTTCACTCCTGATGCAACCAGTGGGAAGCAAAGTTGGGGCCGAAAGATTTATTCTTTGTTCCCACTCATCAAGGGGACAGGGTGAACAGTTTGGAGGAGCAAATTCAGGTGGCAACCGATCAGTGAGTTATACAAACGAACAGTGAGATTTAGAATCTTTCAGGCTGCCTGTTGCTGAAATGTTCGAAGGGGAATGTGAGGCTATCTGAGCCTGGGGTCAGGGAATGGGTTATGTTTGGTGCTTTTTTTCAATCCCTATGCGCCTAATTCCTCCTCTAAGGTAAAATTTGGCCACAAACACCCAAAGCCCACGGCCCCAGGTAATGCACATTATGTTGGGATTCTGTGCACATAGTGTGTGCAGAGATCATTATGTAATTGAATCTCCAATTCTATACTACTGCTGCAGCACCTGACATGACAAAGGTGGCCTGCAGAAAAGAGAAAATCTAATCCCCAAACCATCCACTTACCTGCAGGTGAGCTGCCTGGCCTGAGAAACCAATATGCCAAGTTGGTCTTTAATCACCCATCACCTTTCCCTTTGTATAAATTTAAAAAAACATAATTGTGTTGGCAACAGGAAATTCCACTCTTGGGAAGCTATTTAAGTAAGGCGGCAGTGATCTCCCCATTCCATCACCTCTGGGGAAGCTGAAGTGCCCAGTAGTCATCCATCCCCAGAAACTAAACACCCTGTAGGGCTGAAATCCTGTCCTGAGAGTTCTAACCCAATCAGAGGCCAGTAGCTGTCAGCACTACCAGGGAGCAGTAGCAACTGGTGAAAATAGAGTGGTCCAGGATCAACAGGGGACCCAGAGCACAAGTGATTGAGGATTTGGAGGGGGAAAGCATGTCAGTAGCAAAAGGGATAGCTCTGGACAGTGCCCGATCTTTTCACTTCACCACCTCCTCCCACCCTTAAACTCTCCTGATGCTCACTCCTTGAATAGACACTGAGGACTTCATCACGTGGGAACTGTCCCACCTCTGCTCATTAAATACTAACAGAAAATTAGTTTTTGTTTATCTGTTAACTCATAGGACATGGGTTTCCCTAGTTGCCTTTGAGAAGGTGGTGGTAAGTGCCTTCTTAAACTGCTGCAGCCCATTAAGGACCTCACTTTGTACTGGGGAAGGATGGTCACTCAAAGGCCTTCCCATGTCAGACTCCATTGGAGATGTGAGAAGGACAATGTGCTGGTAAGGTCCCAACCCCACCCTTTTCTGCCCAGTGAAATGCCCCTTCCACCAAAACATGCACCTCTGGAATTGTATTAAGTCCCATTCAGAAGATCTATGTATTAGATCTATGTACTATAAATGGCTGCAATGTGGACCGTTGTAATGTTCAACTTTCCAAGCCCAGTCATCATAGGGAATGTGAGCATTTCCATCTTAGCCTAGATCCCCATGGGACCTACCTGAAATTGGTGTTGTGCTCCTTCCAGTTATATTAGTAAGTGATCAGTCTATTCCAATTCAAATGTTATTATCATACTATGTTATATTACTTCTACTATCATGCATTTATTTATGTCTGCAAATTTTGTTTCAGAATGTTTTCTAAACATATTTTTGCAACAGAATATTGTCACTGAAAACTCGTGGTTATTTTATTAAAATTGTAGTTTATAATCTGAAATTAGTTTGCATTGCATAGGCTCCTCTTCAAAACTAAAGAGAAGCCTAGCCGTTTAAATGTACATAGGATGGTGAGGTGTAAGGGAAAGTTGACGAAAGGGCAAGTGTCAGAGTAAGATTAAATTAGTCATATAACCTGTAGCAACAGTTATCCAGAAAGTGGCAATGTTGAAAGCTGGTGTCTAGAACCAAATGAAATTTTACAAACCAGTTTTAGAAGTCTGTTCTTCTAGAAGCTGGTGGGTTTGAAGGGCGTGGGAGTGAGAATTCTGAGAATTTAGATACAATGAATGATAATTGCATTCACAGTGCATGCTGCACTACTTCAGTGTGTATCTATGGAAACTGCAGGCACATATGGCAACTTTTGTTTTTAAGTAATTCAGAACTCAAACATTTAAACTGATGTTCGGGTTGTAATTTCAAGAAAGGATAAAGTCAAAAGCGGTCAGAGAAATTTTGAAATTGTAGGTCAGAGTCACAATTTAGGTTAAAAAATAAGCAGACTGGGTCAGGAAGGGGCATAGAGCTTGATGATGGTTATGAGGTATTTAGTGACACGTAACATCGGAAAAATATGGCAACGTATTTGAATGTCTGAAAATTTTGTACCAAAATTAAGCTTCGCTCTAACATTTGTGATAGACGTGTTCTTTTTTTAAATTATTCACACTTGGATATTGATATCTGGCCAGCACTTACCCTTGAGAAGGTAGTGGTGAGCCACTGCAGTCCATGTTCATATACTCACATATGCCATTAGGGAGGGAATTCCTGCATTTTCCAGCACTAACAGTGAAGGAGCAGCAATGTATTCCCAAGTCAGGGTAGTAAGGGAGTTGGAGGGCATCTTGCAGTTGATGGTGTTCTCATGTATCTGTGCCCTTCTTCTAGAGGAAGTGGTCATGGGTTTGGAAGATGCTGTTTAAGGATCTTTGCCAAAGTGATCAAGGTTGGGAACTAAATATTTCAGGATGCTTTACCTCCAGAAAACATTTGCCAAAATTTAAAAACAAGTAGGGTTGCCATGATATCAAAGGATGGCATAAAGACAATGGAGAGAAAGGAAAATCAAATTGTCGAATCAATTTAACTGGAGCTAAGAAAGACCAAAAAGGAGATGACAATGATGAGAATAGTTTATTAACCTCCTAAAAGTAGTTAGTGTTGTCTAGAATATAAATCAGAAAATTAGAGATGCATATAGCAAGGACAACAGAGTTATTGTGGGTGCTTTAATTTTCACATGCACATCAGCACATTTGATATTGTCGTATGGCGGGCGAGTTCCTGTAATGTGTTCAAGATAGTTTTCCAGATCATGTGTCAAGAAACCAACGAGGGATCAGGCTATTTTAAATTTAACATTGTGCAGTGAGACAGAATTAATTAATAACAGTGTAGTGAGGGAACCTCTAGGGAAAAAAATGACCATAATGTTCGAATCTTGTATTACCTTTCAGAGCTATGTGTTTAATCCAAAGTTAGAATCATAAATCTGAACAAGAATTGTATGTTTAAAGAAGCAGTTAACGTGGTAAATTGGGAAATGCGATTAAAAGCTAGGACTGTTCATAAACAACAACCAGAGGGTTGCCATTGACTGGAAACTGAATTGGGCTAGCTACATAAATGCTGCAGCTACAAGTCCAGGTCGGAGGCTAAGGATCATTAAACGAGTAACTTTCATTTGGCACTCCAAAATATGTCCACCATCTGCAAGGCACAAGTTAGGAATGTGAAAAAATGCTTACCAATTGCATGGATGCAGACAGGTCCGGCACGCTCAAGAAGCTTGAAATCATTCAGAACAAAGCAGCCCACTTGATTGACACCACAGCCACAAATATGCATTTCCTCTATCACTGCAGATGCACATGAACAAGTGTGTGCCATCTGCAATATGTATTGCAGAAATTCACCAAGGCCCCTTCGACATCACCTTCCAAACCCACATTCGCTCCCAACTAGAAGGGCAAAGGCAACCTTCTGAACAAGACAAACTCCAAGTTCTTCTCCAAGCGTTTTACCACCGACACTTGGTAGTATAATGATGTACCTTCACTGTCTCTGGGTCAGAATCCTGGAACACCCTTTCTAATGGCATTGTGACGTAGCTACAGTGTAGTGTTTCACGAAGGCAATTCACCACCACCTTTTCAAAATCAATGAGGGATGGGCAATAAATAAATGACTCAGCCAGCAAAGCTCACATCACTGAATGGAAGAAAAGTTGCAAAAGTTAAAAGTTGCAAAAGTTCAAAATATATGGAGAATACATTCTCTTAGAAAAAATGGCTAAAGAGAAGTTAAAGGTGGCAAAAGATTAAAGGAAGCAGCATCTAATGTTGTGAAAGACTACTAAGTCTGGGCTGTAGGGAATTTTAGAATTTAGCAATGAATGACCAAAAAGATGATGCTAACGAGAAAATACGATCTGTTGCTTAAACAGCTATACTTTAAAAAGAATGTTTGTGTAGGCATATCAAAAGGCAGAACATTTACAATATTGTAAACAAGTGAAATTATAATGGGTACTATGAAAAATGACAGAGACATGGAATAAATACTTAGTGTCGGCCTTAATGGCAAAGACAGAAAGCATTCTGAGACTGTGGCAAACCAAGTTGCAGACTGGAAGATCCTTGTAAGAACTGAAGGCTAGCGACTATTATTATATATTGCATTGACTCCCTGTTACATTACTGTTTTTTTCTACTAGAAAAGATACGCGTAATTACTGTCATGTAATATGTTAAAGGCTAAGTCACAGTTAAGTGTTATTCTGCCATCCTCTGAACTTGAGAAGGAACATACAAGAGCACATGAATAAAGCCAAGAAGTCAAAACAAAGCAAAGATTATTATATAATCCCTGTGCTGTGAATCAACTAGATAGTGGATTGGATATCTAGGAAGCAGGTGTGCACTTAAATTCTACAACATCAGTGAAAAAATCAAAACTTAAGAAAACCCATAAAAAGTAATATAGCTATGGTATTCGTCATTTTAGACAGTACTACGTTTGATAACTCATGTCAATGTTTGGATATTTATTAACATTAAATTTGCAGCAAGCCCCTATTCTAATTATTTTATGTGCTGTCTTGTTTAATAAAAGTACCTCTTGTGGATGCAGTTCCACCATGTCATGATTTTGTATCAGCTGCATATCCAAAAATAACATAGTCCAAAAGCCCAAATCTCTTTCTTATGATGTGCAAGATATTTCAAATGAGTTATCTTTGTGTGGTTTTGTTGACATTCCAGTTTCGTTGGTTCATTTTAAAAATGTGCTGATACCCTCCCTTTCCTTCCTAGGATGGCACAGTGTTTGATGGCAGGCCAATTGAGTCATTGTCTCTAATAGACGCTGTGATGCCCGATGTTGTACAGAGTCGACAGCAAGCGTTCAGAGATAAACTAGCACAACAGCAGCAAGCAGCAGCTGCATCTTCAGCTCCACAGCAGCCAACACCAAAGAATGGAGAAGCTACTATTAATGGGGAGGAAAATGGGGCACACACCATTACAAGTAAGCATTGCCTCATATTGCTTTTTCATCTACAGCACATCCAATATCAAAACTGAGATGTAATATTTCCATATATAACAGCTAGGAATCATTTTTTAACAACCTTAAAAACTGAACATTAAAAATTTTCGCAAATTTAGACAACCAGAAACTGAGGGTTTTTTTTCAAAGTTAAACTTGTAGAATTGATTTCTTTTGATTTTGGTTTTAAGTAGTATTTGTATTTTAGATTAAAAACACATTCTTATGCATTTGTTTGTGCCTACTTGCTAATTACATAATAGTGATAATATGTTCTTTTGATATTTAGGAAGTTTTCTTATCTGTATTTCTCAAAAAAAATGGGCAAATATGAATCACATTACAAAATGATAGCATGTCATCAATATGTTACTCCCTGGCCAGCAGTCTGTTCCTTCCAGATGAGGAATCAGTTCAACATCTGCTTATATTTATGCCCACCAGGTGCTCCGGTTTCCTCTCACAGTCCAACAATGTTCAGTTTAGGTGGATTAGCCACATTAAATTGCCCTAAGTGTCCAGGGAAGTGCAGGGCGGGTGAGTTAACCATGGTGAATGCGGATTACAGGAACAGGGTGGGTGGAGTGTTCTTTGGAGGCTTGGTGCAGACTTGATGAACTAAATAGGCTCTGTCTGCACTGTGAGTATTCTATGATCCTTTATCTACACAACCCACAAAAGTACCCACTATATTTAAACAACAGGTGAAATATTTCATGTACTGTGTAATCACGAAACAATTCAACTTGACACTCACCTTGCTTTTAAAATTCTAAGTTCAAAAATATTACTTAATTCTATACATTTCATATAAGGAGAAACATTTTATGCAGGGCCTAGTTAAGACCTGGAAGGTACTGCCTGAGAATCTGGTGGAAGCAGACTCAATCATGGCTTTCAAAAGGAATTTGGACGACCACCTGAAGATGGAAACTTTGCAGGATTTTGGTTAGAGTGACTGGGGTAGTGTCACAGGAGTATTTGAGCTGTTTATGTTTAAATAGACATAATGAGTCATGTGGCTCTTCCTGTGTTCATAGCTATTGTGAATCTATTGCACATAATACTTTCTATTAATGTATAGATAGATTTGGAAAGAGATTGACTTTAATTGGCAAGAAAACAAAGAGTTATACAGCACGGAAACAAACCCTTCGAGCCAACACATCCATGCCAGCCAGATTCCCCAAACCAAATTAGTCCCATTTGCCTGCATTTGGCCTATATCCCTTTAAACCTTTCCTATTCATGTATTTGTCCAATAATCATACAGACAAACAGTTTGGAAACAGACCCTTCAGTCCAACTAGTCCACGCAGACTGTTCCCAAACTAAACTAGCCCCACCTGCCTGCATTTGGTCCATATTCCTCCAAACCTTTCCTTTTAATATATTTACCCAAATGTCTTATAAATGTAACTGTACCTGCATCCATCACTTCCTCTGGCAGTTCATTCCACACACTAACCATTCTCTTCTTTAAAAAAAAATTGCCCCTCATATCCTTTTTAAATCTTTCACGTTTCACCTTAAAAATGTGCCCCCAAGTTTTGACATCCCCCACCTTAGGGAAAAGACCTTTTGGTATTTACTAATCCATGCCTCTCATAATTTCATAAATCTGTATCAGCTCACCTCTCAACCACCTATCTCTGGGGATGTAGCTCCCAACTTATCTAGTCTCTCGTGATAGCTAAAACTCTCCAGCCCCAGTAACATCCTTGTAAATCTTTTCGGCACAGCTTCCAATCTAATAACACCCTTCCTATAGGAGGCGACCTGTACGACACACAGTACTCCAAGAGTGGTCTCACTAGTGTCCTGTACAGCTGCACGTGACGTCCCAACTCCAGTACAAATGCTCTGACCAATGAAGGCAAGCATGCCAAATACCTTCTTCACCAACCTATCTACCTGTGACTCCACTTTCAAGGAAATATGTACCTGAACCCCTAAGTTTCTCTGTTCGACAACATTCCCCAGGGCCCTACCATTAACTGGGTAAACTCTGCCCTGGTTTGTCATACCAAAATGCAATACCTCACATTTATCTAAATTAAACTCCATCTGCCATTTCTTGGCCCATTGGCCCAGCTTATTAAGATCCCATCGTAGTCTTAGATGACCTACTTTACTGTCCATTATACCACCAATTTTGATGTCATTCACAAACTCACTAAAAGTAATTCCTACATTCTCATCCAAACGTTTATTAAAAATGACAAATAATAGCGGATCCAGCGCCGATCCCTGTGGAATATCACTGGTCACAGGGCTCCAGTTGGAAAAACCACCCTCCTCCACCACTAAAGTCTTCTACCATCAAGTCAATTTGGTATCCTGTTGACTAGCTCTCCCTGGATCCCATGTGCTGTAACCTTACTAACCAGTCTACTATGTGAAAGTTTGTCAAAGGCCTTGCGAAGTCCACGTAGACAATGCCTACCACTCTGCCCTCTTCTGTCTTCTTGATTGTATCCTCAAAAATTCAATCAAGTTTGTCAGACACTTACTTTCCACACACAAAACCATGTTATCTATCCCTAATTAAACCTTGCCTCTCCAAATGCATGTTAATCCTGTCTTTCAGAATCTCCTCCAACAACTTAACCACCACTGATGTCAGACTCACAGGTGTATAGTTCACTGTCTTTTCCTTGCAGCCTTTCTTAAGCAAAGGCACAACAATAGCCACCTTCCAGGCTTCTGGCACCTCACCCATGGCTGTAGGTGATACAAGTAT
The DNA here is from genome assembly GCF_030684315.1 of Stegostoma tigrinum. Lineage (NCBI taxonomy): Eukaryota > Metazoa > Chordata > Chondrichthyes > Orectolobiformes > Stegostomatidae > Stegostoma > Stegostoma tigrinum. The sequence goes on along the minus strand of NC_081359.1, from coordinate 88,938,165 downwards.
CTTTGCCAGGGGCCCTGCAATTTCTTCCCTATCTTCCCACAATGCTCTGGGATACAGTTGATCAGATATCTACTTTTATGCATTTTAAGACCTCCAGCAATATGGACCGTTTTCAGGACATTATTATTTATTTTACCAAGTTCCCTAGTTTCCATGTCTTTCTCAACAGTAAATAGTGGGATGAAATGTTCGTTTAGCATCTATACCATCTCCTGTGGTTCCACACATAGACCTATTTTCTGTATCGTTACTCTTTTGCCCTTAATGTACGTATAGAATTTCTTTATCTCTCCTAAAGTGTTGATTTGTTTCCAAGGTTCAGCTTCACGAAACCAGATGTCAGCTACTATCCCAGCTATTAATGTGAAGCTGGACAGAGACAGTTGGCAGGTCATTCAACCAAAGGGACATCAAAACCATTTGCAGTTACAGAGTAATGGGGTTGGTTGAGGGGGGTACATCAGTGGATTGGAGTAACCAAAAGCAAGCTTTCCTTTTTTTGAGGTTGGCTGGCTTGCCGAGCTGGTTTGTTCCGCAGACGTTTCGTTACTGTGCTTGGTAACCTCCTCAGTGCAGCCTCTGATGAAGTGTTGGTGTGTTTTCCTGCCTGGCTTTTAAACTCTGTGGTCCGTTGCAATGGATTGTCTCACTTCCAGGTTTCCTCCATAGTGGAACGTATATGGGGTCGCATTCAATGTGTATATTAATAGCATGCTTCATAGAGTGCCATGCTTCCAGGAATTCTCGTGCTTGTCTCTGCCTGGCCTGTCCCAGGATCTTGGTGTTGTCCCAGTTGAAGTCATGGTTCTTCTTGTCCATGTGGATTGAGATGAGTGAGTATTGATTGTGTCTTTTTGTAGCCAGTTGGTGTTCATGTACTCGTGTTGTTAGTTTCCTTCCTGTTTGTCCGATGTAATGTTTCTCGCAGTCTCTAAAGGGGATCGTGCAGATGACATTGGCCCTGTCCATGGCAGGGAGTGGGTCTTTAGTTTGGGTGAGCTCTTGTCGTAGGCTTGATGTGGGCTTGTGTGCCACTCTGATCCCCAGTGGTCGTCGAAGTCTTGTGGTGAGTTCTGACGTGTTCCTGATGTAGGGTAGTGTGATGAGTGTGTCGTAGCGTGTAGAATCTTTCTGATGCTGTTTCTGTAGGCATCTCCTGACCCAGTTCTTTGGATATCCATTATCCTTGAACACCTGGAAGAGGTGTTCCTCCTCCTCTTGGCGTTGTTCCGAGTTGCTGCTGTGTGTTGTTGCACTTTAAAATAGTGTTCATATGCAGCTTCGTTTGTGCATGCTGGGATGGTTACTATTGAAGTTAAATACCTGGCTTGCGTGTGTGGCTTTTTGGTGTACTTTCGTTGGCAGTTACCCATTTGTCTTGTGTTCTGCCAGGACGTGCAGGAATGGGAGTTGTTTGTTCTCCTCCTCTCTGGTGAATTTTATTCCGATGATGGTGTTGTTTATGAGTTCGTGTGTCTCTTCTAATTTGATCCGTTTAATGATGACAAAGGTGTCGTCTACGTAGCGTATCCATAGTTTAGTTGGATTTGCAGAAGGGCAGTCCTTTCCAGTCTTTTCATTACTGCTTCTGCTATGAGCCCGGAGATAGGCGATCCCATGGGTGTCCTGTTGATTTGCTTGTATGTTTGGCCGTTGGAGGTGGAGTGGGTGGTAAGGCATAGGTCCAGTAGTTTAAGCATGCTGTCCTTGGAGATGGCTACACTGGGATCGTGTTCTTGTTCAAGTAGTGTTGTCATTGTTTCCCTTGCCAGTGGCATGTCGATTGACGTGAATAGGGCAGTGATATCAAACAATATCATGGTCTCTTCATCCTCTATCTTTCTGTCTTTGATGGACTTGAGGAATTCTTGGGCTGAGTGGATGGAGTGGGGTGATTTGTTGACTAGGTGCATCAGTCTTCTTTGTTGTTCTCTGACTAATCTTTGCGATAGAGTGCCTGGTAGGGGGACAATGGGTCTGAGGGCGACTTCCGGTTTGTGCACTTTAGGGAACACATCCCGATTCTACAGCCTCCCTAAACCAATGGACAGGACCAGTGACATCTGCACGATCCCCTTGAACATGAACACCAACTGGCTACAAAAAGACACAACCAATATTGACTCATCTCAATCCACATGGACAAGCAGAACCATGACTTTGACTGGACAACACCAAGATCCTGGGACAGGCCAGGCAGAGACAAGCACAAGAATTCCTGAAAGCATGGCACTCCACGAAGCAGGCTATAAATAAACACATTGAACTCGACCACATATACATTCCACTACGGAGGAAACCTGGAAGTGAGGCAATCCATCACAACGGACCCCAGAGTTTAAAAACCAGGCAGGAAAACACACCGACACTTCATCAGAGGCTGCACTGAGAATGCTACCAAGCATGGTAACGAAACATCTGCGGAACAACAAACCAGCTCGGCGAGCCAACCAACCTCAACACCCACAACCTGAGCTACAGATCTATTCCAAAACCTTAAAGCTTTCCTTTTCCTAGCAAGTTGATCCTAAGTCCAATTCTAGTGCCTCTACTTTATTTCAGTTCTGTTTGGGTGGCTCAACATATATAGCCTCCCCGATGGTTAGAACTTCATGATTCACCTGCTCACTGGAAAGATACTTTGAGCCTTAGCAAGGGACGATATTGATATGGAAACTTTTAAACTGCATCTCAAATAAAAGAATAATACAACACAGCATACTTTTTCCTGTGACTAAAATTATAAACTTTATTGTGACTGGGTGTTTCATTAGTGAAGTGATTTTACATTAATTTAATGTAATTTCTTATAACTGAAAAATTAAATGATACTTTGCAGATAATCATTCTGATGCTATGGAAATAGATGGAGATGTTGAAATTCCTTCAAACAAATCCACAGTCTTAAGAGGTCACGAATCTGAAGTATTCATTTGTGCCTGGAACCCAGTCAGTGATCTTTTGGCATCGGGGTAGGTACCAGTTAAAACAAGCTAAGTACTAAAAGTAAAAAATACATTTTCTCTGTTGTTTTGGCATCAATTATATGGTTCTATTACTCTTGCAACCTTACCACATCATGTTAAACCATTTCATGCGATTAGCAGTGTGCATGTATGGGGGCAGAGCTTAGTATCCTGATCCCTTCAATGGATTTTCATGCCTCCACTGAGGGTCAATATACAATAATTCTGTAATGAAGCAAAACCAATGATCCAAATTGTATAAATGGTCTCTCAATCATTTTTCACTTGACATGTGGATCACCTGGAGAATGAATGGTGGTTTGTAATTGCATGGCCCCAGTCATATGTAGCAGTCTGGCAAACAGGCTGACTGTGGGATGGAAGCAATAGTATGAAATTTAAAAGCCTCAAAATTTATAAACTGAATTTAGAATCATCCAATAAAGTGATAAAACATACGGGCTTAGATATTTGACAGTGTGTAGAAGGTACATGTACAGATCTAGCATGGTAGGAGGTGAGCCTAAATTCTGTGTTGAAAGTGCCTTGTCTGCCATTTTGAATCAGGCTTCTTACGAGCTTTCAGAAAATGTACCAAAGTATTTAGAAACACGAATCAAATTTAAGAAAGGGGCCTATGTTGATGCAAAGACCCCTTTGTGAAATTCTTCCGCCCTAAAACCTGACGCAGCCTGCGTTAAACCTGCCCAACAAATCATGATTGTACTGGGTAGTAAGAACTCTGCAAAGAGTACTATTCAAGAGGTTCGTCAGTCCCAGACAAGGGTAGTTATTGGTTTGTTCTCATTGGCTGTTGGTTAAATTCTAGGCCTCATTTTGTAGGAGGATGTTGGTGAAGGTTTTGGAGTTCCTCCCCTAGTAGTGACTTGATTCTTATTTTTGCAACCAGCTTTTTCTGGTTCTGGTTGTGACTACTTTTGTCTCTATTGAAACATGTTTTCTTCCAGCCGTGGTAGTCTCATGCTTTGGTGATTGAGAGCAAGTGAAACCATGAAGAAACCAGAAAAGAGGAGTAGTAGCTGGGTGGAAAGGATATAGACCAGTGTGTTGAAGACTAAGTACTTAAACATGTTTGCTGAGAGCAGTTATTACCCCAACTTCACCAAGAACTTTCCTGATAAAGCAACTGTCAATTGCTGCAGCCACAGCTGGAGTCTTAACCTGTTTTGGACAACACTGTCTATAAGCCCTACAGTAACAAACTCAAGGTTCCTTCAATAACATTTTCCAAACTCTGACACCTACCACCTAGGAGAACAAGAACAGTGGATATATGAGAGCACCAGGAGCCACAAGTTCCAACCAAATCACAAAACGTTCCATTTACTATCACTGGCCCAAAATCCTGGAGCTCCATCCCTAACAGCACTGTGGTTATCCCTCTATCCAATTGACTTCAGTCAACTGCAGAAAAAAAACCGACTGCCACGTTCTGTGGAGCAATTAGAGATGGGCAATAATAGTGATGCCCACATTCCATAATTTTTACTTTTAAAAAGGACTCTGAAATTGTTGCTTTAATGCTTTAGGCATCTATCAGGATGTAGCAAATATCATCAAGCAGTTTACTGTCAGCTGGATCCTCTCTCCCACGAGGAACACCTATATCACTTTCCCAAAGCAGGATTAGAGTGCATGGTTCCTCTCACATTGCATGGACCAAAACGCTGAACATTGAGGTCAAGTTTGCCTTTGGTGCTTACCATTATTTTGCTGGCATCTTTTTGAAAAGAAACAGTTCCTACTTCTTCAATATTCAATTCACTTATAATTATGGGAAGCACACAATATAAGTGAGTTCAGAGGACTAACGCAGTGATTATTCATTGGTCCTGTGCCTGTCTCTGAAGATGTCTTTATTCCAGCTAAACCATCAGGGCAGCAAAAGTAGAGATAATGCGAACTGCAGATGCTGGAGAATCCAAGATAACAAAGTGTGAGGCTGGATGAACACAGCAGGCCAAGCAGCATCTCAGGAGCTCAAAAGCTGATGTTTTGGGCCTAGACTCTTCATCAGAAAAGGGGGATGGGGAGAGGATACTGAAATAAATAGGGAGCGAGGGGGAGGTGGACTGAAGATGGATAGAGGAGAAGATAGGTGGAGAGGAGAGTATGGGTGCGGAGGTAGGGAGGAGATAGGTCAGTCCGGGGAGGACGGACAGGTCGAGGGGGTGGGATGATGTTAGTAGGTAAGAAATGGGTGTGCGGCTTGAGGTGGTAGGAGGGGATAGGTGAGAGGAAGAACAGGTTAGGCAGGTGGGGACGAGCTGGGCTGGTTTTGGGATGCAGTGGAGGGAGGGGAGATTTTGAAGCTGGTGAAATCCACATTAATACCATTGGGCTGCAGTGTTCCCAAGCAGAATATGAGTTGCTCTTCATGCAACCTACAAGTGGCATCATTATGACACTGCAGGAGGCCCATGATGGACATGTCGTCTAAGGAATGGGAGGAGGAGTTAAAATGGTTTGCGACTAGGAGGTGCTGTTGTTTACTGTGGACCGAGCGTAGGTGTTCAGCAAAGCGGTCCCCAAGACTCCACTTGGTGTCCCCAGTGTGGACGAAACCACAGCGGATGCACTATACCACATTAGCAGATGTGCAGGTGAACATCTGCTTGATGTGGAAAGTCTTCTTGGGGCCTGGGATGGGGGTGAGGGAGGAGGTGTGGGGGCAGGTGTAGCACTTCCTGTGGTTGCAGGGGAAAGCGCCAGGCGTGGTGGGTTTGAAGTGGAGTGTGGAGCGGACAAGGGAGTCGCGGAGAGAGTGAAAGACAGACAAAGGTGGTGTTGGAAAAATGTCTTTGGTGGTGGGGTCGGATTGTAGATTGCGGAAGTGACAGAGGATGATGCGTAGTATCCAGAGGTTGTTGTAATGCAGGAAACCCCAGCCAGCATTGGTAGTTGGAAGGTGGAAGCCACCTATGTTCCAGAGTGCTAATTTGAGCTGCCATGCAGCCTATTCCAACTGTCAGTACAGTGTCAAATTCTGTCAGGTCATTAGGCCTTTAGAAGAAGGAAAAGGAAAAGAGGATTGTGCTGTGAAGAAATCCTGAGTGATGTCTCAGTTAACAAAGAACTTACCAAGGTTGTAATACCTCTTATTCACCCACCTGCAACATACCCACCAAAGTCCAGGGTGGAAAGGGCATGCAAAAGAGCATAGTCGCCCACTGCATGTTGAATGTAACTTTTCCCTGCAAGAGGAGAGCTACTGACAGCTTTGGAGGTTGTAAGGTGCTTGTGGAAGCCTGAGGTATAGGGAAGTAGCTGTTGTAATAATTTAGTGTTAGAGGATGGCACGGTGGCTCAGCAGTTGGCACTGCTGCCTCACAGCACCAGGGACCCAAGTTATATTCCAGCCTCAGATGACTGTCTGTGTGGAGTTTGCACATTCTCCCCGTGTCTGCATGGGTTTCCTCTGGGTGCTCCGGTTTCATCCCTCTGTCCAAAGATGTGCTGGCTAGGTGGAATGGCCATGCTGAATTGCCCATTGTGTTCGAGGATGTGTAGGTTAGGTGGGTTAGAGGGAGATGGTTCTGGGTGGGATGCTGTGAGAGTCATGTGTGGACTTGTTGGGCTGAAGGGCCTGTTTCCACACTGTAGGGAGTCTGCCATTTCTCATTCGTACAGGTGCAACTAAGAAAGGGAGGAGAGAAAAGAATGAGGTGTGCAGGTTGTATGTAGTGATTGTAGGAAAGTGAGGAAGGGCAGTAATGTGAGTACTGTGGTTGCAGGTATACAGTCAGAAGCGAGTCCTCAACATGGCCTCATCGCTTCAGATTAAACATGAGCAAGTAAAAATCCTACTGATTACCACTTATCGTTCTCCTTCAATACTACTCCATGTTGAACAACACTTGGAAGAAGTGCTGAGGGTGGCAAGGGCGTAAAATGTACTTTGGGTGGAGGGTCTCGGTGTCCTCAACCAAGAGTGACTTGGCAGTAGCCCTACAGAATGAGCTGTTTAGATTTAAAGGACATCGCTGCTAGACTGGGTTTGCGACATTTGGTGAGAGAAACTGGAGGAGAAAAAACACACTTGACCTCATCCTTACCAATCTGCTGGCCGCAGATGCATCCGTCCATGGTGTTACCAGTAAGAGTGACCACTGCACAGTTGTGGAGACCAGGCTCCACCTTCACATTGAGAATACCCTCCATCATGTTATACAGTCAAAGTCATTCACCATGGAAACTGGCCCTTTGGTCTGACTCACCGTGCCAAACCATCTTTCCGGAGTCCCATTTGCCTGTGTTTGGCCAATATCTTTCTAAACCTTTTCTGTTCATGTAACCGTTGAAATGCCTTTTAAATGTTGTAACTGTACCTGCATCTACTACTTCTGGCAGTTCATTCCATCTACAAACCAGCCTCTGTGTAAAAAAAATTGAATGTCACTATCACCATGCTAAATGGACAGACTTCGAATCGATCTAACAGTTCAAGGCTGGGCATCCATTATGTGCTGTGGGCCATAAACAGCTGCACAATTTTATTCCACCACAGTCTGCAATCTCATGGCCTAGCATATTCCTCACTAACCATTACCAACAAGCAAGGGAATTAACCCTGGTTCAATGAAGAGTGCAAGAGGGCACGCCAGAAGCAACACTGGGCATTCCTAAATACAAAGTGTCAATCTGGGGAAGCTCCCAAACAGGAGCATTTTCATGCCAATGACATAAGCAGTAAATGATAGAGCTAAGTGATCCCAAAATCAACACATCAACTCTAAGCTCTGCAGTCCTGCCACATCCAGTCCTGAATGGTGGTGTACAATTAAACAACTCACTAGAGAAGGAAACTCCACAAATATCCCCATCATGAATGATGGAAAAGACCAACACATCATTACAAGAGATAAGGGGGAAGCATTTGCAGCAATCTTCAGCCAAAAGTGCCGAGTGGAAGATCCATCTCAATCTCCTCCATTAATCCCCAACATCACAGATACCAGTCTTCAGCCAATTCAATTCAATTCACTTCATGTGATATTGAGAAACAGTTGGAGACGCTGGATACTGCAGAGCTATGGGCCCTGACAACATTCTGACAATAGTACTGAAGACTTGTGCTCCGGAGGTTGCCACTCCCCCACCCAGGCTCTTTCAGTGCAGCTACAACACTGGCATCTGCCTGACAACGTGAAAATTTAACTCTGTATGTCCTGTACACAAAAAGCAGGTTAAATCTAACCCAGCCAATTACCGCCAATCAGTCTACTTTTGATTATCAGTGAAGCGATTAAAGGTGTCATCAATGCTGCAATCAATCAGCACCTGCTCAGTGACGACCAGCCGGGTTCCACCAGGGCCATTCAGCTCCTGACCTCATTATACAGCTTTGGTTCAACATGGACAAAAGAGCTGAATTCCAGAGGCTCTTAACAACATGGCTGCATTTGGTAGAGTATGGTATCAAAGAACCCATGCAAAGCTGGAATTGGTAAGAAACAGTGAGCAAACTCTCCATGGGTTGATTTCATACCTGGCCTATAGCAGATCGTTGTGGTTGTTTGAGGTCAGTGATCTCAACTGTAGGGCATATTTGCATGAGTTCCTCAGGGTCCTAGGCCCAAACATTTTCAGCTACTTTATCAATGTCCTGCCCTCTATCATAAGGTTAGAAGTAGGGATGCTCACCAACGATTGTACAATGTTCAACACCATTCATGATTCCTCAGATGCTGAAGCAATCCATGTTCAAATGCAACAAGATCTGAACAGTATCTGGTCTTGGGCTGACAATTGACAAGTAACATTTCCACCACACAAATGCCAAGCAATGATCGTTTCCAATAAGAGACAATCTAGCCACCACCCCTTAATATTCAATGGTATTACCATCACTGAATCTCCCACCATCAACATCCTTAGATTTACCATCGACCAGAAACTCAACTGGGTTCACCGCATAAACACAGTAGCTGAAAGAGCAGATCAGAAGCCAGGAATACTGCAGCAAGTAACTCACCTCCTCAATTCCCAAAGCCTGTCCTCCACCTACAAGGCACAAGTCAGGAGTGTGATAGAGTCTACCCCAGTAGCCTGGATTGGTGGAGTTCCAACAAAAATCAAGACGCTTGACACCATTCAAGACAAAGTAGCTTGCTTGATTGGTCCCAAATGCACACCCTCCACCATCAATGCGAGTAACAGCAGTGTGTACTACATATAGGATACACTGCAGAAATTCACCAAACACCCTTAGACAGCACCTCCCAAACACTCAACCTCATCCATCTGGAAGGACAAGGGCAGTCGACAGATGGGAACATCACCACCTGCAAGTTCTCCTCCAAGCCGCTCACCATCCTAACTTAGAAATATGTCACAGTTCCTTCACTGTTCCTAGGTCAGAATCATGGAATTCCCTCCCTAAGACTATCGTGCGTCAGTCTATAACATATGGTCTGCAGTGATTCAAGAAGGCAGCTCACCATGTCTCAGGGGCAACAAGACATGGACAATAATTGCTGGCTAGACAGTGATGCCCATGAGTGGCATTAGCATACTCAGTGACCTCTTGCCACAGGTAGCAAGGGTTGGTTGGAGAGCCTTATGTTTGTATGATACCAAAATAGTCTCATTTCTATCATTCCATCCCCTCCCCACCATGAAGCACGTGTGTAGCCATTAGTAGATGCTGGCTGTATGCCTCATGCATTATAATGTATAATAACACATAAGTCAAAACTTTTATCTTGCACTCATCAGGACAGTTCACAAGAATTGCCTATTTACGGTGAAACAACACTTGTCTGTATCAGTTGGAAAGTAGTTTCTTGATTGGTAGATCCATTGCTATGGAGGACACCGGTTAATGATGATTGACCATTAATTGCCAAGCTTTGTTTAAATTTTAAAATATGCAAGTTGACTGTGCTAATCAAGGCTTTGGACCGAGAATTTATTTAGAGAATAGCTGTCACCTATTTCATTGAGTTGAATCAGGCACAAGTGCAGGTTGTTTCTATGTGCAGAAAATAGAGCCTTGTGTAATAACATATCTGGCTTCTAGTATTAAAAAATTGTGCCATACTGCAAAGTCAACCTACAATTCTAAATTGGTTGTTAGCATCATTCTTCAGACACTTGGGATTATTTAGCAACTGCTACCCCTTTACAATGGTAGATCTTGTATATTGTCCTAATGATTGCAAGATGAAAGGTTTTTACGAAATGTCTTTGTTTCAGAAATACTCGCGTTTTGTGCAATGGTATGACGAGTCTTCACTTAATGACTTTCAAATTGCTTAATTATCCAGATGAACTCCATCTCCTTACACTGCCCTGTGTACCCAATTTAAACAGGACAGACTTTTAAGATCAAATATTTTGAGCATATTTTGTAAATCACTGATATCTGCATTTTCGAATCTGTTTATGTTGGTATAATAGATCAAATGAAGGAAATGAAGTGAAATGCTGAGTTTGAATGCAATAGATTCGCTTCTATGGAATACGAGGAGGATAATTTTTTTAACCATACTCTTTAATTCATGTTGTTATCAATGCATAAAACACTGAAAAAAATTGAATTTACTTGTGAATTTAATCATTTCAGTGGCAAACAAAGATGTTACACAAAGAAAGTATGACATTATAATTTTCATTAAAGTTAACATTTTTAACTGGGTAGAAGTCTAAATATGGAAACAAGTCGTTAAATATACTGTCAAGTTAATTTGAAAAATCTTTGTTATATTGCAACTAAAAATTTCGATCATGCACATGTTTTAAAATCTAAATTGTTGGAAATCATGCTGCTGGCTTATTGCATAAAAATGAAATAAGCCATTAATTGGAACTTTCAGGGATTAAAAACCCCAAAGCTATTTGTTGTACTATATAAACACAGCCGATAAACAGGAAGTTAATGTTTAAACTAATGAAAAATCTCGAGCAGGAGTATTAGCTCTATAATTTCAAACATGAAGTAATTAGGAAAGGCTTTTGGTAAAATAAAATTAATCATCATTGTGTGGTCAGTGTTGAATAATTATGTAATTTTTCTGCAGATTATGCCCACTTGTCTCACCGCTACATGGTGACCAAGATTTGGAGCACTAAATTTGTCGTCAACTGCTTATGGCAGCACCTTGCCATCTAGCGGTGTACACAGCATTTAGCTGTCGAGCTTGTCGTTTCCCCTGCGAGACTTCAGCAGTCATATTCAAGTCATCACTGTTTGAAAAATGCCAGATCCCCAAATTAGAAACTGTTAACATAGAAAGGGTGAGGGAGAAATTTTAACAAGTGTCTTTTTACATTTATAGTTCTGGAGACTCCACTGCAAGAATATGGAACCTCAATGAAAACAGCAACAGTGGCCCCACTCAATTAGTACTTAGGCATTGCATCAGAGAAGGCGGGCAAGATGTTCCTAGCAATAAAGATGTTACATCACTTGACTGGAATGTAAGTTGCTATGGTTGTAAAACCAATTAGTTACCCTTTTGTGACTCCTTCTAATGGAAACCTATTAACCATTAACTCAGACTTTAATTTTCAGAAGTATACACCTTAACCTCATTAGGAATCTGATATAATGCTCTCATAAGTAGTCTTTGTAGGTTAATGATTATAAAATAATGCACGGTGTAATTTTGTATTATTTTGGGATGAAGAGGACCATTTGCAGTACAGGAAAAAAAACTATCACACAGTGTGGAATGCAGCATTCATGTAATGCCCCATGTGGTGAAAACTTAATGACCAGTCACTTTTGCACACTGTAACTCTTGTAAATTTGGTTCACTGAGGTGGATCCCTTACTAGTAGGTCTGCCAATTATGAACAACAAAATTTTTTTATGCAATTAAATTCTCATTTGTTTATTTTTAAACTAACAGATTAATCTTAGAGTCAGCAGTTAGTTTTTCATACCTTTAGGATTTGTTTTCAATGCTTAAGTATTAAAGTGATTTCCCACTCAAACATTGTAAAATCCGTGGCTGTCAGTAATGGGGCAATTAACATCAGGGGTGCTGAAAAGACGAGTGTTGGAGGACCATGGATAACTTGGAGGGTTGTAGGAAATTACAAGTGTAGGAAGGGGCAAGGGAATGGAGGGAATTTGAAAACCAGGCAGAAAATTTTAAATCAAGGTGCAGAAATGAATTTTGAACCAGCATGCAAAAATAATAACAGCTATGCATATTTTAATCCCACAATGATGAGTCAGACCAAACAGTTAACATGATGCACTAAGGCACACTTGCTAATATGGTTTACTGTATTAAATGACTTTCCCCTGCTAAAGGTGAAATTCATGACTGACCTTAACTATTATTGTTACGAGTGTGCATACTACATAGTCCACACCCATTCCGCATAGCTGCAATTATGATGTAATCTGGCATATTTCCAGCACTAGATACTGCAGTGAAGATGCTAATAGTGTCCTTTGTATGGGACCAGTTAATGTGATGTGAATAGAGTTAGCAAGACTGCTGAATCAAATTTAAAATTAAAACAAAGGCAAATTCTCACCCATTTCTTAGGCTGTATTAGATAGGATTCATTAGAGGAAATAGCACTTCACCTACGTAACGGGAAAATTTGACATTTTAGCATTAGTTTTCTGTTAGAGATCGAGGAGTGAATGCTTACTGTAAAGACACTATTGTGACTGGCCTCCTATTTCATTTATCTTAAAAGTATCCAATATTTGGTTTACCCTTGCACAGCAGTAACAATCAGATTTTCTGCTCCACTTTTATATCAATACAAGATTTCCTACTCTATCCATACCGGGTTTCCTGCTCCAATTTATTACAGGATTAAAGGCAGACATAATATTGATAAGACTGGAATGGTGAGGTAGAAAGTTAGTGGGAAACGGAGAGCTAGCCACTTCCTGGAAGAAGCATATCCAGCAGCTTAACATTCAGCAGGAGAGCTAAGCTGTCTAACTGCAGAAGTTCAACACTTCTCCTTAATGAGGTCATCTTCACCCCTGTGCTTTTAGAAATGGACTGCCACTCAACTCTACCCACCAGCTGTAGTTTGACATGGGCAACGTATTGTCAGGGTCACTTGATCTTTTAGTGAGATTGATTAACCATTTTTTTAAAATAAGTATTTTGGATGCACTGCCAATTCAAGTGTGTATCTGTCCTGTATATAATCAGGGCAAGCGGGACTTTGGTGGATTGGCACCTGACCTATTGTACGTGATGCCATCCCGTGCTACCAAAAGTGTACCTAGTCAGGCCACATAATATCCAGCTCATTCTCTTCAACTCCCACTAGAATTTCACAGTGGTTCCAACTGTCCCCAGTACAAGTTCTAGGATGAATTTAAAATCCTATATAATTTCCATTACTCAGACTGTCTGCAGTGCTTCTACTTCATCCAATCTCGAGACATCAACAGTACTTTTTTTATTTTGCTGGCATCTTGAGTTCCACAGTATATAAACTCCAATTCATCCATATCCTGCAATATCTCTGCCCAGTTTGGCAATTGCCTATCACTATTCTCTCTGACTTGAATTGGCTTCCTGACACAGTGAACTGAAAATATTTGTCATCTTTTACAGGTACCTCCATGATTTACATGTTCTCTGTCTGCAGCCTTCTCTACTCTTGCATCTCTGGCCTCCTTTAAATCTCCCATTCACTCTGCTGGCAGGGTCTCGGCTGTTTTGTTCAATCAACTAGAACATCCTCACTAAATCTCTCCAGTTTTGCTATTTCAAAAACACCCTTAAACTTATCTTTTTGACCATGCCTTCAGACTCTTCCCTTAATTTCTCCATTGTTGGCCAGTAACTGTTTTACTTCTTGAGATTTGTTTTGCAGTATTCATTGTGTTAAAGGATTGTATTAAATGCAGGCTGTTTTCCTTGTTATAAGGATGAATTTGGTGTGTTGGTGATGGAAGATACTACCAGCATGATGTGTTTGTTTTCCAGAGTGATGGAACACTCTTGGCCACAGGATCGTATGATGGATTTGCAAGAATATGGACAAAGGATGGTAAATCATGAGTTTGAATATTTGATATTTTAACAATGTAGATTCCTATTGAATTTTCCAGTAAACTTATTTTTTTTTTCAGGCAACCTTGCAAGCACCCTCGGACAACATAAAGGGCCCATCTTTGCTTTAAAATGGAACAAGAAGGGAAATTATATTCTCAGTGCAGGCGTTGATAAGGTATGAATGAAATGCAGTAACAGTTTGCAGAGAAGCAAATATTGGACCTTTCTGTTAGATTAACTGATTTTCCCATCTTCTGAGTGTAAACTTCTCTGTGATTGCCATCTAGTTATTTTCTCTCCTGTGAAGACAAAAACTGCAACAATCAGGAGAACGTAACTGGTTATTGATTGCTATTTTCATTTTTCATCTACCTTGCAGTCCATCATGTTTTTTCTCTGAGACTAAAAATTTCACTCATTTCTTTTCAGACAACAATAATTTGGGATGCTCATACAGGCGAAGCTAAGCAACAATTTCCATTTCATTCAGGTAAAAAGATATGCTGCAGTATACAACCTTGTAAGCTTTGAGAGTAGTGTACTGCAAGCAGGCAATCACAACGTTGTTCTGTAGAATTGCATAGAATCTATATAATTCTGTCAAAAGTGTGTCTCTGCCAGTTTACAAAACTCCTGGAAAATCTTGTCATCCACTCATATTTAGCGAGAAAGAAAGTTGACCTTGCAGTGCTGTTTGTTTTGTGGAGTTGTTGGTCTGGATTTTTTTATGGACCTCTGTCCATTTTCAGTTAATGAAGAAGGTCTCTGAAAAGCATCCCACCCAGACCCAGCTCTTCACTCTATCCTCATAACCCTGCATTTACTATGGAAATTCATATGGCTTGCACATCCTGGACACTACGGGCTGATTTACGATGGCCAATCCACCTAACCTCCACCTTTGGACTGTGGGAGGAAACCAGAACACCTGGCAGAAACCGTATGGGCATGGGGAGAATATTGCAAACTCCACACAATTCTGTTGAGTAAAATCCAGTATTTAATTTCTTCAGATTGGTTTTTAAGTAGATTTACTTAGTACAGTGGATGGCATTCACTTTATCAGAGATCTCTTCATTTCAGATATAAACACATAGACATTACTGACTGGTTTACCATTCCAAATTTGCAGTAATGATGATGAACTGTCAGCTCTATAACTCACATGCTTGATTACCCAAGTTGGAAGAGTTTAATATGAGGGAGATGAGATTTAAGTGGTATAATCACTTCCTAATGTATTTACAATGTGTCCACAGTACCTCTTTGAATTGTCAGTTTTTCATTTGACCTCCGTAATCGTCCTTGACAATGTGCAAAATTTGAAGGCGCATATTGAAAAACTTAGTGCTTTGCAGGATGTAACATTTTGAATTCAGCACTACGTGTTAATCTCATAGAAATGCTACCAGCTCTGCAAACACTGATTTTTTTTAAAACCACTAATTAATTTGAAAAGCTGATCTTTTTACTACATAAAATAATCATTGGCCTTTGTGCTCATCAAATTAAGGAATGTTGAATCAGTATCAACACCAAGCACAGTTTAAAAAGAAACAGTTTGATCAGAGCAAAATTCACTTTACTCCGTTCCGACAATCTGCGTTAAGGACACAATTGTGCACGATGCTGATCTTTTTCAACTTCCATTACTAATTATCTTTGAGTTGAATTGCTAACCTATGTGACCATGACCCAAGCCATGTTCATTTCCTAAGCGAATGGACTTCAGACTGTTCATGTTCATTTCATACTGAAACTTCTGGTTTCTTCAATATATACTGCATTCTGTAATATGATATAATCTTATTGGGTGACACAGGTTCCCCAGGGTTAATGTGTGAAGGTCAATATCTCACTCATTCCTTGCAAAACAATATTGAACCTAGTATTAAGTAAAATTCGAAAAATAAAGGGAAATTGTTGGCAAGTGAAGTCGGTCTGTGGCTGTATAGGGCAACAAGGTATATGCACAGAGAGTAAATTTAAAGAAGATTTGTAGATCAGGTTGAGGTTCTGGATGTGAGTTTGCTCGCTGAGCTGGAAGGTTAGTTTTCAGACATTTTGTTACCATTCTAGGTAACATCATCAGTGAGCCTCCGACGAAGCGCTGGTGTTATGTCCCGCTTTCTATTTATCTGGTTAGGTTTCCTTGGGTTGGTGATGTCACTTCCTGCATTGAATTCATTTCCTGTTCTTTTTCTCAGGGGATGGTAGATTGGCTCCAATTCAATGTGTTTGTTGATGGAGTTCCGGTTGGAATGCCATGCTTCTAGGAATTCTTGTGCGTGTCTCTGTTTGGCTCATCCTAGGATGGATGTGTTGTCCCAATCAAAGTGGTGTCCTTCCTCATCTGTACGTAAGGATACGAGTGATAGTGGGTCATGTCGTTTTGTGGATAGTTGATGTTCATGTATCCTGGTGGCTAGCTTTCTGCCAGTTTGTCCACTGTAGTGTTTGTCACAGTTCTTGCAAGGTATTTTGGAGATGACGTTTGTTTTGATTGTTGTCTGTATAGGGTCTTTTAAGTTCATCAGCTGCTGATTTAGTGTGCTGGTGTGCTTGTGTAGCCCACAAACCCACCAACACACGAAAACAGCAGCTGATGAACTTAAAAGACCCTATACAGACAACAAACAAAACAAACGTCATCTCCAAAATACCTTGCAAGAACTGTGACAAACACTACAGTGGACAAACTGGCAGAAAGCTAGCCACCAGGATACATGAACATCAACTATCCACAAAACGACACGACCCACTATCACTCGTATCCTTACGTACAGATGGGGAAGGACACCACTTTGATTGGGACAACACATCCATCCTAGGACGAGCCAAACAGAGACACGCACGAGAATTCCTAGAAGCATGGCATTCCAACCGGAACTCCATCAACAAACACATTGATGTGGAGCCAATCTACCATCCCCTGAGAAAAAGAACAGGAAATGAATTCAACGCAGGAAGTGACATCACCAACCCAAGGAAACCTAACCAGATAAGTAGAAAGCGGGACATAACACCAGCGCTTCGTCGGAGGCTCACTGATGATGTTACCTAGAATGGTGACAAAATGTCTGAAAACTAACCTTCCAGCTCAGCGAGCAAACTCACATCCAATAAATTTAAAAATCAGTTTTTGGATGAACTCACCACATGCAAACCTGGAAAGATGGAAGGTTACTGTTAAGATCAGTTGCTGTACTTGAGTTTGGAGTGCACAGTTCTTTAATAATAATAAATTTCAGGGTGTCTCTCTATTAGAAAATATTGCATTTATCTCACACACACACACAACATTTCAGATTGGTTTGATGTGATTCAGCAACACAAATTCCAAAATGTATTGCAATTCAAAATCTCATTTGTGAGCTTGTTTCAAAAGCAGTATAATTAAAAACGTAGTTTTTATGAGCGAATATCTCCAGGGCTCTCATTTATTGTATTAAGTGATTACATTTATGTGATTTCCATAATGATTATTTTCCTTCACTTGTTTAGGATGGTTTACATAACTATCTGGTAGCAAAATAATGTTTCCATTCAAGTTACTTTCGTTAACTTATCATTTGTTCAGCATAATCTTAATTCTGTTCATTTGGGAAAACTAATAGTTTACATTATCTTCAAAGAATAGCATGGGCAAAAAAAACTATAGCATGGTTAAGCCAATATTCCAGATATACTTTCCCTTTCAAATGAGTAGTTGTTGAACTCTTAAGAGTTCAACCTATATTCATACACAACTGATTTTTCTGGAATGGCAAAAACTGCAGACTTCATATCGTCTTTCTCGCATGTCTTAGAAATATCCTGAACAACAGCACATTACAATGAGACAAGTCTGATCCCATCTATACTGGATGTCAATTTTAGTACTGTATTTTCAGTCTGTATCCAGTGCTCAGAGCTAAAACCTTGATTACTGTTCTTACACAGAACTCAACAAAACAGTTAAAGTACTCCAGTGCCTACATCAGCACAGATCAGAGTTGAATTTTGGGCTTCCATGTGCCTCTAGTTCAACTGTAAGTTAAACCTGTGTCTTCATCAACTGAACCTTCAGTGTTTGCAACTTGAAACAAGCAGTTTCCAGAGAATACAAATTTTTCAGTGATGTCTCAAAACAAGAAATTGGAAACAATTTAAACTTAATTCTTGTGCATTTTGAAATTAAGAAGTATTTTAATCAACTAAATATTTGCAAGAATGTGCAGGAACTGTAGTAGCATTTGGGCTGATTAAACAAAATGTCTGGTATTTTAAGTTTTCAGAATGTTCCATGGTATTAGATCATTCTTTTTAAAAAGAGAAAGCCCACTTGGCAAAGACAAATTGAAATGCATGGTCCCAGAGCAAGTATAAATGTTTCTGTTAGGTAATAAGATTATGCAAAATATGCTACTATGTCTGCCCGTGAACCTGTTAAAAGTTCCAGTATAAGTATTGTACTTTAAGGGAGAATCGTCTACTTTGGTTGCTATAGTGTAATTTCCAAATATGCATTGCTGTAGCATATCAGCATTGCCATAACAGAGCAGAAGACCTCTCCCAATATACCATAATTGGCATTTAGCACCTGCCCCCATTCCACATTCCATCTGCTCTTTCCTTGAGATTATTCCATAATTCAAGCCAGTATTAAAGATACCAGCTCAGATTTTGTGACTTCAGTAGTGTGAACATTGAGAGGTTCGTTGCTATTGAGGGATGCGATGGCCAAAATGACTCCTTGTGAATTCACATGATGAAATCTGGAAGCTGTAGGGCACCTACCTGGGCTCTGAAAGCGTTCACACTGATGCTTCTACTGTTTATATTCTTAAAGATATACTGACAGTTGTCTTCTTGTTCTGCCCTTTAATACATAATCAAAACTGGATTTAACTGTGCAACATTGCTGTTTGCAAAACGACAGATGCAATTGCTCATTGTCACTACATTTCAAATTTGAATTTGCTGTTTGAAGTATTTCTTTGAGATGTAGTAAACCTATTATAGACAGGCATTTCTTTAAAATAAAAGGTGTTGTCCAGTTCCTTGTAACAGTACTACTAGATTTTCAGGTGGCTGCAAGAGTTACTTTTTCCATAGTTTTTTTTTTGCATGTGTATAAATGACACCTGAGTTTTACTTGTTAATTGTCAGAAGTTTGAAACAAGTGAGCCTTGTGCCATTGTATTCTAGACATTGTCAATTAACATTCTTAGAAATACACTTTGGAGATTTCTGAACAAAGCACCAATGATGGAACTTAGCTGTGTGTGATTTTTAACAAAAGATTTGCAGTAGATTAGGGAAGGTTTTTAAGCCTGCGGTGCAAATTAGGAACTGATGACTCATTTACAAATTGTCGAGCCACCTTTCAATGCGTTTCTCTTATATTTACACTTATACTGAGTTTTAAAAATTATTTTTTGCTCATCCAGGTTAGACACACTCGTTCTGGAAAGGAAAACGTGTCAATACCTTGCAGACTTATCATGTGCTACGAAGTCTGATATAACAGAGTTCCCTTTACTTTTCATGAAAAGATGTCACTTAAACAACGCCTTTACTTGCCATAGTCTATGATTTCATTTTCTGCACCAGCCATTTCCGACCCCTTTTAGTGCTTTTAAGGAATTAGGGTCAATTTACTGTTATAAGCCTCTAACAATTAGGAACGAGGTTAAGGTTGCTCTCAGTAATTTCACTTGATTTCATTTCACTTGCTAATAGCAAGTAGAGAGAGCATGCTTTCATCTTTTGGCGTGGTTGATAGTGGAATCCTTTTCAAGAACGGAAAATAAATTGCTAGCCTGTCTTTTCATCTGAAGTCCAGCATGTCATGGCAATAGCAGTAATTATAACAGAATCTCCAAAATATAATGGAATCTGCAAGAGCATTGCTGTCTTTTTCAAACTGTGGATCTGATCAGGTTTTTGAGTAGAAAGGGGATAATCTTTTGAGTTCTGAAGTTTATTTTGCACATTATGAAAAGACACCTGAAACTTTAATAATAAAGTGTGAAGCTGGATGAACACAGCAGGCCAAGCAGCATCTCGGGAGTCCTGAGATGCTGCTTGGCCTGCTGTGATCATCCAGCTTCACACTTTATTATCTTGGATTCTCCAGCATCTGCAGTTCCCATTATCTCTGAAACTTTAATAAGTCTTGTAATGTATATGTCCACATCATTAGACTATTATATTAATGCTGATATAAACAAGCAGCAATGGCTAGTGAGGCCAGAAATTTGGAAAATAATACAGTTGAATGCATCTCATGGTGTAGGAGGGAGGGCTTCAGATATCAGGATCATTGGGATCTCTTTCAGAGCAGGAGGGACCGGTACAAAAAGGATAGGTTACAGAGGGCTGCATTTTAATGTGTTTCTCTTATATTTGCAAATATACTGAATATTTTAAAACTATTTTTTGCTCATTCAGGTTAGACACATTAGTTCTGGAAATGAAAACATGTCAATAGAGGGGCACCAATATCCTTGCAGGGAAGTTTGCTAATGCCAGCTGCGATGGTTTTAATTAGTGTGGCAAAGATGTGGGAACCAATATAATTGAGAAAGTAGAGGTAAAGTCAGATAAGTCACATAGGAAGAAAAGGCAGGACAGGTTAATGAATGTGGTGGGACTGGTGGTCTGAATTGTATTTATTTTCATGCAAGGACTGTAACAGGTCAGGCAGATGAGCTTAGAACCTGGATTGTTACATGGAATTAAGATGTTGTAGCTAGTATAGAAATTTGATTGAGAGAAGGATAGAACTGGCAGCTCAACATTCAGGATTTAGGTACAAGAGACATGATAACAAGAGATGTAACGGGGGGGGGAAGTTGCATTACTGATTCAACAAAATGTCACAGCTGTACTAAGAGAGGACATCTTGGAGGACTCATCTACTGAGGTCATATAGATATAGGAATAAAACGGTGTAGTCAGTCTGATGGGATTATATTATAGGCCTCCCAACAGCAAGCAGAAGATATAGGAACAGATATCTAGGCAAATCATGGGAAATGTAAAAACAAAAGAGTTGTTGTAGTGTGCGATTCTAATTTGCCGAATATAAACTAAGACTCATTTATTGCAAGGGGCTTAGATTTGGCAGAATTTATTTGTTAGATGCTTCCCTGAAACTTTATTTTGGACCACCCTACTCTCAACCTTTTCTATAGTCAAAATACAATTTTGGTGCCCATCCCCCTGCTGAATTAGTTT
This sequence comes from Stegostoma tigrinum, assembly GCF_030684315.1. Lineage (NCBI taxonomy): Eukaryota > Metazoa > Chordata > Chondrichthyes > Orectolobiformes > Stegostomatidae > Stegostoma > Stegostoma tigrinum. The sequence goes on along the minus strand of NC_081359.1, from coordinate 88,916,963 downwards.
AAACCCACCCGAACAGCCTTAGCAAATATCCCCCCCAGGATATCGGTACCCCTCTGGTTCAGGTGAAGACCATCTTGCTTGTAGAGGTCCCACCTACCCCAGAAAGAGCCCCAATTATCCAAGAATCCAAAACCCTCCCTCCTGCACCATCCCTGTAGCCACGTGTTCAGCTCCTCTGTCTTCCTATTCCTCGCCTCACTAGCACGTGGCATGGGCAACAAACCAGAGACAACAACTCTGTTCGTCCTAGCTGTCAGCTTCCATCCTAGTTCCCTGAATTTCTGCCTTAAATCCCCGTCTCTCTTCCTACCTATGTCGTTGGTGCCAATGTGGATCATGACTTGGGGCTGCTCCCCCTCCCCCTTAAGGATCCCAAAAACACGATCAGAGACATCACGCACCCTGGTACCTGGGAGGCAATACGCTAATCGTGAGTCCCTCTCTCAAACCTAAGGAATATAAAGGAAGCAAAAAATACCTAAACAAAGAATTAGAAGGGCTAATAGAGGCCATGAAATGTCCTTGGTAAGTAGGATTAAGGAGAATCCCAAGTCATTATATATGGTAGTGTAGGCCCACTCAAGGATAAACTGGGAATTTATGCATGGAGTCAGAGGAAGTGAGAAGAAATACCTTTGAGTATTTTGCTTTGTTATTCATCAAGGAGAAGGACATGGATGACAGTAAGATTAGGGAGGGTTTTATTTGATATTCTAGGGCATATTCCAAGATACTAAAGAGGAGGCGGTGTTGGGTGTCTTGAAAAACATTAAAGTAGATAAGTCTCCAGGGCCTGATTGGATCTATCCTAGGGTACTGAAGGAGGTAAGGGAGAAGATTGCTGGGGCATTGACAGAGATCTTTGTATCCTCTTTAGCTACAGGTGAGGTCCCAGAAAACTGGAGAATAGTCAGTGTTGTTCCTTTAAGAACGACAGCAAGATAATCCAGGAAATTATCAGATGGTGGGCCTCACATCAGTGGTAGGGAAATTGTCGGAGAAGATTCATAGAGACAGGATTTACTTACAATTGGAAAAGAATGGACTTACTGGGGATTGTGAGCATGGTTTTGTGCAGGGGAGGTCTAATCTCACAAAGTTGACTGATTTATTTTAAGAAGTGACGAAGATAATTGAGAATGGATGGGTCTATGTGGACTTTACAAAAGCATTTGACAAGGTCTGTCATGGTAGGCAGGTCCAGAAGATCAATTAACATGGGATCCTCAGGGAGTTGGTAAGTCAGATACAAAATTGACTTGGTCATAGAAAATTGATTGTTGAAGGGTGTTTCCCTTACTGGAGTTCTGACCAGTGGTGTTCCACAAGGATCAATGCTGTGACCTCTGTTGTTTTCAATAGACATAAATGATTTGGATGAATATGTTGGTGGAGTATTGGATAGCAAAGAAGCTTGCCAAAGGATACGAATAGTTAGAAAGTTGGGCAGGGAATTGGCAGATGGAGTTTAATCTAGACAAGTGTGAGGTGATCATTTTGGGAGGTCAAATGCAGATGGAAAATATACAATAAATGGCAGCTCCCTTAGGAGCATTGATATATAAAGAGATCTTGGGATGCAAGTCCATAGCTCCCTGAAAGTAACAATACAAATGAATAAAGTGGTAAAGAAGATGAAAGGCATGTTTGCCTTCATCAGTTGGGACACTGAGTATAAAAGCTGGGCAAGTGGTGTGTTTCAGCTCTATAAAACTTTAGGACACATTTGGAATATTGTGTGTAATTCTGGTCACCACCGTAGGGAGGATGTGGAAGTTTTGGAGAGGATACAAAAGAGATTTGCCAGTAAATTGCCAAGTTTGGAGTGTATTGGCTACAAGGGGAGGTTGAACAAACTTGGATTGTTTTTGCCAAAGAGAAGAAGGCTGAGGGGTAACCAGATAAAAGTATATAAAATTATAAGAGGCATGGATAAGTTAGCTAGTTGGAGTGAAAATGTCTAATGCTAGGGGATATAGGTTTAAGATGAGAGGGGAAAAGTTTAAAGGATGTAGGTGAGGCGTTTTTTCCACACAGAGAATGATAAGTGTCTGGAGCATGTCACCAGGAGAGATGGTAGAAGCAAATAAGACAGCAGTGTTTAAGAGGAGTCTAGACAGACACTTGAATGGATAGGGATTGGAGGGAAATGGACCATGTGCAGGTAGATGGGATTAGTTTAGAATGGCATCACGGTCGATGCAGAACGGTCGAAGGTGGACCGAAGGATCTGGTCCTGTGCTGTACTGTTCCAAAGTCTAATGCATTTTTAGAAAAGTAAATAGAAAACATTAACTTTTAAGTTCGGACTTTTTGAATCTTTTTGTTTGCTATTTGTAAGTCTATGGGTATGAAATCTTTTTGTGTCTATAGTCTTCATTCATTTACACTACGTGTTTTAGGATCACCAAAATCATATTCCAAGCAGGCATTGGCAAATTGGAGCCAGGGCCTAGCTAAGCTGGTTTTTGCCTCTCCATTGATACATTGCGGTGTCTGCAGAGACAGAACCAGCAGGAAAATGTCACCTGTTTAAAATTTCTACCAGTTTGGTGTTATTTGGCCTCAATAGCAGTATGTGCCTGCATGCAGGTGATACTGTTTCCTGTCAGGTTCTGATCCTGACAAAATTGGGGACCAAAAGTCAGTGTAATAAATTGATGTAGGAAGAGCGGCTATTTTAACATGCAAAGCCAAAAGAACTGTAAATGCTGGAAATCAGCAACATAAAGCAGAAATTGCTGAAAAAAACTCAGCAGGTCAGCAAACACCTGTGGAAAAAAATCAGAGTTAACATTTCAGATCCAGTGACCCTTCTTCAGAACACAAGTTCACACTGTTCTGTGTTTAAAATAGAGCCTTTTCAACTTTTTTTAGAAAAAACTTACCCATGACAGTTGTTATGAATATCAAAAAAACTTTCAGACAGTTGGATTCATCCATTTATGATCACAATATATCACAGATTTTCTAACATGAAAAAACTCATTACAATAATAAAAAAGAAATGCAGAGTACTGCAGATGGTGAATATCTGAAATACAAACAGAAGCTGTAGTAAAGAAATACCACAGGACAAATCAGCATTTTGAAGAAAGAAACAGAATTGTCAAGGTTGACGTTAAACACACCCCACTAAGGACCCAAAGGGCTGGGGGAGATTTTCAGAAAGGTTTAAATTACAAAATGCTGCTCTTTAAGCATCTGCTGCCATTTATTTGATCTCAATTTAGGTAGTATGCTTCCATTCCACTCTTGAGGCAGGACGCTTTACTGTTATAATTAAATCACGCTTCCACAGTGCAGCTGGGAGCCTGTTTTAAGTGTAGTACTGAAAGGCTGGGCTTCCCAGCACTCAAGACTCCTGGCAGTAAAATGGAGGCAGGAGGCAGGTTAGAAACAGGAAAGGAGAGGTCACCTGTTGGGAGTTTTCTATACGCCTCCGAATAGTTCCAGATATGTAGAGGAAAGGATAGCAAAGATGATTCTCGATACGAGTGAGAGAGACAGGGTAGTTGTCATGGGGGACTTCAACTTTCCAAATATTAACTGGGAACACTATAGTTCGAGTACTATAGATGGGTCAGTTTTTGTCCAGTGTGTGCAGGAGGGCTTCCTGACACAGCATGTAGATAGGCCAACAAGGGGTGAAGCCACATTAGATTTGGTACTGGGTAATGAGCCCGGCCAGGTGTTAGATTTGGAAGTAGGTGAGCACTTTGGTGATAGCGATCACAATTCTGTTATGTTTACTTTAGTGATGGAAAGGAATAGGTGTATACCACTGGGCAAGAGTTAAAGCTTGGGGGAAAGGCAATTACGATGAGATTAGGCAAGATTTAGGGAGCATAGGATGGGGAAGGATACTGCAGGGGAGGGGCACATTAGAAATGTGGAGCCCATTCAAGGAAAAGCTCCTGTGTGTCCTAGATAAGTATGTACCTGTCAGGCAGGGAGGAAGCGGTAGAGCGCACAAGCCATGGTTTACGAAGGAAGTGGAATCTCTGGTCAAGAGGAAGAAGAAGGCTTATGTTAGGATGAAATGTGAAGGCTCAGTTAGGGCACTTGAGGGCTACGAGGTAGCCAGGAAAGACCTAAAGAGAGAGCTCAGAAGAGCCAGGAGGAGACATGAGAAGTTGTTGGCAGATAGGATCAGGGTAAACCCTAAGGCTTTCTATAGGTATTTAAGGAATAAAAGAATGACGAAAGTAAGATTAGGGCCAATCAAACATAGTAGTGGGAAGTTGTGTGTGGAGTCAGAGGAGATAGGGGAAGCACTAAATGAATATTTTTCGACAGTATTCACTGTAGAAAACAACAATGTTGTCGAGGAGAATACTGAGATACAGGCTACTAGACTAGGTGGGATTGAGGTTCACAAGGAAGAGGTATTAGAAATCCGACAGAGCGTGAAGATAGATACGTCCCCTGGGCTGGATGGGATTTATCCTCGAATCCTCTGGGAAGCCAGGGAGGAGATTGCCGAGCCTTTGGCATTGATCTTTAACTCGTCATTGTCTACAGGAATAGTGCCAGATGACTGGAGGATAGCAAATATGGTTCCCCTGTTCAAGAAGGGGAGTAGAGACAACCCTGGCAATTATAGACCAGTGAGCCTTACGTCAGTTGTTGGTAAGGTGTTGGAAAAGGTTATAAGGGATAGGATTTATACTCATCTAGAAAAGAATAAATTGATTATGGACAATCAGCACGGTTTTGTGAAGGGTAGGTTGTGCCTCACAAACCTTATTGAGTTCTTTGAGAAGATGACCAAACAAGTAGATGAGAGTAAACCGGTTGATGTGGTGTATATGGATTTCAGCAAGGTGTTCAATAAGGTTCCCCACAATAGGCTATTGTACAAAATGCGGAGGAATGGGATTGTGGGAGATACAGCAGTTTGGATCGGAAATTGGCTTGCTGAAAGAAGACAGAGGGTGGTAGTTGATGGGAAATGTTCATCCTGGAGACCAGTTACGAGTGGTGTACCGCAAGGGTCGGTGTTGGGTCCACTGCTGTTTGTCATTTTTATAAATGACCTGGATGAGGGCGTAGAAGGATGGGTTAGTAAATTTGCAGACGACACTAAGGTCGGTGGAGTTGTGGATAGTGACGAAGGATGCTGTAGGTTGCAGAGAGACATAGACAAGCTGCAGAGCTGGGCTGAGAGGTGGCAAATGGAGTTTAATGCAGACAAATGTGAGGTGATGCACTTTGATAGGAGTAACCGGAAGGCAAAGTACATGGCTAATGGTAAGATTCTTGGTAGTGTAGATGAGCAGAGAGATCTCGGTATCCATGTACACAGATCCTTGAAAGTTGTCACCCAGGTTGACAGGGCTGTTAAGAAGGCATACAGTGTTTTAGCTTTTATTAATGGAGGGATCAAGTTTCAGAACCAAGAGGTTATGCTGAGGCTGTACAAAACTCTGGTGCGGCCGCACTTGGAGTATTGCGTACAGTTCTGGTCACCGCATTATAAGAAGGATGTGGAAGCTTTGGAAAGGGTGCAGAGGAGATTTACTAGGATGTTGCCTGGTATGGCGGTAAGGTCGTACGAGGAAAGGCTGAGGGACTTGAGGCTGTTTTCGTTAGAGAGATGAAGGTTGAGAGGTGACTTAATTGAGACATATAAAATATTCAGAGGGTTAGATAGGGTGGATAGGGAGAGCCTTTTTCCTAGGATGGTAAAGGCGAGCACTAGGGGGCATAGCTTTAAATTGAGGGGTGAAAGATATAGGACAGATGTCAGAGGTAGTTTCTTTACTCAGAGAGTAGTAAGGGAATGGAACGCTTTGCCTGCAACGGTTGTAGATTCGCCAACTTTAAGTACATTTAAGTCATCATTGGACAAGCATATGGACGTACATGGAATAGTGTAGGTTAGATGGGCTTGAGATCGGTATGACAGGTCGGCACAACATCGAGGGCCGAAGGGGCCCGTACTGTGCTGTAATGTTCTATGTTCTATGAACAACCAATGTAGCAGGTAAGTGCATTTTACAGAATCATGTGAATACCAGGAGAAGAAAAAAATGATATCCCCAGCCTCTCAAGCAAACTGTCTCTTCATTGCTGCCTCTCTGCCAACCCCAGAGTACTTCCTCCCCAATCTTTTCTTCCCAATTGTTGTTCTAATCGATCCCTTTACTCTAATCTATCCCAATTTCCAACAATTGTCCAAATGGTCCTGCAGTGGCTTCCAGCTCTCAACCGGCTAATCCCTCAATTGAAGATTCCCCCAGAATGAAGAATTGATTATCCAGAACTCTGCATTTCTTAGATGTTGGTTTATTTTGCACCTCCAACTGCATATTGTTGACCCTTATTTAGTTTGTCTGAGGAACTTCTTTCAGAAACTCAAGACATGATCCACCTGCTTCCCCCACACCAACCCTGTCACTCCTTTTTTTCTGACTCAGCTTCCATTTTTGTCTGATTATCTTAATTGTATTAAGGTTGCTATGTAATTATAGGTTGTTCTTTCTTTAACAGAAGATCAACATGTAGTGTCAATCCTAAGTGTAGTTAGCAACTTGGAAATAGACCACACTGATTTTTGTTTGTGATATTTATATGGTTTTTCTGTGTTTAGACTTCCTTGCTTATGTGTAGTTTGCTATTTCACAGCTCCTGCGTTGGATGTGGATTGGCAGAATAACACTACGTTTGCATCCTGCAGTACAGACATGTGCATCCACGTGTGCAGGCTTGGCTGTGATCGTCCAGTCAAAACATTCCAAGGGCATACAGTAAGTTCCAGTTTGAGTAAGCATGAAAGGCATTTTTATGCAAGACCAAAGTTATGTAACTGCAAAAATATTCCATCTTGTAATTTGTTAGCATTGGATTATTCTATACAGGAAGCATTTGTCTGAAGGAATATTTCTGACTTTATCTGTTGCTGTGTGTTGGAAAACATTTGTGTTAACATGGACATACATCTCTGTGACAGGACATTTAAGTAAATATGTCAAGCATAATCATAGTTAATGAACCTTCCATCACCTGGAAGTAACTTGTATCATTAAACAACTTTCAAATTCAAAGTTATAGCTAATCAGTGCATTGTCATATATGCATTTGATTTAATGCATTTTTGGTAGTATGCATTGGGAAGGGAGATGTGTATGAAAGACTAAAGGATGTCTTATGACATATGTTTGAGGGAAAGCAGTGCCACGTATTGTTTAACTGAGTTAAGGTGCCTTCTCATCCTTCATGTTCTGAACAGAGGTGATTTATGATAGCTTAATCATTTAGCTGTTGAAACTTACGATGCTGTTGCTAACAGTACAATGGACACAGACTGTGCCCCCTCCATCCCCCAGTTATTAACATTGTGATGGATATAATTTGCTGCTTTTCAGCATGGGATAAAATTTATGCCGTGCCTGCTCTTGGCAGGTGCAGGGAACTCATATCATGACGTTATGAATTCCTGGCCTGTGATGTCTGATTTTTTAACAAGTGTAAAATCACAGATTAGAGACCTGCAGTTTTCTGCCATGCACTCATTGTGTAACTAGAATAAGCAGAACAGTCTTGACTAGCATTCTATTGTGGTTTTGGCATGAGAGAATGCATCTATTTGACGTAACTTTTGACCGAACTCTCAAAGCTAGGACTTGTGTGCAATGTTGACAACCCTGTTATTTTATTCTGATAGTGCAGCAAATTGGTATTAAAAAGCAGGTTAAATCTGAATATTAAGTAGTTCTGGGATCTTAAAACTTTTGAGGGTGTCACTTTTGAGGGTGTCACTTTTGTTGCAACATTGTATTGGAAAATCATGGTTAACAATGACATTCACTTACGTTTAATTGACCATTCTGCTCAATCACTGCGTGCACCTTTAGTCCTCTGAGCTGTTAACAATTGTTGACATTTTTTTTCTGTGACTGGATTTGTACGTTGGATGTACAAAACATAATTGGAAGTTGTGATGTAAACTAAAAACAAATGGGAAAGAACCAATTAAACAAATAAAAGTGAGGAGTGATAACAGAACAAAAACACAGTGGTACACACTAATACCACACTATACTACTCTCATGAATTGACACCCCAGCCAATCAGTAGTACTTCTTCACTACACAATAAGTACTAGTGTGAAAGTATCAATGTCTAGGGCAAATGGAAAGAAAATTTGAAAAACAGTCTTGAAAAAATATTAAGCAAAGAAAAGAAATCATTCAAAATCAGAAATAAAGTGGGGGACAAATGATTCCAACAGTGAGAATAAAGTTCAAGGAATATTCCCCCAAAAGATTGTGATGCTGTGTAGCCAAAGTTCGTGTAGTGTCCGGTTGGTTTTGCCGATGACATGATCGCCAAGTGCCATCTTCAGGAGAATACCGAAATAACAGATTGTTTACTGTTTATACCCAGCAAAGCTCATTTGCACTTCTTTCACTTTCCAGAATGAAGTAAATGCAATCAAATGGGACCCATCTGGCATGCTGCTCGCGTCTTGTTCAGATGACATGACACTGAAGGTGGGGAAGCCTAATTGTTATTCAGCTCCCTTTGTTGACTGGTGATATATCCTTCCATCAGCTATGATGTGCTAAACAGCTAAAGGCTTCAAGCTATTTCACTGAAGAACAACTGTGTAATAAGACATCTTATCAGATATGCTTTCTTTAAGTCCAATTATCCTTTTTTTTAAAATTCACTCACCTGATAAATGAAGGGACTGATCTTTATGCCTTCTCTGTGTCAAATGATCTATAAATAAGGACAGTTTGACTGAATTCAATTCTCCTGTCAGAAATTTCATTTATGGGATGGAAAAGGTTAATTAATGTCATAGTGATGTGGATTCTAAGACATGCTTTTACCTTCGCTACTTCACTATGTATCATTTCAGTATCTATGAAAATTGCACAATCCCTACGCTTCCCAGCAGCACCTCAATTTTTCAACGCTTTTTAATTTGTGTTTGAATCTAAAATGTCTATACTTCTTGCTTTTTGAGTAAACATTTAAACTTAAGATTTATTTAAATAAAATATGGACCGTAGTGAAAAGCCTGCAAGACTTTTGTAACGGTCAAAGGAACTCCAATACAGGCTAAATTGACAATATCTGTACCAATATGTAAACTTTTAGCTTTATGATTTTAATCCCATATTAAAAAGAATCTTACAAATTAAAATGTTTTTAGAGTATATTTTTGAAAGTATGTGGCATTGGTAGCTTAGTGTTATCTGGGGATGGCTGGGTAGTATGTGGGTCAGATTAATGCCAACAGCATGGGATTCAATCTCTGTTCTGGCTGTGGCAGACTGTATAAACAGTGCATTTAGCTGAGATTTTGTGAATATTCACTGAAGACCTTTCTTTAGGCAGAGAACTTGACATATAATATCTAACACCTGATTAAATTCATCATGGATTTGGCTTAAATTATTGTGTACTGAGAAGATAATACAGGATTATTTATTCCGAGATGTCAAAGGATAACTAGCTCACTATTGCCACAAATTCCAGCCATTGCTACTTGGCAGGCCTGGAATGGAGTTATGGGATAAAGTGATAGTTGTTTGGCTATGTGGCAAGCCTATGGGTGGATAATCATTCCACCTGTGTGGTGGAATACAATGGCCTTTTATTAAATAATTATGCAAGCTCAGCATGCTTGACAAGTGAATGGTAATCCCTGATAGGATCACACATTCCAACTACTTTGCCTCAGTTTAGTACTATAGCAGTTATTTTATGAGAACAGTGAGTTATAGTGTGAAATAGCCAGCCTTAGGATGATTGACTTGACTTCTGCCCTGTACTCTAATCAGTTCCTTTTCTACAAAGGCATACAATAAACTGATTAATATCTTGCAGCTACATATAATTGGGGTAACAACAAGACAATGATGTGTATTATATATAATGAGTTTAAATTTAAACATTTCAGACACAGGATGAATTGCAGAAAGAATGAAATGATAAATAGTAATCATATCATTTAACATTTCTCCTCCAATTAAATTTTGATAATGCATTAAAATCCTTAGAATGATATGGATTGCATCTTCCATGTGCAATCAACCTTCGAATTTATCTTGAATTTATTTTCCACATGAACAATGCATGACATTTTTAACAATTTTAAAACTTACAATTGATAGTCACAGATCACTATTCTATTTGCATTTCTTCCTGAAGATATGGAATATGAAGCAGGACAGTTGCGTACATGATTTACAAGCCCATAATAAGGAAATCTACACTATAAAATGGAGTCCTACTGGTCCAGGTACCAACAACCCAAATTCTTACATCATGTTAGCCAGGTAAGATTAACTTTATTTTCTAGTACTTTACAGCATGCATTTGGTAAAATAAATCAGATAGCTGAAAATTAGAAAAGGAAATGTTTAGTAAAATTAGTACATTTATGAGGCTGATGTTGAACTTATATTCAATGCACAAGATTATGAAGTTTTTAATTAACCATCCACTCTCATACACCTCCAGCAATAACAGGATATTAAGCTGTAATTTCATTTTGAATGAAAAGGGTTCCATCTTGCTTTGGCAACACGAGCCAAGATAGCACTCATTTGGAACTTCTCATTTGACTTGCAAGACAACACTTCTGGTGAAACATTTTGCAATCTAGATTATACACAATATCAACCTAACCATTTATAAAACATGGCAGGACCCAGACCTCCTGAGGCTCCACCAGTATGACAAAGAATAGTTGCCTCCCCAATCCTGCCAGATTTGCCCATGCTAAACTGCATCATGCAATTGATGGCTGAGAGCAACCATTACTTCCATTGATCAGAGTTCAAAAGAAAATTATCAGTTGAATCCAGATGGATTATTCACTGTTGTAACAGTATCCATACATTATGGGATGAAACATTGAGCCAGATTTTCACTAATGTGGTGGATCATTCAAGTTTCCCAACTTGGTAGACCCTCCTCAATATTAAGTGTCTATTTACCTTGCTATTTTCACTGCACAGTGCAGGGTTATGAAGATGATAAATTATTGAGGGGTAATTTTCACCTTCTTTTCCATTGAAACTCAAATAGAAATGAAATTTGCCAAGTTCTACAAAGCTTGGGCCTTCTGTTTTATCTCTGAGTATTAAGGTTCCTGTTTTGAATTTTTTTTAAACAATGTGCTCAGAATAGCACTAATAGGAAGTTTCTATCGTTGAAAGGCACTCTTGCCCATTGGAGCACTTCCGTTCCACAACGGATCCCACAACACTCCCCACCCGCCCCCAGTTCCTTTCCCACTTTCACATTCTTTGAAATCCATCCCCCTTGTTCCCTTCCTTGTGTTGGGAAAGAAAAGCCCAGACCAAAGCCCCTGACATGCCTGGAACTAGGATGCACGAAGCCTCCTGCAGTTCTGACAGCACCCATTATGGACCTTTGGTGCTGCTGAAACTGTTGGACCAGCCAGCCAGTTTGATCAGTGTGCATGTCTCAAGGTGGAATATCTTCTCATTGACGGTGTAGCCTATCCTCAGCACTTCATGGACTGTAGGGCAGGCTTCTAATTGACCAGTCAGCTGGCCACCAAATTTACTTCCAGGAGGTTTCTTTTAGCGGAGGAGTAGTGATCTGGCACACTGCACTTTTGTAATAATTGACAATGAAGTATGCTTGGCATGAAGAACGGTAAAGTGCAAAAACCTAATTGTATGTCAGCAGTTAGGAAAATTCGAAAGGAATTAAAGCAAAGAGCTGTTTTTAGCTTCAAGTCAAAACGTCATTTCTTAGTGTGTTATGGCTAGTTTCTGAAACAGGTCTTTACCCAATATGAGCTGGAATGGTAGTACCACAGTGCTGTGGTAATTGGTGCTAGATGTGAAATGAGGTCTAACCCACCACTGAGTTGACTGTTAAATATACAGTGAAAATACTAATCCGCTGTTATAGATGTTTTTTTTAACTTACCTAGCTGTTGCCTAAACAGTATTTATTTAGCATTTCAAATAAATCCCTTTATGTCAGTGGCCTGAAAGTCCTCTGATACTTCGCTAGTGGCTCTGCTGAATGTATGAGTCAAAATAGCAAGTATTAATGGGCTAATCAATCATCTCATCCAAACTCAACCTCATTCTTGCTAGGCATGCATGTGGCACATGCACTTTTCACTCATCACTAATTGATAATCAGGCCTGGAGCCCGAGTCTATTTTCATTTCTCTAGTCCAGGTCTGTGCCTGCTGCAGATCTTTGACAATGAGCAGTGTCAGAAAACAGCCATTAAAGTGGAAATGTGTTTGACTGTGCACACTTTCTTCTTTACATTGATAACCTGATGGCTTAAGGCTACATGTGGTCATTTACTTGCAGTCCAGTCAAGATTCATTCTGGTTCTGAAGAAGGGTCCCAATTCAAAGCGTTGACTTTCCTGCTCATCTGATGCTGCCTGACTTGCTGTCTTCCTCCAGCTCGACATTGTGTTGTCTCTGACTCCAGCATCTGCAGTTCTTGGTATCTTCAAGATTAATTTTATCCTTTATTTCTCAGTGCTTCATTTGATTCTACTGTTCGCCTTTGGGATGTGGAAAGAGGAGTTTGCCTTCACACCTTAACCATGCACCAAGAACCTGTATACAGTGTCGCTTTCAGCCCTGATGGCAAATATCTAGCCAGTGGGTCTTTTGACAAATGTGTCCACATATGGAACACTCAGGTAAGGGAGACATTACAACATGTGATATTTACTACTGTCAGATTTTCAAAATCATTAGGCTGTTCTGGAATAGCAGTTTTAATGAAAGGAAGCACTTTTTTAGCCATGTGTCCATTAGTAATAAAAGGCAGCCTTTCAGTTTCTGAAATATCAATGGGCAGTACCACCTCACATTTAAATAAATAATTTGTAATGGAAAAGAAAAAAGAAATTGCTAAACACTTATGATGAAGAAAACCATGGCTCTAGCAACAAGGAAAATGGGGTAGTCTGGTGAAAAGTAGTGAGGATTACAATTGAGGAGAAAGTGGCACGTGTCAGACAGCCAATGATATTCATAATGTGGGCAATCAAAGTATGTCAGTTCGAAAAGCATGCATCTAAAATGTTTTCTTTTTATTTTAACAAATTAATGTGTTTGTTTTCAGACGGGAGCTCTAGTGCACAGCTACAGAGGGACTGGGGGTATTTTTGAAGTTTGCTGGAATGCGTCAGGGGACAAAGTGGGAGCAAGTGCATCAGATGGTTCTGTAAGCATTTATACTGTTCAATTTCAATTCTGTCCCCATCCCCCTGCCTACAGATGGCGGAAAAGTTTTTTTGTGTCAGTCAGTTCATCCTGCACACAGCTCACAAATACCAAACACGTGTTATTTCAACATATGTGTGAGGTTGTTCTAAAAGCACATTGCCCATATAAAATTACATTTCTTAAGAAATGATATTCAATTAAATCGCACAATCACAAAATAATTCTAGATGTAGAAGACAGGCTGACTCATTTTAAGTTATCCGTCCAGCTTATCAGCTATTGAAATGGAATATTTGCTTTTAGGATCGAATAGCAACGTTCAAACAAAAATGGACAAAGGGATGTAGAAACAAGACTGACACATCAGATTAAGAGCGCTGTTCATCTCGAGGCTTACAGTTTGTTTGCATGTCAGCATTGTAGAGAAAATGGATGTTCCAAACCAAAAATTATACACTCTCAATACCCCAACCGTGTCTCATAGTTCAGCATTTGTCCTTAAATAACTCCCCTATAAAGGAATCCACTTCCACATGCCTTGCTGTCCTTTTGAGTGAAGAGGGAGTTCCTTATGTTAGACCTACGTTTTCTTTGTTATTAGTTTGATCATGGAACCACTTGTCTTAATTTGGTTTTATATTATTTTCCTGATTTATTTTTTTCACGCTTACATTCTTGAGTCCAATGATAAAAAGCCCTGACGACTTTCCTATTCATTCAAAGGATGTGGTCTTGCTGGCTCGGCCAGGATTCACTGCCCACCCCCAGTGGCCCAGCGGGCGGTTAAGAGTCAACCACGTTGCTGGAGTTGCATATAGGCCAGACCAGGCAATACTGGCAGATTTCCTTCCCTACAAGACATCAGTGAACCACGTGGTAACAAGGTGTAGAGCTGAATGAACACAGCAGGCCAGGCACCATCAGAGGACCAGGAAAGCTGACGTTTTTTACAATTAGTAGCAGTCACATGGTCACCTTTAGGCTAGCTTTTAATTCCAGATTTTATTGAATTCAAAATTTCCCTGTTACAGTGCGATTTAAACCTCAACCTCAAAACAATATACTGGGTTCTATTTTAATGATAGAACATTAGTTACATCTCATTGATGAGCTGCAAATGCTGATTCAGCACTTGCAAGATGATTGGAGAAGGTAGGAAAACTGGCAGCTCATCTGTAAAGCTAGATATTGGAGCGTAAAGAAAATGGAAGAACTGAACAGACAAGGTATGAACATAGAACAACTTACATCAGGTGGGAAAATCTCCCAAGCAAATAAAAATCATTTTTGCTAAATCTGACGTTTCTTGTGGATGGTCTGGAGCAGCCACAAGAACGTTAGACTTCATTACAGCTCGTCACACCCAACGGGTTGCCAGGACTCAATCCCATTCTCCCAGTTCCTTCTCTTATGTCACATCTATTCAGATGTTGCCAACTTTGAAAGCAGCACTGCTAGCATGGCTTGCTTCCTCCATGACCATGGTTTCCCATCCACTATGGTTGACAGGGCCCTCAACCACATCTGACCTATCGTTAGTGCTTCTTCCCTTGTCCCAAAGATCCTCAGGCAGCACCTTCCAAACCCACGACCATTTCTATTTAAAGGACAAGGGCAGCAGACATGTGGGAACACCACCACCACCTGCAAGTTCCCCTCCAAGCCACTCACCATCCTGACTTAGATATATATCATTGTTCCTTCACTATTGCTGGGTCAAAATCCTGGAATTCCTTGCCTCATGGTATTGTGGTCAACCCCACAGCAGGTTGAACCGCAGCAGTTCAAGAAGACAGCTCAAGGGTAACCAGGGATGGGCAAGAAATGCTGGCCTGCCAGCAATGCCCACATCCTACAAATGAATAAAAAATATAAACGTAGTCTCCACTGTATCTTTGTAAAAGTTGTAGTAGAAAAACGGGAAAAAGCCCACAAAAATTCAGCCCCAGCACCTTAATGTGACTTTCATTATGGAGTCATACAGCACAGAAACAGATCCTACAGTCCAACTCATCATGCTGACTGGGTTTCCCAAACTAGTCTCTTTTGCCTGTGTTTGGCCCATATCCCTCTAAACCTTTTTAGCCAAATAGCTTTTCTATGTTGTAACTATACCTGCATCCATTACTACTTCTGGCAGTTCATTCCACATACAAACTCCTCTGTGTGAAAAGGTTGGCCCTCAGGTCCTTTTAAATCTTTCTCCTCTCAGCGTAAAACCATGCCCTTGCATTTTGAACTCCCCTCCCCAAGGAAAAATATGTGCCTCTCATGATTTTATAAACCTCTTAAGTTAATCTCTCAACCTCCTACGCTCCAGTGGAAAAAGTCCCAGTCTATCCCAGCCTCTCCCAATTCAAACCCTCCAGTCCTGGTAACAGGACTTGTAAATGTTTTCTTCACCCTTTCCATTTAATAATATCCTTCCCACAGTAGAGCAACCAGAACAGTACACAGTACGCAAAAAGTGGCCTCACCAACGTCCCGTGCAGCTGCAACATGACGTCCCAACTCCTATACTCAAATGTTCTGAGAGGCATAGATAGAGTTGATAGCCAGAGACTATTTCCCAGGGCAGAAATGGCTAGCACAAGGGGTCATAGTTTTAAGCTGGTTGGTGGAAAGTATAGAGGGGATGTCAGAGGCAGGTTCTTTACGCAGAGAGTTGTGAGAGCATGGAATGTGTTGCCAGCAGCAGTTGTGGAAGCAAGGTCATTGGGGTCATTTAAGAGACTGCTGGACATGTATATGGTCACAGAAATTTGAGGGTGCATACATGAGGATCAATGGTCGGCACAACATTGTGGGCTGAAGGGCCTGTTCTGTGCTGTACTGTTCTATGTTCTATGTTCTAAATGAAGGCTTGTTATATTCATTAACAAGCTACCAAAAATAGAATTGTTTATATTCCTCCATTCCTTCTATTTGTTGGTCTAAATTACCAGAACAAGACTACACAGCTAGAGTGTGACATCTTGAGATAGAGAGATAATCGAACTAAGCAATATTGCACCACTCTATGAAAGTAGTAAGTCCATCATATGGTAACACTGATTCTACATAACAGCTCATCTAAACTGCAAGTCTATATTTCCCTTTCAGACATTCAGCCACTGCTTCCGATTTCTGTGCACATTTTAAATTTCCAGTATACCGATTATACTTCAGGTATTTTTAAAACCAGTGCTCTCTGTGCCTAATTGTTATTAACAGTTGTTGATTTGTTTTTGTTTTTCCTAGGTCTGTGTGCTTGATCTACGGAAATAGCAAAATGGCAAGCTAACAGGATGTAAGATTAGACCGGCAGTGAATGTGCGGGTGGCAAATGCGCTCCTTCACCGTGTGTCAGCTCCAGAACTACAAGAATCTGACTTTTAAAATGAAATGGTTAAAACCAGCTCTCCCTGACCATTTAATTCTAATTCCCTGCCCCACCCTTCCAAATAATGATCTTATTGTCTGCAAACCCCCAGTTCAGTCCCCTATATGAAACCCAATCGTGCGCTGGCATTTTCACCAGTTGAACCCTTCAGCCTTGGAATGTCACGCAAGGATACTGCTTCAGTTCATGTTTTGGGGTTTTCAACAGGACAGATGATGGCAATTTATGTTCGTGACTGAGAGCATTGTGCCAAACTGCAGATGCTGTGATGTACCAAAAAAAACAAACATGAGAGAAAAAAAACAAATGACCAACAAAAAAAAGGAAATAATGTAGATTTTCCTTCCTTCATGTACTTTCCTCATTCTGGTTTGGACACTAAGGTGCTGCTGAAAATGAAGAATAACATTGTGTGCAGTCACAGTGAAATAATCTGCAACTTTGTAATAGCAACACTTTATATTTTC
Organism: Stegostoma tigrinum; assembly: GCF_030684315.1. Lineage (NCBI taxonomy): Eukaryota > Metazoa > Chordata > Chondrichthyes > Orectolobiformes > Stegostomatidae > Stegostoma > Stegostoma tigrinum. Next base: position 88,899,910 of record NC_081359.1, on the reverse strand, counting down.
TGGATTTTTGTTTTGTTTAAAAAAAAGTTTTAGGGACGCTGGAGTATTATGTAGGTTCCTAAAAGAAGCTTTTACCAGGGTTGGATGTGAATGATTTTGTTTCTAGAAGCTGCAGGGAGGAATCTGTGGGGTTTTAAAACTTAAGCTTTCCTGAACTGCTGATAGACTTGCTTACATTACTGTGCTTCAGGTTGTGATCTTTCAAAAAGGCACTTCTTCAGAGAACTGCATATTAAAAGTGCTTTACATTTGAGAAGGTGAACTTGTCACCAGCTACATACAGGGAAAGAAGACTCACGGGAAGATCCCCAGTGTATTTTTGAAAAAGAAATAGCAAAATAAATATTTGTAATTTTTACCTTTAATCACACGCCAGACCTTAAAAGCCAGAACGGCAAACCACAAACCTAGCAGACACTTCATTTTAAAGAAATGCAAGAAATGAGACATCGTAACACTGTACAAGAGCTTAAATTCTTTAATCTCATGCCATGCTTTAGGTCTTTTTTTTAAATATTTGCTAACAAAGCTGTTTAGAGCCAGGTGAGGTGCACTTTGTCTGATGTAAGGGTCTGCTTTGTTTTGTTCTCTGAGTTTTTTGAATATGTTCCTTGTCATACGCAGAGAATTCATTTGTTTAATATCTGTGTTCTGGCTTTTGTTGCTTTTATTGTCTGTGTCAGACTGTCAGCCAGACTTTGTTCCTTCTCCTTGCAGCCTCTCAGGAGTTTAGGTCAAAGGAGATCACGTGACCTTTTATGTTTCTTCTAATCCAGAATGTGTGATGTAGCTCGTGCTCATTAAAGAAAACAAATCATCAAATCATATTCAATGTCTTGAATAAATTGCTATATTTTGATATTAGAAAATATGATTCTGTGATTTTTTTATTCTCCTAAATGTTGTTAGATTTACTTTGCATGTTTATAATACTGCTAACAGATCACTACTGACCTCTGAGATTTAATGTCTAGATTACTGGAGCAAGCACTGTATTTTGAGCTGCTCTGCTCAATTGTTGAGTACGATCCCTGGGGTTTGGAACTGAGCCAGCAGACAAAGTTATTCCCAGGTTTGATCACTGGTGCATGCTGAGCTGATCTCGGCTGGACTGGCCCTTAGGATGCTTTGTTTCAGTGCGCCCTGGCTAAGGAGGTGGGAAATCCACACCTAAATTTATTAATTAATGTGTCTTACTGTAAAGCGAGCATACGTCAATACATGTGAAAATGGGATTAGTCTTGATTGTAATAGTTGAATACTTTTCCAGACATTTGTATGAAAAATGGTCACTTTGGAGAAGTGCAAAAGAGTAGATGACATTGATATACTAGCCTGAACCCATAAGAGAGGGAGAAAACTAGGAGAAATTAAAAATACAGATTGCTGATGCAGACACAACAAATAATGTATCATTACACTTGTGTCCATATATACATGCAAGCTCCTGTGCAAGCCGCTCACCATCCTGACTTGGAGAGATATCGCCATTCCTTCGCTATCACTGGAAGTTCCTCCCTAACAGCATTGTGCATTTATTCAGCTTGTGGATGTACATCATTTACTGTACATACTTGCATAACTTTACCATTCACTGTATTTCACCTGTATAAGGTTGATTTCCAAAAATAGATGACTCACATGAATCTTTTTCCACATGCCACCCATATCAAAAGAATTGCAGATACAATACCCATGATTTTTGATGCACCAATTTACCTGTAATTTCAGGATATTCCTGGTAGTGAAGTAATGCTCTCCAACAATGCAAACACATTGGGCCATAAATTTTATACTTCATCTCAAACAAAAAAGGTATCTGCACTCACAGTTAAAACCCTGAAGCATCACTGACCTCTGGCAATATTTTGTATCATGAAAGATATCTAGCTTTTATGGTGCAACTAAAAAGCTTCAGTGTTACTAACTTTCTGTGGCATTAAATATAAACTTGTATAATATAATTTGGCCTCTTCAACATAAAATGGCACAATTGTGAAATTCAGAAATTAAACTTCACTTGCCCAGTAAGTTTAAAATGTCAGTGTCATTTCAGATGTATCAGAATATCACTTCTGGTATTTTGGTAATTGTGTAAAGTTGCCACAGAAACAAAATGCTTTGGTATATTTATGGGCATCCAGAAATGCTGTTAAAGTCATTGCAGGAACAAGAAACATTATTGTTTGCTGTATAGCTAAGGTGTAAAAAATGTTGTGATGTCTTGACAGTCAGACATTTAAGGTAGGTAAATAGAAATGGTATTATCTATAAGACATAGGTTGAAACCCAGATTGTTGGAACAATGCAGAACTGAAACTACATACATTCAATGCTTAATGCACAGTGCAACAGTGATGAACATAGTTAAGCAGTTGTTTACAAAATTTGGCTAACAGTACTAAAATCGGATGCAAGTAAATAGAAGAAATGATTTCTACAAATCTGACTTGATCATTGCTCTTGTACCAATGAGAATATTCAAATTCCAGTTGAATTATTTCTGAATATTTCACTAATTAATGTACAATTAACAAATCTATAGCTGTGACGCATGATTACAAGGTTGGGATTAATTGAAAGTATTTTATTTGCTTTTTGTTATTGTTTAAGTAAAAGCCTTAGCATTCTTATCTCTCCCTGACATGAAGTATAAATATGCATTTAACTGAAGATGGCACAGTTGTGAAATTAAGAAATTAAACTTTCAAGCATACATTGTGGATTGCACCAAAATAGTATTATTTCAGAGAAATTGCCTATAGTTAGGTACTAAAGTATCACTTCTACCAGTTTGCAGTAACTAATTAAAATAAAATTCATGGCATCATTATAATTCAAGAAATAACCACAGAATTCATCATCATAGAAAGCCACCCAAACTTCTAATTGAGATTACCTTCCTTATCAATTTCATTCATTTCTTGCCCTCAACGTATATACAACTGTGAACCTTTCTGTTACTTTTGCCAGAAGTGACTTGTGTGGATTTTGGCATATAAATAGATTTATATTTGTCAAATCATGTGCCATTAGTTTCACCTTCAAACAATGTTGAGAAAGCTGCCTTGATCAAACCAGCAGAAAATTGGACCACGCTTCAATGAGAACGCATTTGAAATTTTAACCAGAACTTCTAAGTGACTTCCCTGGGTTCAGATAATATTCATAAACCACTAATAATCTGGTGTCTTGATTGGCAATATATAAATCGCTCAAAAGGATTGTTACTTTGGAATCTCTTTCCATTGAGATTTTACATGGGAGTTAAATGCTTTGTCACAAATCACCTCAAGCCTTTCCATTCTGTCTCCTAAAACATGTCCTTTGTATTCTACATCTCTAGCTATTTGTTTTTCATTTCAAATAAATAAATTGTAGAAATTAGGAAATTAGAATTTTTTTTAAAGAAGATCATTAGGGTATAATCCCTGTATTGTATGAAATTATTGGTAATTTTTGGTCTTGAGTATGTCTGGGCAGAAAGTAACCATGTCCTGCCTCAAGCAAACTCAAGATTGTCATTTGTCTTCATTTACTTCTTACAATTACTTAATAATGTTCAATGAGATGATCTTTTTGAACAAACTAGGACTGGTTCTGAGTGGTAAGAAATGGAACTTCACTTAGCCCCAAATGCTTTCAATAAAAGAGTTTGAGCACTGTGATTTTGAAGGCTTGTATTGAGTTGACTCATCTCACCAACATCGTGCCCTTTCAGTATTTTCCAATGAGTCACCATCAGTAATCATTGCCACTGACATTCTGTAGTTCATCTGACATGTTTATTCCAACTGTAGCAGTCTCAAAACCTAGCAAAAGACAATGCGGAAAATGCCTTTGTAGTGCCATTAAAATACTTGTGGCTTTTGACATAGTATCGTTTTATTTAAACATTGAACGTTATCTCTAAATGACCATACATCATGTTTCTATTGTATAAGAGAATGTAACTAGCAAATGTACTCCTTCCAAATTTTAGTCACAATTTGAGAATCAAATACAGGAGTTTTTTCTACGTGTACTACAAAACAGCATGGAACCTGATAACTAAGGATCTATTCCTATTTGTTAATCTTTGCTAGTAAAATGATCATTCCTTAAAATCAAATCGCATTTGGTAATATTCTTTAGCAGGTAAATATGCTCTGCACAACTTGAAGAATTGTTTAAGAAATAGCACCATGTTGAATTATTTGTTCGCAGAATTTATTTTTTTTTAAATCTCCAGGAAATTTCCATGAGGTTTCTTCTGACCTCTTGCTGAGGGTTTGCAAGAAAATCCAAGAGAAGACCTGTAAGCAGCCATTGAAGCTGTTTATTTGACAAACATCTTACCAAAGTTTCACTGGAGATTGGGTAACCCCCTGTAGAATTTCTGCTCCCACATTCTTTTTCAACTGTTCATGAGCATTTTTGAACATTATAATAGCTTTTATCATCTTAGGCTTGGTAAGGGTCAGTACCTTAGTCCCCATTTTTTTTTTAAAAAGACAATTGTATTTTGGATTTTCCAAATTAGTCAAACTTTGTAACATCATTAGCAAAGAGCTAATAGTATCAAACACTCTCATTTCCAGTTTATAGTATAGGATGCATGGAGACATAGATCAATAAATAGAATATTCTAATTTCTCCATTAGACACTTTGTCCCTTTGAATACTAACTCAGTTTTTAGGTTACAATGCTTAATTAATTAAACTGACTCTGACATTCTGCATTACTGACTAACTGGAGAATTTCAAAACATTAGGAATAAGGAACGATCCTTAATTGGAATGGTTATTCATAGATCTTGATTTAAAATTGTTTCCCCGCATGGTAGTTTCAAAATTCGGCTACAACACATTTGTTAGCTAAAAGTTGAAAGATAATCATGATGGTTCATTAGTTCGTTAGCTTAATCTCATTCAAACTAATTTTTATTCTCTGACTTTTTTTTTGCCAGATGGTGAATGAAGTCATTAAATGAACAAGGGATTAAGCAGCTTACTTCAGTAGATCTGTATATTTTATAAAAGAATCCGAAAGTTGAGTTACAGAGTGAATGGTAAGAAGTGTGAAGTAATTCATTTTGGTAGGAAGAATGCAGAGAGACAATATAAACTAAAGGAGATACAGGAACGGTGTCACCTGGGTGTATATGTGCCTAAATCATTGCAAGTGTCAGAACAGATTGAGAGAGCTATTAATAAAGCACATGGCACTTCAGGCTTTGCTAATAGGAGCACAGAGTGTAGAAGTGAGGAAGCTGTGTCCAACATATACAGAGTAATGGTTCTGTCAGTATTATGTAGTATGATAACAAAGTGTGAATCTGGATGAACACAGCAGGCCAAGCAGCATCTCAGGAGCACAAAAGCTGACGTTTCGGGTGAGGGTCTAGGCCCAAAACATCAGCTTTTGTGCTCCTGAGATGCTGCTTGGCCTGCTGTGTTCATCCAGCTTCACACTTTGTTATCTTGGATTCTCCAGCATCTGCAGTTCCCATTATCACTTATGTAGTATGATGTCCAGTTCTAATCACCACTATTTAGGAAAGAGTGCAGTAAAAATTCACAAGAATAACCCAAGGGATGAAGAACTTCATTTACATAGCTAGATTAGAGAAGTTGGAGCTGTTTTCCTTGGTAAGGAGAGGATGATAGGAGATTTGATGGATACTCAAAACCTTGAGTAGATAGATTCACAGATTAGAAGGGGAAAAGATATTTGGTGAATGGTAGAGGACAAAAGGGCACAGATTTGAAGTAGTTGGCAAAAGTAGAAATGGTGACATGAGGAAAACCTTTCCGGCAGTGAATTGTTAGGATCTTGACTGCCCTGCCTGAGATTACAGTAAGGAAAGGTTCAATTGAGACATTCAAGGGGAAATTGGATTGTTGTATGAAATGGTAGAATGTGCAGAGCTATGGAGAGAAGAAGATGAAGTAGCATAAGGCAAATTGTTCCTGCAGAGAGCTGGCAGAGACAGAGTGAATATCTTCCTTCTATGCTGTAACATTTCTGTGATTGTTCAAGGATGAAGATCTAAGTTTTGGATGCCATGAATCTAAAAACCACATAGAACAAAACACTGGCCTGCAGTGAATGGCATGTGTCTGTCTGGTTGTGCACAGTTCTAAAGAAAGGCCACTGAACCTAAACATTAACTCTGATTTCTCTTCACAGATGCTGCCAGACCTGCTTAGTTTTTCCAGCAATTTCCGTTCTTGTTTTTGGTTGTGTACAATGTTATGTAATAAGAGCAACAGGGCTAACACCAGAAAGTGATTCAATGGAATCAAGTCAAAAAGTACACCACAGGGATTTTGAGGGAGGATGTCAGAGTTTGAGTCTATCAAGGAACAAAATATAATTCATTCTGCAGTGCTTGGAGTGAGTTGATGCAAATGTTTGAGGCTGCACTGATCCTGATGTAATGATTTATTTCAGCAATATATGTATAATCTCCCTGCAGGAACTCAAAAAAGGTCGGTCAAGTGGCTGACAAAGGAAATTAAGGATTATATAAGATTAAGACAAAAGGCTTATAAAATGGCTAGAAATAGTAATAAATCTGATGATTTGAATTTTTTTAGAAATCAGCAGAGAACCAAGAGACTTGTAAGGAAGGGAAGAATAGATTATGAATGCATTGAACAAAATCAAGCAAAATACACTAAAATGGACTGTCACAGCTTCTACAGGTACATAAGAAGGAAACGTCTAGCTAAGGCCATTAAAAACAGCGTTAGGAGAATTTACAGTGGTGTATAGATAAATAGCAGAGAGCATAATATTTCCCTAATATGTGTTTTCCCTGAGGAAGATATAAGAAATCTCCCAGAATTGAATAGAAAATGAGGACTTCAAGGATATTAATATTAGTAAGCTTGTACTGGACAATTTACTGGAATGGAAAGTTTATAGGTTTTTGTGGTTGGTTGGCTCGCTTAGTTGATTCATTGTTCCTCAGACATTTCGTTACCCCGCTCAGTAACACCATCAGTGCAGCCTCCAGTGAAGCACCGTTGTATTTTCCTGCCTGGTTTTCAAATCTGGGGTCTGTTGAGCTGGATGACCTCACTGCCGGTTTTCCTTCACAATGGAGTGTCTAGAGGGTCAAGTTCTATGTGTTTGTTTTTGGCTTTCTCCATGGAGTACCAGGTTTCTGGGAATTCCTGTGCTTGTCTCTGCTTTGCTTGTCCCAGATCTTGGTGTTGTCCCACTCAAATTGGTGGTTCTCCTTACCCATGTGGATGGAGAGGAGTGAGTATTGGTCGTGTCTTTTTATAGCCAATTGATAGATAGAGCAGTACTGCATGGAAACAGACCCTTCAGTCCAACTCATCCATGCTGCCCAGGTATCCTAAATTAATCTAGCCCCATTGCCTATATTTGGCCCGTGTCCATCTAAACCCTTCCTAATTATTATACCCATCCAGATGAAATCAAAACAGGACTTATACACTTAATGGTAAGGTCCTGTGCGCTATAGGGAGAGGTCCTGTGCGCTATAGGGAGAGGCTGAATAGCCTGGGGCTATTTTCCCTGGAACGTCGGAGGCTGAGGGATGGCCTTATAGAGTTTCATAAAATCAATGAGGGGCATGGATAGGGTGAATAGACAAGGCCTTTTCCCTGGAGTGGGGGAGTGCAAAATTAGAGGGCATAGGTTTAAGGTGTGAGGGGAACAATTTAAAAGGGACCTAAAGGGCACCTTCATGTACCCTTGTTAATTCCCTTCCTGTTTGTCTGATGTAGTGTTTGTCTCAATCTCTGCAGGGAATCTTGTATATGACACTGGTCCCGTCCATAGTGGGTAGTGGGTAGTGGGTCTTTGTTTCGGGTGAGCAGTTGTCATGGGGTTGATGAGGGTTCATGCGCTATTCTGATGCCCAGTGGTCGTGGGAGTCTTGTGGTTAGTTCCTTATGTAAGGTAGCGTGATGAGCATGTCCGGGTGTGTAGTATACGAACATCAGTTGGCTACAAAAAGACATGACCAATACTCGCTCACCTCTATCCACATGGGTAAGGAGAACCCCCAATTCAATTGGGACAACACCAAGATCCTGGGACAAGCAAAGCAGGGGCAAGCATGGGAATTCCTAGAAGCCTGGTACTCCACGAAGAAAGCCATCAACAATCACATAGAACTTGACTCCGTAAACACTCCACTGCGAAGGGAAACCAGAAATGAGGTAATCCAGTTCAACGAACTCCAGAGTTTAAATACCAGGCAGGAAAACACAACAGCGCTTCATCAGAGGCTACACTGATGATGTTACCCAGCAGGGTAACAAAACCTCTGCAGAACAACGAACCAGCTCGGCGAGCCAACCAACCACAACATCCACAACCCGAACTACAAATCTGCACTAAAATCTTCAAATTTGTAAGTTTCCCAGACCCATTGTCCATTTCACATTGATGAAATTGATAAAAGTGGCTGTAGAATTAGTTGATGTACTGGTAATTGTCTTCCAAAATCCACAGATTCTGTTATGATTCTTGCAGATTGGAAACTTGCAAATGTAATCTATACTTTTAAAAAGAAAAGAAGCAAGGGAAAATAACAGGGAATTACTGAACCATTAGCATTGCATCATTAGCAGGGAAAAACTTAAAATCCATTTTCAATAACAGGATAAATGGACACTGATTAAAATGATCCGATTTAGCATAGTCCACTTGGTGAATGCAAAATTATGTTTGACAAATAGAGTTTTTTGATAATGAAATTATTTATTAATTGACAAAGAGGAATGGATAGGTGTTGTATATTTTGATTTCCAAAAGACTTTGATAAGGTACCCCACTGGAGATTGTTTAGCAAAATCAAAGCACATTAGGTAAGGGAGTAAGCAGAGAGCAGAATAATTGGTTCATTCCAGTGTTGGCAGACTGTGACTAGTTGGGTATTATTAGCCCCAGCTGTTCACTATGTTTCAATGATTTGAACTGGGGATTGGATTTTTTTTTCCAAATTTGCATGTGACAGAAAGATAGTTTAGATTATATATTGTGAGGGAGATGTAAAATGTTTTCATGAGGACTTGGACAGGCTTAGTGATTGGACAAGTACACAATGAATGGAAAACAAGGTGTAAAATGAGAGGTTATCCATTTTGGTAGGAGAGCCAGATGTGTTGAGTGTTTCTTAAAAGGGTGAGAGTTAGAAAGTGTAAATGTGCAAAGAGACGTGTCATTAAATCCGTGAAGGCTAATTGGCAAGTGTAGCAAGCTATAGGAAGGCTAGCTGGATGTTAACCTTCATTGCAAGAAGTTTTGAGTACAGGAGTAGTGAAGTTTTATATCAATTGTATAGGAGTTTGGTTAGACTGCACTAGGCCTATTGTTCAATCTCAATCTGTTTACACCAGAAAAAAATAGAAGAATGCAACAAAGTTTCACCAGATTTGTTCTAGGATGTGGGAGTGTCTTATGGAGAAACAGTGGGTAAACAGGGCCTGTAATCTCAAAAGGTTCACAGAATGAGAGGTGATCTTAATGAAAGCTACAAAAGGAGTAGACATGTTAGAGGCAAATAAAATGTTTTGTGTGATTTGGGAGTCTAGAACCAAGGGGCACAATTTAAAAGTAAAGGAGATGCCAAGGGAAGGATAAATGTTTTAAATAGGAGCTGGTGAATCTTTGGCTATCTCTACCTCTGAGAGCTGTGAAAACTTAGTCTGTGAGTAGATTTAAGGTAGAGGTTGATAGACTTTTGATTTTCCATGGTGTAAAACTTGTTCAATCAGTCATAATCATATAAATGGTAAAGCTGAACAACAGGCTGAAAGGCATATTGCATTTCCGGTGTCCCTAAATAATGCATTCTAAGAAATATCAACCTTGTGTAATAGTGGACAAATTCCATTAGCAGATTGTGCAACAAATAACAAATACATATGTTGATTTTTCCTGCTAAATTTTGCAAACAATGCTGCATTCAAACATTTTAATTCCATGTCATTTGCGACATGAGGCAATAGTTTTTTTTTCATTCCAAGCCCTCCCTCCACTTCCCAAAACTTACTCAAATATCAATATGTAAATTGACTATCCACCACAGAATGAGTTAATCTCTCCTTTACAACAGCCAGTCACTTGCCTCCAAACACCTCAGGATTGTCACCGTTCTTTGTGCATATTTATTGGCCAACCAACCAAAACAGTTGGGCAACCTGCCTCTCAGAAGGTGGCTCTGAGGATTATTCTTCCTGCGTTTTCTTCCAAAATGTGGAAATTAGAGCTGATCATATTAGAGTGTAGACACTTAATGTGTTCTTTTTACATTTCTTGCCCATTACTTTCATGTCAGCTTTAACTTGATGCATTGAATTGGGAAGAAAATAGCTTGCATTAGCCATATGTCCCTCGATATCGTCCGGTAATTTCAAGGTTTACAATGTAGAAAGTTAATTTATCACGACATGATTTTGTTTTGCACGTGGTTAAAAAAACTATATGAATAATTTTTTGCAAATATTTTATTTGAAATCAAAATTACTTATCTTTGCCCAAATGTTTTATCCTTTCTATGAAAGTAAAAAGAAAAGTGTTGAAAAGACTGTTCCAAGTCCATACTTTGTATTTTCACATTTTGCAGATTTTTCATTCCCTTACAGGTCCCATTCTAAAAAGCATATTTGTGATGTGCCAGATATTTATTTAAAAAAATGAATAGAATGTCCTTCCTTTTCATCATATTTATTTGTGCTCCTTTAAGTCAACTCTAATATGGTCATTATAGATGTTTCGAAATCAGAGATTCAGTAAAATTTCTAAAAGGCATCTAATTGCAATGGAACAAATAACAATTCACAGCAGTTTGAGAAATCATAGCCATTTCATTTGCAGCAGAATACATGGAAGATTTGTAATGAAGCATTTATTGAAGACAATGAAAGATGTTTAACCTTACTTCAAATATACACTTTAGAACATGAAAAGACTGTAGAAAATTGTGGCTGCCTTAATACAGACCATGCAGCTGTGCATCAGCTGAATCTAATACGCTGTGGAAAATGCATTTGTGATAATTCCACAAAAATTAAGTTACTGTCAAAAGAAAGTGACTAAACAGTAACCAAGAATCCAACTTCTGCATATGGGGATGTTTGACTAAGTTTTGAATGAGGCTGGCCTAATGGCTGATTAATTGCATAGGAAACCCTGTAATTTAAGAATTGACCAAAATACTGTCTCCCTTTTCCACTTGTCAGATTGATCAGTTCAAGCTCTGTGGATAGTTATGGGGAAAAGTATTTGGACTATAATAATCAATGTTTGTAACCACCATTTGCCAAAACAGTATTAATAATGATGGAAATTGTTTCAGCTTTTCCTGATAAGAGTCATTAAGCACCAACCCTTTGGTCCAACTCATCCATGCCAACCATTATCCCAAATGAAACTAGTCCCATTTGCCTGCATTTGGCCGGTATCCATCTAAACATTTCCTATTCATGTACCTGTCCAAATGTGGTTTATATGTTGTAATTGTACTCGCCTCAATCACTTCTACTGACAGCTCATTCCATTCACACACCACCCTTTGTGTGAAAAAGTTGTCCCCCAGGTCCCTTTTAAATCTTTCCTCTCACCTTAGACCTATGCCTTCTGATTTTGAACTCCCCTTATCTTGGAAAAAGACCTTGCTTATTCACCTTATTTATGCCCCTTATGATTTTATAAACCCTTATCAGGTCATCCCTCCGCCTCCAACACTCCAGGGAAAGAAGCGACATCCTATCCAGCCTCTCCTTGACTCAAAACTCTAGTCCTGGCAACGTCATTGTAAATTTTTTCTGTACCCTTTCTAGTTTAACAACAGCCTCCTTATGGAAGGACAATGAGAATTGCATGCAGTATTCCAAATGTCGCCTCACCCATGTCTTATACAACTGCAACACGATGTCCCAACTCCTATATTCAATGTTCTGACCAATGAAGGCAAGTGTGCCAAATGCTGCCTTCACCTACATGCGATGCCACTTTCAACCTGCATATGTGATCTCAGAATTAATGATAGTGCAGTTCCAGCACTGAATGTCAAGACCCTTTATTTGGAGGTTTTTAATACATTTTGCAAATGTTCATTACAATTTTTTTCTTTCTCAGTGGTCACTTGGCTAAATTTTGCTCTCAGTCGCAATCAAAACAAGCCTACTGAGTTTCTGCAAGACATAGCACTGGAACGTGTGGTGGTACATGGGATCTGGACTTCTGTGAATAGGGCTTCATCTGTGTGCAGCATGCCCCATCGCCCCATAAATAGTCACGTAAAACAAGTAAGGCAAAGTTTTATCAGCCCTGTGCCAAAAGATTTAGAGTAAAATGGTGATAACAGAGTGTGGAGCTGGAGGAACACTGCAGGCCAGTCAGCATCAGAGAAGAGGGAAAGTTGACATTTTTGAGTCGAGACCCTTCTTCAGAAATGGGAGGTTCTGAGAAGGTCCCTGTTTCTGAAAAAGGATCCCAACGCAAAACATCAACTTTCCTGCTCCGCTGATGCTGCCTGGCCTGCTGTGTTCCTCTAGCTCCACGTTGTATTATCTCTGACTCCAGCATCAGCAGTTCTTACTATCTCAGAGTAAAATGGTGATTGAATGTATCTGGGGTCATCTTCCAGCCATTGGATACACTGTTGCAGGGGCATTTAGGTACCTGGGTAGCAGAGGTAGGCAAGAAAGTCTTTGAACAGCTAATTGACAGCAATTTTAAAGTGCCCTTTAAAAAATTTCCCTGGGGCATACAGTTTTCATTGCGCAGTCAGTGGTGCTCAGTAGCAGGTCAGTGTAGGTTGGAGATGGCATCCTTTGAACTGAGCTGCATTATGACGACAGGCCAAGATTCATTCAAACAACAATGGGTAAAAGTTAGCTAGCTTTCTCTACGAGAGCCCATATTGGGAATACTTGCTGGTATGTCCTCTCCTAGATGGAATCCATACAGTGCAGGCAGCACTAGGGAATTTGAGGTTTTGAACCTGAGACTCTCCTCAGTGGATGGTGTACAGCCTGACGTGGAGGAGGGGAGTGAAAGACAAGAGAAAGGTTCAGCCCCATGTTGCAAAACCTCAAGGGCCAGAGGGAGCAACGGCCTTTTGACAGTGCAAGGTAATGGTCTATTGACACCATTGCTAGATCATTAATTCAGAGACCCAGGTAATAGCCTGGCCACCTGGGTTCGAATCCTGCCATGCCAGATGGTGGAATTTGAATTCAATAAATATCTGGAATTGGGAAAGTCTAATTTTGACTATGAAACGGGGCAGGAAAAACCCATCTGGTTCACTAATACCCTTCAGGGAAGGAAACTGCCATCCTTACCTGGTCTGGCCTAGATGTGATTCCAGACCCACAGCAACGTGGTTGGCTCTTAACTGCCTTCTGAGTAATTATGAATGGGTGACAAATGTTGGTCTCGTCAGTGACTCCTACATTCTGTGAATGAATTTAAAAAAAGACAAGGAGAGTGCAAAGGGACAATGAGGCAGGCTCATTTTTACAAGAAGTGCTAAGCAGCTGAAGGAGTTAACAGGCTGAGGCTTCTTGGAAATGTTGGAACACTATTCTGTCTGAAGACTGCATCAATCAAAGTCAGAAGCCATATGACACCAGGTTATAGTTGAACAGGTTTATTCGAAATCGCAAGTTTTCGGAGCCCTGCTCCTTCGTCAGGACTTTACCTGACAAAGCACACTGCATGTGATGCCCAGTACCCACTCTGAGGAAGATCCAAAGGGAAGTTGACACCAACTGGGAACTGCTCCAACATCAAAGCTAGGATGGATGCCAGGGTGAGGGACACAACTCGCACTAACATTACTTCAGGAGAGCTTGTTCATTAAATACCCAGGCTTGGCAACGGCCCCATTATTTTCTTATACATTCACCAATGTCCTCACCTATTCCTACCTTGTGTCTCGCGTGCTCCCTATCTTGAATTGCCTGCAGAAATAAATAGACAAAGCACTATGGATTACACTAGCAGATTTTTAGATTGGCACATACATTTAATGTTTAGATTTGATTTAAACTGCGTGTCAATTGGCTAGTTAGATTTTCAGAAATGCTTCAGCTATGCATTAGTTGTGCTGTCCTGGTGCCTGCAGTTGAAGTGGAGGTAGGCCATTGTTTTGTGTGTTTTCTTGTCCATTCTGCTCCTGTGCATGATATGGCTACAACAGACAGCTTCTGGCAGCTAGTACCTGAGGGGGGCCTGGCTCCTAGGGTGGCACCTGCAATTGTGCAAGGATTGCCTCTGATGTAGGGCTTCATACAGTATTTATGTTGTTGAATGGGCCAAAGGCTCACTGTTGATCCAGCAAGTGCCCTGAAGAGGGTGCCCATAAGTTTTATGCAGCCAATTATTCTTCCATCCTCTCAGGCCCACCCACTCTTCCCTGCACTCAGAGAGAGTGGGGGGTCAATCAGTCCAGGCAACTCTGGCCACTTTACCTACTCAGTATTCAACACAATTGATGGATACAGTCAGACTGTTAAGCTAATGGATAGAAAATACCTTGCAATAAATCTCCATGTGCTGCTGGAAATTGACAAGTGAGCAGATAGTGTAAGGCCCATGACTGAAGTGGCAGAGGCTTTAGAATTGTACCCATTTTTAACCCCCCACCCATGACTTCGAACATCAAATGGAAAGAATCAAACTCAGAGGTTTGCTGAACACTTTTTTTATTGTTTTGAAAGTCTGCATCAAATGTGGAGCTCAATATAGCATCATGGTTAAAAAGAGAAGACAAAATAAATCCGACATTTAGCTGCCCCAAAATCAGAAAGCCGGTTTTGGTTCAGAGTTTCACAGTTCTGAGGTCCTGCAGAGGAATGTTTTTGTTATCACAGGACATGGGGAGAAGAGGTGGTCAAAGGCCAAAGGCCCAGGTACTATTGCTGGTGTGGAGGTGCATAACATTGTATGATCAAATGAGGGATTTTTTCACCAGCATGTAAATATTACATAAACCATGTGACCTATAACACCATAGCAGAATATTGCATGAAATTGAGTTCTAAAAGGTTTCAAACTTTCATGGAGTCAAAACACAATTATGGCAAAGAAGCAACAATGTAGTCTTAATGTTGTCATTATAGAAAAGAATGGATAATTATGAGAGATCTTCAATCCAAAATATGGAGTCAAGATCAATTGCAGAAATCTCTCACTTCTCAAATCAACAACAGAATTTACAATTGTTTGACAGGGTTTAGGTTTTAACTGAAACAGACTAAATAAAAACTGAAAGAATAGCAGATGCTGTAAATCAGAGACAAAAACAGACGTTTCTGGAAACGCTCAGCAGTTCAGGCAGCATCTGTGGAGAGAAATCAGAGTTAAAATTTCCCTTGTTCAAAACGCTTAGGAAGGGTCACACGACCCAAAACTTTAACTCTGATTTTTCTCCACAGATGCTGCCCAACCTGCTGAGCTTTTCCAGCAATTTCTGTTTTTGTCCCTGTCAGACAATTGTTCAAATAATATGACTTAGTATAAGATCTTTGTAGTTAAAAAATAAAATGCAGTCCGCTTTGTTGTATTTTACTAGATTTTAAATATCTACTCCAAACTCTCTCAATATTTGAAATTCCACCTCACACTAAACAATACAAAAATGGTCTATAATGAATGTTGAGGATTTAAATATTCAGTTCAAAATCCAACCATTGAACAACACCACGTCAAGATTGTCTCACTGGTGGAGAAGAACAGCCACCAATGAATTTCCTCCATTATATTAACTTTGGACTTGACATCCCCCCCGCAAAATGAAAATAATTTCTCAAAATTGGATTAAAAACCCTCAATATGTTTTCTTGTCATGCTGGCTGCCATTATTCGCTCATTGTCCTTAACCCTAACTTTAGGACTGTCATTAGCAAGACTTCAGTCACCACTCCTCGTGAAGAAGATTATCTCAGATTACAACAGAACCTTGATCAGATGGGCCACTGGGCCAAGGAGCTTAATTTGAAGGCTGTGGAGGCCAAGTCATTGAGTATGTTTAAGTTAGAGATACTCCGGTTCTTGATTGTTACCGGGATCAAAAGTTACAGGGAAAAGGTGGGAGAATGGGGTCGAGAACCCTGTCAGCTATGATTGCGTGGCAGAGCAGGCTTGATGGGCCAAATGGCCTAATTTATGCTCCTTTGTATTATGGTCTAATTTAGACAAAAGAGCGGTGTTGCATTTTGATAAGGCAAGGGTCCTGGGGAGTGTTGCTGAACAAAGAGACCGAAGCGTGCAGGTGCAAAGTTCCTTGAAAGTGGAATTGCAGGTGAATAAGTGAATAGTCCAAAGCTAGACAGCATAGGCTTAAGGTGAGAGGGGGCAAGATTTTAAAAAAAGGACCTAAAGAGTAACTTTTTCATGCAGAAGGTGGTGTATATATGGAACAAGCTGCCAGAGGACGTGGTGGTGGTGGGTACCATTACAACATTTAAAGGGCATCTGTGTGGGTATATGAGTAAGAAAGGTTGAGTCCGATATCGGCCAAATGCTGAAAAATGGGATTAGGTCAGATTGGGATGCCTGGTCAGCATGGATGAATTAGGCCGAAGGCTGTATGTCTCTATGACTTAGCTGGACATCCATTTTCTGTACTGATCAGACACATAATCAAAGTCGCACAGCACAGAAGATAGGCTGAGGGAAGTGGGGAGGAGTAACCGATAAGTACAGTTAGAGCCCAAAAAAAAAGAGAAAAGCAGTTGGACAGACAAAGGAGTGAATAAAGACCAGCCTAGGAGAATGAATAGCTGCTAACAGGAACCATTAGTAACTGATAATGGGTTGTGTGTGGTAGCAGCCCATGATCTACTACACAAAAAAAATCCTTTTTCCTAGCTACGATCAGTTCTAAAGAAGGGTCACTGGACCCGAAACATTAACTCTGATTTCTCTCCACAGATGCTGCCAGACCTGCTGAGATTTTCCAGCAATTTTCTGTTTTTGTTTGTTAATAAGAAAGCATGTTATGGCATTGACAAGGTGTTTAACATACAGTAATCCCTGACAATTGGCATCTCGCTGCTGCCTAGCCAGAATTTCACCACAAATCTTGTGAAAAGCCTGAAAGATGGAACAAGATGTTTCTGTCATCAAGGTGGGTCCAGCAGGATTTCTCATTCACACATCTCACCTTTGCCCACATTGTTTAGATCCTTCTAATGTTTCCACAGTGGATTCATCACTATTTCCCTTTCCAGGAGAAGACTGAACAGAATGTCCACAAAGGTCAGGTTGGGAGAAGGAGGAACACTCAACATTTCCATCCTTACTCCTTTGGAGGTGTGGTGCTGGAGATGGCTTCAAACCAATGGACTCCTACCACTGGCTGTGAGGAGGAGTGGTGACACCATAAGGCATAACAACAAAAGTAGGTCATTCACCCCTTGAGTCTGTTCTGCCATTTAATGAAATCATTGCTAATCTGATATTCTTCATCTCCACTTTTCTGCCTTTCCTCCATAACCCTTGATTCCCTTACTGATTAAAAATCTGTCCATTTCAGCCTTAAGTATACTGAACAACCCAGCCTCAACAGCTCTCTGGGGTAAAGAATCCCAAAAAGTTCATAACCTCAGAAAAAATTCCTTCTCATCTCTATTTTAAATGTGCAACCACCTGTTCTGAAATTATGCCCTCCGGTCCAGACTCTCCTACGGAGGAAACAACGCTATTACACCCATTTTGTCAAGTCCCAAGGATCATGTATGTTTCAATAAAGTCACCTCTCATTCTTCTAAATTCATTAAGTATACACCCAACTACTCAACCTCTCCTCACAAAACAATCCTTCCAGACCTACAGTCAGTCTAGTAAATCTTCTCTGGACTACCTGCAGATTAGGAACTAAGAAAGCTATTTACAGTGTTGCAGCTGTGATTTGATATAGAATCCTGATAGATATGGAATCCCTACAGCGTGGAAACAAGTTCACACTGAACCTCAGAGCATGCCACCTAGACCCATCCCCCTATGACCCACCTAATCTGTACCTCCCTGAACACTATGGGCAATTTCCCATGGCTAACCCACCTACCCTGCGCATCTTTGGACTGTGGGAGGAAACCCACGCAGACACAGGGAGAATGTGCAAACTCCACACAGACAGTTACCTGAGGCTGGAATCGAACCCCGGTCCCTGCCACACAGTGAGGCAGCAGTGCTAAGCACTGAGCCACCATGCCGCCCTGACTACTGCCTTGTGTAATTTTAGCATAGTCTCCCTATTTTTATACTCCATTCCATTTTAAATAAAGGACAACACAGTCCACTTGTCTTCCCTATTAAATGTTGAACCTGGATGCTAGTTTTTTGCGATTCTTTCTCAACAATGCCCGAAATCCCTGTGTTCCAGCTTTCTGCAGCCTTTCCTCGATTTAAAAAGTATTTACATCCTCTATTCTTTCTGCCAAAACATACATTACCTTGAACTTTCCCAGAGCATATTCCAAAACGTTCTATCCACTGAACCTGTCTCTATTCCCCCTACAGATTCATCATTCTCACCACTTGCCATCCCACATATTTTTGCTTCATCTGCAAAAGTGATGATAGTCCATTACCTCCAACTTGTAAGTCATTAATATATATTGTAAATAATTTTGGTGACAGCAAACTGATCCCTGTGGCACTCCACTAGTTACATACTGACATCCTGAAAATGCCCCCTTTATACCAACTGGCTTTCAGTAGCCAATATATCTCTCCATGTTAATGTATTATCCCCAACATGATTGGCTCTTATCTCATTGAAGAGCCTTAAGGAGACAAAGTCTTCTGGAAATCCATCTACTACTGCTATATTGTATAAGGGCATTACATTGACAGTTTTCCAATCCTCTAGGATCTCTCCAGAATCTAAGGATTCTTGGATGATTTCTACCACTGCATCCACAACTTCTATCAGAGATAATGGGAACTGCAGATGAAGGGTCTAGGCCCGAAACGTCAGCTTTTGTGCTCCTGTGATGCTGCTTGGCCTGCTATGTTCATCCAGCTTCACACTTTGTTATCCACAATTTCTATAGTTACTTCCTTTAAGATTCCAGGATACAACAGGTCCAGTGGTGATATAAATCTTTAAGCCCCATTAGTTTCCCTAATAATTTATTTCTAGTGATAGTGATCACATTTATTTCCTCCACACCTTCTCACCCTTGATTTAGTAATTTTAGAATGCTGTTAGTGTGCTCTAGTGGGAAGACTGATGCAAAGAATTTATTCATGGTGCTCCTAACACTAGCTTCATGCATCCACAAACATACATTTTTAGTGTCCAGAAGATTCAACTTTTTTTTTGAAGGACCAAAAAGTGGAGCTGCAATCTTACCCTCTTCCCAGGTAAACCAAAGGCATTCAGCATAAATTATAGATTAACAGAACTGTTTCTCATTTCCAGATAGAACAGTGCGTCTACAAACAGAATCACTAGACTAGTGCATCAGCAGAATGATCTTCACTTGTGCTTAATGTTGGAACGGATTCAGCTGTACACAGCTGGTTTCTGTGCCAAGTAGAGTCCTTGTCTGCTGACAGCACGTTATCCTACGTGTGACTGAGCCAAATCACATTGCAAACTCAGCAGAAACAAATCCTAGAATCAACCAAGGTCAAGTTGCAGGATTGTATTTAAAAAAGGCAAGAATTAAAGGCACTCTATTTGAAATCATGCAGCATTCACAAACAGTGAGTGAATTGATGGCCCAAACCAAAAGTAAATAGGATTTAATTACCATTACTGAGGTGTAGCTTTTTAAAAAAAAATTCACTTGTGGGACGTGGGTGTTTATTGCCTGTCCCTAGCTGTCCTTGTACTGACTGGCTTAGTAAGCCATTTCAGAGGGCAGTTAAGAGTCAACCATATTGCAGTGAGCTGGAGTCATACGTAGGCCAGACCAAGATGGTATAGTTCCCAGAGGACATTGAACCAGATGTATTTATCCAACAATCGACAATGGTTTCAATGTCATCAGTAGACTGTTAATACCATTTCTAAAAAAAAATTGAATTCAAATTCCACCATCTACTGCGAGGATCTCCCCAGAACATTAGCTGAGTTTCTGGATTAATAATCTAGCAATAATACTACTAGGCATCTCCTGTCCTGAGGGAGCTACTGAGTGACCAAGACCAGGGTTGGATATGGAAGGATATTTGACATTTATAAAGGCCAGGCAAGAAAGACAAGACAATGAGATGAGAGCAATGCGTTCATGAGGGAGGATCATCAATTGGAAGAATAGGAAGTTGAAACTGTTTGGGAAGGCTAAGAAATAGCATGGAACAACAATTATTGGTAGACAATCAAATGGAATGGTATAGTGGGCCACGCTATGAAATCAGGGATTTAAATGTACTAAGATAGATGGGTGATGTTTTTGATACGCTTAAAATGAAGTGAGCCCCAGGGCTGTGGAGAAAGAACTCCTGGAATGTGTTCAAGATGGTTTTCTGGAGGACCATGATGAGGAACATCAATTCTACAGCATAGGGTATTTAATGTCTGGTATAATGCAAAGAGAAAGGGCTAATTAATAATCTTCATGCACAAGAAACTTTACAGATAAATGACAATCACATGACAATTTTTCATCAAGTTTGAAAAAGATGTAGTTCAATCTGAAATTAGCATCTTAAATCCAAAACAAGAACAACTTTGAAGTCGAGGGAGAACATTATCAGAAGTGGATTGGAAAAATAAAAAGTTTTCATTCGTAGGTGCTGGCTAACCTTTAGATAATTAATTTTGGATTTAAAAACAATACAAAGACAAAACACCAAACAGGAAAAGTAAGGCCCTCAAGGCCTACTGTAGTTAACAATATTATTAGATAATTGAAAGAAGCTTACACAAGCCTGAAGATTCAGTGAATTTCAATATTTGGCTAAAGGACAACAATGAAATCTATAAAGACAAAATCGAACGTGAATTTAAAATGGAGATTCTAAAAGGCAGATAGTGCTCTCTTGCAAATGGAGGAGGAGGACTCAGAAGGGAGGGAGCACCCATGGGTGTAAGTCAAAGGTTTGCAGCTTTGGGAAGGAATGCGTGTCTTGATTTTGCAAGGACTAAGGGTCAACGCTAGTCACCAGCTGACATTGGCTCTAGTGCTTGTGTGTTCTAAGTGTGTATCTCGGAGGTCAGCTCAAATTAACACAGCGTCCATTATAATCCTTACTTTCTTACCTACCTGTAAAACCTCTGAAGCTCCAAGCAACAGCCTCTAGGGTACACTGATAATCTCGGAAGAGGCCACATTCTGGGCAGCACCTATCCCCCTCAGTAAGTATGTGTGACCCGGCTGTAAGGAAACTGCACACTGTAGCTGGGTCTCCAATACTGGGCTAGTGCAGGCCTCTGGAGGCACCTCGAAGCTAATGATGCTCTGGAGTTGACCATCAGGCATCAGATGCTACTGTATGGCATAAAGTCTGAGGAAATAATTGCAGAGCTACCAGAGGGATTGCAAGCGCTGGCATGAACAGCAGAGGACTCCACCAAGACAAAGAGTACTGTGAAGAGATCACCTGCTTTTCAGAACACAATTCTTCCTCCACTGAGTGGCTGCCCATGAGTGGTTAAACTTAGCATTTCTCCATTTGTTAAACCTTCTGGGTTTGCTTACAGAGGACACACACGTTCTTCTGAATACCAACAATTCCCAGCCTTCCACTATTTTATGAAAACTCTTTTTATTTTTCCTACTGACGTGAAGTGGTTGGCATCCATCCATTTGGCTGTACCATCTTCAAATTATACCTGGTCACTGAACAGTTCTTGGCAAGGCTACTAGGAAGTTCTGTACTTTGTAGTTCAGGTGATTTCTGTGAGTTCAAGCTTTCCTGAGCAGATAGGCAGAGAAATGTGGAGACTTATCAGGAACAAAAGGCGCTAACGCTGTTTCAGAGAGACTGAGTTACTGCGATCAGTGAATTTGGATTGTAACTTTGTCTCTGTGGGAGAATCCCTCATCACATCCAGTTCACATTTAAGATTAAAATCCAAACAAATCTATGAAAATACAAAGCCAGCAATCATGGGTCAGTCAACTTAACTTTAGTGATGGGGAAGCTTCTAGAGACAATTATTCATGAGAGAATTATGAGTTGCTTGGAAAATGGTGAATTGATTAGGAAGAGTCGGGATGAATTTCTAAAAGGTGAAATCGTGTGTAAGTATCTTTCTGGAGGTTTTAAAGAGGTAACAAAGAAATGATTAGGGTAATGCTATTGATATAGTCTACATGGACTTTTAGTGGGCTGTTGATACAGTGCCAAACAACAATCTTGTGAGGAAAGTTATAGCCTGATGGAAAAAAAGGGTCAGTAACAACGTGAATACAAAACTGGCTGAGTATTAGGAAACACAGAGGAATGGATTTTTTTTGAGCTGGGGGAAGGTTTGCAGTGGAGTATTGAGACCCTTGCTTTTCCTCACACATATGTTTATGATCTCGCTCTCAGTGTGCAAAGAGCATTTTCAAAGTTTGCAGATGACACAAAACTTAGGAGAATTGTGAACAGAGGAGGAGGATAGTGTAGAAATCCAGAAGGACATTAACAAGTTGATGGAATGGGTGGATCGGTGGCAAATGAGTTTCAATGCAGAGAAGTATGAGAAAGAATGGTGAAGACAACAGAAAATAAGGGCTACAATTCTAAGGAGAAAGAGGAACTGAGGAACCACGATGAATATGCACACAGATCACTGAAAATAGGAGGACAGGTAAAGTAAAGCATTTGGTATGTTCGGCTTCATTAACAGCGGCAGACAATATGAGAGCAAGTGATGCTGATCTTAAATAAAACACTTATTAAGTTTCACCTAGAGTACTGTGTACAGTTGTGGGCACCACATTATAGGAAAGACATGAATGCAGAACTCATTCCAGGGATGAGGAACTTCAGTTATGACGACAGATTGAAGAGTTTGGGGCTGTTTTCTTCCATTTTGATAACCCATTGGCATTCGATGCTCAGTGTCTTAAACTCCCACATACTTTTATAAGTGTGCAATGAGGAATTACACAGGCGATCAGTGTTACAGCTATTAGTTGAAACAGAGACTAAAGCGAGTCTAGCGTTTTGTGGCTGCAAAGGGGACTTTATTGATATGGACAGTGTATGCAAAAACATAATCTTTGGAATTGGAAAAATGAGGTCATCACAGATATTGTCTTACATACTGAGGAGAGAAGGAGGTTAACATTAATTTCAATTTTGATGAAGGGCCATTGACCTGAAACATCAACTTTGTTCTTCTCTCACTCTACAGAGCTGTGGAAGGGTTACAACAGTAGTTTCTGTTTTTAGATTACCACCATCCACAGAAAATACATTTTTAAGGGAATGCACAATACTGTTTGAGATTGATCCATTTATATCTCTTTAAAATAAAAGGAATATTGCTTCATTCAAAATGCATCATATAAAACAGTGTTGTCATGTTACTGATGATCATTATTTCTGCTTTGATTTGGAAAGTGTATTTAAAGTAATCAGGGTACCACCTGACCTGGTCCAAGTTACTGACCATCACCTGATTTACAGCAAAGGAGTCTCAAGTTTGAACTCAGGCAATTCCTGACATCTGAGTTAATGTCTCTCTACAATATGCAGCATCAAATATGTAATAAAAATGAGAAACAACAACTTGCATTCTTATAGCACCTTTAACGTAGTAAAATGTCTCAAAGCACTTCAATGCAGTTTTTTTAAAATCAAAATTGACACCAAGTCATGTAAGGAGATGGTAGGGCAGATGACCCAGAGCTTTGTCAAAGAGGTCAAGTGGGGTGAAATGGTGGTTCAGTGGTTAGCACTGTTGCCT
Organism: Stegostoma tigrinum; assembly: GCF_030684315.1. Classification (NCBI taxonomy): domain Eukaryota; kingdom Metazoa; phylum Chordata; class Chondrichthyes; order Orectolobiformes; family Stegostomatidae; genus Stegostoma; species Stegostoma tigrinum. The sequence goes on along the minus strand of NC_081359.1, from coordinate 88,876,067 downwards.
CACAACATTTGGGACCTGGATTTGCTTCTGGCCTCAGGCAACTGCCTGTGTGGAGCTGGCACATTCTCCCCATGTCCGAGCAGATTTCCTCCAGGTGCTCTGGTTTCCTCCCGCAGTCCGAAGATATGCAGGTTAGGTGGACTGGCTGTGTTAAATGCCCTTGGTGTTCAGGGATGTGCAGGCTGGGTGGATTAGCTGCAGGATAGTCTTTGGAGGGTCAGTGTGGACTCGATGGGCTGAATGGCCTGCTTCCACACTAAGTTGTTTACAATTCTGGGTATGTTTTAAGAAGCATCTTAAAACGGAGGGAAGTGAGGTTTGTGAAAACTATCCCAGGGCTGAAACCATGACCTCCAATGTGGAACAATTCAAATTAAAGGTCTCAAGAAGTAGAATTGGAAGAGATCTGTACGTTTCAAGTGGGACCAGTTCAGGGATCTGGAAGGAACAACCAAGCCCCATCTCGGAAGAAAGGGAGGGACAAATGAACCAAAAGAATGAATGAAAAAAAAATGTACAAACAAAAGAAAATGAGGAGAAGCAAGTACAGCAATGTGAGAATAGTAAGGTAAGCTGTTGTTCTGATGTGGACTGAGGGATGTAATATTGGTCAGGACATCCAGGGTAACTCCCTTGCAAGACACAGATTAAAGGATTGCCAGAACGGATCCCATAAGTCATGACGTAGTTCTAGGTAGGTGGAGATTGGAATTAAAAATGCAGGGATAGCAGGAGAAAAGAAAAATTGCGGTATGTGAGAAGTTCTGTGGTCTTGAAAAAATGCTGGCAATCAATGGGTTTAAAGGGAAGACTGTGCAAAACATCTCAATAATCAATCCTATTGTGGAGGAGGGTCAGGCAGAGATTTTCACTTTCAGCAGACCATCTGCTGGTTGACCACAGACCAATATTGATTGGGAATTTTCCCATTCTTTAATAGCACGGAACCTTCAAAGTGATTAAGAGGAATGGTTAGCAGCAGAAGTTATGGTGTGGTATCGGGTACTTTGAGAAAACCAGTTACAGCCCCTGATAGATGGGGGAGCTCGATGCAAAGAAACCATTTGCTTTCCCATTATCTTCAGAGAGAGCACAAAGCTCATCATTACTGTCGTGACTATTTTCAGTCATCACCTTTTCACGCTCTTGTAGATTATCGTGGTAATTGAGTGAAGCTGCCACAGGATTGTCACACTCATTTTCAGCTGTAGTGGAGGTCGTCGGAAATTCCCACTGAATCTCGTTCTTTTGAAAACGGAAATCAAAGTCCCATCCAGTCCAGCCATAAAAGGCTAATGTGCTGAGAAAGCCTTGCATTGGATTCAGGATACTCTACACATGAAAAAAAGACAGAAAGGCAGGATTATGACCTGAACAAGATAGATTGGGAAAGGGGAAAAGCAACAAGACCTGGTTCACCAGTCACTGATACAGAAGGTGGTGAAGGAAGAAATAGTGTGCTGGACTTCATTCCGAGAGAATTTGAGTACAGAGCAGGGCTGTCTTCCTGCAATTACACAGGGCTTTGGTGAGACCTCACCTGGAGTATTGTATGGAGGTCGGATCTCCTTATCTGAGGATATGGAGGGAGTGCAACAAGGATTTACCAGACTGATTTCTGGGATGATAGGACGGATGTATAAAGAGAGGATGGGTCAGTTAGTCACTGGAGTTTAGAAGGATATGGGGAACCTCATAGAAACCTATAAAATTCTAACAGGGTAAATGCAGGAAGGATGTTTCCAATGACTAGAGTATCCAGATCCAGGGGCTAGAGTATACAAGAATACAAGGTAGGCCATTTAGGACTGAAAGGAGAAAACTTTTCGCCCAGACAGTGATGAGACTGTGGAATGCTCTTGCCATAAAACAAAATTGAGGCCAAAACATTGAGTGTTTGCAACAAAGAGTTAGATATAGTTCTTAGGATGAAAGGGATCAAAGGATATGGGCAGAAAGAGGGAATAGGGTATGGGGTTGAATAATAAATTTATAAATTGTGCAGCAGACTCTTATTTTCTATGACAAACAGGACTATGTTTACAGATATAGTGAGCACAACAGGACTATCATGTAAAATACTGAAGTACCATTCCAACAACTATAGCCTCTAATATGAATCAAAGTAACATTTGAAAGGATTCACTTTCCCAATGATGTGATTCTTGCCAGCAAGGAAGATGATAATATTAACCCAGCTTTAAATTCATTTCCTGGGAATTGAAATTGGCCACTGTAAGTTTAGCTTCATCCATGTGGATCTTCTGAAATTACAATGGCTGATCAGGATAAGCCCTGCAAACCAGCCTTCCATCCTTTGACTCCATCTACATTTCCTGCTGCTTCAGAAAAGCAAAGAACATTATCAGACCCCTCCCACCTGGTTACACTCATTTCCACCCTCTTCTATCAGGCAGAGAATATAAAAGTTTGAATACATGTATGAATAGATTCAAGAACAGCTCTTCCCCATTGTTATCAGACTTTTGAATACAGCTCTCAAATTAAATGTTGATCTCTCTCTTTCTGCGCCTTCTCTGCAGCTGAAACACTGTATCGTCCACTCTGTTCTGCAGTCTTCATGCACTTTGTATGATCTGCCTTTATTGCACACAAAACACCACTTTTCACTGTATCTCAGCACATGACAACAGTAAATCAGCAATCAATCAGAAAGACACACAATCTCAAACTTTTTTAAAAAATTGCAAAGTAGTAGATGGAACACAATCCCAGCCTCGTCCATTCTGCTGGGCCTACACAATCAACCTGTCCCAGACCAGGTGGTCTCCAATTGGAGTTCAACACCACTTTCCTTCAAGCGCAGTTGCTGACAATGAAGAAATCGAATTGGCCCCTTTGTGTCAAAACTAAAGCTCACATGAACCTTCATGTCAAATAACAAACAAATCCACCTCAAGGAAGGGGCAGAGCAATTTTCTTTTGCAAATGTACAGAAAGGGATTGGTTATTAATCATTGTGTTTTTCAAGTGCTTAATTAGGGCAACTACATATTTGTCACAGGGACTGTTATACTGAAGTAATTTCTGCCACTTCTCCAACACTCAATGAATGCTTCCTGTTGTGGCATCAAACCACACTGTAGAAGTCCAAATTCCCAATTCCTCTAAATTCCCTCTCTTTGTGGCTCTCTGTAAACATCTTACAATCCTGAATATCATCATTTAAATATATAAATACAGTACTACAATCTTGGTAAAGACTTTTTTCGTTTAAAAATGGCAAGAAATCTGAAATCACAGTCCTTTACTGAAAGAATAAAACCATAAATTTCTCCAGTTATAACAGATGAGTATTTACTATCCAAGAATCAAACAGAGCAAATACCAGATACCATCCCAGAATAATCATCTGTACTGAACAACTCAAAATTCAACAAAAATTAAATACGCACTTTGTGGCAGACTCTAAACTAATAAACTACGCAGCAAATAATGAATGCAAGCAAGATCTTATGAATTGACGATGCAATCCATTCAGCATAAATGGCACATATCTCTATCACCATAACCTTCAAAAAGTGGTCTTCCACACAAACAATTTTAATTTTCCTTCTCGCAGGAAGTAGACTGAACCCATGGCAGTGCACACCAAACATGTGAGACCACGGCCACAGTGAAACATCTTACATATATTTCAATAAAGGAAATGAACCCAACATGTCACGCAATCCGACAGCGTGTGCATGTGTGTGCGCACAGTTGCATCAAGCTTTGCAAAGACCCTCAATATGCAAACACCATGCATCATGTGTGATTAGATTGAAGTCTATAAGATTCCGAATAGTCTAAATGAGGTGAATGTCCTGAACTAGGAATACTTTCAAAATTCAGGGGCTTTCTTTTAGGGCAGAGATAACAGGAAATTCTGTCTGAGGGTTGTCCAACTTTGGAACTGTCTGCCTCAGAAAGGTAGAGGAGGTACAGGTAGATAGAATCTTGTTAGGCTGGGGGATCATGGGTAATTGTGGATTGATGAGAATGTGAAATTCAGAACACGCAGATCAGCATGATCTCATTGAATGGCAGAGCAGAGTTGAAGAGCCAAATGGCCTACATCTGCACCTAGTTTACCTATTTCTCGTACATGCTGAGCTTCTACCTGTCCCCAATGTTGTGGAGGCTGGCTGTGACCACATTGTGACAAAACATTCTTTCCTGCAGGACCGTGGCATAACACCTGTCCACCATGGTAAAGTTTTTGCACAAAGGCTTCTTTTTACAAGTTCACAAGGGAGTAGGCCTCCTCAAGGCCCGGTAGGAAAACCACATGCTGATTTCTGTTGGACAGTTCCCTCAGCAGGCCATCAAACCCATCTGGGTAGATCGCCTCATCGCCAGAACATTCAAACCAGCTCCGAGATGCGGCTTTCCTGGTGGTGAGAAAGGCTCTTCCACCCTTCCTACCAGATTCTTCACGACAGCCTCAGTACCATCACACACTGCCCTCAGCTGGCTGCAGTGGTAAAAAGTATTTTCCACCTCTTCCTGGTGCAATGTGCTTTTGCAAAGACAGTCTACAAAGACACTCTGTAGTTTTCTTCATTCATTCACAGGATGAGGGTGTTGCTGGTCAGGCAGTAGTTATTGCCCATCCCTAATTGCCCAGAGGGCAGTTAAGAGTCAACCATATCACTGTGGGTCAGGAGTCACATGTAGGCCAGACCAGGTAAGGATGGCAGTTTCTTTCCCCAGAGGTCATTAGTGGAACCAGATGGGGTTTTCCAATAATCGACAGTGGATTCACGGTTACCATTAGATCCTTAATTCTAGATATTTATTGAATTCAAATTCCACCATCTGCGATTCAAACCCAGGACCCCAGAACATTATCTGGGTCTCTGGATTAACAGTCCAGCAATAATACTACTAGAGCACTGCCTCCACACTGCGTGCAGCAGTTCTGGATGACTCACTGCCTCAATGAGATGTTCCTAGGTGCAAACACCAACAGAAGCATCAACTTCTGCTAGAGAATAATCAACTCAGCAAGACACTCTTTGGTCCTCCCAAACCAGTCTTCCAGTGCAACCAGAGCTCCGTATCCAGGCAGGCTGACACATTTCCAAATCCAGGATTATATGCTGAATGATGGGCTACAGCTTGTTGCATCTGTCACAAAGGCTCAAGGGGGAAAGAAGGCCTTCCTACCATAGTACACCTAGGGGCTGAAATGGCTGATTGGGGAAGTAGACTTGAGGGGCTGAATAGCCTAATCCATCATTCAAATCCAGTGGTACTGAACCATCAGGGCAGTTCCCACAACTGAGAACTTTCCGACCAAGTGACCAAATGATCAATTATTTTTGGTCAATAATAATTGATCATTTTCATCAGCTTCTCCTTCTACCAGGATGTCCGAATCTGTAAAAGTACAGCATTTCTCTGCGCCGTGTGGGCTGCTTGGTCCAGAGATTGCTGCAGTAGACATTGAGAAAGTTATAAAAAATGGATTTATGAGAAAAATAGTGAAGTTAATTGATCAAAGTCAAGAGAGCTGTAAATCAGGAACAAAAACAGAAGTTGCTGGAAAAGCTCAGCAGGTTTGGCAGCATCTTATGAAGAAAACAGAATCAGAGTTAACTTTTCAGATCCGGTAACTCTTCTCCTGAAGTTAACTGAGTGAGCCAAACATTGAATTTTCCTTAGCTGCTTTGTCCTTGGTTTACAGCTGTTAAGAACTGTCTTCTTAAATTACGGCATTGATTTCCAAACAATCCAGCAGACAGCTTGTTACATGTGATAATGGGAACTGCAGATGCTGGAGAATCCAAGATAACAAAGTGTGCAGCTGGATGAACACAGCAGGCCAAGCAGCATCTCAGGACCACAAAAGCTGACGTTTCGGGCCTAGACCCTTCATCAAAGAGGGGTCTGGGGTGAAGGTTCTGGAATAAATAGGGAGGGGGAGGCGGACCAAAGATGGAGAGAAAACAAGATAGGTGGAGAGGAGAGTACAGGTGAGGAGGTAGGGAGGGGATAGGTCAGTAGGGAAGATGGACAGGTCAAGGAGGCGGGATGAGGTGGTGCTTGGCCTGCTGTGTTCATCCAGCTCCACACTTTGTTAGCTTGTTACATGTCGCACACGATTCACACTGAGCACTACCCTGGTGGAAATGCAAATGAGCTGAGCTAAGGAACAATAATTACTTTCGCTGACAACTTGCAGACACGTCATCTTTCATTAGTGTTCAGAATTAAGTAACTCAAGGTTTTGAAAGACGGGATTGTTTAGGGTACCCCTCAAAATGAGAAAAAGGACGTATTGTAATTCACTCCTGTAACAGCGTCTGGAGAAATGTAGCAGTTCTCGCAAAGAAGCTGAGCACATGCGTCAGGACATTGTGTGTGACATCATTTACCCTATTCCTCTGAATATTGCTCCAATCTTTCACTATAATTGCAAGTGCAGGTTTGGGAAATCCTGCTGAAATGTCAGTGTCAAGCACCGGATATTTATTTTTTAAAAAAGCTGCTACTGCATCAAACAGTGGCAAAGTTGCAGTCAGCCTTGTTCACGAATGCAGCCAAAGATGGCTCAAGTCCGCCCCCTGGTGTCTGCTGTACGTAAATACACCAGTAGAAAACCAACATTTTATTATCTTGAAAACCAACGACGGCAGCTTATTAGCAATTTCAGTGAAAAGTTGCTGTTTGCTCCATTTATATATAATGCCGCTAGATAATGCTCTCCTCTTAAGCTTTACATTAAGAAAAACTGAAAAGGTAAAAATTTTAAAAGATTAAATATTACATTTTTAAGAACATTAGTTTTAGGATCAGCAGTGAACCACTTGATCCTTCCACAGTTTGCTAAGCTCATGGCTAATTTGATTGCAGTTTCAAGACAATTCCTCTCTGATTATCTTCTTAACTCTCTGGCCTCTTTGTTATTCAATAATGTGTCTACTCTGCCTTAAAACATTCCATTTCCCTGCCTCCACTACTACCTGGGAAGAGAAATTCCAGAGAGTTATGAGACTGTCAGAATTAAAGATCTTGGTTTCAAATGATGACCCCTTATTTTTCACCTAACAGCTAACATGCAGGTGCAGCAAGTAACTAGGGAGCTAAGTGGTACGTTGGCTTTTATCACAACAGGGCTTGCGTGCAACAGCAAAATGTTTTGCTTCAGTTGTGTAGAAACTCAGTGGGACCACAACGGGAGTATTAAAGTGCATTTTTGGTGCCCCTTACTGAAGGGAAAAATGTCTGTTCCAATACAGGGAGCGCAGCAGGTGACTAGAACTGGGGCAGTCTCGGAATACGGGTCAAGATAGTTAGAATTGAAAGGAGAGGCTATCCTTCACTCAGGCTGTAGCGAATATGTGGAATTCTCCACCCAGACGGCTGTGGGAGTTTAGTCATTGATCATGTTCAAGGCAGAGACAAATACATTTCTGTACAGTAAATGACAAGTCAGATATGGGGATTGTACAAGAATGATGATCTACCTTAATGCCATGAGCTCAAAGTGTTGAATCGTCTGTTTCTTTCCTGTGATGCAAAGACTGAATAGTAAGTAACTTGGTTTTCACTCAAGATATTTTTCACTCTATTCAATATACTGCTCTATTTATGCTTTAATTGCAGCAAATACTGACTGTAGAGACTCTAGCTCCCTGGAGGCAACCCGTTGCACCAAACAGTCTGCTACCAATACCTTCTAGCCTAGAATTTACCCAATCAGCCTGTTCATAGTTGTTAGTAGACACCTCTGGAGCAGGGGAGCCTTGAACCCAAGTCTCTTGGTTCAGGTGTTGGGACACTATCCCTGTGCCAGAAGGTCTTTAGCCTGGTGTTTATTTACACAAGCGTTAAAGTGGATTCAAGTATTGCAATTTCTGCTATTGATACTTTAAAGCTTTAGGATGACTGACACTTTTATTGTCTTGTAGTAAAATGAGTTTGTCCAAAATGGAAGGGACATGTGCCTGAGAGGGTTAATACTGAATAGTGCCTATAAGCACCACCTGCTTGAGAGAACACCTCCAGTTCGCAAAAGGATTGAAACCTAATATCTGCTCCTCCTCAAAATCTCTATGACAACATTAAATATAACCTGTAACTAGTTTCTATAAATATAATTTACAAGCCTTGTTAATAAACAAAATGATGGTGGGGCCTGCATGATAGGTAAGCTGGTCAGAGCCCATCTGCTCCAGGCTGGCAGCATCCTCTTCCCAAGTACTTTTCGTCCACTGCCTTTTCTGTTCTTCCTTTATCTTTGAGGCTGGAGTGGTGTCAGTGGGATGGTGGCTGCAGCATGGACACTGTGGATCTGGCCTCCTGGCGGCAGTGCCTGCAGTGTGCGCAGCGTGGACTCCTGGTGATGTCAGATGGCAGCAGAGCCAGGATCTCCTGGGAATTGGTGTCGTCACTGCTGTTCCGGAATGGGACACCTTGAGAACTGCAACACCTTGCAGAAGCCCTGAAGCTGTGCTCCAGAGCTCAGTTTGAACAGAAGATGAACTCTTATTTAAGTAATCTCTTCTTATAGCTCAAAATGGCCCCAGATTGTGGTGACAAAACACTTTTCATTGTATCTTCACGATATAAATGTGACAATAAATCATTTATTCAATTTAAGAGACTTTCCTAGTTTGACCAGTTTGTCTACCACATTAGACCAAGCAGGCTTTGCAGTTTGAGATAACAAGGTGTGGAGCTGGATGAACACAGCAGGCCAAGCAGCACCACAGGAGCAATTTGAGGATAGTGGCAGCAACTTCATCATTGGCAGTAATTCATACAACACAGTGAGCCGGTATGGCCATATGACATGGGGCTCAGTTGGCTGGACAGCTGGTTGGTGAAACAGAGTGATGCCAACAGTGCAGGTTGAATCCCCACACTGACTGTGGTCACCACAATAAGTCCAGCTTCTTGGCCTTGCCCCTAGTCTGACGCATGGTGACCCTGAAGTTAAAACCATCACCAACTGTCTCTCTCAAACGAGAGCACAACTTACTGTCATCTGGGACTATGGCGACTACCTAGTAACATGGTAGGCAGTGGAGGGTCTAGGCCCGAAACATCAGCCTTCCTGCTCCTTTGACACTGCTTGGCCTGCTGTGTTCATCCAGCTCGACACCTTTTTATCACGAATTCTCCAGCATCTGCAGTTCCTACTGTCTCTGAGACAGTGGAGTAGATTTGATTTGACTGCTTACACAACACATGGTGCGAAATCTTTAGACCTAGCTTTACATCAGTGCAAGGGTTATCAAGGAGGAGCCCTTCAGTGAATGGTAAAAGCTTTCAGACCTAGTAACAGACGCATTGCAACAGGAGAGTTGGTATTTCCTGGGAATGGAGAGTTCGCAGCTCCAAAGCACCGACAAGGCCACAGTGCCAGGCAGTGATCTGTGGGAGCTGTCTTGAATTGCGGTGAGAGAAGAGACACTGGAGATTCCACGAGCAAAGCTTAAAATCACTGGCAGGGTAATTTTAAAGTGATTCAGTATCCATGCTGGAAAGGCAAGAATTTAAAAAATGTACTTGTTGCTGCGATAGTGAGTGGACGCCACAAGGCATGGCTACAGAAAGGAATTAGAAGGGCCCCAAAAGAACCATTGATCCGAAGTTACAGACCCAGGAGGACTTCAAGAGGCCAGTAATTAAAGCAACAATGTGGACAGAGTTTGGAAGACTTCGCGCAGCCTGAAAATGGCAAGTGATCCTTCATAAAAGCCACAATAAAAGGGAGGAATGAATGCATTTTAAGTCAGGAGCAGGAATCTCAGTAAATCCAGGAAATTACGTGAGAATCATTTATTAAAGCTGCGACAAGTGGGATTCGTGCAGCGATCATTCAGCAAATGGCAAAACCCTTAGAATCTAGGCATAAAGGTGCACACTTCCGTGAAAGTGGCAATACTAGTGGATAAGGTGGAAAGAAGATACACAGCATATTTGCTGCTATTGTTCAGGGCATTGAGCATAAAAATTGTTGAGTCACATTGCAATTGTGTGGAGCTTTAGTTAGGCCACATTTGCAATATTCCTGTACAATTCTGGTTGTCACACTAACAGAAGGATGGGGAGATTTTAGAGGGGGTACAGAAACAATTTAACAGGATGTGTCGTTGGTTTGGAGGGTATTAGCTCTGAAGAGAGATTGGATAAACTTGTATTCATTTGAATGAAAGATGAGGAGAGACCCAATAGAAGTGTACCAAATTATGAGAGCCATGGATAGAACGGATCAGAGTCTTTTACCCAGGGTAGAATGATCAATTACCAGGGCACATGGGTTTAAGGTAAAACAGGAAACTTTAGAGGAGATGTGGGAGACAAGTTTTTTTTAAATATGGTGGAAAGTGCCTGGAATGCGTTGCCAGAGGAGATTGAGGAGGCAGATCCAATAGCACGTTTAAGAGGCATTTTAACAGATAAATGAGTAGGCAGAGAATAAAAGGATATGGACAGTATAGAGGCAAAAGGTTTTTAGTTTAGAAAGGCTTCATGTGTAGGCACACAGTCTGGCAGGTCGAAGAACCTGTTCCTGTGCTGGAGAAAACAAGGTGTAGAGCTGGATGAACACAGCAGGCCAAGCAGCATCTTAGGCGCAGGGAAGCTGATGTTTTGGGCCTAGACCCTTCTTCAGAAATAAGGGAGGGGAAGGGGGTTCTGAAATAAGTAGGGAGAGAGGGGGAGGTGGATAGAAGATGGATAAAGGAGAAGATAGATGGAGAGGAGACAGACAAGTTAAAGAGGCGGGGATGGAGCCAGTAAAGGTGAGTGTAGGTGGGGAGGTAGGGAGGGGATAGGTCAGCCCAGGGAGGATGGACAGGTCAAGGGGGTGGGATGAGGTTAGTAGGTAGGAAATGAGGGTGCGGCTTGAGGTGGGAGGAGGGGATAGGTGTGTGGAAGGACAGGTTAGGGAGGCGGAGACAAGCTGGGCTGGTTTAGGGATGCAGTGGGGGAAGGGGAGATTTTGAAGCTCGTGAAGTCCACATTGATACCATTGGGCTGCAGGGTTCCCAAGTGGAATATGAGTTGCTGTTCCTGCAACCTTCGGGTGGCATCGCTGTGGCACTGCAGGAGGCCCATGATGGACATGTTGTCTAAGGAATGGGAGGGGGAGTTAAAATGGTTCGCGACTGGGAGGGGCAGTTGTTTAGTGCAAACCGAGCGGAGGTGCTCTGCAAAGCGGTCCCCAAGCCTCCGCTTGGTTTCCCCGAGGAGGAGGCCACAAATGGGAATAGTGGATGCAGTATACCACATTGGCAGATGTGCAGGTGAACCTCTGCTTGAGGTGGAAAGTCTTCTTGGGCCTGGGATGGAGATGAGGGGGAAGGTGTGGGGGCAGGTGCAGCACTTCCTACGGTTGCAGGGAAAAGTGCCGGGTATGGTGGGGCTGGAGGGGAGTGTGGAGCGGACAAGGGAGTCGCGGAGAGAGTGGTCCCTCCAGAAAGCAGGTAAGGGTAGGGAGGTTGGATTGTAGATGGCAGAAGTGTCGGAGGATGATGGTTTGGACCTGGAGGTTGGTGGGGTGGTTCATGAGGACGAGGAGGATTCTGTTTCGGTTGTTATTGCAGGGAGGGGTGTGAGGGATGAGTTGCGTGAAATGTGGGAGACACGGTCGAGGGTGTTCTTGACCACTGGGGGGGTGGGAGTTGCGGTCCTTGAGAAACGAGGACATCTGAGATGTATGGGCATGGAATGCCTCATCCTGGGAGCGGATATGGCAGAGGTGAAGGAATTGGGAATAGTCAATGTTCCTGTGCTGTACTGCTCTTTGAACTGTAATTAGTTGCTAACATGCAATAGCTAGACTTGCTCATTACAAGTGACTCATGGTTCGACTAGAAATAGAGTTTCCTCTAGTATGTCGACCGTGCAGGCTTTCTGATTTTCTATACATAAAGACAATAGTGGCAGCAACCATCATGGGAAACAGCTCCTACAGCAGAATCAGTTAGCAAGCCCTTACAATATAGTGTAAATAACATAAATGAACAAATGACCTTTTTGGCACTTAATATTGTCACTATAGAGCTTTTTTTTATTGTATCTCTGAGATGCCATGAGCCACGCTTCCTCACAAAGCTGTCCCAACTCAAACGAACAATGTAAAAAAAGGGACTGTAACATATCTATCTCTGCCACGGACGGGTACGTGAATAGGAAGGATACTGAGTCCTTGGCAACCAGGTCACTTGACTTGCCTCCAAGCAGAATTTGTAGGAGGTCAAAGTCCTGTCTTCAAAAATATTCCATTTAACTTCAAATAGACAATTCAAAGCATAACCAACTTATAAAACCCAAGTCATGACAGTACTCTGAATGTCACCTATTAAAGTCCTCATGTGAGTACTCTGAAGCAGTACATCAGTGGCCTTGCTATCCAGGAAGCAAGAATAGATGTTATTCTTTTCCACTGGCCTTGCTGCTGTATATTCATGCTGCATAGCTCATTCCATGCTGATTTGACCTCTATGCCACCATCTTGGGTACAACAGTGCCAGTATCTGAACTGGTAGCTGCCACTGTTAGATCAAATGACAATGCTCCTTCATCAAACTTGTTCTTGCTCTTCATTACCACACTCCTCTAGCTGATCAGACAACAGTTCTTGAGTATCTGAAAGCATAAATGTAGAAGGAGACGGTGGGGTGAGAGATGGGCAGAAAGAGATGGGTGGAAAGCAGGAGGTCCATGGTCACACCAACTGCAATTTCATAAGTAACTGCAGGTTGTACGTGCAGTTAGAGAAGGTTTCAGTGATGTGATGGCCTCAGTCACTGCTACATCATCATTCACAGTGGCGCGTCCCAAAGGCGCTGAGGACATGCCAGCATTCCTATCCTCCACCAACTCTCTTCTCTAACCTCCTGTGCTGAAAGAGGGGAGGTGGTGTGGTAGCAGTGTGTGTCAGTGAAAAGGTTGAAATATATTTAAGGGATGCACCTTTCAGAGTTAAATTGCTGGAATTGTGTGGAAGCTGAGACATGTTGCGAGGTTGTATCAGGTGTAACCGTGAGGTGGTGGGGGAAAATAAGAATGTTAGAAACAAATCCCAAGTAGGTGAGTAATAGGAACCCATTGAGTGGAGTTGGGTGATGGTATAGCAGGTTGATGACAGAACTTGAAGATACATTCCATGACTATTACCATTTGAGAGAGGTCATTGTGCTTTCTGAGGCACTGCAGACAGTTTTTTGCAGGCTCACACTCTGACATTGTACATCTAATACCACGTGTATCCAATTCCTCCATATGCTTAGAGGCACCTGTGAAACATAGTCTCTCTCTTTGCAATTAGTGTTAGGTTTAGAGAGACCCTGGGCCACTGCTGAGTATGGTGGTTTAGTCAGCAACAACTTTATCATTGCACTGCACATCCCAGTCCTGGATTGAATCACACAGCATGACAGCTGAACACTCCCTGGATCACCTCGAGCAAGGGCAGGGCCTTTGCACATTATAATCACTGTGCCTGTAGACCAGCAGCGTTGCATTGTAGCCCATGATTATGTTCTGTGCTGGAGAAATGGACAGAGGGATATGCAGGGTACTGTTCACTCAGCCTGCCAGACTACTGTTCCTGCGGGCTTTCAATTCCATGCCCACCCTGTTGGGAAGGAAACCCATTTACAGGACAGTGTCACTTTACTGAATTCTCATTTATCTGTGGATAACAGTCTCCATTTTGATTAACACAGAGTCAGAGGAGAAACCATTTGCACAATGAAATGCAGTTACTACAGATACAGTGGTCTGCAACATGCAAGAGTTTTGTCTTGTCACTGGCTAATTCACACTGGGATCCTGGTACACCAGACCTGAACCTCATTGTTGGGTTTGAAGTTGAAGTTGATTAGAGATGTCATGTGTTTCCCAAGTACCAACAACATTTCAGTCCCCTGTCATGGAAACAAACAAATCTTTTTTAACGTTACAAAGTGACACCACTACATGAACCTAGAGAACCTAATCCTTTGCGATGGCAATGATCCACAGACAGCCTTCACCCAATGTCTACCTCCACTGCTTTCCTCTTTCTGTAGCTCAGAGGCATTCATGTCATGCCCAAGCCTCAGACCACTGAGCACTAACCATTCCTGTCCTGCTAATATGTCCTCAATAAAAATGATCCACAGTAGATTTTCTGGATTTTGTCAATTCCCATTGGTAGTAAAATGGCATCTTAAAATCATTGCCTGTTAAAGGACATGTGATTGTAACATCATAATTACATCAGATATACTTGGCAAAAAGGCCCCCAACAGATTCAATAGAAGCTTGGTTTGCTTTGCCAAAGATATTACGCAGTATTTAACCAGTTGATTAATTAGACTTTTGCAGTGCATTTGATTCATTGTACTTCTAATCAGCTCTTTCTAATCGAGTACAAATTATTAGCTCATGGCAGGATAATTAGTCTGTGCTCAGAAGATTCACTTTTAAAAAAAAATCTGGAGAACATACTGGTCAAGATGCTTGTGTAGGTCCTAGGCCAGGGGCTGCTAAAAGGCTCCCCACAACAATTCACTATTTGAATGGAGCCACTGAGTTCAGCCCAAAAAAGGGCAAAGCTGTTCTCATTAGTGGCAGTACTCAGGATACAAGGAGGACAAGGGTCAATGGGCAAACTCCCTGCAGAAATCCCCAAAACACCAGGGAATGGCCAATCCAGGAAGTCATCTAGGCCAAGCACTTTTTCTGGGGAATGGTGAGCCAGTGGGAATTCCATCTGTCAGTTTCTGGGGGGGGGGGGGGGTGCGTTGGAGAGACTGTTGTGCAGGATCTTTGGGGCAGTGTAGATCAGGCAGGAAAACAAAACCATTAAAAGGTGAGGGGCTGGTCAGGGACTACAGGCTTGCAAGGGGAGGTGGTGGGGAGGCCACATGAAGGAATGGGGAGGAGGAGAAGAAACAGACCACAAGGTAGAGTGGAGTAGTCAGTTAAGAGCCCTCGTTGGGGGTGGGAAGACAACAAGAAGGAGACCATCCTGGGGTGGAGAAAAAGACAAGAAGAATCGGAAAGTGGAGATGTGGGCGGTTGGGAACAAAAGGTGTCCCGTGCTCACCTGTATGGGTGGGCGTTTTGGAGTGTGCGCGTGTGCATGTGCGGTGTGTGTATTCGTGTCATATGTGTGCATGTGAGTGCGTGTGTCAGGGTTTTTGGGGTGTGTGCATGTCATTTGTCTACACAATTACAAGACGGATTATCACAATGCGACATCATCAACTGATGAATAAGAATGATGTGGGAACCCCTGAAAACTGAAAGGTAGGCTTTGAAGGAAGTTTTGTGTCATGATGCACAGTGATATAATTAGCAGAGTGGATTCCAAGCTTAAGAGATAACAAGGTGTAGAGCTGGATGAAGCTTATTATCTTGTTATCTCAGATTCTCCAGCATCTGCAGTTCCTATTATCTCTGGATTGCAAGCTTACTTAGTTTATTGTATTTTTTTTATTAACACAGCTTATCCAAGATAAAATCAAAAAGCAGAAGAATGGGACAAAATTAATCAAGTCTTATGCTTATGAACATCATGCTGGGTCCACTAATGTGTGTTTCAGTTCTACGAGACCGAAGCTATCTGCACAGTCTTACTTTACCATTGTAAACCATGTGATCAAAGCTGCATTCTTGACATTCTTTAGCAGCTCTCGGTTCATGTCTGGCTGCAACTCAAGGTAGAATAAAAGACCCTCATTGATGAGATTTGGAAGCCAGCTGTGAAGAAAGGGAAAGGCATGTGAAAATTTTGAGTAAAACAATGGCAAGAAAGCAAAAAGGAAACTGCTTCCATTTACATAGTAATAAAATGTGAGGCTGGATGAACACAGCAGGCCAAGCAGCATCTCAGGAGCACAAAAGCTGACGTTTCGGGCCTAGATCCTTCAGGGGAAGGGTCTAGGCCCGAAACGTCAGCTTTTGTGCTCCTGAGATGTTGCTTGGCCTGCTGTGTTCATCCAGCCTCACATTTTATTATCTTGGAATTCTCCAGCATCTGCAGTTCCCATTATCTCCATTTACATAGTGCCTGGTTACTGTCTCCAATTTTATAACACGCACTAAGTTACTTACTTAAATGCATTAGTCATTGCATAGTATGACCATCATTTTGCTCTTAGAAGGATCCTACAACAGTAAAACAAAATCTACCATCTCAAAGTGGTGAACAAATACTCCAAATTAAATGTTTTGGTGTAAAAATCACGATTGTTTTCCCCAAACATAAACCAATGTAGATTTACAGTTGCTTTACAAATCTTATTACTGGCTTATTTAATAGCCAGAGCTCTATATAAAAAAAAATTAAACTGTAATTATTCTATTGGAATTGAATTACCATGACTGAGCATATTCTAAACAGGCTCCTGACTCAGGGGGCCTTTCATGACTCTGGCTGCCCAAGTCCTTACAAAATAAAAAACCGTAAGATATAAAAACCTCCATGCTGATTGTGAGCAAACTCTGAAATCATGTCTCTGGCAATGGGTTCACAAGATGCAAACAGTAAAGAGATGGAGGGTCAGTAAATTTATTTTTCAACAGTATTGATTGAAGGAGGCAGAGGGACCAGGTCATTGGCCTTGGGGTAACTGAGTGCCCTGGTAAGGGGTGCAGAGCAGATTCACCAGAATGATGCTTGAGATGGAGCTTTACAGCCAAGAGGGGAGGCTGGATAAGCTTGGGTCATTGTCTTTCAAGCAGAGAAGGCTGATGGAAGAACGGGGCACCTGATAAAACCAGATAAGATTGTGAAGGGTACGGGCAGAATAAATAGAAAGCAGCTGTTCCCCCTAGCCAAAATGGTCAAGATCATAGGGGCAGATGTTTAAAACAAAAGGCAGGAGATTTAGAGGGAATTTGAGGCAAAGGAATTTCACCTGGAGGATAATAAGGTGTAGAGCTGGAAGTGCTGCGTAACAACATTTTCAACTTGATTAAAATCAAGAGTAGGCTGATGAAACAATATTTGTCTGGGTTGGATTTGTCCTGTTTTTGGTGGCTAGGCCATACCTGGGCAATTTTGCAGTTTCACCTCGCTCATCAGTAAAAGTGATGCATGGTTTTGTCAACAGTGCTATTAAGCAGCACCTGTTCAGCAATAAGCTGCTAGCTGCTGCTATGATTGGGTTCCATCAGGGCCTCTCAGCTCTTGACCTCACTGCAGCCTTGGTGCAAACGTGAACAAAGATGCTGCATTCTAGAGCAGAAGAGAGATAAGCTGTTCTTGACAGCGAGGCTGAATTTGACTGAGTCTGGTATCAAGGAGCTCCAGCAAAACTGGAGTCAATGGGAATTTCCATTGGTTAAAGTCATACCTTGCATGAAGGGAGGTTACAGTTGTTGGAAATCAGTCTTCCCAGCTCCAGAATCACTGCAAGATAGCATCCTAGGCCCAACAACCTTCAGCAGTTTCACCAGTTCCCTCTATCATAAAAAGGTCAGAGGTAGAATGTCCACTGATCACTGCAGAATGCTCAACCCCATCACAAATCCTCAGATGCAGAAGCAGCAAACGCAGCAAGACTTGGACAATACCCAGGCTTAGGCTGCCGAGCACACAAGTACCAAGCAATGGCCATCCTCAACGAGACAGAATCTAATCAGGAACTATTGGCATTCACTGGCATCACCATCGCTGAATCTCCCACTATCAACATCCTTTGGGTTACCATTGACTAAAAGCTGAACTATCATATTACTCTATTGGCCTTATAAGTATTCCGGTCAGAGGGCAGGAATCTTGCAATGAGAAATGCTCCTCCTGACTCTTAAAAATCCATCTACAGGGCACAAACCTGGAGTGTGGTGGAATATTCCCCACTTGCCTGGCTGAGTGCTTCTTAAATCAACACTCAAGAAGCTTGACACCATCCAGGACAAAGCAGCCTGCTTGACTGACACCACATCTACAAACATTCACTCCCTCCACCACCGACGCTCAGTAGCAGCAACAATGCATACTACCTACATGATACGCAGTGGAAATTCACCAAAGTCCCTCAGACAGCACCTTCCAAACCCACGACCAACTTCCTCTACAGGGGCAAGGGTAGCAGGTACATGTGAATACCACTACCTGCAAAGTTGCATCCAAGCCACTCACCATCCTCATTTGGAAATATAATCGCTGTTCCTTCACGGTTGCTGAATCAAAATCCTGGAATTCCCTCGCTAACAACATTGTGGGTCAACCTACAGCTGGTGGACTGCAACAGTTTAAGAAGCCAGCTCACCACCACCTTCTTAAGTGTAACTGGGGACGGGCAATAAATGTTGGCCCAGTCAGCGATACCCACATCCCATGAATTAAAAATAAAAAGCCTAGGCATGTTTGTAGGAACTGCAGACTTGCCTAGCACCTGCATCTTACACCCCAAACCCCTTCACCTTTGACCTTGTAAATTGCTCTGCAGGCAAAAGAGGAAAACCAAACCATCTACGGTCTGGTCAATTGCAGAGTTGCTGGAAGAGTCTAACTTGAAGGAAACACCAACTGCCAAATGGCCCTCCATTTCAGATTTTATAGGGAGTTTGCTCCCTTAGCCATCATTACTTTATTGGGAATGTGGACGGCACTGTTTGGCAGAACCCAGATTACACTAGAATACTGGCTTCTGTGCTGGATTAAAGGGTTTGAGATACAAGGAGAGGCTGGATAGACTGGGACGTCTTTCATTGGAGCGTAGGAGATAGAAGCGTGACTTTTTGGAGTTTCAAGTCACGAGGGGTATAAATAAGGTGAGTACCAAAGGTCCTTTCTCTCGGGTGGGTGAGTTCAAAGATAGGAGGCATATTTTTAAGGTAAAAGGAGAAAGATTTAGAAGGGACCTGGCAGGAAACATTTTCACACTGAGGGTGGTTTGTACGTAGAATGAACTGCCAGAAGATGTAGTAGAGATGAGTACAATTACAACATCTAAAAGACCTTTGAACAGGTACATTGAAAGAAAACGTTTAGAGGGTTATGAGCCAATCATAGGCAAGGGGGACTAGTTTCATTTGGGAAACTTGTTCAGCATGAGCGGGTTGGACGAAAGGATCTGTTTTCATGCTGTATGACTCTATGAGCTTTGTAATCAGCTGAAGTTCCTGATTTGTGAACCAATACAGCTCAATTGAAAATTTCAAAAGATGTGTTTAATGTAGGTTTTATATGTGGCAAAGCTATCGAAGTATATGGAGTTAGGTAATAAATCAGTCAGGCACTCATTAGGAGAGCAGGATTGAAGAAATGAATGCACTATCATCCAATTCACAGCCTTGATCAAGGTTTAAGATGCTAGTCTCCAAAAACACTTTTTACATGCTTATCACTAGTTCATATTTGGAGAAAAATAAATCGGCAGGTAATTTAACTTCAGCATGTGATAATCAACAATTCCCATAAATACATAGCTGTGCCTTACCAAATAAAACATACTAGCAGAATCTTGAAAAATCTTAACTTAATCTGACTCCCCAAACGCCTTTCATTTTCTGTATATATGCCTTGTCTTCCCTTCAATAGTGAGGCAACTGAAAAATAAAATGTATTTCCTTTGAACCTGATGCAATGGTATACTTAAAAATGTCAATTCTATCACAAACAGATGAAGTTTCCAACCATTGGAATTGAAATGACTTTTCAATAGTCCGATTGGTGAAATGCAGACTTATCACTGTTGCTGGCATTCAAACAGAAGAGTGTTGAAAGTACTGCAAATGGCAATGTCATCACAAGGTTTCTTTAGTGAATGAATGGATCTCACATGATGGTGCTTATGAATTAAATTAAAAGGAGGATGACTGAATCCTTAAATAGATTCACGCTGTTCACGAACCGTCAATAGACACTCATCCAAACTAATGCAGAACTAACTTTGTTACATTTACTCACCCAGTTGCACAGATAAATCTGTGCCCATCACCCACTCCAGATACTTGAATAAAAACATTCACCTCAAACATTTAAAGACTCTTATGCAATCCAGCCAAATGCAAAGTATTAGCTGTCGGTAAGGGCTGATCACAGTAAGATGCTCAATGCATTCACACTATTGGCATTTTGATTTTGAGGCACTGATTCCCCGGACTAATCACTAGCAATGGAGGTTATGAATCACATGATTTCCATTCTCATTCATCCATAAAATTGCAAGCAAATGGGTTGTCATGGGTCACATGGTTCCTACGCACCAGATTACAAGATGACAACTCATATTCAAGTGTGAAAAGATCATTTAGAAAAGAAGGGAGAAACACTCCAGGGCTTTTAAAACTTGGTTTTGTGCTGCTGAATGGCCGAGAAAGATAATATTAAATAAGTCACTTTTTG
This sequence comes from Stegostoma tigrinum, assembly GCF_030684315.1. Lineage (NCBI taxonomy): Eukaryota > Metazoa > Chordata > Chondrichthyes > Orectolobiformes > Stegostomatidae > Stegostoma > Stegostoma tigrinum. The sequence continues at coordinate 88,855,756 of NC_081359.1, read as the reverse complement.
CTACAGTGTGAATGTGAAAATAGAAAATGCTTCTGACTGTGTTTGTGTGCGCGATTGGAGAGTTGAGCCTGGTATCTCTGATAATGCTGCCTTTTTGCTGGATTGCCCCTTCACAGGGGAAAGCCATATCATGCATTTAGACATTATTCATGCAAGGGGCTTGCAAACAAGTGCTGTCGTATGAAATCAACAACGAGGTGCATTGCAGCTAGCTCTACATCCAGGCAAACATTTTCAGCTGGACAGGAAGGGAATCAGGGGTTGTGGGGATAAGGCAGGAAAGTGGAGTTGAGGATTGTCAGGTCAGACTCAATCTCACTGATTGTGGATCTGAGTGAATGGGCCGAGCAGCCTACTTCTGCTCCCACATCTTATGGTTTTATGAAGAGATAGACTGGCTATCACCAGGCTGCTTCCTTGCCTTTCAGTCAGGACACAGAGTCCATTGTAGTGCTGTTACCTATACCTCACTGGAAGTCAACAAGGAGTACAAACCAGCAACTTGGAAGAACTTTGTACATGCATAGCTGCAGGAATCGTGGTGGTTCACTTTTTAAGCATGCTGCAGTAAATAAATGAAACTAACATTAAGCAATATTTGTGGAAGTCATACCTGCAGAAGCAGTTTTCCCAAACAGTATGGGGTTAACAAGCAGAACTAGCAACAGAGGTATGTAGGTTGTAATGTAGTGAGGGATTGCATGTTCCAGTCCATTCTGACAGCTGGAAAAGATTCAAGTTTATATTAATCATCTGAAATTCAATACAGGTACTTTTTTGTCTACCCATAAATATCATGTGGCAATGATGGTGTGTTATGGAGAAGGGTTACCATGGCGTTGCACTTCAAAAATAAACCCAGTTCAAGATTTTACATTGGTTGCACAGGATGAGGTCGTCCCTCTATTTATTTCATTTTACTTCACATGAAGACTATTTCTAAGCAGTTAAAAATCTTGAAAGCCATCCCTTCCACTAATAATTTTTAAAAGAAAGGGGGTAAAATTCTGCTATTGCCTTTTTTTGGAGAATACGTGAGCTGCTGAGTATATACTGGTATTAGACAATGTTGGAAAAAAAAGCACATTCTGCAACTGCATCATATTTTTGAAAGTCAAGAGTCAGAAGTGAGCAATTGTTTCTAATTCCTGAAGTTACTAACCTGGAAATGGATGGATAGTAGAGCATGGCTACACCTTCAACCAAAAGCAGGATCGCCAAGCCCCAGGTCAGCATGTGGTACAACACTAGAATACTACATTGAAAAAAAAGAATGAGTAGCTTTAGCATCACATTTGACAAAGTTCTAGCTATTGAGATTTCAGACACCTGTGCAAGGGTAAAATTTCACGCTCTTTCTCTTGTTTGTAAATGCAAGAAAAAAAAATCAATGCTCGTGGGAAATTTGATCATAGTCAATGGAATCAGCCAAATGCAGATTGTGTTTACTGCAAGTGCACTGGATAAAGGTCAGGGACTGGAGCCCTGCTCAATTTCTCTCTCTTTGGCTAGACAGGGAGGCTAGCAGGCCACTCAGCTTATCAAAGGCACTCCACTATTCAATGAGATGACTGATATGAAAATAATCCTCAACCCACTGCCGTTTCCCCATAACCCTTCATTGCCTTGCGATTTCAGTGCCCATGCCTGTTGTTATCTCAACTGAGATCAGTCAACCAGGGAGCAAATCTGAAAATCTCCTTTCATTGTTGGGCCACAATTCATATTAAAGGGAGCATTTATTCGGGGAACAAAATCCCCACAGCTTAATTTAATCACTAAACTTTTCAAAACAAGCAATTTGTTTTTTTAAAAAAGTGTCAATTGTCAACCTTTCAAGATATAACCAGGTTCAAACTAATTTGCATAACTTTTGATGGTAGCTTCCAGAACCCTTTCTACCAGCTGAGATCCAAAGGAGGGAGTTTAGCAATATGTGTGTCAAGATTGCGCCCTGGCCCCAACCTTATTGTTGCTAAGTCATGACTATATCATGGAAACAGATATCCAACTTTTATGTTTTATTGGATAAGTCCGAGTTGAATTGTTTTCAGGAGTGTTTTATTTGGCCACAAGGCCTAGTGAGTTCTCTTGCCACATCCTACCAAACACACCACATTAATTTCCTAAGTTACCCCATGGTGTCTCTCAAATCCAATTTCTGCCTCACCATCCTGGCTTGGAAATATATCACTGTCCTTCCATGTCACTGGGTCAATGTCCTGGAACTCCTTCCATAACAACATTTTGGGTGTAGCTCTATCAAATACACTGCAATGATCCAGGGTGACAGTTCATCATCACCTTCTCCAAAGTTAGGGATTGGGGGGGGGTGGGTGGTAAATGCTGACCTAGCCAGCAACCCCTCATCCCGTGAACATACAAAAGAAACAGGAAATAGACAAGTGTAAATATGGGTCAGACATTTTGTTGCAGACAGATGCAATAAGTAATAACGATGGATAAGTAATGGATTTGATTCTGGCAAAAACTTTGCTCTAAGTCTCGTGATTAAAATCAAAAATAAGATTGCCACACAACCATCAGTATATCACTGATAGCTCATTTCCAGTCCCCCAGTGGTGGCATCGTTTCCTCTACCTAGTGTCTAACCCATGAAGAGATTTCACATCCAAACCAGCACAACATGGAGGAGGCCACAAAGCCTAGAACAAATAGTTGACAACATAAAATTACTTCTTGACAATACTGAATGGGCTTTACTAACAACTAAAACCTTGAACTATAAAGAAGTTGACAGCAGTAGTACCAGTTTATGGACTATTCCAGTGACAACCTAAATATTTTCCACAGCTGCCTTTATCAACAGGGCTTCTCTTACCGTAAAACAAAAATAATCACATCTACTAAACAACCCGCAGACGAAGAAATTACCGACAAGGTTTCATATGTTATAACTTTTATTTTAAAATGCCTCAGAATCAACATAAACATGAATTTTATGGCAACTTTGTATGAACTATAAATTACTCAATGCAAATATAATGACTATCTGACAAGATTACAGGCATTTGTATCATTCTTACACAAGTACAGCAACAGGCACAATCTCGCAGGACAAATCTTCTGATATGGGGAAGGGACCCCTGGCTCAACTAACGTTATTGATACACCTTGGGTTCCTGAGAAAGTGCCTGTGTATGACTCTAACTGTGCATAGAGGTTACAGCATGGAGACAGGTCCTTCAGCCCAACTTATACGTATCACCCAGTCTTCACAATCAAACTAGTCCCATTTGCCGGCATTTGGTCCATATCCCTCCATACCCATCCCATCCATGAACCTGTCCAAATGTTCCTTAAAATGATGAAATTGTGCTTGCCTCCACTACTACCTTTGGCAGCCTTTTCCAGACACTCACCTAACCTCCATGTGAAAAAAAAATGCCCCTGTGGATGTGAATATAGGAGGTGAATATAAGAGCCATTGTTAGTAAGTTTGCAGATGACACCAAAATTGGACGTGTAGTGGATAGCGAAGCAGATTATCCGAGTACAACAGGCTCTTGATCAAATGGACCAATGGGTCAAGGAGTGGCAGATGGAGTTTAAATTTAGATAAATGGCAGGCACTGCATTTTGGAAAAACAAAGCAGGACAGGACTTATAGACTTAATGGTAAAGTCCTGGTGAGTGCTGCTGAACAGAACTTGGAGTGAAGGTTCATAGCTCCTTGGAAGTGGAGTCACAGGTAGATAAGATTGTGAAAAAGACATTTGGTATGGTTGCCTTTATTGATAAGTACATTGAGCATAGGAATTGGGAGGTCACATTGAGGCTCAGAACATTGGTTTGGCTACTATTTGGAATACTGTTTGTAGTTCTGGTCTCCCAGCTATAGGAAGGATGTTGTGAAACTAGAAAGGGGTCAGAGAAGATTTACAGGGATGTTTCCAGAGTTGGAGTATTTGAGCTATAGAGACGGGCTGAATAGACTGGGGCTGTTTTCACTGGCACATCGAAGGCCGAAGGATGACCTTATAGACGTGTATAAGGTCATGAGGGGCATGGATAGGGTACGTAAGCAAGATCTTTTTCCTAGGGTGGGGGAGTCTAAAACTAGAGGGTTTTCGGTTTAAGGTAAGAGGGGAAAAGATATAAACGAGACCTGGGGGCAACTTTTTCCACGCAGAGGGTGGTGCATGTATGGAATGAGCTGTCACAGGAAGTGGTGGAGGCTGGTATGATTACAATATTTAAAAGGCATCTGCATGGGTATACAAATAGGAAGGGGGTTTAGTGGATATGGGGTGAATGTGACTAGATTTACATAGGCTATCTTGTCAGTATGGAGAGTTGGACCAAAAGGTCTGCTTCAATGCTGTATATTTCTATGACTCTATCTCTTGTGTCTCTCCCCTCTCATCTTAAACCAATACCCTCTAGTTTTTGATTCCCCTACCATTGGGAAGAGTTGTTGGCTATCCACCTTGTCTACGTCTCTCATGATTTTATACACTGCAATGCTTAAACAGAAAGTTAAGACTTCAGATTGCTGGCTTAATCCTTTGTGATTACAATGGGGGCATTGAGAACAGATGATCAGAACAATGAATGCTTGGGCTGTCTGTTTGACGCATCTTCTGGCTTTTATACTGTTTTACTTAGACTTACTTCTCATAACAGGTGTAAATCCAGTAAAAAAAATCTCAGAATTCCATTGAAGTGCAAAGCACTGCAGCACCTTATCACTGACAGTGCTCATATCAGCCAGCACACAGATCAGTGCTCACCCCTTCACCCGTTTCTTCAGTGTCAGCGTCCTGGAATTCCCTTCCTAAGGGCATTGAGAGTCCACCTACAGTACATGGACTGCACCAGTTCAAGAAGGAAGCTCACCACCACCTTCTCAAGAGTAATGAGGAATGGGCAATAAATGCTGGTGCAGCCGGTATCACCCTCAGTCCATCAATTGATAAAAACAAATAAATAACTGCAGATACTATTTCTGAAAAATCACTTCCTGTAGTGAAACAGAGCCAGAACTAGCACAATTAACAAAAGCTTTGGGACATATAAAATGTTAAATGTTGGAATTAGAAATAGAATTAGAATATGATAATTAGTGTTGTAAAAAGGGAGCATGGTTTCTGTCCAGACTCTCTCCACAATTCTTATGTTTGTGGAACGGGGCCAGATTCTCCATTGGAGATTGGGTCAGAAAAATCAGGAGGAAGCCAGTAGGTTTCTTTATTGTCTGGTCATCCTCAGAAAGCAGGTATCCAACATTCACTGGAATATTTGGGCCACAGTCTTTTCATTCAGCCGCACATCCCAACTTGAATTTCGCAAGTTTCGAGATGAATTTTGTCCTCAAGACACCTGCACCAGCAGTTCCACGCTGTCAGACTTCCACATAGACAAGTTATTCATTTGACAGAGATAATGGGAACTGCAGATGCTGGAGAATCCAAGATAACAAAGTGTGAAGCTGGATGAACACAGCAGGCCAAGCAGCATCTCAGGAGCACAAAAGCTGACGTTTCGGGCCTAGACCCTTCATCGGAAAAAGGGAATGGGGAGAGAGTTCTGGAATAAATAGGGAGAGAGGGGGAGACGGATCGACGATGGATAGAGGTGAAGATAGGTGGAGAAGAGACAGACAAGCTAAAGAGACGGGGATGGAGCCAGTAGAGGTGAGGGTAGGTGGGGAGGTAGGGAGGGGATAGGTCAGTCCGGGGACGACGGACAGGTCAAGGAGGTGGGATGAGGTTAGCAGGTAGGAAATGGAGGTGCAGCTTGAGGTGGGAGGAGGGGATAGGCAAGAAGAAGAACAGGTTAGGGAAGCGGGGACGAGCTGGGCTGGTTTGGGGATGCAATGGGTGGGGGGGGGGGGGGAAAGGGGAGATTTTGAAGCCTGTGAAATCCACATTGATACCATTGGGCTGCAGGGTTCCCAAGCGGAATACAAGTTGCTATTCTTGCAACCTTTGGGTGGAATCATTGTAGCACTGCAGGAGGCACAGGATCGCCATGTCATCTGAGAAATGGGAGGCGGGATTGAAATGGTTTGTGACTGGGAGATGAATTGTTTATTGTGAACGGAGTGTAGGTGTCCTGCAAAGCGGTCCCCAAGCCTCCGTTTGGTTTCCCTGATGTAGAGGTAGCCACACCGGGTACAGCGGATGCAGTATACCACGTTGGCAGATGTGCAGGTGAACCTCTGCTTAATGTGGAACGTCTTCTTGGGGCCTGGGATGTGGGTGAGGGAGAAGGTTTGGGGGCAAGTGTAGCACTTCCTGCGGTTGCAGGGGAAAGTGCCCGGTGTGGCGGGGTTGGAGGGAAGTGTGGAGCAAACAAGGGAGTCACCAAGAGAGTTGTCTCTCCAGAAAGCAGACAAGGGTGGGGATGGAAAAATGTCTTTGGTGGTGGGGTCGGATTGTAGATGGCGGAAGTGTCGGAGGACGATGCGTTGTATCCGAAGGTTGGTGGGGTGGTATGTGAGGACGAGGAGGATTCTCTTTTGGCAGTTATTGCGGGGACGGGGTCTGAGGGATGAGTTGCAGGAAATGCAGCACACTCATCTGGCACACATTCATTTGGCACACTCCTCGAGAACATCCCTAGCAAGCTTCATGATGGGCTTGATGCAAAAGACTTCCCCAAGACTCCTTTATCAATTCCTTTTACCTCATTTTTCAGCTGTCACTTTCCAAATACATAACACAGTTCCTTGTAAATGTGCTTTTTCTTGTTAATCCCATGATGAAACTTCTTTCTCTCTGGTCATGTATTGTCTGTATCTTAACTTCAGAGTAATCAGCCAGCCAAATTTAATGGAACTATGCCATACTTGGGCAGATGTCCCATGTCCCAGTTTGTTCCTTAATATTTGGAAAAGCGTTGTACACACCAGCACATGTGTATCACTTCCCTCTCCTTACGGCTCCTCTTATGGACATAGCTCTTTCAAAAAAGGAATGCACTGTCTGAATAATTCCCTGGAAATGTTTCCTTCCTCTCCTGAAGGTACTGACATTGCAGCTGAGTTTGCTGTTCCACTTCCTCATCCATCAGGGAAGATTTTATAATCGCAGCAAACTACAAGGCACAACAGCAGAATCCGACCCTATTCACACAGTCACACTCCCATAATGACAGTCAACAAATGCAGCTCTGGCAGGTTCTTCCAATTATATAGCCAGAGGCTGCTTGCTGTACCATTTACTCTCAGCTCAATTGATAGCAGCATTCAGGATCTAGCCTGCAATCTCCTTTGTCTATAAGATTTGATTTCCACACAGGAACAAAATGTTTAAATGGAACTAAATCTTTGAGTACTATAGGTAGGTCAGTTTTTGTCCAGTGTGTGCAGGAGGGCTTCCTGACACAGTATGTAGATAGGCCAACAAGGGGCGAAGCCACATTAGATTTGGTACTGGGTAATGAGCCCGGCCAGGTGTTAGATTTGGAAGGAGGTGAGCACTTTGGTGATAGCGATCACAATTCTGTTATGTTTACTTTAGTGATGGAAAGGGATAGGTGTATACCACTGGGCAAGAGTTAAAGCTGGGGGAAAGGCAATTACGTTGAGATTAGGCAAGATTTAGGGAGCAGAGGATGGGGAAGGAAACTGCAGGGGATGGGCACATTAGAAATGTGGAGCCTATTCAAGGAAAAGCTCCTGTGTGTCCTAGATAAGTATGTACCTGTCAGGCAGGGAGGAAGCTGTAGAGTGTGGGAGCCGTGGTTTACGAAGGAGGTGGAATCTCTGCTCAAGAGGAAGAAGAAGGCTTATGTTAGGATGAGATGTGAAGGCTCAGTTAGGGCACTTGAGGGCTACGAAGTAGCCAGGAAAGACCTAAAGAGAGAGCTCAGAAGAGCCAGGAGGAGACATGAGAAGTTGTTGGCGGATAGGATCAGGGTAAACCCTAAGGCTTTCTATAGGTATTTAAGGAATAAAAGAATGACGAAAGAAAGATTAGGCCCAATCAAGGATAGTAGTGGTAAGTTGTGTGTGGAGTCAGATGAGATAGGGAAAGCACTAAATGAATATTTTTCAACAGTATTCACTCTAGAAAACGACAATGTTGTCGAGGAGAATACTAAGATACAGGCTACTAGACTAGGTGGGATTGAGGTTCACAAGGAAGAGATATTAGAAATCCTTCAGAGGGTGAAGATAGATAAGTGGCCTGGACCGGATGGGATTTATCCTTGGATCCTCTGGGAAGCCAGGGAGGAGATTGCCGAGCCTTTGGCATTGATCTTTAACTCATCATTGTCTACAGGAATAGTGCCAGACGACTGGAGGATAGCAAATGTGGTTCCCCTGTTCAAGAAGGGGAGTAGAGACAACCCTGGTAATTATAGATCAGTGAGCCTTACCTCAGTTGTTGGTAAAGTGTTGGAAAAGGTTATAAGGGATAGGATTTATAATCATCTAGAAAAGAATAAACTGATTAGGGATAGTCAGCACGGTTTTGTGAAGGGAAGGTCTTGCCTCACAAACCTTATTGAGTTCTTTGAGAAGGTGACCAAACAGGTAGATGAGAGTAAACCAGTTGATGTGGTGTATATGGATTTCAGCAAGGCGTTCGATAAGGTTCCCCACAATAGGCTATTGTACAAAATGCGGAGGAATGGAATTGTGGGAGATATAGCAGTTTGGATTGGAAATTGGCTTGATGAAAGAAGACAGAGGGTGGTAGTTGATGGGAAATGTTCATCCTGGAGACCAGTTACTAGTGGTGTACTGCAGGGGTCGGTGTTGGGTCCACTGCTGTTTGTCATTTTTATAAATGACCTGGGTGAGGGCGTAGAAGGATGGGTTAGTAAATTTGCAGATGACACTAAGGTCGGTGGAGTTGTGGATAGTGACGAAGGATGCTATGGGTTGCAGAGAGACATAGATAAGCTGCAGAGCTGGGCTAAGAGGTGGCAAATGGAGTTTAACGTAGACAAGTGTGAGGTGATGCACTTTGGTAGGAGTAACGAGAAGGCAAAATACACGGCTAATGGTAAGATTCTTAGCAGTGTAGATGAGCAGAGAGATCTCGGTGTCCATGTACACAGATTCTTGAAAGTTGCCACCCAGGTTGACAGGGCTGTTAAGAAGGCATACAGTGTTTTAGCTTTTATTAATAGAGAGATCGAGTTCCGGAACCAAGAGGTTATGCTGCAGCTGTACAAAACTCTCGTGCGGCCGCACTTTTGGGGTATTGTGTACAGTTCTGGTCACCGCATTATAAGAAGGATGTGGAAGCTTTGGAAAGGGTGCAGAGGAGATTTACTAGGATGTTGCCTGGTATGGATGGAAGGTCTTACGAGGAAAGGCTGAGGGACTTGAGGCTGTTTTCATTAGAGAGAAGAAGGTTGAGAGGTGACTTAATTGAAACATATAAAATATTCAGAGGGTTAGATAGGGTGGATAGGGAGAGCCTTTTTCCTGGGATGGTGACAGCGAGCACGAGGGGGCATAGCTTTAAATTGAGGGGTGAAAGATATAGGACAGATCTCAGAGTAGTTTCTTTACTCAGAGAGTAGTAAGGGAATGGAACGCTTTGCCTGCAACAGTAGTATATTCGCCAACTTTAGGTACATTTAAGTCGTCATTGGATAAGCATATGGACGTACATGGAATAGTGTAGGTTAGATGGGCTTGAGATCGACATGACAGGTCGGCACAACATCGAGGGCCGAAAGGCCTGTACTGTGCTATAATGTTCTACGTTCTATGTTCTAAAATCAGATTAGTAAAAGTATTGTGCAGTCTCGAATGTAGCTTGCGTATACTCTGGATGTGAGTTTGCTTGCTGAGCTGGAAGGTTAGTTTTCAGACGTTTCGTCACCCTTCTAGGTAACATCATCAGTGAGCCTCCGACGAAGCGCTGGTGTATAAATAGAAAGCAGGACATAACACCAGCGCTTCGTCGGAGGCTCACTGATGATGTTACCTAGAAGGGTGACGAAACATCTGAAAACTAACCTTCCAGCTCAGCGAGCAAACTCACATCCAGAACCTCAACCTGAGCTACAAATCTTCTCAAAACTTGCGTATACTGTTCAGTTCATTCCACCACCCCCCCACCCCGCACCATGCCTCTGCCTCTAAAATAATAATGTTTTTTCAGGATTTAGTCATCGTTTTTGGGGTGGTAGGAGGGTTTTATTCTACAGTGGCTGAACGATCTAATCTGGGAGCTGCAGACTCTGCCACAGATAGGGGAGGTGCTGTTTGATGTGATGGATAAGTGGGACTCTCTGGATTCTGAGCACTCTTTCCATTGCTTGAACTTGGCCTCTACGTGCTCCATTCAGTGACAATGCCAAGCGTTTGCTGCCTTCGTGAATTCTTCTGCTCTAGTGGTTTTAGGACAAGCAATTCTTAAGTGTCTGTAGGGAGGCTGCAAGGGTGTATTTCCTCTTTCTTCCTCGTGACCACTTACCATTGCAGAGCTCAGAGTAGAGCACTCGTTTACCGGAGACTTATATCAAGCACATAGACAATGTGGCCACCCATCACAGTTGCATATGGTTAACCTGTGCTGGGGATATGGGGATACTGTGCCAGGAGAAGGTGCTCACCATGGTACATGGTAAGGTCCTGGGAGTGCTACTGAACTAACAAACCTCACCATGGCATACCTATCCTGCCAGGAGATTTGCAAGATTTTGGTAAGGCAATGCTGGTGATAACTCTCCGGGATTTGAGGTGTCTACTGTACATGGGCCATGGTTCTGAAACACACAGGACGATGGGAACCACAGCTACTCCATAGATCATGAGCTTAGTGCTGGTTTTCAGGGAATGAACTTTGAATCTTCCGTTTCTCAAGTGTCTGAAGGATGGCCTGACACATTGGAGTCAATGCTGGATTTCATCATCAACGTTTGATCACACTGAGTGGAGGCTGAGGTATGGGAAATGATCAATATTGTCCATTGGTTCACTGTGGATTTTGATGATCGGTGGGGGGGAGGGGCGTGAGGAGCAGTATCACATAACAGGAGCAGACTGGTAGAGAACCTTCGTTTTCTAGATGTTTATTCTGAGGCCCATTCTCTCACACAGCCCTCAGTGAATGAGTCGATGGCGGGCTGTAGCTTGGCCACTGAGTGTGCACACGTACAGGCAGGTATTGTCTACAGATTGAAGCTTGATGGCAGAATTTGGGGTGGTCTTGGTTCTGATGTGGAGGTGAAGGTGAAGGTTAAGGTTGAACCATTTTCCATTCATCCAGCAGGGTGGTTCACGGATAGGGAGGGGAGGGGGGGTGGGGGTGGTGAGGGGACAGCTGCAGTAAGATGGAAAAGAATGTTGGGTGTGATGGCGCAGCCCTGCCTTGACCCCAGTTCACACTTGAATTGTGTCTATGGTGGATCTGTGGAAGATCATAGCTTGTAGGTGATTGAGAACGGTGAGAATATCCCACAATCCCACAGTTTTCAGAATTGAAGGCCTTTGAGATTAAAGAAGCCTATACTTTTCTTGGATTTAATCACACACTGAAAAACAGGCCCACTGTGCCTCTTGATGGGCAGAAGCAACACAGACTCAGGGAGGTTTACTTCAACCACTGGGAAGAGGTAGTTGAGGAGGATTCACATATTGACATTTCTTGCGGCCAACAGTAGGGAGATCCCTCTGTAATTTCCACCATTGAACTGCTCACAATTACAGCATCAGAGATCTCCCAGCATGTTCCTTTCCTTCCAGGTATGGGCAATAAAGGTTGTGGATTTGTGACAGAAGTGCTTTTCTGCTATTAGAATCATAGAAATGGACAGCACAGAAACAGACCCTTTGGTCCAACTCATCCATGCTGACCAGGTAGCCTAAATAAATCTAGCTTCTGTTGCCAGCATTCGGCTCAAATCCCTCTAAGCCCTTCCTATTTGTGTGCCCATCCATTCCTTCTTCTGGCAGTTTATTCCATACATGCACCACCCTCTGTGAAAAAGTGTCCCCAGTAGGTCCCTTTTAAATCTTTCCCCTCCCACCTTAATCCTATGCTCTCTAGTTTTGGATACCCCGACCCACCCCAGGGAAAAGACCTTGCCTATTTACCCTATCCATGCCCCTCCTGATTTTATAAACCTCTGAGGTCACCCCTCAGCCTCTGATGTTCCAGGGAAAACAGCCCCAGTCTATCCAGCCTCTCCCCATAGCTCAAACCCTCCAACCGCAGCAACATTCTTGTAAATCTTTTGAGCCCTTTCAAGTTTCATATTTTGATCCTTTAGCAAGGATTCCAACCATGCTGGAGACCATGTTGTCTATCAGCTGTTGGATGGCGTTGACCTCATGGCAGGCTCAGAGTGCATGGAAATGGCAGCAAGTAATGCGCCGCGGGACGGTGTCGAGACCACCCGCAGCCTATGTCTTGGTTGAGGCGGTCCTTGAATGCATTCTCCTGCAGGCATTGACTTTCAGTCTTTGAAGAGAGACTCTCCATTTTTGACTCTCAGTGGAGCAGGTCCCTGGGTACTCTGATTGTAGACAGCTTTGATTGCGCTGAAGAAGTTGCACTCATCATGTTTGTCAGTGACTTACTGAGGCTCCTGTTCTCTTTCCATTCACCAGCTGCTCTTCAGATCACTTTTTTTTTGTTGTATTTCACCTTTCAGTTCTCTCTAGGCACGTTTGGTAGATCTGCTAGTTCAGGAATGCCTTGCATGTGCGATCTAGGATTTCCCACATCTCCTGATCATTCTTGCTGAAACAGTCTTGGTGTTTCCTGATTCAGAGGCTGAGCATCTTCACACAGGTGCTGTCTATAGCGGTAGACATTACAATCTTCAGCCAATTCAATTTGATTCGATTCACTCCACGACAAAGAAACAGTGGGAGACATTGGGATCTGCAATGGCTACAGACCCTGACAACATTGACAACAATAGTACTGAAGACCTGTGCTCCAGAACTTGCTGCTCCCTTAGCCGAGCTGTTCCAGTACAGTTACAACACTGGTATCTACCCATGTATGTTGAAAATTGCCCAAGTATGCCCTGTACACAGAAATAAAACAGGACAGATCCAACCCAGCCAACAACTGCCCCAGTCTACTCTTAATCATCAGTAAAGTGATAGAAGGTGACATTAACAGTGCTATCAAACAGCACCTGCTCAGCAATAACACACACAGTGACACCCAGTTTGGGTTCCGCCAGGGCCACACAGCCTCTGGCCACATGACAACCTTGGATCAAACATGGACAGAACAGCTGAGTTCTAGAGGTGAGGAGAGAGTGACAGGCCTTGATATCAAGGCTGTGTTTGATTGAGTGTGGCATCAAGGAGCCCTAGAGAAACTAGAATCAATGGGTATCAACAGGCAAACTCTCCAGTGGTTGGAGTCATACCTGACACATAGGAAGATGGCCTTGGTTGTTGGAGGTCAATCATCTCAACTCCAGGACATCTCTGCAAGAGAGTTCCTCACGGTGGTATCTTCAGCCCAAACATCTTCAGTTGCTTCATAAATGACCTTCCCTCCATCATAAAAGGTCAGATATAGGGATGTACACCAATAATTACACAATGTTCAGCACCATTCCTGACTCCCTAGATACTGAAGCAGTTCGTGTTCAAATGCATCAAGATCTGGACAACATCCAGGCTTGGGCTGACAAGTGATAAGAGACATTCGTGCCACACAAATGCCAAGGCTATGACCACCACCAATAAGAGACTATCCAACCAGCACCCTTTGATATTCAATGGCGTTACCATCACTGAATGCCCCACTATCAACATCCTGGGGGTTATCATTGACCAGAATCACAACTGGACTCACCACATTAACACAGTAGCTACAAGAGCAGGCCAGAAGCTAGGAACACTGTAGCGAGTAACTCACCTGACTCCTCAAAGCCTGTCCACCATCTACAAGGCACAAGTCAGAAGTGTGATGGAATATTCCCCACTTGCTTGGATGAGTGCAGCTCCAACAACACTCAAGAAGCTTGGGACTATCCATGACAAAACAGTCCACTTGATTGGCACCACATCCACAAACATTTGCTCGCTCCACCACTGACGCTCAGTCGCAGCATGCACTATATGCAAGGTGCACTGCAGAAATTCACCAACGATCCTCAAACAGCACCTTCCAAACCCACAACCACTTCTATCTAGAAGGACAAGGGCAGTAGATATATGGGAACACCACCACTTCCAAGTTTCCCTCCAAGCCATTCACGATCCTGACTTGGAAATATATCGCCATTCCTTCATTGTTGCTGGGTCAAAAATCCTGGAATTCCTTCCCTAATGGCATTGTGGGTCAACTTACAGCAGGAGGAATGTAGTGGTTCAAGAAGGCAGCTCACCACCACCTTCAATGGCAACCAGGGGTGGGCAAGAAATGCTGGTCAGCCAGTGATGCCCACATCCCACAAGTTAAGAGAGAATTAGGGTGGGCCAGGTGCTGAGGACACTACAGCTCTGGCATGTTGGACTTTGCCAAGTGGCAGAGAGTCACTGCCTGAATCGGACTTTCTTCTCAGAGTCTTTGACTCCATCAACACTGAATCTCCTGCAGCAGAGTTTTCTCTGCCTCTACTGGTTTGGGGCCAGGTTGATGGAGATGGCAACATGGATTAGTCAGTGGTAGGTCCAGTAGTCATCAGTCATGGATACCCACATTAGCAGCCATAGGCTGACAGTCAATGCTAGTCTCTCGCAAGTCCTGTTAAGCCCAAATTAAAGTGATCTTGAAGACTGAGATAACAAAGTGTGGGGCCGGATGAACACAGCAGGCCAAGCAGCATCTTAGGAGCACAAAAGCTGATGTTTCGGGCCTAGACCCTTCATCAGAAAAGGGGGATGGGGATAGGGGGAGGCTATCCATCTTCCGTCCGCCTCCAGTTTTTGTGCTCCTAAGATGTTGCTTGGCCTGCTGTGTTCATCCAGCTCCACGCTTTGATATCTCGGATACTCCAGTATCTGCAGTTCCCATTATCTCTGATCTTGAAGACTGGTCTATTTAATGGCCTTAAGCAAAACAGACTTCAGAATAAAGCCTAACAACACTTAATATAATTCTGGGACTGCAGCTTCTTTTAGGAGTTATAATTTACACTCAAGTGAGAGAGAACAACTCACCACTGGGGACTAGTCATATTTTTTTAAAAAATGTATTTAGTGGTGAGTTAAAGGTTTTAATGATGCAATATATTCCCCTTTTGTTCCCTTTCCAAATATCTAGAAGGCAATGCTAATTATTTCAACATTGTGCACTACAGAATGCTGCAGTGAAATACTCAAGATAACAATTTCCAGACATTTACTATTTTTAAAGTTTTATTTTGAATTTGATGATAAATTGTAAGTTGCTTTGCATGCTTAAATTTCCCACATGAATCATAAGCACAAAAAAACGAAGACTGTAATTGAGAGAAATCACAAGTGAATCACAACTGATAATCCTTTTCAGAAAGTTTAATATTACCTTCCCAGAAATTTCAAAAAAACAATTCGAGTGACTGTAACCTGATGTAGAAACAAGGTTATTGGGAAAATGACATTAAGTTGATCCTTTTCCAATTAATGTCAATCTCATCTCTTTGTAAGATCCTTTGTCCCTTCTCTCTTTAGGATAACTGACACTACCAATTTCTGTTTCATACTTCAGCAATTTCTCAATAAACCTGCTGCTCAGCACTTATAAAAAGGTCCACATTACTTCCATGCCCAATTCCAACTTTTCACCGAATCGTGTCCCTGGAATTTGTTCATTTATGATGAAGGTTTCAATGTGTATAACCCTGTTTCATTAATGCTCTTTAGACAAGTTGAACGCTTTGAATTACTGGAAGATGACATTTCCTACTGATACCTCAAACATGTTACAAATGTAGAGTGCTGAAACACGTTTAAGTACTGAAACATTTTAGGAGCAAAAAGAGTATAAAACACTTAATGCTATTACTTGTAAATCTGTGATCATTTTAAACTGGAATATACCCAGCTCCTGTAAACCTTTTGTTAATAGTTATATTCTATAAAGTTACCTCAGCCCAGAAGATCGTTTCACGACAAGATAAGCATCCACAGCATAGTAGAACAACCACCAGAAGGTGGCACTGTAGAACAGCTGAATCCAAATCTGCTGGGCAACAGTGACAATGCACAAACTTGTTTTAGTTGCTTAACTGGAACAAGGAAACAAGTAAATATTCAATACAAAAGCTTCAGAGCAAACCCCACTCACAGCGCTGCTGACACAGAAAGCTGTCGGCCATATTTCAGTTCCATTAAGTGAGATTCTTCCAACTAAATCTGGGAAGCTAAGCCACACGGATGCCCTCGTCATTATTCCTTAAAAGACAGAGGCATTATTTTAGACATTGTTGAACATAGAACAAAACATTACATTCAGTAGTGGACAAGTGGGTGGTGTTGCTTAAAGGCACCAAATGAAACTTAAGGAAAATCCCATGTACCCCAACGTATTGGGACTGCATAGAATTTTTTCCCATAATTCCCTTTTGGGGATGTTGCCCTCAAGGAAGTGGTCATGAGCTACCTTCTTCAACTACTGCACTCCATGAGATCGACATTGCACACTCCAGTTCCAGGATACTTAAAGTGGTAAAGAGGAAACTGCAATGTGGTTCCAGGTCAGTACGGGGTGTGTCATGTAGGGTAACTTCAGGCAATGAAGTTCCTATCCATCAATTGCCCTTCTTCATCTAGGTGACAGAAGTCACAGGTTTGGAAGATGTTGCCAAAGGAACCTTTGTTAATGACTGCAGTACATCTTGTAGATGGCACACAATGGGTGCCAGTGAGTGGTTAAAGGGAGCTTGCCAGTCAAATGGGTTGCTTTGACCCAGAAGGTATGGAGTTTCTGGAGAGATGTTGCTGAACTCATCCAGACCCATCATATTCCTGATTTGTACACTGGAGATGGCAGAAAGGCTTTGGGGTGTCAGGAAGTGACAGAACCTCAGCTTCTGACCTACTCTTGTAGCCACTGTAATTATATGGCTGGTTCAGTTCAGTTTCTAGTCAATGTCAATGTTCTGGGGATTGGCAATTGGAGATTCAGCAACTGTAATGTCACTGATGTCAAGGGAATATGTTGTTGGAGTTAGCAAATGCCAGCTATTTGTGTGTAACAAACGTTACTTGCAACTTGTCAGCGCATGCCTGGATATTATCTATGTTTTTCCCCATCTGGGCGCAGGTTGCTCACATTTCTATGGAGTCTGTGCAATGTTTAGCACTATCAGTGAACATCCTCACCTCTGATCTGATCCAAAAGGTGATGAGTGCTGGTTATAAGACAATGCACAGACGAACCCTTGCAATGATATCCTGGCAAAGGGATGATTAACCTCCAACAAACACAAACATCTTTCTTGGTATTGGGCTCAGTCCAATCTACAATACAGCTTTTGTGTCACTCCCTGTCAATTTCAGTTTTGCTACAGTTTCTTGATGCCATACTGTGGTGAATGCTGTCTTGATGTCAACGGCAATCACTCTCACCTTTCGAAGACTCCAACTCCTTTGTCCTTGCTGAGATTAAGGCTGTAATGAAGTCTGTTGTGTTCCACCAGAGCAGACTGGGGGTCAGTGAGCAGGTTTTTGTTGTGCAAGTGCTGTTTGAAAGCACTTCAAATGACCCCTTACCAACACTGTGCTGATGATTAAAGGTAAACTGAGGAACTGGTTGGATTTGATCTGTTTTTTTTTGTGGACAGCACATGCTTCAGTAGTTTTGGAAGTGTCATAGCTCCACCGTAACAGTGTATCTGTACACATAGCTAATTCTGGATGTTAGTGTTAGGTCCTGAGTACATGGAGTGTCACTGCTTCACAATACCACACAAGAAGTGTAAACATTTCATTTTATCACCAAAATAATCGACTTGTTTCTCTTCATTACTGTTCCCCAGAACAACAGACTTTCAATGGTTTTTAAATATACTGAGAAATAACAACTTGGTCATTAAAAACAAAATTATTCTTTAAAAAGTGGCAAAATGAATGATTAAAGCTACTATGCAGACATAAAATGTTAAATATTACTTTTGACCCCTCCACATCCCCACATATCTCTACAGAGATATTATCAGTTTAGGGGGAAAAACGTTCAGGGGACGAAAACCACAACAGCCTTGAGGCTCAAAATCGCGAACTGACAGAATAGAATACTCAGGTAGAAGGAGAGTTAGACCTAGATCTTTATATTGAAATTTTTCTCTTAACTCTTTAATAACATTGTGGGATACTATTTCCCAATGCCCTATCTTTTCCCAGTAATGTCACATGGTAAACCCTCGAACTTAAAATTGTCCAAACTTCTATCTTCAAGTTTTTCATAGTCCACACATGTATACTTGTTTCTAATGTGAAGCAAAAGTCTTCAGTACTGCCTCCAAAAAGTTGTCAGGGTCCCACAGCTTTTGCAGTGCCTTCTGTCATTTCTTAATTGCATAGAGCGAATCAAATTGGCTGACAAATGGCATTACGATACTGTGGATCTTAGAAAGGTGTACCAAAGAGGTCTGCAAACGATTCAGATCTTGTGCACTGTTTATGATGATATTCTGCCTGCTGCCACTGATGCCTGAATGTGGCTATACTGCAAAGTTTAGATGTGGTCTATTGCTTGTGGGATCACTTTGTTAAGCATATGACATACTGCTTCCACTTGTCGGTATACAAGCAGACCTGGTTTGCAGCTTCACCAGGGTGACATTGGTTAGAAATGCCTGGTGCTGCTCCCAATATACTGTCTTGCAACTCTTTTTATTGAACCAGATTTCATCCTGTGGCTTAATGATTACAGGAGATTTAGGGATGTTTCATGCGGAGATGTTCCTGGTCATTCTCGGAATGCTGCATGCAGTAAAAAACCATTAATCAGCCCGTATAACCTCTTTGCAGGAATTGGTCTTCAATCAACCAAGAAGAAGGAAGATCAAGAATCACAGACAGAAAAGAGATCATAGTTTAAAGATTAAATTCCGTACAGCAGGAAGTCAGGCAAGAAATAAAAACAAAGTGCTGCAGAAACTCAGATAACACGGTGTGAAATTGGATGAACACAGCAGGCCAAACAGCATCAGGGAACAGGAAAGTCTGGCATTTCGGGCCGAGACCCTTCTTCAGAAAGGGAAGAGGGGATGGGGATTCTGAAATAAATAGGGAGAGGGGGAGGTGGCTAGAAGATGAATAAAAGAGAAGATAGGGTGAGAGGAGACAGACAGGTCAAAGAGGCGGGTTTAGAGCCAGTGAAGGTGAATGTAGGTGGGGAGTTGGGGGGTGGGGTGCGTGCGGAATAGGTCGGTCCAGGGAGGATGGACAGGTCAAGGAGGCGGGATGAGTTTAGTGGGTAGGAGATGGGGTGGGGCTTGAGGTGGGAGGAATGGTTAGGAAGGCGGGCACTAGCTGGGCTGGTTTTGGGATGTGGTCGGGGTGGGGGGAGATTTTGAAGCTTGTGGGGTCCACATGGGAACCTTGCAGCCCAAGGAAATCAAAGTGAAATATGAGATGCTGTTCCTGCATCTTTCGGGTGGCGTCATCGTGGCAATGCAGGAGGTCCAGGATAGACATGTCGTCCGAGGAGATTGGGGGCACGAGGGTGTGGTTGAAAAGGTTCGCAACTAGGAGGGTAGTTGTTTGTTGCAAACTGAGCATACGTGTTCTGCAAAGCAGCCCTCAATCCTCCGCTTGGTTTCCCTGATGTAGAGGAGGCCACAACGAGAACAGCGGATGCAGTATATCACACTAACAGATGTTCAGGTGAACATCTGTTTGATGTAAAAAGTCTTCTTAGGGCCTGGGATGGGGGTAGAAGTAGCACTCGCTTCGATTGCAGGGAAAAGTGCTGGGGATAGTGGGGCTGGAGGGGAGTGTGGAGTGGACAAAGGGAGTCACGGAGAGAGTGGTCCCTCTGGAAAGCACATAAGGGTGGGGAGGGAAAAATGTCTTGGGTGGTGGGGTCAGATTGCAGATGGCGGAAGTGTCGGAGGATGATGCGTTGAATTTGGAGGTTGGTGGGGTGGTACGTGAGGACGAGGGGGATTCTGTTTTGGTTATTATTGCAAATGGGGGTGTGAGGGATGAGTTGTGGGAAATGTGGGAGACTTGGTCGAGGGCATTTTCAATCACTGTGGAGGGGAAGTTGTGGTTCTTGAAAACAAAAAGAGGACATCTGGGATGTTCGGGAATGGAATGCCTCATCTCGGGAGCAGATGCGGTGGAGGCGAAGGAATTGGGAATAGGGGATGGCCTTTTTACAGGAAAGTGGGAGAGAGGAGGAATATTCTAGGTAGTTGTGGGAGTCGGTAGGCTTAAAATGGATATTGGTTTCCAGGTGGATGCCAGAGATGGAGACAGAGGGGTCCAGGAAGGAGAGAGAAGTATCGGAAATTGTCCAGGTAAACTTAAGTTTGGGGTGCAAGGTGTTGGTGAAGTGGATGAACCATTCGAGTTCCTCATGGGAGCACAAGGCAGCGCCGAAACAGTCAATATAATGGAGGAAGAGGTGGGGAATAGGGCCAGTGTAGCTTTGGAAGAGGGATTGTTCTACGTACCCTACAAAGAGGCAGGCATAGCTTGGCCCCATGCGGGTGCCAATGGCCACTCCCTTTGTCTGTAGGAAGTAGGAGGAATTGAAGGAGAAGCTGTTGAAGGTGAGGACGAGTTCCGATAAACGGATGAGGGTGTCAGTGGAGGGGGATTGGTCGGGCCTACAGGACAGTCACATTGATACCCTTGGGCTGCAGGGCTCCCAGGCAAAACTCAGCAGATCTGGAAGTATCTGTGGAGGGAGAAACAGAGTTAAGGTTTGGAGTCCAATATGACTCTTCTGTAGAACTGGAAAGCAGCTTTTATTAATTAACAGTAGTTCACATTTTGTTACCGTCACCCAGGAGTGAAGAAAGACATCATTTTATGCATTTATATTTGTGGCTTGCCTCTCCACATTTACCTTACCACAGTTTAAATCAGCAACTGCAGCTTCTCAGTGTAAAAGTTAACAGCCAGTTTACTGGCATAATAAATTGCAAATTATTGGGTTTAACCAAAGGCAGCATTTCTCATCTATCCATAGGTGGTGTGGGCCCTTTTTCTGTGAAGAAGTGTCTGTTGGGCCCGAAATGTCAGCTTTTGTGCTCCTGAGATGCTGCTTGGCCTGCTGTGTTCATCCAGCCCCACACTTTGTTATCTCTGTTGGAGCATAGATGGGCGCAGATCCCGTTATGAAGACACCACCCCAACCTGATTTCGAGCAGACCACAAGGAGGGAGGCAGAACTCTGTTTAGTTATATTTCAGTAACTTCTGTAACTAAATGGTGACATGTTACTCTTATCACAGTTTTTATTTGTTCAATACAAGTGATAACAAATCATTCAGTTCAAGTCAGTGATAGCCCAATCACCGCAGTCATACACACAGAAATGGAACCTTCAGTCCATGCAGACTGTAATCCCAAACTAAACTAGTAGCACCTGCCTGTGCTGGGCCCATATCTCTCCGAACGTAGAACATAGAACATTAGAGCACAGTACAGGCCCTTCGGCCCTCGATGTTGTGCCGACCTGTCACACCGATCTCAAGCCCATCTAACCTACACTATTCCATGTACGTCCATACGCTTATCCAATGACGACTTAAATGTACTTAAAGTTGGCGATTCTACTACCGTTGCAGGCAAAGCGTTCCATTCCCTTACTACTCTCTGAGTAAAGAAACTACCTCTGACATCTGTCCTATATCTTTCACCCCTCAATTTAAAGCTATGCCCCCTCGTGCTCGCCGTCACCATCCTAGGAAAAAGGCTCTCCCTATCCACCCTATCTAACCCTCTGATTATTTTATATGTTTCAATTAAGTCACCTCTCAACCTTCTTCTCTCTAACGAAAACAGCCTCAAGTCCCTCAGCCTTTCCTCGTAGGACCTTCCCTCCATACCAGGCAACATCCTAGTAAATCTCCTCTGCACCCTTTCCAAAGCTTCCACATCCTTCTTATAATGTGGTGACTAGAACTGTACACAATACTCCAAGTGCGGCCGCACCAGAGTTTTGTACAGCTTCACCATAACCTCTTGGTTCCGGAACTCGATCCCTCTATTAATAAAAGCTAAAACACTGTATGCCTTCTTAACAGCCCTGTCAACCTGGATGGCAACTTTCAAGGATCTGTGTACATGGACACCGAGATCTCTCTGCTCATCTACACTGCTAAGAATCTTACCATTAGCCCTGTACTTTGCCTTCCAGTTACTCCTACCAAAGTGCATCACCTCACACTTGTCTGCATTAAACTCCATTTGCCACCTCTCAGCCCAGCTCTGCAGCTTATCTATGTCTCTCTGCAACCTACAGCATCCTTCGTCACTATCCACAACTCCACCGACCTTAGTGTCGTCTGCAAATTTACTATCCCATCCTTCTATGCCCTCATCCAGGTCATTTATAAAAATGACAAACAGCAGTGGACCCAACACCGACCCTTGCGGTACACCACTAGTAACTGGTCTCCAGGATGAACATTTCCCATCAACTACCACCCTCTGTCTTCTTTCAGCAAGCCAATTTCCGATCCAAACTGCTATATCTCCCACAATCCCATTTCTCCGCATTTTGTACAATAGCCTACTGCGGGGAACCTTATCGAACGCCTTGCTGAAATCCATATACACCACATCAACCGGTTTACTCTCATCTACCTGTACGGTCACCTTCTCAAAGAACTACCTGTTTCTTAGTTGGACCAATGGGTCTATTTCTGTGCTGTACAGCTCTATGTACTTATCCACGTGTCTTTTAAACATTGTAACTGTACCCACATTCAACACTTCCTCTGGAAGTTCACTCCACACTTGTTAACACACTTAAAAAATGTTGTCCTCCCCCCCCATGTCTTTTTAAAATCGTTTTCCTCTCAACTTAAAAATATGCCTGCCATAAGACCATAAGACATAGGAGCCAGTTTGGAACTCCCCCCTCTAGGGAAAAGACATCTGCCATTCACCTTATCTATACCACCTCTCCCAACCCCCAGCCAACCCCACAATTAGAAGTTTATGGATTTCACTTCCGCTCCAGGGACCCAAGCACTTTACTGCAAATAGAAGGAGTAACGCAACGTTGGGGGTGCCCTCTTTTGAAAGGAAATATTAAACTCTGGCCCCATCTTAGGTCAATGCAAAAAAACCGAAGTGTTACTTTGAAGAACAGGGCATTCTCCAGTGCTTATTCCTCAACCAAAACATAAAAACAGATCATCTGGTCTATTATAGAATTCTGTTTGTGGGCGTTTGCTGTGCATCAACTGGCGCTCACACTTTGTTCATTAGGTCAGTGACCATGCTTCAAAAGTATGTTGTTCGGTATCAATTGCTTTAGTTCTCCCCTAAGGTTTCTGGCAGGTGCTATAGAAATGCAAGACTTTATTCTCAAATTTCAGCAGTCTGCATTGTGTAGGTAGACCTACACTGATACATATCAGGTGTCCATGACACTGAAAATTAAACAAGAGCTAAATGTTGATGTTGCTGTAAATCTGTGTAGTGATTGGAGCCAGGTGGATCTCATTGGCCCATGTTAATAGCCCCAGTCAATGAGGGAGCCCTGGGAAACAGATATAAACAGGAGATTCAGAGAGTCTGTGATAATGGGAACTGCAGATGTTGAAGAAGGGTCTAGGCCAGAAACTTCAGCTTTTGTGCTCCTGAGATGCTGGTTGGCCTGCTGTGTTCATCCAGCTTCACACTTTGTCATCTTGGATTCAGAGAGTCTCTTTACTTCAGGGACTGACTCTGAGTTAGCTGGTCACAGCTAGCATACTGCACACATGTAAATAAAAAGGTGACTTGGTGATAGGACACCAGCTCTATGCAGTAATTTCAGCTGAAAAAAATTAAAATAAAACACTGAAAATATTGAACCAGTCACACAACATTTGTGGAGAGAGAAACAGAGTGAAAATCTCTTAGGAATTCATGGAATTCCATTGCAACTTGTAACCACAGCTTAGTCTGTTCAGATGAAGGGTGCTGGTAAGGATTCGGCTATCTGTAGCTCTTCTAGACCCATCCAGAATGCTTCCTACATTCTGAAAACCAGGATATGAGTGTGATACTCACAGATTTCACAGAAAGTTTCCAGCAGCAATGTCCAAAAGAACGCATGGTAATCTATCCCTGCCCAGATTGGGTGCCAGGAGCAGGCTCACATAGATATCACTTTATAACAGAGCAGCATTTACTCCACTTTGAAAAATGGACCTTCATTTTAAATGCAGATACATCTTTCCTTATTGTGGTTCACAGAATTGTTACAGAACAGGAGGTGGCCATTCGACCCAGTGTATCTGTGGTCTATTACGTCGTTCCAAGCTCTTGCTTCCCCCAAATATCCCTGCACATCATTTCTATCCAAATAATCATCCAATGCCCTCTTAAATGCTATAATTGAACCTGCCTCCACCATTTCTGAGCATTTCATACCCCAGCTACTCGCTGTGCGAAAATATTTTCCCACATCACCCTAAATCTTTTTTTCAGTCCAGTCCACTCATGATTTTGAGAACCTCCATCAAGACCCCTCTCAGCCTTCTTTTCTCCCACTTCTTCATCCAATCCTTGTAACTCAAGTTTTTCCACACCTAGAACCATTCTTGTAAATTTTCTGAATTTATTCTACTTCTCCTGTTTCTGTATGACAAGTATTACAAATTCATAGATATAATCACACTGTACAACTACACAAACTGGAATCAAAATCCTCGGATCATGATGAGTATTTGATCCCAGGAGCTTTATGAAGCACTGCAGCATAGTGCTTATATTATCTGGAAACATATAGTTGATGAAATTACACTCAGGCAAGTAAATAAATACAGAATAAAAACTAGCATTGGCAACGGAGACCATGAAACTGCTGCACAGTTGACAGGATGATGCATGTCTGTCATTTCTGCAGTGCCAGTGATGGACACTGGGAACACCAAACACGACTGTGTTATGAAATTATCTAGTTGGTGTTTAACCCATCTGATTGACTAAATAATGGTGGGTAACAAAATCTGGCATCCCTACCTTGTCCGTCCCACATGACACTCCAGACCAATAACCAAGATTGTTGATTCTAAAACATCGCCAGAGATAGTCAATAAATGCCAGCCTTACCAGTGATGCCCAAACCCATTTTTAAAATGTTATCTACTTAAATGCAATCAGAACAAACCATTTAATCCATTGTATTGATAGATACAACAATGCTACCTAAAGTTATTTCAGCTATATTTAAGACTTCAGGATTTAGCTGTACACAGTTAAAATTAGCAGCAAATTGGGTTAACAGGGGTCAGAAGGCACAAAGGCAAAACTCATGGCTCTTTAATTAAGTGCGCCTAATATTCAGTACTAAATTAGTGAATTAACAGCAAAAACCAAGAGACTTGTGGATATGATTTAATATCCATTACAGAACCATCATCCCAAGGAGATCAAAGCTGGGAACTAAAAATGCACAGGTATGAGAGTTTTCAAAAGTGTAGGCAGGAAGGATAGGATGCTCAAGTCAAAAAGGGCTGCAGATGCTGGAATCCAGTGTTTATAGTTGTGAGGCTGGAAGTGCACAGCAGGTCAGACAGCATCTGAGAAGCAGGTAAGTGAACGCTTTTGGCCGAAACCCTTCAGATGGTGGTGTAGCTTTGTTAGTGCAAGTTGGCATTAGTACAACCGCAACAAATGATCTTGATCAGAAGATGCAGCATCATTATGAGTGGAGGTAAGCCATAACAACGGGAAGCTGACACTGTTGGGTGTAGTCTACTGGCCCCTAGATCAGTAGCCAAAACGTCAGAGCCAAAATGAATAAGTCAGGAGATAATAATAGATTGTAAAAAGGCTGTACATTAATCATGGGTAACTTTAATCTTCATTTAGATTAAATTTAAATCGCAAAGGTAGCTAGGAGAAAGAATTTATAGTATATTCACAATATGTGTGTTGTGGATACAACCAGGGATCAGGCTACTTTGAGTCTGACAATGTGTAATGAAGCACATTTAATAAGTGATCTCAGGGTAAAAGATCCCTTAGGAAACAGTGACCATAACAATAATTGAAACTGAGTGTCACTTTCTGGAGTGAGATTCTGGAGTTGAAATTAACTGTGCTAAAGACTTAAATAAGGGGAAATTATGGCTGAGAATTCCATCAGAGCTCTTTGAGGTGGTAAGAAGCAGAATAGATAAAAGGAAGCCAGTAGATGTAATATATTTGAATTTCCAAAAGGTGTTTTAATAAAGTGCTGCAAATACAAGCTTACTTACTTGAATAGGGATATAGTTGCATTTCAGAGGTGGTTCACTGGTATTATTCCAAAAATGAGGGGTTTGTTTTATAAACAAAGATTGACTAGTTTAAACCTATATTCTTGAGTTTAAAATGAGAGTAAACCTAATTGAGGTATAGAAGTATGCTAAAGGAAATAGACTTGATTCTAGTGATTATATAGAGAGCCAGAAAAATTAAAAACCAGGACCTCGATGGTGGTAATCCCCAGATTATTTCCAGTGCCATGTGCTAGTGAGATTAAGAACAGGAGGAGATGACAGATGAATGTGTGGTGAAAGAATTGGTGCATGGGGCAGGGATTCATATTCCAAGATCACTGCGACCTTTTCTGAGGCAGGGTAACCTGTTCAAGAGGGGCAGATTGCACCTGAAATGAAGTGGGGGCCAATGTCCTGGCAGGCAAATTTGTTAGTGTTCTAACGGAGGGTTGAAACTAGATTGGCAGGAGATGGGATCCTCAACAGCAGGGAGGCAAGTGAGAGGCTAGAAAGAGATACAATAATCAGAAGCAGCAAGTTGGAGAGATTTTTCAGGGCAGGGAGCGAGGAATGCCTGTTGGAATAAACTGCATCTATTTCAAAGCAAGAGGGCTGACAGGTAAGGCTGATGAACTCAGGGCGTGGATAGGGATGTGAGCCTGGGATATTATAGCCATTACAGAAACATGGCTGGGTGGGTGGTCAGAGTTGGGTGGGCAAGCAGGCCTGGTGGCTTAATGTGCCAGGGTATAGGTGTTTTAGGCAGGACAGATGTGGAGGAAAGAGAGGAAGGGAGTTATATTTTTGATTAAGGGGAGTATCAAGCCATAGTCAGGATGAAATAACTGAGGGATCATCCAGTGAGGCTTTGTGGGCAAAGCTAAGAAATAAGAACGGGATGGTGACATTGTTAGGGTTGTACTGTAAGCCTCCAAATAGTCAACAGGAATTAGAGGAACAAATATACAGGGGGATTGCAGAGACTTGTAAGAAAAATAGGGTTGTCATAGTGGGGAGATTTTAATTTTCTTAACATAGACTAGGACCGCTACTGTGCTAAGGGCTTAGATGGGATGGAATTTGTTAAATGTATCCAGGAAAAAGTTTCCTCAAGCAGAATGCAGAGGGTCCTACTCGCAAAGGGGCAAAACTCAACATACTCTTGGGAAATAGGGACGGATAGATTACTGGGGTGACAGTGGACAAGCACTTTGGGACAAGTGGCCATAGCTCTATTAATTTTGAAATAGTTATAGAGAAGAACAAAACTGGTCCACAGGTTGGAGTTCTAAACCGGGGCAAGGCAAATTTTGATGGAATTAGACAGGAGCTTGCAGGGATTGATTGGAGTAGTTTGTTTGCAAGCAAAGGAACCTCTGCCAAGTGGGAAGCCTTTTAAAGTGTGGTAGCCTTAGCTCAAAGTCTACATGTTCCTGTGAGGGTGAAGGGAAAGGTTGGCAGGAGTAGAGAACCCTGGATGACAAGAGATATTGACTCTTTGACCAGGAAAAAAAAGGAGACATAGCTCAGGTACAGATAGCTGGGATTAAGGAAATCCCAGGCAGTAAATAGGGGATGCAGGAGGGTGAAAAGGGGCACAAGATAGCTTTATCTGAGAAGATTAAGGTGAACCCAAAGAGATTCTTTAAGCATATTAAAAGGAAAAAAAATAACCACAGAGAGAATAGGACCCCTCAAGGGCCAAAGTGATGTATGTGTGGAATCACAGGAAATGGACGAAGTCTTCAATGAATATTTCTCCTCTGTGTTCACCGTGGAGAAATTCAGCTTGGTAACTTGGGGGAAGTTAGTGGCGGTATCTTGGAGACAGTCCATATCACAGTAGAGGTGGTGTTGGAAGTATAAGAAAGTAAGAAGGTGGATAAATCTCCTAATCAGATATATCCGAGAGTGCTTCAAGAGGCTAGAGAAGAAATTGCAGGGGCCCTGGCTGATATTCGCATCATCATTAGCCAGGAGTGAAGTCCTGGAAGACTGGAGGGTAGCGAATGTTGTGCCCTTATTCAGGAAGGGCTGGAAAGAAAAACATGGGAATTATGGACCAGTGAGCTTAACATTTGTGGTAGATCAGCTACTTGAGAAGATTCTGAGGGATAAGATATACATGCATTCAGAAAGACAGGGTTTGATTAGGAGTAGTCAGCATGGCTTCATGCAAGGGAGGTCATGCCTCACAAATTTCTCAGAGCTCTTTGATGAAGAAGCGACCAGGAAGGTTGATGAGGGCAGGGCAGTAGATTTGTCTACATGGAAATTAGTAAGGTCTTTGCTAAGGTTCCACATGGTAGGCTGCACTGGAAGGTTAGATTGTATGGAATCTAGGGACAGCTAGCAAATTGGATACACAATTAGCTTAATGGTAGGAAGAGGAGAGTAACACAGTAAGAATGCTCGTCAGACTGGAGGCCTGTAAATAGTGGTTTGCCTCAGGGGTCAGTAGTGAGCCCATTGCTGTTGTTATCTATATCAATGATTTGGATGAGAATGTACAAGACATGATTAGTAAGTTTGCACATGACACTAAAATAGGCAGTGTTGTGAACAGTGCGGAAGGTTATCAGAAATTGCAGCTGAGGAACTAAGTCAAGAAATGACAAATGGGGTTTACTATAGATAAGTGTGAGGTGTTGGATTTTTGAAAGTCAAATCAAGGTAGGAGTTCCATGGTGAATGGTAGGGCCTTAAGGAATGCAGTGAAACAGAGGGACCTTGGAGCTCAGGTACACACTTCTCTGAAAGTACAGTCACAGGTAGACAGAGCAGTGAAGATATTTGGCACACATGCCTTCATCAGTCAGGACACTTGAGTACAGAAGTTGGGAAGTTATATTGTAGCTGTACAGGATGTTGGTGAGGCCACACTTGGGATATTGTGCTGTCTTAGTCACCTTGCCATAGGAAGGATGTTATTAAACTGAGAAAGAGTGCAGAGGAAATTTCCAAGGATGTTGCCAGAATGAAAAGGGACTGAGATATTGGGAGACATTGCACAATTTAGGACATTTTTCTTTAGAGCATAGAAGATTGAGAGCGGAATCTTACAGAAGCGTATAAGGTCATGAGAGGCATGGATAGGGTGAATGCACTCAGGACTTTCCCCAGGATTGGGGAATTGAGGACTGGAGAGCATCAGTTTAAGATAAGAGGGGAAAGAATACTTGGGAACCTGAGAAGCAACCTGTTTTTTTTTAAAAAACAGAAGGTAAGCTGCCAGCGGAAGCAGTTGAAACAGCTACATTAACAAGAACACTTAAAAGGCATTCAGATGAATGCATGGATAGGAAAGGTTTAGAAGGGTAAAGGCCAAGTGCAGGGAAATGGGGTTAGCATGGATGGACATTTTGTTCAGCATGGACCTGTTTGCGCCGAAGGGACTGTGTCCATGCTGTGGGACTCTCTGACTCTTCTCTCAGGGGGCAGTGAATCTGTTGAATTCTTTACCACAGAGACATGTTGAGGTCGAGTCATAACATACGCTTGAGACGGACGTAGAATTTTTAATGAGCAAGGGAATCAAGTGATATGGGGGAAGGCAGGAAAGTGGAGGTAAAGATTATCAGATCAGGCATGATTTAATTGAATGGCAGAGCAAAGACTGAATTGCCAAATCTGCTCATACATCTTATGGTGTTTACCATACTTACATACTGAACAAAACAGATTTCTTAGTCCAAGGCACAAGTCAGGAGTGTGATGAAACACTCCCCACTTGCTTAGTTGAATGCAGCTCCAACAACACTCCAGAAACTTGACACCATTCAGGTCAAAGCAGCTTATTTAGTTGACACCACATTGGCAGGGGAGAGGGTGGATATTTGCCAATGCTCAGTACACACTATTGCTACCACCACCACCACCAAGATACACTGCACAGATTCATTAAAAAGATCCTTAGACAACACCTTCCAAACCCACGATAACAAAATGTGGGGCTGGATGAACACAGCAGGCCAAGCCGTATCTCAGGAGCACAAAAGCTGACGTTTCGGGCCTAGACCCTTCAGAGCCTGCTCTGATGAAGGGCCTAGGCCCGAAACGTCAGCTTTGGTGCTCCTGAGATGCTGCTTGGCCTGCTGTGTTCATCCAGCCCCACACTTTGTTATTTCGAATTCTCCAGCATCTGCAGTTCCCATTATCTCTGACCACCTTCCAAACCCGCAACCACTTCCAACTAGACGGACAAGGGCAGCAGATACATGGGAACACAACCACCTACAAATTCCGCTCCAAGGCACTTACCATCCTGACTTGGAAATATATCACCATTCCTTCACCATCACTGGGTCAAAATCCTGGAATTCCCTCCCTAATGGCGTTGTGGGTCTACCTACAGCACACAGAAAAACAGGAGAAGTAGTCCATTCAGCCTTTTGAGCTTGCTCTGCTATTCAATATGATCTTGGATGATCATCCAAATCAGTACCCTGTCCCCATTTCCTCCCCATTCCCCACAATCCTTTTAGCCCTAGGAAATATATCTAATCCCTTCTTGAAAATATTCATGCATTGGCCTCAACCACTTTCAGTGGCAGAGAATTCCACAAGCTCATCAGTCTCTGGGTGAAGAGATTTCTCCTCATCCTAGTTCTAAATGGTCTGCCTCAAGATCCTTAGATTATAAACTTCTGGTGCTGGATGACATGGACTGCAGCAGTTCAAGAATGCAGCTTATCTCCCATATTCTCAATGGCAATAAATGCTGGCCCAGCTAA
The DNA here is from genome assembly GCF_030684315.1 of Stegostoma tigrinum. Lineage (NCBI taxonomy): Eukaryota > Metazoa > Chordata > Chondrichthyes > Orectolobiformes > Stegostomatidae > Stegostoma > Stegostoma tigrinum. Next base: position 88,824,746 of record NC_081359.1, on the reverse strand, counting down.
AGATGCTCACATCCCATGAGTGAACTAAAAAAAATCAATTTATTTTTGGTCAGTCTGTGCGTGTAGATACCTGGGGTTCACTAAAACAACACCAGTATAAATGTTTCAGAGATAGTCAGAACTGCAGATGCTGGAGAATCTGATATAACAAGGTGTAGAGCTGGGTGAACACAGCAGACCAAGCAGCATCAGAGGAGCAGGAAAGCTGACATTTTGGGCCTAGACCCTTCTTCATTTCTGATATCAATTCATCACTTGATATCATTTCTGAAGAAGGGTCTAAACCCAAAACGTCAGCATTCCTGCTCCTCTGATGCTATTTGGCCTGCTGTGTTCACCCAGCTCTACACCTTGTTATACCAGTATAAATGTGACTATCCAAAGCAGTCCATCATTCATAGCAAACTACCCAGCCTTCAGGAGAACAGCAACCACAACTCCACACAAGCCTGCCACAGTGGCCTCTGCAAGACATGCCAGCTCACTGACATGGGCACTACCATCACAAGTGGGAACATCATCCACCACATGAATGGCAGATATTCATGTGATTAAGCCAATATTGTCTACTGCATACACTGCAGGCAAAGATGACCCCAGGCATGGTACATTGGCAAGACCATGCAGGCTCAACAACAACAGACAAATGGGCACCAAGCATACAATATGTAACCCCACCACACTTCTGTATCTGTAAAATCTTTCTTACTGTCCTGTTTTCACACCATTACCTTGGTAACTTGTTATGAGCTCTCTACCTTATTTAGTTTGTACAGTTTTGGATTACTGTTACTCTGGCTAGACCCTCAGCATATATATACACATATGAATACTCATATCTATGATGTTATTCCAGCCATTTGGAATGTCTCCAGCGCCAACTTATTTTTAATTTTTTGTAATTACCTCAGTCTCAATTAATCAGATTATAGGTCTTCCCTTGACTTGTTATTAAGCTGGTGACACTTGACTCACACCATCTTACACTTTTGATCACCTGCAGAGGCTTTCTATTCAGCCTGTCAAAACTCCACTCACAATATTTGTATGCTCTTTTGATCTCTCTGCCTGTGAATTCTGTGCCTGTATGCTTCTCTTCACTTCACCTGAAGGGGCAGCGCTCCAAAAGCTTGTGGTTTCAAAGTAAACCTGTTGGACTATAACCTGGTAACCTCGTTCACCCCAGCCTAATCCCAGCACCTCCACACCCAATCAAGTCAGATAGTATTCGAGTAGATAACATCATCCCAATTGGTCAAATACTTTAGATCTTACTCTTAATTTTCTGACACTTCTGGCCTCCTTCATGTAAACAGCTTGACTGACATTGGGTTTTTTTTAAACAATCCATTTGGACATGTTACGACATCTCTAGGGCAAGTGGGACTTGAACCAACACCGTCCAGTCTACATACAAAAGCTCCCCCGTCACACATCATTTCCTTCTCACATGCATGATTAAGCTTTACTAGTGTGTCTGCCCAAGATTAAATTAGAAGCACCGTTTATTCAGATATTCAAGCCAAGGGGCTCATTGTCTTTGTCTTTATCCCCATCTCTCTCACTCACACACAAGCAAACACACATACCCACACACAAGATAAGGATAATAATGCATGTTATCATCAGAATTCGAAAAGTTAGTAACTAGTTGCCTGAAGACAGGGTTTTGCAAATTTCTTTGAAGTCCATGATAATGCAGCTGGATGATGTTTGTATGGGCCCCAGTTAATGCCTGTCTCTTTGTGGGATACATGGGACATTCCTTGTTCCAGTCCTATTCCGGCCCCCAACCATAACTCTTTCTCCAGTATATTGATGATATCATTGGTGCCACTTTCTTCTGCCATCTGGAGTTGTGACACCAATGATGTAGGGGAAGCGATGTCCTAGTGGTATTATTGCAGGACTGTTAATCTAGAGACCGGGTTCAAATCCCATGGCAGATGGTGGAATTTGAATTCGACAAACATCTGGAATTAAGAATCTACTGAGGGCCATGAATCCAATGTCAACTGTCAAGAAAACCGATCTGGTTTGAACGGTCTAGGCCCGAAACGTCAGCTTTTGTGCTCCCGAGATGCTGCTGGGCCTGCTGTGCTCATCCAGCCTCACATTTTATTATCTTGGATTCTCCAGCATCTGCAGTTCCCATTATCACCGATCTGGTTCACTAATGTCTTTTAGGGAAGGAAACTGCCATCCTTACCTGGTCTGGCCTACATGTGACTCCAGACCCATAGCAATGCGGTTGACTCTTAACTGCCCGCTGGGCAATAAACGCTGGCCTAGCCAGTGACCCCCTCATCCCATGAATGAATAAAAAGAAAAAAAATTGGAAAAGTATCAATTTCTCTTCCAATTTCCATACCGGTCCTCCCTTCACCTGGTGCATTTCTGACTCCTCCCTTCTTTGACATCTGTTTCCATTTCTGCAGATAGGCTGGCCACCAATATCCACTACAAACTAACCGCCTCCCATCTTGGCGAGACATTCTCACACCCTGCTTCCTGTAAAGGCTATTTCATTCCAAGTCCCTATATCTCCATCATATCTATTTTGATGATGCCAACTACAACAAGGGGCATCTGAAATGTCCAGCTTTCTTCACCGAAGATTCCCCAGCATTGTAGTTATCAAAGCACTCAACAGAGCCCGACCCATCTCCCACAGTTCAGCCTTCAGCCCCTCTCTTCCTACAGCAGCAAAAGGAACTCTTTGTCCTCACCTACCATCCCACAGCACACACACCCAGAGAGTCATTAACTGCCATTTCCATCATCTCCTTCCCTTCTTCTCCCCTCCCTTGTTAGATCCTGTGTGGACCAGCTGGCAGGATTATTCGCAGACATCTTTAACCTCTCCTTACTCAAATCCAAAGTCCCTAACTCCTTCAAGGAGGCCACCACCATCTCGGTGCCAAAGAAAAATCATGCAGCATACCTCAATGACTACATCTGGTGGCTCTGACCTCCATATTTATGGAAAGCTTCAAGAGGTTCGACGTGGCTCACATTAAGTCCAACCTCCCAGATTGCCTTGATCCTTTGCAATTTGCTTACTGGTGCGACAGATCCCCACCAGATGCCATCACCTGGCCTTACACTTATCCCTGGAACATTTGAATAACAAGGATACCTACATCAGGCTCCTATTTATTGACTACAAGTCTGCCTTCAACGCCATAATACCAAACAAACTCATCTCTAAACTCCGCAACCCAAGTCTCTGTAACTGGTTCCTCGACTTCCTTACCCATAGACCACAAATCAGTAAGAATAGGTGAAAACACCTCCCCCACCATAACCGATGACCCACTAAGCAGGATACTTAGCCCCCTACCAAACCCCTTATGCACTCACAACAGTGTGGCCAAATTCTACTCAACTCCATTTACACGTTTGCTGATGACATGATCATTGTAGGTCAGATCTCAAACAGCGATGAGACTAAGTGCTTAGTGGCATGATGTAAAGACAACAATCTCTCCATCAATGTCAGCAAAACGATGGAACTGGTCACTGACATCAGGAAGTGAAGTGGAGGGCATGCCCCTGTCTGCATCATTAGAGATGATTGACAGTGTCAAGTTCCTGGGACAGATGATCACCAACAATCTGCCCTGGTCAAGAAAGCACTAAAGTCTCTACTTCCTAAGGAGGCTAAGGAAATTTGGGATGTCCACAAAAACTTACCAATTTTTATAGATTCACTACAGAAAACATTTATCTGGATGCATCGCAGCATGGCATGGCAACTGCTCTTTCCATGACCACAAAAAACAACAGAGAACCGCGAACACAGCCAAGTCTATCACACAAACCAGCGTTCCATTGACACCTAAACAGCACACAGCACTTCACACCGTATCTTGGTACATATGACAACAATACATTGAACAATCAAATCGAGTTCAAGGACCCTGGGGTGGGAGGAAAGACACATGCGTACACCCCGACCAAGGGAAGAGCATTGGACCCCAGCTTGTAATTACTTTCCCTGAAATACGTACCTACCTGGTATCATCATTGTAAATCTGCTCCACAGCCTCTGGACTTCCCTCTTTGATGCTTTTATAATATGCCAGTCACAGATCTGTACCTCTAACTAGAAGAGCCTGTTTACTTTACAATTCTCTCTTAGAAATAAACCCAGGTTCCTTGTACCAAAGTAAACGAGGTACACAGAAAGACTGTATAAAACAAATGGTGCTGTTCTAAAGGGTGTTCAGGAGCATAGAAGCCATTCGTACAGAAGTTACGAAAAGTGACAACAAAAGGTAGTGAGTGCTATTAATAAAGCATACAGAATTTAGGTCTTCATTAGCAAGTGCAGAGCGTGCACGCAGGGAGGTTATGCTAAACTTAAACAGGACACTAGTTAGACTTCAGTCGGACTATTTAGTACAGTTCTAGGCCCCGTACTATACGAAAGATGTGAATGCAGAAGAGGTTTATGAGAATTATTCCAGGCTTCGGTTTTCAGAATAGGTTGGAGAAGATGGGACAGTTTCCCCTGGAGAGAAGACCAGTGGCAGGTTTGGTGGTAGTTTTTGAAACCACAAGGGGTTTGGACAAAGCAGATAGGAACAAAATGTCTCCTCATGTAAAAGGATCAAGGACCTAAGCCACAGTTTCAAAGCTTTTTGCAAAAGAAACAAATATGAGGTGAGAAAAACCAAACTCTCTCACAGTGGGAGGAATGCACTGCTCAAAGTGTGGCAGTGGCTGGTTCAATTCAGGCATTCAAGAGGACATTTAGATGATCATTTAAAACAAAGGCAATGCGCAGAGTCACGTGGTAAAGGCAGGAGATTGCTTCCCCTGCAGTGTCAATCGTCTAGTGGTATTATTGTTGGAATGTTAATCCACAGACCGAGATAATGTTCTGGAGACTCAGGTTCGAAATTCCACCATCTGCCATGGTGGGATAAGAACCAAATGATGATCATGAATCCATTGTTGATTGTTGGGGGAAAACCCATTTGGTTCACGAATATTCTTTCAGGAAAGAAACTGCCATCCTTACCCCGTCTGGCCTACATGTGACTCCAGACCACAATGTGGTTGACTCAAATGCCCTCTGGACAATTAGAGATGGGCAATAAATGCTGCCTAGCCTGTGATGCCCTCATCCCATGAACAAATAATGGAAAAAAAGTCAAACCACTAAGATAGCTAGTACAGGCACGATGGGCCAAACAGCCTAATTCTCCACCGTAGCATATCTGAGATTCTTGCTAACACATGGCACCATTTATAGTGACTAGCATAGACTTCTTATTTAATATCATGATAAAAATGTATTTATTTTCCACACAGTAATATTAAGTTACAAAGGCACAATTCAGAGTATTTCATTCTGTCCCATTAAGGGGAAAAAGATCTTTTCTGCATTTTAAACCACTGTTCAAGGGTCTTTGACGGTAACTCTTCAAATTATTTCCACTGAGGAATTAGTTTGAAGTGCACTTCACTTAAGTCTTGACATCTAAAAAATTAAATTGCGAGAACTTTGCGGTTTATGACAGATTTGTTGTGCCACCAAAGATAATATTTAGCTAATGCTACATCATTCAAATCCTCCAAACGCACTTGCATTGTGTTGCTCATGGTTGTACAGTGTTCCAAAGCATTTTACAGATAACAGCTGTATTGTTGTAATATAGGAAATATGGCAGCCAATAATGCACACAGCCAGGATTCACAAGCAATGTAATCATGGGTAGATGATCTGTTTTAGCAATATTGATTTAGGGATAAATATTGATCAGCTATGTTCCTGTACAAGTGGTTCTGGTATAGCTATAACACTGATATCTACCCAACAACATGGAAGTGCCATTAAATGTCCTTCACACAAGTATCAGGACGAACTCGAGCTAATCTAATTATCAGCTTAACAATCTAGTTGCAATCATTAGGCAATGGAAAAAGATGTTAGCAGTGCTATCAAGCGGTACTAACTCACATGAATCTGCTTACCACTGCTTAGCTTGGATTCAGTCAGGCCACATGGCTAGAGACTTCATCACTGCCTTGACCAAATATGGGCTGAGGGAGCTGAATTTAAGAAATGAGGTAATCATGACATTAAGGCAGAAACCAAACAGGCTGTGGTAAAGAGCCCTTACAAAATTGAAGTCAATGGGAATCAGGAGGACAATTCTCCACTGTTTAGAGTCATTAACCTAATGCAGATAAAGACAGTTGTGGTTCTGGAGATCAGTCAGCTTAGCTCCAGGATGCCTCTGCAGGAGTTCTTCGACGGAGTGCCCTAGGCATAGGCAGCTTCAGCTGCTTCAATGACATCACTTCAGTCATCACATCAGAGGGGGATGTTCACTGATGAATGCACAAGGCTCAGCATTATTGCATATTCTCAGATACTGAAGAAGTCTGTGTCCATTTGCGAGACCCAGACAAGATTCAGGCTTTGACAGGTAGGTAACATTTGTGCCAAACAAGAGTGAAGCAACAAACCCAACAAGAGCAAATTGCAACTATTTGCCTTTGAGATTCAGCAGTATGAACATGTTTAATACCCCCATTGTCGCCATCCTGGGGATGACTATTTATCAGAAACTAAACTGAACCGGTCATTAAGAAGGTTGTGGCTACGTGAACAGGTCAAAGGCAGGTCATCAATGTATAAATTGGGAGTGTAAAGGAGTACTCCCCACTTGCCAGGGTGACTGTGGTTCTAACAAAAGTCATTCTCACTGACATTCAGGACGAAGCAGCTTGTTGGCTGGCCCCAGACACCATCTTGAACATTCACCCCACCATTGACACAGAGTGACAACCATTTACACAAGTACATGGCAACAATTCCCTATTGGTCCTCTATGAACTCTATCACCTAGAATAAAATGGTAGAAGTATGTGCACACCACCTACAGACTCACTGCAGAATGCCCAGGCTCTGACAGACTCTTCTAATAAATGTACTTACATAAGTTGACCTAGTTAGCTTTCTAGTCATTGGCAATTTCAAGGGTGTTGATGGTAGGAGAATTTGTTGAAGTAATGCATTCAAATGTCAAGTGGAGATAATAAAACTCTCCTTTTGAGAGGGCCGTTGTCTGACACATGGATTGTGCAAATGTTGTTTGCTGATGAAATGGAGCCCAAAACTGGTTGAATCTCTGATATTATTCGAAGGAATAGTGATGTTCTGGAGATGGGATGGCTGGCCTTCAAATGTCACAACAACCACTTCCTGTCATTTCTCAGATTCTCACACTCCTTGCCAAGTGCTATATTACAGGCAGTTTTGTGATGCAAAACTATAAGGATTTGGACTGAATCTATCCGAAACTCATCTCAAAGATTCAATACCAGCAAAGAGAAAAGACTTTCAACAAAGCAATCTGAACTGAGTGCTAGATTAACTGTTGTAGCAGATAGTGAAAGGGGAAGAAAAAAAGCAGATGGGACTGTTTTGCACAATTGGAAATTCAAGTATTATAAAATTCAGCTTATCTCAGTTTGATCTCCAAGTATTCCTGCAGAATTTGTCTACTTTAATTGGAGCCCAAGGGGATGGGCGCAAAAGTAGACAGAGCCAAGAATGGATATTTATTGATGTTCAAAAAGGTGACAGGGTAAATTGATTAGATGACGAAGAGAGCATGAAATATTTGACTTCTTAAATAAAAGCATGAAATGCAACAATTAGGAAGACCTGCTCAATATTCACATATCAGACTTAATAAAAACCAAAAGAACTGTGGATGCTGTAAATCAGAAGGAAAAACAGAAGTTGTTAGAAAATCTCAGCAGGTCTGTGAAGAAAAATCAGAGTTAACATTTCAGGTCAGGTGACCCTTCCTCAGAACTCTGTGATTAGACTTTAGTTGAAGGTTTGTGTACAATGCTGGATACTTTAGATAAGTTCCAGGACTGCTCTTATGGGACGATAAAGAGTTACATGACCTTATGCAGAGAGATTAGTAAAGTTGCCATTGCTCTCTTTAGTGGAAAGGTGAGGCCAAAACAGCTGTCTTAAGTTTTTTAAAAAAGTAGGTTTTGATAGAGCAAGTAAGGACAGACTCCTTCCCCTGGAAAAGGAACAGAAGGATATCATTTTTTAAAATCACTTCTACTTACAGAAAGTGACAAAATAATTCAATTCATCAATTCTCTGTAGCAGTTAAGGAGCATGAGAGACCATTAGTTTGATCCAGCTTAGATAACTCCCACATTTCCATCCTCACATTGAAAAGTAGTGCACATTTTATTTTTTATTTTCTAGAATCCCTAGAGTGTGGAAACAGGCCATTTGGCCCACCTAGTGCACACCGACTCTCCAAAGAGCATGCCACCCAGACTCATCCCCCACCCTCAACTACCCTATCCCTGTAACACTGCACTTCCCATGGCCAATCCACCTAACCTATGTAATCCCCGGACACTATGGGCAATTTAGCGTGGCCAATCCACCTAACCGCACATCTTTGGATTATGGGAGAAAACCAGAGTACCCAAAGGGAGCCCTCGTAGGCATGGGGAGAATGTACAAACTCCACACAGACAGTCACTGAGGCTGGACTTGAACCTGGGTCCTTGGCACTGAGGCAACAGTGCTAATCACCGTGCAACCTTGCTGCCCTGAAGCACTATCTTCAAAAGACACAATGAACACTTCATAAGCACCAAATATGACAGCTTTAGGCCTATTCACATGAGTGGTGTTCACCGTGATCCTACAATTGAAATATGTAGCAAACATCATCTAAGTGTGTGAAGAATTATGCTGACACCCAATTATCAGTCTGGCTTGTAGCATGGCTCACTTGCATTGCGTACAAAGCTACACATTTTATACACAGGTCCTTGTTCTTTGCAAATAAAAGAACACACACACACACAGTCACTGTTTCAACACAACAAAATTGATGATGGGCATTCTCTAGTTCATTTCTCAGAACGAGAATACCTTCACCTATCAAACCTTCCTTGTTTAGACGGTAAGCAAAGTTTGACAGTTAACCGTCACTCATCATTAACTGATAACTCCTCTACAGCAATGCCTTAAGCAGAGTCCATTTGGTAACCAGTCAGCACTTCCTCCTCCTACTGCGTAAATGCTACTTTGCTTTTACCTTGGTATTTTCCCTCTGGATTGTCCAGTTGAGTTCAAGACTAAAAAGCTTTGACAGCAATGCTGAAGATCTGTATGATCACACAACTTAAATGTGATTCCCAAATAAGACTGCTCAGACTGTGCTGCCCAAATTGTGCAAATTGCTACACTAACAATCAGTTTAAACTACCATATCAAGTCATGTAAAAGTAGAGTTTCTAAGACAGGAGCAACATCTGGGAAAAAAATTAAAATCCACCCTCTTGCATCTCCCTTTGCTAGGTCAGAGACTAGTCCTCCAACCCCACCTCCAAAAGTAACTCAATAAGTGAACAAAGAATACTTAAGAAAACTTTAGATGCAAAACCTATATGGAAATGGTCATTAACCACATTAAAAAACAAAAGCTGTATAGACAAAATCTCACCTTTAGTGTCAGTGACCTCAGACATGAGAAGTGAGCAGCTGCCCTCAACGTTTTGGTAAGGCAAATCAGGACAGGACTCATGGTAGGGCCCTGGGAAATGGTCCCAAACAAAGAGACCTTGGGGTGCAGGTTCATAGTTCCTTGAAAGTGGAGTCACAAATAGACAGGGTAGTGAAGAGCTTGTTTGATATACTTGCCTTTGTTGGTCAGTGCATTGAGTATAGGGGTTTGGAGGTCATGTTGCGGCATTGTACAGGACATTGGCTAGGCTACTTTTGGAATCCTGCATGCAATTCCAGTCCTCGTGCTATACAAATGATGTTGTGAAACCTGAAGGGTTCAAAAAAAAAGATTTAAAGGATGTTGCCAGGGTTGGAGGGTGTGAGCTATAGGGAGAGGCTGAATAGGTTGGGGCTATTTTCCCTGCAGTGACAGAGGTTGAGAGGTGACCTTATAGAAGTTTCGAAAATCAAGAAGGGTATGGATAGGGCGGATAGCTAAGACTCCCCCCCCCCCCCCCCCCCCCCCCAGGGCCAGGGAGTCCAAAACTAGAGGACATAGGTTTAAGGTGAAAGATTTAAAAAGGGACCCGAGGGGCAACGTTTTCACACAGGGTGGTGCATGCATGGAATGAGCCGCCAATGGAAATGGTGGGGTTTGGTACAAATACAATATTTTAAATGCATCTGTTTGGTACATGAATAGAAAGAATTTAGAGAGATATGGGCCAAATGCTGGCAAATGGGACTAGAAGGTTTTAGGATATCTGGTTGGTATGGACAAGTTGGACCAAAGAATCTGTTTTCATGCTGCACAATTGTATGGTTCCATGATATGTATTCAAGCAGCAAGTGGATTCACAGCAGGGAGAATTTAACTTGAGTGGATGTTAAGTAGAAAGAGTTAGAGTTTTTAAAGGCAGGTAGTGGACTTTTACAGCAGATTGACCAATACTAGAGTACACACTCAAATCAGTTCAGCTTGCAACATAGCTCAATTTGGCTTGTTAGCATTGACAAAGGTGACTATTCCCTGCAAACAATAAGGAATATGTTCAGAGATAATGTTCTTGAATTACCCAGGAGCTGGGGAACTTTGCATTCACCATGACAACATCTCAGCCAATCAGAATCAACTTGCCAACTGAGCTTCCCCTTTACAAAAATGAACACTATAGGAGATGAAATGTGACACATCCGAGTTTGTCCTGATAAATGAAAAGATTCAGGAAGCTCTCTCTCTTTTTGGCAGGATTCAAATTCTTACTCAACTCTTCTTTTGAATCCCTCTGAGTTAGGAGTAGAAGGAATGGTCACCAGTCACCCAGACAACACTAACGTTATTCCAGAGACTATTTCCTTCGTCCATAGTCAAAATTCCTTCCAAATTCCCATTCCTATCTGCCAGTTGAGTAGACACATCCTTGCCGGATAAGAATGAGAACGAGAAGTTACACTGGTGTGGTTTCACATTCGGGCGGCTTGGAAAACAGGGAATGCCGAGCGAGTTTGAATGGGTGAAAATTCAAATTCCTTCCCATTCTGTATTCTGCCTATTCCTACACCCTGTCCTAACCATTTCTAGGTTAAAAATCAATCCCATCTTGTCTGATGGCATCTGTGCAGAGTGGGGATCAGAGTTGGCAGTCAGGCTTTCGTGCTCCCGAGATGCTGCTTGGCCTGTTGTGTTCATCCAGCTGCACACTTTGTTATCTTGGATTCTCCAGCATCTACAGTTCCCATTATCTCTGTCCAAAATATAACAGACTGCCCGACCATGACTAAATAAACAGCAACACATGTCTCCAATTTAGTATTACCGAGATCAACCACACGAAAGTCACATTCTCTGTTGACTTTAGACAACAATTAATAAGTTTCATCTCACCCACCTATACAGCCTAGGATGTCACAGATACTGATAATCAGCAGGATCCTGGAGGAGGCGGAAGGTTTCTGCAGTGGGTACTGACTGGACCTGCGATAGCCAAGCGTCCGTTTTGGCAGGACCTGGGCAAGGGTGCCAATCAGACTGAAGCTGGCACTTGCAACGCAGATGGCGTTAAAGAAGACGGGCTGGAAGCCCAGCACAAAATCCGTAGCCGCATCCCGAGTGGGGCAGCAAAAAGTTTCCAAGCGGGGGGAAGCCATAGCTGAAGACTATGAGCAGACAGGCGGTAATAACCAACAAAAGAGAGATAGAGGGATCACGGGATGAAGATCATGCGCGTTCACTCAAACCTCAGCAACGTCTTCAGTCGCCCTCTCAAGCGTCCTTTTCACTTCGCAAAGACCGGTGGCAACAGGCAAAACAACACACGAGGCCCCAGCGGTCATGAAGCATAAGTGCTGATCACAGTACTGTATTCCCGTCTGAAATTTACCTTTCGAAAGTTCGCCACTGCAGAAAATGTTAGATCTCTGTTCTGCATTATGAGCACTTCTCATTTTTTTAAAGAAATAAATCCCTTTCCGTTTCAGCAAGATATTAATAATAATCTTGAAGTAAATGAGCAAAGGAACGAATTCCCCTTTAAACTAAAGCGTGGAGAAAATCTGCGCGGAAGCAGTGGGGAATGTTCAAAGCTGGAATTTTCCCAGAAAATAATTAATGAGAGACAAGACAGACAGACAATGAGTCTTTTACCAAAGCCAAAGGTTAACAAAGGTCTTGTGCCTATCACAAGCTTTGTCACCCCAAGCTACCAATTAAGATTGCATCACTATGAAATGGGGAATGCCTTTGTAACTGTGTCCAGGGAAGAGACTAAACCCTGGAACTTTGTTAACCAGAAAATGCAAACTTTAATGATACCGCTTGTGCCAAGCATCAGGCTTTGCTCACAAAACTTGTGACTGGAAATGTTGGCATTTAATCCTTTCATCATTGTCAATGATTGAGTTACAAATAATGGAATGTTGGATGGGAGCAAAAGCAATATTTGCTAATTACGGAAGAGCATATGATAAGCGGAGGACTACCTCATACCACATGGTACTTATATCGTTGTCAATCCCAAGGAACATGTTCTGACTACATCGACGTATTCATTGTGTAAATTGAAAAAAAAAGTCTTGATTATGGTCACCCATCCTGCGCAGCCTAGGGTCTAGGCCCGAAATGTCAGCTTTTGTGCTCCTGAGATGCTGCTTGGCCTGCTGTGTTCATCCAGCCTCACATTTTGCAGTCCTTCCTCGTGTTGAGATTGGAATGTGACTGTTTGTAGGTCACCGATCCTCACCAAGTCTAAACGTATCCCTTGTCCCAACAACCATGCACTTTCTAACAGTGTGTCGAGGGGAGGGTGAGCAACAGGGAAGGTTTCTAAATATCAGAGATGCAAGCAAACATCAGGACATAGCTCCCGATCCTCATGGCCCACAGGCTGAAAGTGCATTTATTGGTTTTTTTGTTCTGTTGTTTGCGCCGCCCTCCAATTGCCAAGGGTGTAGTGAACACAGCCAAAGAGTTTAAATTGTAAAATCGACGCAAAAGCTGTGGCATATGGCCTGACTACAATATTGAAATCCACGTCATTGTCTTTTTGAAGACCAAGTTAGTTAGCCACCCCTGAGCACACCTACGGTAAGGAGCACTGTTTCCATCGTGTTTCTTAAAAAAATACTCATTCAAACGTTACCCTACCCATTGTGAGGGATTATGTGGAAGATAAAATCCTCTCAATATCTTCAATTATCCCCCCTGGTTAATTCAAAAGTTAAGTTGTCGTGACTGTAATGAGGTTAGCCAGCTGAAACTCATAGAATATGAGCTCCCTCAGTGGGGTTGTTACTCTGGTCCGATCAGGGACCCCTGGTTAACAGCTGAAAAGGGAATGTCAGAGATATTGATGCTCTTGGAGTTGACTTTTAAGAGGCAGTACTAAAATGAAGGGCTGTTTGTGTAAATATAGGGTGACTTGGTGATGGTATACTAGCTTCTGTGGAGTTATTTCAACAGTGAAGTATTTCAATGAAATGCACATCACTGAATAACACAATGAATGGCTCTGGATCTTTCTCACCAGTTTGTGTGACGAACACACTTACAAGAATGCATTGCTGATATAGTGGTGCATTCATAAAATGAAAAAGATTCTTCTGCAAATCTGGATTATTTCCATAGTGAATAGTTTGGCAAGCACTACAAATTCACATTGGCAATTGGAACAGGAAGATTTTTGAGATTTTAAGTTGTGAAGCAGAATGCCTGATGGGCATCAGAGAACATGTGAGCAACTCAGGAATCCTTTCCTTGGACAATCATCAATGCTATGGGCCTTGTACTGCAATGTGGGATGAGATTTAGCGTAGCTTTGGCAGTGCAAACTTGATGGGCTAAGGACCTCTTCTGTACTCTATGATTCTATGAATTATAATGTATCAACATCTGCAGAGTACACCTATGGAAAATGGCCAGGATACACTAATTGGCTTATCAGATTACAATGACCGAACTAAAAACTGAAAGAACCGTGGATACTGTAAATCAGGAATAAAAGCAAAGTTGCTGGAAAAGCTCAGCAGGTCTGGCAGCATCTGTGAAGGAAAAAACAGTGTTAACATTTCAGGTACAGTGACCTTCCTCGGAACTAAATGCTCAACATATATACATTGTATATAGAGTATATCCAAATATCCCTAAGTGATAAATAAAGTAAGAAGTCAGTTATATTCAGAATTCATTATTGTAATGAAAAATTGAGCATAGTTTATGCTTCATGGGTCAATTCATAAATTTTCAGTTTGTCTTAACTTGAACAGGGAGACTATATGCACCAAAATATTTTGAATTCATTGTTCAATATGAAAAAGATGCCATTATACCAATAGATAATATTATCTGTTAGACATGATTTACTCTGTTTTTCTTTTTTTTAACTATTTAGGGCTTGCTGTTATAAATTGATTGATAATTGTAGGTTATCTACTTTCCCTCTTCTCTCACTGGCATTACCAAGGCAACCCTCGAATGATTATTCTTCTGTGAACCAAGACTCTTCAGGCATGACTATTCAAGTCCAATTGCTTTGTCACTTGTCATCCAAGTAGACACAAACTGATTCTGGAACGGCAGGATTGTCATATGAGGAGAGACTAGGTCCACGAGGGTTATTCACTGGAGTTTAAAATAACGAGGGGAATCTCACTGAAATGTATAAAATTCTCTCAAGGCTACACAGACATAGCTGGAATAGGAGTTCGTCATTCAGCTTTTTGAACGTGCTCTGTTATTCACTATGATCATGGCTGATCAACTGATTCAGTACCTTGTTCATGCTTTTCTCCCCATACTCTTTAGCCCTAAGAGTTATTTCTAACTCTTTGGAAACATTGGTAGCAGAGAATTATACAGGCTCACCAGTCTGGGTAAAGAAATTTCTCCTCCTCTCAGGCCTAAATGGCCTACCCTGTATCATTAAACTGTATGGACTCCCTGTTTGTTGGGAAAATCCTTCCTAGAATTTCCCTGTTTTTCCTGCTAGTATTTCATAGGTTTCTATGAGGTGTCCCCTCATTCTTCTCAACTTCAGTGAATATAGCCTTAACCAATCCATTCTCTCTTCACATGCCAGTCCTGCCATTCCCAGGAATCAGTCTGGTAAAGATAACAAAGTGTGGAGCTGGATGAACACAGCAGGCCAAGCAGCATCTCAGGAGCACAAAAGCTGACGTTTCGGGCCTAGACCCTTCATCAGAGAGGGGGATGGGAAGAGGGAACTGGAATAAATAGGGAGAGAGGGGGAGGCGAACTGAAGATGGAGAGAAAACAAGATAGGTAGAGAGGAGAGTATAGGTGAGGAGGTAGGGAGGGGATTAGTCAGTCCAGGGAAGACGGACAGGTCAAGGAGGCGGGATGAGGTGGTAGGTAGGAAATGGAGGTGCGGCTTGAAGTGAGGGAGGGATGGGTGAGAGGAAGAACAGGTTAGGGAGGCAGAGACAGGCTGGGCTGGTTTTGGGATGCAGTGGGGGGAGGAGACGAGCTGGGCTGTTTTTGTGATGCAGTGGGGGGAGGAGAAGAACTCGGCTGGTTTTGAGATGCAGTGGGGGAAGGGGAGATTTTGAAGCTTGTGAAGTCCACCTTGATACTTTGGGCTGCAGGGTTCCCCAGCGGAATATGAGTTGCTGTTCTTGCAACCTTCGAGTGGCATCATTGTGGCACTGCAGGAAGCCCATGATGGACATGTCGTCTGAGGAATGGGAGGGGGAGTCCAACCCCACCACACCCGGCACCTTACCCTGCAACCGCAGGAAGTGCTACACTTGCCCCCACACCTCCTCCCTCACCCCTATTCCCGGCCCTAAGATGACCTTCCATATCAAGCAGATGTTCACCTGCACATCTGCCAATGTGGTATATTGTATCCATTGCACCCGGTGTGGCTTCCTCTACATTGGGGAAACCAAGCGGAGGCTTGGGGACTGCTTTGCAGAACACCTCCGCTTGGTTCGCAACAAACAACTGCACCTCCCAGTTGCGAACCATTTCAACTCCCCCTCCCATTCCTCAGACGACATGTCCATCATGGGCTTCCTGCAGTGCCACAATGATGCCACCCGAAGGTTGCAAAAACAGCAACTCATATTGCGCTTGGGAACCCTGCAGCCCAATGGTATCAGTGTGGACTTCACCAGCTTCAAAATCTCCCCTTCCCCCACTGCATCCCAAAACCAGCCCAGTTCTTCCCCTCCCCCCACTGCATCCCAAAACCAGCTCAGCCTGTCTCTGCTTCCCTAACCTGTTCTTCCTCTCACCCATCCCTTCCTCCCGCCCCAAGCCGCACCTCCATTTCCTACCTACCACCTCATCCCGTCTCCTTGACCTGCCCACCTTCCCTGGACTGACCTATCCCCTCCCTACCTCCTCACCTATACTCTCCTCTCTACCTATCTTGATTTCTCTCCATCTTCGGTCCGCCTCCCCCTCTCTCCCTATTTATTCCAGTTCCCTCTCCCCATCCCCCTCTCTGATGAAGGGTCTAGGCCCGAAACGTCAGCTTTTGTGCTCCTGAGATGCTGCTTGGCCTGCTGTGTTCATCCAGCTCCACACTTTGTTATCTTGGATTTTCTAGCATCTGCAGTTCCCATTATCAGTCTGGTAAACCTTAGTTGCAGTCCCTCCGTATAAAGAACATCCTTCCTCAGATAAGACCAAAACTGCACACAATACAACAGGTGTGGTCTCAGTAAGGCCCTGTACAACTGCCGCTTTATTTGAATCCTTCCACTATGAAGACCAACTTACCATTTTCTAATTTCATCTGAGAAAAATATTTTTCACCCACATGGAACTAGAAATATGAAATGTGCTGCCTGAGAGCATCGTGAAGACAGGTATTTTCATAACTTTTAAGAACCACCTGAAAAAGCACTTAAAATGCCAGGGCCTAGCACGCTATGGATCAAGTGCCGGTAAATCGGATTAGTTTAGTTTGGTACTTGTAGGTAAGTATAGATATGGTGAGCCGAAGGGCGTCTTTCTATGCTGCTTGACTCTATGACCTGCTGCACCTTCTTGCTTACTTTCAGTGACTGGTGTACGAGGAAACCCAGGTCTCATCAAACTCAGTCTTTCCCAATCTATTACTATTCAAATTTGATTTGATTTATTATTGTCACATGTACCAAGATACAATGAAAATATTGTTTTTGTGTACAAACCAGGCAAATCATGCCTTGCATTAGTACACCAAAGTGTTAAAACAGAGTGCAGAATATAGTGTTACAGCAACAGAGAAGGTATGCAGAAAGATCAGATGGAATAAATATGAGAGGTTCATTCAAAAGTCTGATTACAGCAGGGAAGAAGCTATTCTTAAGGCTGTTGGTATGCGGTTTCAAATTTTTGTACCTTCTGCCTGATGGAAGAGGATGGAAGAAATTGTAACCAGAATGGGAGGTGTCTTGATTATCAGGTTGGTTTCCTGAGACAGCAGAAAGTGTCGACAGAGTCAATGGAAGGAAGGCTAGTTTTTGTGATGGATAACACTGTGTGGTCTTGGGCAGAGCAGTTGTCATACCCAGCTGTGATGCATCCAGATAGGATGCTTTCTACAGTGCATCTATATAAATTAGTAAGAGTTATTGTGGACACCCTGAATTTCCTTAGCCTTTTGAGGAAGTTGAGGTGTTGGTGTACTTTCTTGACTATAGCATTGATATGGACAGATAGATTGTTGGTGATACTTATTCCTAGGAACTTCAAAGCTCTTGACCACCTCTACCTCAGCACTATTGATATAGAAAGGACATGTCCTCCACTCTGCTTCCTGAAGTTGATGATCAGCTGCATCATTTTGCTGACATTGAGGGAGAGAGTGTTGTCTGTATACCGTGCCATTAAACTGTCTATCTCTCTCCCCTACCGTCTTGTCGTTGTTTGAATCCAACCCACTATTGTGGTGAGATGAGTAAATTCGTAAATGGAATTAAAGAGCTGAATTTGGCCACACAGTTATGAGTATATAAGGAGTATAGTAAGGGACTGAGTATGCAGCCTTGCAGGGCACTGGTGTAAAGGATTATCATAGAGATGGTGTTGTTGCCTATCCTTACTGATTGCGATCTGCAAGTCAGGTACTTGAGGATTCAGTCACTGAGTGAGGAGCAGAATCCTTGGTCTCAGAGTTTAGAGCTGAATTTTATCGGAATTATTATGTTAAAGGCAGAATAAAAGTCAATAAATAGGATACTCGTAAGTGTTTTTGATATCAAGATGTTCCAGAAATGGATGTAGGGCCAGGGAAATGGCCTCTGTCGTTGACATATTGCGATGGTCATAATAATCTGCCTTCCTTTTTCTGTGCTCAAAGTGGATAACCTCACATTTACCCACATTATACTTCATTGCCATGTGCTTGACTATTCACTCAACTTGTCCATGGAGCACCAGAGCATCTCTGGAACTTCCACAAAGTTCACCCTCCCGCACAGTTTGTATCATCTCCAACTTGGAGACATTATCATAAGAAGTAAGAATATGAATGGGCCATTTGGCCCCTCAAGCCTGTTCAACTATTCAATGGGATCATGGCTAGTGTTCTTCACGTCCATTTTCCTGCCCTTTCTCTGTAACCCGTGATTCCCCTACTGATCAAGAATCTATCTCAGCCTTAAATATACACAATTCAAAGACTTCAAAGACTCTCAATCATCGGAGAGAAAAAAATTCCTCCTCAAATCAGTCTTAAATGGGCATCCTTTTATTCTGAGACTATGCCCACTGGAGCTAGACTCATCCATGAGGTGAAACATCCCCTCAGCATTTACCCTGTCAAGCGTCTTAAAATCCTAAATGATTCAATGAGATCACCTCTCATTTTTCTAAACTCTAGTGAATACAGTCCTAACCTTTGCTCATATGTCAATCCCTCTATACCGTGCAACATCCCAGAGAACCTTCTCTGAACTGCCTCCAATTAAATTATACCTTAGCAAATTACATTTAGTTCCCTATCTAAAACATTATTGCATATTATGAATAGCTGAGGTCAGAGCATTGATAGCTGTATGCCCCACTAGTCATTGGCTGACACTTAGAAAATAACTTGTTTATTTCAATTCTTTGTTTTCTGTCAGCCAGCCAAGGGGAATAGGGAGAGAGTGAATGTATGCCTTTGAGATAGAGGATCAGCCATGGTCACATTGAATGGCTGAGTGGACTCCTTGGGCTGAATGGCCTATTTGTGCTCCTACTTTCAATGTTTTTCTGTGTCTTCTAAATTCTGTATCATGCCTCAATGGGGTGTGGGCTTGAAATCAAACCCACTCTTCCAGGAATTATTACAAAGTTTATGTTATCTGAGAATGCCATGTCTCCAGTTTACGTGTCTGATAGAATCAGGTTAACGTAAAATATGGACCAGATTTCTGTATTTAACAAGAATGACTATTTCTTACAAATAAATAGATTCTAATCACATGTAAACAAACTGTTGACTTACAACTATAATAGTTAAAACTTTGTATCAGTGATAATGGGAACTGCAGATGATGGAGAATCCAAGATAATAAAATGTGAGGCTGGATCCAGCTGCTGGGCCTGCTGTGTTCATCCAGCCTCACATTTTATTATCATAGTTAAAACTTTGACCTCTTTCTAAAACGCTTCTACACACACATGCAGACAGACAAAATTTTTTTGTGTTGTGGATGGAGGGAAAAGTACTGGGGAAGCAGTTCATTGGTGCTAGTCCTCAGTATCTAATGAGGTATTCCTTTGGTTTCCCATGTCCTTCAGTCCTGATCCTGTCCTTCAGTTTCTCTCACATCTTCACAGGAGGCACAGAACAACTGGTTTACAAATTATACTGTCTCTGAGCTATTGTTTAAAAGCAACAGTGTACAGCAACTGGTTGGAGAAAATAAACTGGCTTTCTTCTAGCTTTGAGTATTGGAAAGTTTCAAGAGCTGCCCTTTCAGTAGACTGAAAACTTCAGTTGACCTAGTTCTATGACATGTTCTGAGTAAATTACTCTTCTTCCTGAATTTATTTTTGGTTCAATTAGCCCTGTGTGTGTGTATGTGTGTTTATAATTGTTTAACTAAACTACACAGTCCTTGGGGTGTTCTTTAACCGAAAAGACACAATGTGACATTGCTATCACCTGTTAGGTGTGACAAAAGTGGATATTTCCTTAGCCTTTGATGTTTATAGCATCTGCTTGCACTCCTTCAACTGATCAATCTTAAAGGATTGAGGCACTGCCAAGCCTCCTGGTATAGTTTTTTAAAGTGTGGAATTGGGTATGAATTTGTTTTTTTGACTGCATTTACCTTTCTGCAGTCTATACGAACTTGAGTTAATCCATCCGGTTTAGGAGCTAATACTATCAGTGAACTCCAACCATTTTGAGTAGGTGCATTCAAGTTGTTCTCCAGCATTTGAGAAGCTGAAACTTGGATACAGGCACGAGATGGCTTCTCAGTGCAAGTTAGCAACAAAATGGCTTCCAGCCCAGGAACTGTAAATTCTGCTAGAGATGCTCTTTTAGCCTGGGAACTTGAGTTTTGCTAGAGCTGCATAAATAAAGCAGTAATGATAAGATAATGCAGTACTAACCATTCTAGCTGAGCTTCAGTAGCAAATGTTATGGCGCTGTATGGCGAGACAAAAAGTAACCTAAGCATTGTGACATAAGTTGTTTACCAGTTAATACTATTGGATTATGTAACTGTCAATGAAGCAATATCATCTATTGATTGGTAATTGTTTGAATACACTATGCGATCACACCATGTATTCTGCTTTAAGAAAAGTATAAAATGTCTTTGTATTAACCTGTGGTGTGCAGCTCCTCCAAGGAATACGGAAATGCTCAACTTCTGTGTTTTCCGGATGATCTGTACCCAGCCGATTGAAGAAGTAAAGAGTCAAGTCTTAAACAGCCAGACCGACTGTGAATGTTCATTGACTGAGCACGGAATCGAGAGACCCCACCGGGGGTCGAGATTTACATCTGGTGCCGTGAATCGGATTCGGTATGGACAGATTGTGGACAATGGCGTAAGAGCCTTGAGTCCTCCACTATTGAGTGTAGAGGAATCGGCCGGCCAGACGTGAGTATTTTCTCCATCTGGTTTCCCTCTCATTCAGATAGTGGTAGACTCGACCCTTCACTGTCTACAGTCCAAGTCCAGCCCGAAAAATGCACTGGTCTGGCTGTAGTGGGACAGAGATTAAGGGGTAGTGGACCCCGCACAGAGATTAAGAGGTAGTGGATTTACACATGTACTGAATCTCTAACTCTACTTGAATTTGCTATGGTGCTGTTTAATTGGAAATGACTGTGCAACATCCACATGATATGTAGCTGACATAGTACATCCAGGCATACATCTACAGATTACCTTATACTTCCTTTTAAGTAGTTTTACAAAACCCTCCCATTGTCCTTTTTCTAACTATGACACCATTGTGTCTAACTGATGGGGAGCTGATGGGCCTAGTGGTATTATTGCCAGTCTGTTAATCCAGATAACATTCTGGGGCCGCGGGTTTTATTCCTGCCACGGCAGTTCGTAGAATTTGAATTTAAAATATCTGGAATTAAGAATCTAATGATGACCATGAATCCATTGTCAATTGTCAGGAAGAACCCATCTGGTTCATTAATGTCCTTTAGGGAAGGAAACTGCCATCCTTACCTGATCTGGCCTACATGTGACTCCAGACCCATAGCAATGTGGTTGACTCTGATTTGCTGATGAGCAATAAATGCTGCCTCGCCAGTGAATAAAAGCAAAACTGTCCTAGTATTTCCATGTTGGCTAATCAAATCACCGGATCTCAGTTCAAGAACTGTATTCCTCGCCCACCTCACTCTTATTGCCTCTGTTACCCTCTGCTAGTCTTATCCTTTACATAGTTATTCCTCCTAATAAAATTGTTTCAGCATGTTTGTGTGATGTAACTGATTTGTCTTCCTACCATCAGGAGTATTTATCAGATAGGTCACTTTACTAAACCTCGTAACTATCTTATGAACTATTGAATTTCAGTTTCAAAGGTTTACCTTGCAAAGGCAACGGTTTAAGTACCAATACTTAATCTATCAATAGAAATATTGTAGTCTTTGAATGTTTATCTATTCATTTTTGCTTGTGAAGCCTTCAAATGCTCTTGAGTTACCCTACAACAGTATGATAATAATCATGAGAAAAAAATGCATTTCCCTAATCCTCAGGCACTGTATCAATCAGATTACCCAATCTGCAACCTCAGTCAAACAAACTGACTCAGCATGGGCAAGGCATACCCGTCATTCAGATAATGCATTGCTGTGGTTATGTGGTCACATGTAGTCCAGATCTGGGTCACACTTCCTCCCCTGAAGGATATAGTAACCTAGATAGGTTGTTATGTCAAGCTAGTAGTTTCATGATCATCATGGCTGATAGCGGCTTTTTATTACACATTTATTTATTAAGTGAATTTAAATTCCCTAGTTCTGCAGAAACGCCATACTGGGCTTGAAATATTAGCTTTGTTTTACTCTTCACTGATCATGCCTGAAGTGCTGAGTTTCTTCAGCGTTCTCTTTTATCGCCCCATTGCTTGTTGCTTGACCCAACAGGATAATCACTGTTAAGGAACCTATAACCCACTCACTTTCTGATCCTTGATAATAAAATGTGAGGCTGGATGAACACAGCAGGCCAAGCAGCTTTCTTTCTGATCCTTGTTCTTCCTTTATTATAGATTTTATATATCATATTATATCTTCCTACATTTTCAAAATGTTGTGTGCCTTAGAGTGTTTGTTTTCCAAGTTCCCAACCTGCCTTAACGATATTTGTAATGATGATTATGTCAAACCCATTTTTCTGTATTTGTGTCGCTTGTTGATCTATCTCATTCAAATGGCCTGGCCGCATCTGTGAAGAGAAAATCAGAGTTAGCGTTTCGGGTCCGATGACCTTCCTCAGAACAGTCACCGGACCTGAAACATTAACTCTGTTTTTTCCTTCACAGATGCTGCCAGACCTGCTGAGCTTTTCCAGCAAATTTGTTTATGTTCCTGATTTACAGCGTCCACGATTCTTTCGGTTTTTACCTCATTCAAATGTGTCCTGCATTATAATAAAATGCTTTTAATTTTTTTACTGTTATTATTTGTAATTATTCGTTAATTATCCACAAACTTTGTAAACTTTCCTGTCTGATTTTGCCTGTCTGAACCCATGTAACTACACTGTTTTGTTTTCTTAACTTACACATTAGATCTCTAAATCTCCTTGCAGCCAGTTCCCAAAGACTTCAGTTTTGCTGTGGCACCTGTCACACTGTGTCAAATGTGGCCTTGATACTAAGGACAGTCACTATCACCTTGCTTCTAGAATTCAAAACTTTCATTCTTGATTGGAGTAAGGCTGCACTGAAATCTGAAGTTGGGTGGGCCTGGCAGAACCCAGACTGAACATTGGTGGTCAGCTGCAGTTTCATAGCTTTTCCATCAAATCTTCTGTCACTTTGCTGAAGATGGATTTGTTCTGCTTTCTGTGGATTTATATTACTTGGACAATTTTCCACATTGCCGGCCCCAAAACAAATTGAGTTGGGTGCAGTTACTTCTGGAGCGCAAGTCACCACAGCCAGGATGTTACGAAGGCCCATACTTTTGCAATACTCACTGTCTTCATGATTTATTGATATTACATTGGAATTAATCATATTGACTGCAGACTGGCATCACCTGGAGACTTCGGGACGAGGCTGAGATGGATTGTCCATTTATTACTTCTGGCTGAAAACTGTTTCACATTCTTCAACACTGCTTTTACACTGATGTTCAGGACTTCATCATCATTAAGGAAAGAAATGTTTGAAGACAATCCTTCTCCCATTCGTAATTTAAATGTCCATCACTATTCACAAAACACACTTCTGATTTAATTTATTGGTTGTGGGAATACAGAACTCTGTCTCTAATATGGTCTTTCCACTGGTTAGCATGGGTTTATTGTAGCTTTACCACATTGGTATCTCATTGTAAGATGTGCCTGGTGCTGTACTTAGTATGTGAATTTACGCTACTCATTGACGCATTAGCCCCTTACTTGATGGTGATGGTGGAATAAGGAACATGCTGGGCCATGAGGCTACAGATTGTGGTTGAATGTAATTTGTCTGCTGCTTCTGACCAATAGCACCTCATGATGGCTCGGTTTGAGCTGCTATATCTATTCTGAATCTATCCTCCTAAACATGGTGGTAGTGTCACACACCAGGAAGGTATCTCACTGAAAATGTGACCTCAACACCATGAGGTTTGTGTAGTATTCTCCCCCATACAAATACATCTACTGATAAATGCATCTGTAATAGGCAAATTGTTCAGGGCACGGTCAACTACTTCCCTCTGGCATGGTCAGCTCAGTAACAGGTTATGCTATTGCACCACTCTTATGGACACTGGAGTACATTCTGTGCCCTTGCTACCCTTAGTGGTTCTTCCATGTATGTATTCAATGCGGATGAGTCATCAACTGAGGAGCCCGGGGTGCAGCTGCAAACGGTCATTGGTAATCAGCAGGGAGATCCTTCACCATGATCAAACTGATGCCAAGAGACTTCACAGTGTCTGCAGTCAATGATGAGGTCACCCAGGGCAACTCCTTCCTGGCTGTATACCACTGAACTGCAACCTCTGCTGGGTTTGTTCCAGGGATGGTGATGATGGAGCCTGATACATTGGCCCCAAGATCTGATTAGCTGAGTATGACTATATCAGCTGGTTGCTTTGCACATCCGTGGGACAGCTCTCCTAATTTTGACACAATTCCTCAAATAAAATTTAAAGGGGTTTGCAAGATTTGCTGTGAACTCATGTTCAGTGCTTTGATCTATGAGAATGGTCTGTCAATCTGATTTTCATTCTTATTCAGCGTTTCCTTAGTAGTTTAAGACAACTGAGTGACTTGCTGAGCCATTTCAGACATCTGCGGTTTTGTGGTGCCGTGTAAGCTGGACCTGGGTCATAGTTCTTATCCCGAGGGATATGGTAACCCAGATGGCTTTTTATGTCAAGCTAGTAGTTTCATGATCATCATTACTGATACCAGCTTTTCATTGCACATTTATTAATTAATTGAGTTAAAATTCCCCAGATTTGAACTTTCAACTTAGAACCCAGGCCTCTGGATTACTGATTCAATAATGCAACCACTATGCAACTATAACTATGAAGAAATTGCTGGAGAATCTCAGCAGATCTTACAATATCCGTGGAAGGAAACCAGAGTTAACATTTCAAGTCATGTGAAACTTCTTCAAGCTCTGAAGAAGGGTCTCTGGACTCAAAATTTTAACTCTGTTTTCTCTCCATAGATACTGCCAGACCTGCAGAGTTACTCCAGGAATTTCTGTTTCAGATTTCCAGCATCCACAGTTCCTTGTTTCATTTTAGCATTTATTTCACCATGCTATTGTTCTTCTTTTGTATTGCTTAGTAGAACACCGTAGTGCATTATAAATTAGAGCACTGGGACAATTTTCAAACACCTTAAATCACACACTAGTTGTAAGCGGTCTAGATCGGCTCCCTTGTAGGCAGAAATCAAAAAAACTTTCAAAATTCAGTAATATTGATATTTATTTCATTGTCTTGTTGAAGGAAACCATAAGCCTATTGACGCAACAAATAGAAATGTCAAACTAAATGACTGAACAAGATTTCTTAAAGTCCCAAGTGGTATTTCATGTCGCAAATGTTTCAACATTTTATTGCACTTGACCAGAACATCATAAGACTTCAGATAGTGTTTTACATTTACCATCATTTGGTATCATTTGATATTCTCTGGCCATCTGTAGTCCATCTTCCAACACCATCCTCCCAATCCCCTCCATGTTTCCATTTCTCCGTCCATTGTGCTGGTGTCAGTTATAGTCAACTCCCAAGGAATAAAACAGTAGTGTTAGTGGAATCAGGAGAATGTTATATTTATTGATCACTGGGTGCTGCTAGGAGCACAATATCATTTAAACAGTCATGAGCAGGAGAATCATTCTGTAGCACATACAAACTGTTTTATCATGCAACAAAATAGGAGTATTATCCAAATGAATTTTACATCTGAGACATTAACACACAATTGAGTCTGTCTACAATGGCTGCAATTGCATTTAATCAGTTGAATTGTTATGCTTTCATTTTAAATTTCAATAATGTTTGATTAAATAACCCAAACTTGAAAAATAAGTTTCGAGTATAATTCTGTCATAGAGTTGTAGAGCATGGAAACAGACCCACTCCACCATTTAAAGATCTGAAGTTATGCATGGGACTGAACCACTCATCTGGATGGGTCCAGCCATGACAATAACGCAAGGACATACAACGATACAGATTAGGAGACACTGGCCATTCAGCCCTTCAGGTCCATTCCACCATTCAATACGGTCATGGTTAATCTATTTGTACTGCGAATTCTATATTTCCATCTACCCTCAAGCTTATTAAGGATCTCGATGCCATACAGATTAGATCAATTCATTTGATCAGCCCTCTGCTGCAGCAATCAATATCCATGCCTTCTATCACAAGTGAGATCAGAGAGTAGGATGCAGTCATTCAGACTGGAGAAAAATGGAAGTCTTAGAGAGAATCAGAGTGAGGTTTTTTAAAATTATCAATGAGTTTAACAAAATAGTTATTTAAAGAAAGGGGAGCAGTGTACTGGGTTGGATGATCAGCCATCATAGTTTTAACAGCAGAGCAGGCTTGAAGGGCCAAATGGACCACTGTTCCTCCTATTTTTCTATCTTAAGTTAATGTTTCCACTTTAGAGAGAAACAAAATCTAAGGCATTCAATCCAAGATAGTTATTAGGAGGTTGAATAGAGAAGTCAGGAAAAATCTTTTTAGTGAAACACTGATTGGAATGTGGGACTTACTACCTTAGGGGTTACATGAGGCAAACAGGTTAGATTCTTTCGAAAGGAAATAGGACAAATACTCAAGGGAAAGATAAACAGAAAGATATGCTGAAAGGCTAAGATAAAGTAGATGTAATGGTAAGTAGCCTATGGAACATAAATATCAGCACAAGCTAATTGAGTCAAATGGCCTGTTTCTCTGCTGTAAATACTAAGTAATGCTCTGTAACCATAGAGCATAGCTCAGTTGGTTGGACAGTTGGTTTGCAATGCAGACTGAAGCCATCAGAGTGGGTTCCATTCCCTGACTGGCTGAGGTTTCCACTGGAGGATTCTCCTTCTTAACCTCTTCTCCTCACCTGAGGTGTGATGACCCTCAGTTAAACCACCACCAGTTACCTTCTGAAGAGAAAGCCGACTTGCAGTTCTCTGCGATGTTGGTGACTTTACCTTTACTTCACACAGTCTGCTAAAACTCACTGAGCTTACTTCAAAAGCACCTCCTTCCCATGTGATATCTAAGTTTAAAAACAGCAGCAACAATGTTGTAAGAACACCATCACTCATAAGTTATTTTACAAGTATCACTGTTACTTCATTATAACTGGATCAAAATTCTGGAATTCAGTGCCTAACATCATTCTAGAAGAGCATCAACACAATAACTTTAACATTTTAAGGGGTCGCTCCCAGCAAATTCTCAAGGCAACTGAGGTGTAATAAATCTGGAACTACCCTCATCCCGAAATCCAATAAAACAAATTCATGTGAAAATTTAATATTGGCTGGTATGTCTGTTTGGTATGAAAAAGATCTCATTGCCTTTGTAATCTTCAATAAAATTAAAGAATCCAGTAGAAAAATACATACTTTTGATTTTTATTTCACTGAATTATGTTTAATATTTGGTAGTATAAGGGAAATATGGGAACAAGGAAAGGAATAAGAGTTTGAATGACTAGGAATTTGGGAACCAGCAAAAGAAGCAGAAGCTTGGGATGTAGAAAATCATTGTACTTATCACATTAAAATGCATTACGAAGAAAAATGATAAGACCATAAGAAATAGGAACTGGAATCACGATTTGGCCCTTCAAGCCTGCTATGCCATTCAATAGGATCATGGCTGATCTGACACTCCTAATATCCACTTCCCTGCCTTTTCCCCATAACCCCAGATTCCTGTACTGATCAATTATCCATCTACCTCAGCCTTAAATGTACACAAGGAGTCTTCTCCCACACCTCTCTGTGGCAAGGAATTTCAAAGACTTACAATCCTCTAAGGGAAGAAATTCCTTCTCATCTCTGTCTTATATTGGGCTCCTTTATTCTGAGACTATGCTGTCTGCTCCTTGACTCAACCATGAGGGGAAACATCCTCTCAGCATTTATCCTGTCAAGCTCCTTGAGAATCCTATATATCTCAATGAGATCACATCTCATTCTTCTAAACTCCAGCAAAGTTATCATAGACAGAACAAGCCAAGACACTGCCACTGAATATCCCCTGATAGACAGTGGCTATTGATATATAGGCAGCTATTGCACATTCAAGGCCCCACAAATTGCAAATAATTTAACTACTCAGCAGTCGTGTAATGATCCTTAGGCCGTTAACTTGCATCTATAGTAAAAATAATTTATTACTTACATAACCAGGATGTTTCAGTTGATTAATCAACATCAATCTTGGAGTGTTAAATTATACGGATAGATTGTATAAACTTGTGACCACTCAAATGTAGGCTCATAGAATGATAGAGCACAGGAGAAGGCCATTCTGCCCATTAGACCCATACCAATACATTGAAAGAGCTGTGCAATTCATTGCAATTATTTTTTGCCATGTTTGCTTCCACCACCAATTAGGCAGTGCACTTCTATTCAGGACAGGATATTTTTCCTTACGTCATTCTTGGTTCTTCAGACACATCACTTAGAATAATGTCCTTTTTAAATAACTTTTCAGCCATTGGAAACAGTTTCTCCTTATTTACTCTATCAAAACACTTCTTGACTTTGGATCAATCTCCTAAATCACTATTTAACCTCTCCTGCTCTAAGGACAGCAAACCCAGTTTCTCTAGTCTCTCCAAATAACCAAAATGTTTCATCTCTGGCACTACTTCTGCAAATCTCTGCTACATCCTGCAATAACGACTTGACATCTGGTTCCCAGATGTGGCCACAATGTTCCAGCTGTGAACAAACCTACATTTTATAAGGCTTCAGCATGACTTTCTTCTTTTAGTACTTTATGCCTACATTTAAAAAGCCAAGAATTTCCATAAGACTTATTTTTTTAAACAGTCTTCAACATGCCTTCTTCAAAAATGTTTAGCTGCAGCCCCATTCTTTCTGGAGGGAGCTGGTTAGCTCAGTTGGCTAAACAGCTGGTTTCTAATCCAAAATGATGCCAACATCATGGGTTTAATTCCTGCACTGGCTGAAGTTACCATAAGGGCTCTATCTAGAACATAGAACATTACAGCACAGTACAGGCCCTTCGGCCCTCGATGTTGTTCCAACCTGTCATACCGATCTCAAGCCCATCCAACCCACACTATTCCATGTATGTTCATATGCTTATCTAATGATGACTTAAATGTACCTAAAGTTGGCAAATCTACTACTGTTGCAGGCAAAACGTTCCATTCCCTTACTACTCTCTGAGTAAAGAAACCACCTCTGACATCTGTCCTATATCTTTCAGTAAAGAAACTACTCTCTGAGTAAAGAAACTACTCTCCTCACCTGAGGTACAGTGACCCTCATGTTAAACCACCATTTGTTGTCTCTCTCTAATGAGAGAGCAGCCCTACTTCGGAGGACTAAGGCAAAATTACCTCTGCCTTATTTACTTCCCTCTGTTCCCGTGCTCTCTTTAAAATTGTGGCTTTTCATTCGTATTGCCACGCCTCATTCTTCCCACCAAAATGAATTCACACGTCTCTACAGCAAATATTTGACAGATTCAAATTTAATCACTTTGCTTGACTGTTTATATCTTCCTGATGTGTGTTACAATCTCATTGTTAATTACAATTTTAAACTTTGTGTCACCTGCAAAGGTTGAATTTAGGTCCAGTTTACCCAAGTTCTTAGAGTACAGATATCATGCTGAACTGATATAGGACACTGATTAGGCCTTCGCTGGAGTATTGTGTGCAGTTCTAGTGCTACACCAAAGGAAGGATGTGAATACACTGGAGTGCAGATAAGCTTTACAGGAATGTTTCCAGGGATGAGATACTTCAGTTTTGAGGATAAATTAGAGATTGTTTTCCTTGGACGTGGGAAGGCTGAGGGGAGATTTGATAGAAGTTTTCAAAGTTATGAGCGGTTCCAGAACCTGATGGCACAGGTTTGAAGTGTTTTGCAAAAGGCGCTAAGACGAGATAAGGAAAACCTTTTTCACACAGCGAGTAGTTAGGGTATGGAGCGCACTGCCTCGAATTGTGGTGGAAGGTGGTCTAATTGAAGCATTCAAGAGGGCATTAGGCAATTATTTAAATAGAAATGATTTGCAGGGTTGGAGGGAAAAAGCAAAAGCTTGGTAAAAATCCGAAATGCTCAGACAGTCGGTGCAGATACCAGGCATCAAATTGCCTTCTTATGTTAATAATTCTGTGAGAGATATAAAGTGTGTGTGTGACAGAGATGGGGAGTGTGCAAGGGAGTGAGGGTGGGAGGAGGAGAGGGGCATCTGTGAGAGTTCCAGAGCCAGAGTGGAAGAACATTGTCCTTAGTCCTGAGTGACTGCCAAAGAAAAGATAGAGTGATGAAGTGTGAGTGAGTATGAATCCTGAGATCAGGAGTTAGCTCCACATGCACACACACACACTGCAAAAACCTAACCACACACATTTTTGGGAAAGAAGGCATACCTAGGCTGAAAGGCAACCTACCTCTGTCCCTGTTGTTGTATAAATTCTGCAAGGCCACCTTGGACTGTACACCCCCAAAGGCAAATCAATGTTACACAAGTGTTAGAGATAATGGGAACTGCAGATGCTGGAGAATCCAAGATAATAAAGTGTGAAGCTGGATGAACACAGCAGGCCAAGCAACATCTCAGGAGCACAAAAGCTGACGTTTCGGACCTAGACCCTTCATCTGATGAAGGGTCTAGGCCCGAAACGTCAGCTTTTGTGCTCCTGAGATGCTGCTTGGCCTGCTGTGTTCATCCAGCTTCACACTTTACACAAGTGTTAGTTGAACATACTCAAGCACTGAAACTTCATCCATGCACTTGATTTATGCTTCTAGCCATATTATTCATTTACAACTGCTTTGGGTACAAAATTGGCTTGAAGGTAGGTGACAGAGAGGGTGGTGGTACAGGGTTAATTTTGGACTGGAGGCCTGTCACCAGCAGTGTGCCACAGGGATCAGTGCAGGATCCACTGCTTTTTGTCATTTATATAAATCATTTGGATGTGAATACAGGAGGTATGGTTAGTAAGTTTGCAGATGACACCAAAATTGGATACAGTGGACTGTAAGGAGTACAGTGGGACGTTGATCAAATGGGCCAATGGGCCAAAGAGTGGTAGATGGTGTGTAATTTTGGTGGTGCTGCATTTTGGAAAGGCAAATCAGGGCAGGCCCCATACACTTAATGGTCCTGGGGAGTGTTGCCAATCAAAGAGACCTTAGGATGCAGGATCATAGTTCCTTGAAGGTGGAGTCACAGGTTGACAGGGTAGTGAAGAAGCCATTCAGCACACTTGCCTTTATTGGTCAGTGCATAGTGTTTAGGAGCTGGGATGTCCTGTTGCAGCTGTACACAACATTGGTTTGGCCACTTTTGGAATTCTGTGTTCAATTTTGGTCTGCCTGCTATAGGAAAGTGGTTAAACTTGAAAGGGCGCAGAAAAGATTTACAGGGATGTTGCTGGTGTGGGAGGGTTCAGCTAAAGGGAGAGACTGAATAGGCTGGGGCTATTTTTCCCTGGGGCATTGGAGGCTGAGGGGTGATCTTAGAGGTTTATAAAATCATGACGGGCATGGTTAGGGTGAATAGCCAAAGTCTTTATTATCAGGTAGCGGAGTTCAAAGCTAGAGGGCATAGGTTTAAGATAAGAGTGGAAAGCCATAAAAGCAGCCTAAGGGGCAATCTTTTCATGCAGAGGGTGGTGCTTGTATAGAATGAGGTGCCGGAGAAAATGGTGGAGGCTGGTACAATTACAACATTTAATAGGCATCTGGTTGGGTATATGAATAGGAAGAGTTTAGAGGGATCTGGGCCAAATGCTGGCAAATGGGACTAGATTGCTTTAGGATATCTGGTTGGCATGGATGTGATAGGTCAGAGGGTCTGTTTCCATACTGCACAACAATATGTTTTCAAACCTGGTTGACTGTTGAAGAAATACTTGTTTAGCAAAGTGTCAGGAACCAACTGCATGCAACCAGTAGCATGATGGCAGCCCAGTTGAAGTACTCATGCATACATCTCAACAACAACAAATTGTACATGTATCATGCCTTCAACAAAGAATAGAATCCTTGCAGTACAGATAGAGGCCATTCAGCCAAATGAGTCTGCACCAACCCTCTGAAGAGCATTCCACTCAGACCTAGCCCCAACCCCCACCCTAGCCCCAGAAACTTGCATTTCCCATGGCTAATCCACCTAGCCTGCACACCCATGGACACCATGGGGCAATTTAGCATGGCCAATTCATTTAAGCTGCTCATCTTTGGATTGTGGGAAGAAACTGAAACACCCAGTAGAAATCCGCACAGACACAGGGAGAATGTGCAAACTCCACACAGATAGTCACCCAAGGCTGGAATCAAACCTGGGTCCCTGGTGCTTTGAGGCAGCAGTGCTAATCATTGCACCACTCAAGACATTCCATGACATTATAAAATGAACACTGAAACCAGGAGTGTTATTAGCAGAGTGACTACAAACAATGTCTTTAAGAGAATCTCAAAAGAGAAAATATTAAGGTGGAAAGATTTAGAGAGGGAATTCAGAGCCCTTCTGGTTCCAGTTATAGGGTGAAGGGATTTAATAATGCATCAGAAGGCCTAAGTACTATGAATTGCTAACTTCTAAATCCAATATGTATTTCTCTTACCAGAAGCCAGATGATACAAATCAGAATTTCAATTTTTATTTACTTCTAAAACACTGAAACATGAAGTATTTTTAGCTCAGTTCCCCAGTGTGTCTTGATGCCATTTATATAACTTGGCTTAAACTATCAGTGAAGATAATAAAATAGCATGCGAGTGCATTCACTGAGGGAATTCAGTTGTGGAAAATGTACAAAGATAATCAAGAGGGATAAGATTTATGACCATCTGGAAGAGCATGGCTTGATCAAATACAGTCAACACGGCTTTGTGAGGGGTAGGTCATGCCTTACAAACCTTATCGAGTTTTTTGAGGATGTGACTAGTAAGGTTGATGAGGGTCAAGCTGTGGATGTGGTGTATATGGACTTCAGTAAGGCATTTGATAAGGTTCCCCATGGAAGGCTCATTCAGAAGGTCAGGAGGAATGGGATACAGGGGAACTTAGCTGCTTGGATACAGAATTGGCTGGCCAACAGAAGACAGCGAGTGGTAGTAGAAGGAAAATATTCTGCCTGGAAGTCAGTGGTGAGTGGGGTTCCACAGGGCTCTGTCCTTGGGCCTCTACTGTTTGTAATTTTTATTAATGACTTGGACGAGGGAATTGAAGGATGGGTCAGCAAGTTTGCAGACGACACAAAGGTCGGAGGTGTCGTTGACAGTGTAGAGGGCTGTTGTAGGCTGCAGCGGGACATTGACAGGATGCAGAGATGGGCTGAGAGGTGGCAGATGGAGTTCAACCTGGATAAATGCGAGGTGATGCATTTTGGAAGGTCGAATTTGAAAGCTGAGTACAGGATTAAGGATAGGATTCTTGGCAGCGTGGAGGAACAGAGGGATCTTGGTGTGCAGATACATAGATCCCTTAAAATGGCCACCCAAGTGGACAGGGTTGTTAAGAAAGCATATGGTGTTTTGGCTTTCATTAACAGGGGGATTGAGTTTAAGAGTCGTGAGATCTTGTTGCAGCTCTATAAAACTTTGGTTAGACCGCACTTGGAATACTGCGTCCAGTTCTGGGCGCCCTATTATAGGAAAGATGTGGATGCTTTGGAGAGGGTTCAGAGGAGGTTTACCAGGATGCTGCCTGGACTGGAGGGCTTATCTTATGAAGAGAGGTTGACTGAGCTCGGTCTCTTTTCATTGGAGAAAAGGAGGAGGAGAGGGGACCTAATTGAGGTATACAAGATAATGAGAGGCATAGATAGAGTTGATAGCCAGAGACTATTTCCCAGGGCAGAAATGGCTAGCACGAGGGGTCATAGTTTTAAGCTGGTTGGTGGAAAGTATAGAGGGGATGTCAGAGGCAGGTTCTTTACGCAGAGAGTTGTGAGAGCATGGAATGCGTTGCCAGCAGCAGTTGTGGAAGCAAGGTCATTGGGGTCATTTAAGAGACTGCTGGACATGCATATGGTCACAGAAATTTGAGGGTGCATCCATGAGGATCAATGGTCGGCACAACATTGTAGGCTGAAGGGCCTGTTCTGTGCTGTACTGTTCTATGTTCTATGTTCTATGTTCTATAATTGTTGCAAGGCTGCACATGCCTAAATCTAGCCTGCATTTTCAATAAGGTCTACATGGACAGAATATGACATAGGGCACAGCAGAGAAGACAGTTACTTATAAACAGCCCTGAAAATAAGAGGAATAGCCCATCCAGTTCTGACCTTCATGAAACTGTGCAGTTTTATCAGACATTTGTATTTTAATCATATTTTCATGTACTTAATGTTCAGCCTGATTTTCATTCTTCTTCTGAATCATCACTTTGCTCTGAGAAAGAGAATAAGCAGCAACTGCACAGAACCAAAAGGCCTAGAACTGTGTGACTTATGACCAGGACAACCACTGAGAAGATGTACACAGTTTTATCACAGTAATCTTGAGGCTGGTGAAAAGGGGGAATAAAATTGGGCAGATATGCAGAGAATACC
This sequence comes from Stegostoma tigrinum, assembly GCF_030684315.1. Lineage (NCBI taxonomy): Eukaryota > Metazoa > Chordata > Chondrichthyes > Orectolobiformes > Stegostomatidae > Stegostoma > Stegostoma tigrinum. The sequence goes on along the minus strand of NC_081359.1, from coordinate 88,789,822 downwards.
CAGTAGTTTCCCAATATAAACCACACAAACAGGAACAGACTGAGGGTAACATGGATGTAATATCGGTGAAGATTTTGTCGCCAAGGATATTCATCATCATCATCGTCGCCAATCATAACAGATTTGGAAAGAAGTTGTCTCATTTTTGCAGAATCATAGAGCAGGAGGGTAACCTGTGTGATCGATGAAGCAAAAAAGTATCAATATAAGATAATAGAACAAAAGAAATATGAGCAGGAGAGTACTGTTCAGCCCCTAAATCCTGCTTCTCCATTCAGTGAGTTCACGGTCTTCAATATTAACTCTACTCGTACTGACAAGCCCCTTATTCTTTCATTCCTTTAATATCCAAATATCTGCTGATCTTTGTGAATTTTCAAAACACTGAAAATCCATAGCTCTCTGGGATAGAAAACTTTAAAAATTCACAAACTTATGAGTGAAGAAAATTCTCCTTAGCTCAGTCCTAAATTCCCGAGCTATTTATTGTGAAACTGTGAACCTGAGCAGGCAGAATCTTGTTTTCTTTCAGAATAACGATGGAGTTGAGCCTTAAAGCAGGATGTAGATGGGGGCGGGTTTTGTTTTGCAATTATATGTATCACAGCTCACTGCATCTTCTTGTGCAGGTATCATGATATTTTCTGGGCAAGGAGTGGGGTGAGGGGAAGGGGGGACAGTGAGTTTTGACTCCTGCCACGGCCTTACAGGCTCTAACTTCCACATACCATTTATAAAAGGCACTTGGACAACACTGCACTCTCTGCAAAACGTAAGTATCTCACAATTCCCTCTGCTCATCATTCCCATAAACCGCTGAAGATGTCAGAGACCAAGCAAAAAAAAACTGTTCAGAATTAGTCCTGAAGGCTGCCCAAGAGACAAGGGAAGAGTTTTTTCCCTCGGGATGGCAATGAGATGCCATCATAACTGACCAGACGCAGCCTGGCCAGAGATGGCTGTGGAGGTTAGCGCGCTTGGGTACTTCAAGAAAACCTGATGACAGGGCTGTAAAACCTGCTGCACTGTGCCAGGGCCAATACCAACACCACCTGCACAGAGCTACATGCCCCCATGAGTGTGAGTCAGCATTGTAAAGTTGCCAGTGCACAAAACTGCCACACTTAGGATTGGGTACCTGGGATCTCCATCAGATGCCTCATGTGAAACCAATGTGTCTGTTACTTCATTATGGCTAATATTGAAACACCATCAGCACCACTGTGTTACTGTCTCTCACTCATCTGTGAGAGTTCACACTTAAAACTTAAAAGGAACTATGACACGCAGAACCTCAAGCACCATCAGCTCACTGAACTTTATTCACAACTGGGGAAAAGTCCACATCTGATAGTTTTTGACAAAAGCCTTGCACAGGGACAAGGCGACAACTGCAAAAGGCGGTTCTGAGGTGAACACCCCACACTTGACTCAGGTGCACACATCATCTCATGCTTTAGTGTCTTGCATCAACTTTAGCTCTTTGACCGCACTGAGCCATTTTTCATTTAGAGCCCTTTAGTTCAAACTTTTGCCACACCACAGGTATTCAACAAATAATGCACATGGACAGTCACAGCTGAGGGGACTGACATCTCTATTTGTAGCTAACAATGCAGGCACGGTGTTCAGGTATCCATATTAATGTCCCTTTATGCTCCTTCCCTTCTGCAGGAGAAGATCTTGAACAAGCAGCACAAGAGTACTCGGATGGAGGGGTGAGGACTGTCTAACATAAGTGTCCTCACCCACTTTGAGGAGGCGGTCACTGAGCTGGCAGGACAGAGTGTTTGTGCTGAAGAGGAGGTTGGATATTTACAGTCATCCAGTAAGAAAGCCTCCAAGCAGCTAATCCCCCTACACATTAAGCAACAATGTCTTACTAAAAACTTGGGGAAGAGAGTCAACTTGTAACACTAACAAATCTTTATAGTCTTATATACAGCCCCTAGATCCAGGAGAATATATAACAGTTGCAGCCCCCACGACCATCTCTACCAGCCCCTCAAACCACACCTCTGAGGAGGGACAGCTGTAGGACTCAGGTGATCCTCATTCAGACGTTCTTCCCCATCCTGTACCAACGCAGATATACTCACCACTGTGGGTTATCTGTCTACAGTCAGACCGGGTCACACTCTGGGGACAGCACTGGTAGATGATCCCATGGCTCAAACAGCTAAGTTCACTGACACTCAGGTGGCTGCTGTAGACTCGGCTCCTGCTGACCTCAGTGCTGAAGATCAGCCTCTGGACATGGATGTTCGTTAATGAGCTGGCGGAAATCCTGGGGAGTTAGTGATTGTGCACAGACTCGAGCAAAGGACAGAGGAATCTTCCCAGGTTCTGTCTGATGTGGTGGCTCCAGCATGAGACTGCAAGGCTGTCTCCATGATCTGGGTGGGGGCTGTCTCCATGGACTGGGTGGGGGCTGCTCAGGAGAGACTGGCCCAACAAAGTAGTCAGTATCTGCTGGATAGGAGCAGGCAGACCTCACTCTAATTATTGAGTCATGAATCATTCATTCACTGGCTCGACACAACAGGCTGAGGGATAGTGACCTCCCTCCGGGTGCCCCATTCCCTCAAGAGGTGATGGAGCTTCCATTGTACAAGCACTATTTTGAAGACCCTATTTGGCAAGTACTGATTGCCTCTCCTGACCATCCCAGGCAATGGTAGTACATACTCAGGAGACTGACTGTCAGTTCAATGTTGACCCGGATGGATGTACATTTCAGCACTGTTCAGCATCAATCTGGAAATTGCACACTTGTAGTTATCAGCCTTTTTTTGCTGTTGCTCATGAGCCAGTGTTGGCGAGGGCGGCACAGCAAATATTTGAAGAGCCCGTGACCTGTACAGATCATGAGTTTTGTGACAGCTCTCTGGATAGCAGGAGCATACCTGCAGGAATTGTTGCCTGTGGTGACAAATCAGCTGGATATCAAGGGAGTGAAACCCCCTGCGGATCAGGAATCTGGCACAGTTGATTCTGTCTGAATGCTACACATGTTAAGTTGGTCAAACCTCTGCCATGGCAGTACTGAAGTGTGAAGGAATATTGGAGATGAGATGTTTACTTTCCATTTAGATTTTGACATAATCAAGACACCCTTTTGGCCCTTATCTAGCTGCACGTGTGTTGGGTGAAGACTTGCCCTTGTGCCACTTCTACATGGTGAGGGCCAGTGTCTATCCCCTGTCTGGTTTTCCTCTTCCTTATTTGGACATGTGCAAGATCTTTGTAGCTTGATCTTTACATTGCCTTCCATACGGCAATTAATTCAATTTGACTCTGCATATTCAGCTATAATACAGCCTGCAACTTTGAAATCTACAGCCTGTGTAACAGTTTCATCTTTAACTTCAGAAACATGAGCCTGTGAATTCTCCTGCAGGGCTGCATGTGGAATAACCCTCCAGCCCTCAGGACTATCATCAGTGTAGGTGAGTCTGAGGTGCACTGCTCAACAAAGCTTAAACACCTTCATTTTGCAGAGAGTACTTCCCTTCAGTGAAAAGTCCTTAAGTGAACACTCATGAAATAATATTTGCAATTTCTCTTTTGATTCCCTCAGTTGGGTGCATTTGCAATGTGCAGGAACAAATGCAAATATGTGTTGGGCCTTTCCCACTTGTACTGCTTTCTCTGCAAGGCCTTCTTTTATGACCTGATCTGAGAGAATGAAGGTGCTTGTTAATTTCTCATTCAAAACCTTCTACCTCTTCCCTCTCCCTTCAATGACAGTTTTGCCCCATCATTGTAAATGGCCTACTCCTTTTCTCTGTCATTGATTATGTCCTGCTTTTATCTCCTCTATGACTATTTACCTTTCACTAACACCTTTGATATTCCTGCTTTCCCATCCCCATCCCATTCCCATCCAGATCCCTATGCCTTTACATTGCTTCCAATTCAGTGCATCTAATCTTTCTCCCTCCTCAGCAAATATAATTAATCATTGTATTCCCAACCGTAAATATGCAGTTCCAGCCTTCCTTGTCCTCCTTGTTCTATCACTGCATTCTCTCCTTTGCTTCATAGCTTCCTCCCTCAACACACTTTCAGTATCCATTGACAATTATCCCTTCGATATAAACATTTAACGATGACAAATAAGACAATTTGTGAACAAGACTTCTCATGAGCTGGTTAATCAGGATGGTCTTGCGCTGTAAGCTCTCGAGCAAAGAAGTGCCTTGGTAATGAAGGAGCCAACGTAGAGAAAAAGTTTGTAATCAGTGGAACTTGCAGGAAGAAATCTACTGCTCCAGGTACACACCTCCGATATATGGTCAGATTTCTGAACACGTGTTTTCTGCATTTTTCTTTAACGAGATTGTATTAAAGAAGGTAATTCCAGCAGGCTGGAGTGCTATTGAGTATTCATGATAAACTAATGAATGTCAAAGAGACTTCTGAGTTGACATCAAAGTTGGGAAAGCCAACCCATCTGAAGTTAGTACCAAAATTTTAACTCACTGTTAGGAAACTGAAATTTTGCCATCTACTCAATTATCTTCCCTTGTCCCCTGGAAGCCCTGGATAGGCCTGGAAAATTTTGCCCATCCACTCATCAACTACATCTACTTAAGATTCTCAGGTAATTCAATAGGGTTAAGCTGACAAATATTGCGCTGTCGCTCACACTGCTTTTTAACAATACAAAGCAAAGTTTTCAGCGATTGCAAGGTGTACAGCTGGATGAACACAGCAGGCCAAGCAGCATCAGAGGAACATTCCACTCCCAAACATCTCAGATGTCCTTGTTTTTCTTGGACCGCAACTTGCGCCCCTCAGTACTCAAGAACACCTCCGCTCAGTTCGTAACAAACAACTGCACCTCCCAGTTGCGAAACATTTTAACTCCCCCTCCCATTCTTTAGATGACATGTCCATCCTAGGCCGCCTGCAGTATCACAATGATGCCATCCGAAGGTTGCAGGAACAGCACCTCATATTCCGCTTGGGAACCCTGCAGCCCAATGGTATCAATGTAGACTTCACAATCTTCAAAATCCCTCCTCCCCCAATGCATCCCAAACCAGCCCAGCTTGTCCCCACCTCCCTAACCTGTCCTTCCTCCCACCTATGCCCTCCTCCCACATCAAGCCCCCACCCCCATCTCCTACCTACTAGCCTCATTCCGCCCTCTTGACCCGTCCGTCCTCCCTGGACTGACCTATCCCCTCCCCAACTCCCCAACCACACTCACCTTTACTGGCTCCACCCCTATCTCTCTGAACTGTCTGTCTCCTCTCCATCTATCATCTCCTTTATCCATCTTCTATCCGCCTCCCCTTCTCTCCCTATTTATTTCAGAAATCTCTTCCCCTCCCCCATTTCTGAAGAAGGATCTAGGCCCAAAACTTCGGCTTTCCTGCTCCTCTGATGCTGCTTGTGTTCATCCAGCTCTACACCTTGTTATCTCAGATTCTACAGCATCTGCAGCTCCTACTAACTCTGAACCAAAGCATTCAGAGTCTCATTCCGTCTGAATATGGAAGATCTGTATGGAAATCATTATCAATCCCAAATCAGCACAAAGTTGTTTACTTCAAGACCAGCTAGTGACACAAAAGTGCTGACAAATGTTGAAATGCATTGCGCTTTTTAATGATACTCTACCTTCAAACTGCCGATGATTCCTCCAACCAGCAAATACAAAGGAATCAATGGCTGAATAGGGCAACTGTCCAGGAACTTCATCCCTAAAACAGGCAATTGGGACAGAAGATATGAACATAGATTTGTACACGAACCAACAGGTCCAAACCACAAATTAAGGATTTTCCTGGTCACTATATGTGACAACAATACAAATTTGTAAATAAAATACAATGCTCTTCTTTGTCCAAATCTTCAATTTATTCTGAACGATTGAAAAAATTCAGAACAGTATTGAAATGTGATAGCCTGCAGTGAACAGTGACATTTTGGCTCATCATGTACAATATGCTGAAATCGTAAACTGTGATCCACATGTAATCAGGAAGGTTAATGAAATAAGAACCTATAGAACTGTGGATGCTGTAAATCAGGAACAAAAACAAAGTTGCTGGAAAAGCTCAGCAGGTCTGGCAGCATTTATGAAGTTAAAAACAGAGTTAACGTTTCGGGTTGGGTGACCCTTCCTCGGAATGTTGGCCCTTATTTCAAGGAGTTTGGAATTTAAGTGTACAGAAGTCTTACTACAACTGTACAAGGCACTGGTGAGACCTCATCTGAAGTACTGTGAGCCATTTTAGTCCCTTTATTTCAGGTAAGATATCATTTCTTTGGATGCAGTTCAGAGAAGTTTCACTGAGTGATCGCTGGTATGGTGGGATTGTCTTACAAGTGAAAACTAAACAGGTGAGGACTTAACTCACTGGTGTTTAGAAGACTGAGCGGTGATCTCACTGAGACATGTAGGATTCTTAAGGGGCCTGATAGGGTAAGTGCTGAGTGGATGCTTTCCCTTATGGGGACATCTAGGATCAGGAGGCATAGTCCCACAATAAGTTTGAGACTGCGACAAGGAGAAATTTCTACTTTCAGACGATTGTGAGTCTTTGGAATTCCTTGCCACAGAGAGCTATGGGGACAGAGTCCTTTGCAAATTTGAGGCTGAGATTGATAGATTCTTGATCAGTAGGAGAATCAAGAGTTACAGGGAAAGGGCAGGAAAGTGCACATGATGAATGTCGGATCAGCCATGATCCTATTGAATGGAAGAGCAGTCTAGAGGAGCCAAGCAGCACTACCCATGTTCCTATTTCTTCTGGTGTTATGGTATTAAGTATTAAAATGTAAACTCTTAATTAAGAAACAAAATGAACAACCATGAGCTTGAAGTTGGTCAAAAATTGGTGGGAGGAGATTATTAAAGAAGAGGTAACTGGAATGGGTGCAGAAAGAATTAAGAATGTTGCAAGAATTGAGGCAGTGCAGTAATCTAGAAAGATCAAGCAAATTGTTTTTCCTGGAAAACCAAAGACTGTGAACAGACTTGGTAGAGGTCATTGACATTTTGAAGAGGCTTGAAATATTGAAAATGGAAAATTGGTTCCAAGTGTTGGTGAGTCTATAATTCAGGGGCATAATTTTATGAGAATGATTTTGCATATGGTGGTTACATCTTAAACTATTTTAGTTCAAGATAAAATAGAATAAGTCATTTCCTATCAGTTTGCCAGTCAACAAGGTGATGTGACTGGTTGCTTTAGGAACAGGGGGCCCTGATCCTATTAAGACCCTTGTGCTAGATATGAAACTGGGACAGATAGGGAATTCTTGTGCAGATTTACCTGGCTGTAAATTACAGTTAGGTGGATAGTGGGTATCCTGCTAGAAAACAGATTTAAAAAGGTCAAAGATCAACCAGCAATGAACAATTTTGCTCTGCTGTAAAAAGAAGTGGAAAAGCAGCAATAACAGGTTGAAAGTGGGTCTTCTGCCCCTCACTTGGGAGGGTGGAGAGGTGGAACCCCTGGAGATTTAAGGATACCATAAGATTTACCTAGGCAAGACCAGGAGAAGTTGTCACTGGAGCAGGTCTTGCTGCTGTAAGTCAGGATGGAGGTTCTCACTAGACTGAAGAACAACATTTGACATCATGTCTGAGTCAAATGAGGAAAAGCAAACTTTGTGCAAAGTTACTCCCAACTTTCCAATTCAGCAGACAGTACAGTGTTACATCTATCTGCGGTGTAGGGCTTTCAATCGTGTAAGGAAGTGAAGGCAGGGGTATATCTTGTCTGTACTTCAGTGTAGATACCTGCAAACTAAGGTCTAGTCAATGCTGATCTTAGTCTGTTACAGTTGCATTTGTAAAACATGAAATCTTGTGTGATCCTCTCAGTCAGTCCCTGGGAATGGCAGTTTTTCAGAAGTTATCAGTAGGTATGCTGATTGTACAAATAAACATAAGATTTTTACTAACAAGTAAATCACGGCATTTAGGAGTTTTTAACTTTGCAAAGGCAGACGGGATCATCTGGAACCTGTTGTTACATGCAGTGCTTACAGGGTATACAGCAATATGGGGATAGGGTGGAAAGAGACCATTAGGACATAGAAGGTAAATAGACCTGTATTTAACATCAGCATATAGCAACTGGAATGAACAGCATCTTTTTGTGTTGTAGAGTTTAAGTAATTTTATGTTATTCAACTTCACATCCCTACAATGCATCTTCTGATCCTCCTCTACACCCTCCCCATCACTGGGAAATTAAGGATCCTAAGGAAAAGCCCATTGGTTACTGGGTTCTGTCCAGATCTTTAAAATTTAAAATTTAAAAGTTACAGTAAAAAATACATAAAGAAAACTGCAAATTGTAAAGAAAACTTGAGCAAAATTTATAAACTTTAACAGAAATATTAAAAAGACTTTAAAATTTATAACCATTAAAAATGATTCAAACCAATGTTAAATAGATCAATAGATTCCAATCTCTTTCAGGTACCATTGTCTAAGTTGCTATGAGTGAGCCTCGATGCCTCTTCCTCCCAGGGGTAGTCTGCCTATAAGATACTCAGTACAAGAAATGTAGTTAAGCAGAAAATCACAGCCTCTTGACATTATTACATGCAGCAGGAGTGAATGTGTTCACCCAAGTGGAGCATGAGGAAAATCCTCTGGTATATTTGTGGTCCAGAGACCTGAAGATGTCTTCAACTCACTTCATAGATCACCCTTACTCCATTCAAAGTCGGTGCAGCAAATGTAGTCTTTATATTTCTAGGTCCATAAATAACATTTCTTTGTTATCCAGTAAGATTCAGTGTAAGCAACTATTCTGCTTTACTCATGTTGAATTCTTAAAATTTAAGGGTTAAATTTCCAGGGACTGTCGAGCTAAATTGCTGTCCTCAGCAATAATCACAAATTTTACAATAATACTTTACACTTAAGTGAGGTGATACTGCTGGTTCCAAAGGCTAAACATCTTTCTAAAGAAGTGCTTCCTACTAACACCTCCGAAAACTGCAGTAATTCTACACTGCCAATACAAATGTTGCCCTGGGAGGAGGTGCCAGGCATTTGTATGTCACAAGAACAATTTTATACCTTCAACTTCAACCAAGACTTCTGTGAACTGAAAAACAAAGTCTTTCAAGCTTTCTACCAAGCAAAAGAAAAAATCTCTCATCCTTCTGAACAGAAAGCAAGCTAACACTCCTTACTTTTTATCAATCTGTTAAACTCTCCCAATGGAAACAGATTCCTATCATCACACCAGGGATCCCCTGTCCCATATCGGTTTAAAAAAACATCATGGCTCCAGAAATTCTGACAAGTTAACCACTAAACTTTAAAGCTGTTATGCTCCTGGCTGATGTTATTGCTGATTCCAGCCTGAAATCTGCTCAGCCTGAGAGTTAGTTCTGCAACAAAGAAATATATCTAGAGAGACATTCAAATCATTTAAATCAATAAATAGCAAATTCAATAAGTTTGTGTATTAATCAGAGGATAAATTAAAACAAGCTAAGAACACTTTAGAGTTACTAGCACTTTGCACCAATCAAATAGTAGTAAAGTACTAATATATTAATTACTTTAAAGTATTATGCTTACTTTGTGATGTAAGGTGTGTGATTTATCAATTAGTTTAATGTTTGGCTTTTGAACTAGAAGCATGTGGGTTTTTGGTCTGTGTTTATGAGGAAGTTTAATGGCTAACTTGTCAGAATTTCTGGAGCCATGATTTCTGTTTAAAACCAATATGGAAGAGGTAATCCCTGGTGTAATAATAGGAATTTGTTTCCATAGGGAGATTTTTAACAGATAGATGAAAAATAAGGAGTGTTAGCTTGCTTTTTGTTTGGAGGGATGAGAGATTTTTCTTTTGTTTGGGAGAAAAATCAACAGCTTGAAAGATTTTGTTTTTCTGTTGACAGATGTCTTGTTTGAAGTTGAAGATATGAAATTGTTTTTCCTAGAGAAAGAGGTTGATTCAGAAAAGTTGGAATACAGGTGAGATTCAGTGTAAGCATTTTAGTTTGAAAGTTTCAGACCAGAACTAGCTGGTTATAACCTTGAAGGGGTTATTCAAAGTCGAGAAAGTCTAAAGTCAGTTGTGTGGCTAATCAAGGAAGAGGCGACAAAGCTCTCAAAACCAGTAAGTAAGCTAAACCAATAGATGTGATCGAGAAGTAAGCTCTGGTGTTTGAATCCTGCAAGCTGTTCATTTTGAGATAGATGGGATTTTTACTGTTTTTCTAAATCTTTCAAGATATATGTAGCTTGGCTTATTTTATTTCATTTTTTCCTTTGCATAATAAATGTATGTTTTATTATTAAAAATTAAATCTGCAGCAGTGCATGCTTGTGATTCAGAGAAAGATCACCTTGTTAAATATTAAAAAGAATGATAACATCAGCCAGGAGCATAACAGTTTAAAAGCAAAACATACACCTAACATATACCATTGACAAATATTATACATGTATATATATTCATTCTAACACAATATTTAATGATAATTAAAACTCTCACCCACAAACGCCATTGACAGTGGCACTGCAAGGAAGGCAAGGAGCCCAAAGATTAAACAAGCTGTGCAAAACAAAAGGTAAAGATGTCATTTTGCATTGTTTTCACCATGTGGTAAATAAAATTAGCAGAATAGGCAGAGCAATAAACTCTGCACTACCTTTGATGAACACGCATGCTCTTTAAAGAAATACAGCAGCTTGGAATTGCTTATAATTCTAATAAACATTAATCGAAAATTATAATATGTCATTTGGGTGAAACCTGCCCACAGATTGTGAGTGTGAGATGTTTTATTAACCAGAACTGAGGAAGTAACGGTCGCTGATCAGAAGAGGCAAAGGTAGCAAATTTAATTATATGTACAGTCTTCCAAGGTATGTCATCCCCCGCTGTATTCCCACAGAAGACTAGAAATTTTGAATAACATAATCAAATCAGTTGATTTTCGTTAACTAAGTGTGGAGCTGGAGGAACACAGCAGGCCAGGCAGCATCACAGGGGCAGGAAAGCTGACCTTTCAGGTCAGGGCCCTTCTTCAGAAATAGAGAGGGGAAAGGGGGCTCAGAAATTAAGAGTGAGAGGAGGGGGGGTGGGGAAGGTCAGTGGGATGGTGATAGGTGAATGCAGGTAGGGAGTGGTGGGGATTGGTCAGTGAGGTGGGAGGAGCAGATAGGTGCGAGAGAAGATGGACAGGTTGTGTCAGGTCAAGGAGGCGGGGATGAGAGGGTGGTTTGGTCATGGGATGAAGCCAGGGGTGGGGAGGTTTGGAAACTGGTAAAATCCACGTTTAGGCCATTGGGCTATAGGTTCCCAAGAAAGAATATGAGGTGCTGCTCCTCCAGTTTACAGGTGGCGTCATTGTGACTCTGGAGGAGGCCCAGGATGAACATGCCACCCAGAGAATGGTTAGCAACTGGAAAGTGTGGTTGTTTGTCATGAATAGAGTGCAGATGCTTTACAAATCAGTCTCCGAGCTTCCGCTTGATCTCACTGATGTAGAGGAGGCGACTTCGGCAAGCAGCGGATGCAATAGACCAAGTTGACGGTTGTACAGGTGATCCATGTCTGATATCAAAGGTTCATTTTTTGCCTTGGATGGAGGTGAAGGGGGAGGTGTAGAGGCAGGTGTAGCAGTTCTGCGGTTGCAGGGAAAGAGGCTGGGGGTTGGTGGGGTTTGTGGGGAGTGTGGAGTGGACGAGGGAGTCACAGAGGGAGCAGTTACTACAGAAGGCAGATAGGGGTGTGGACAGAAATATACCCTTGGTTGTGGAGTCAGATTGCAAGTGGCGGAAGTGGCAGAGAATGATACGTTGGATGCGGAGGTTGGTGGGGTGATATGTGAGGTCAATGGAGATTCTGCCTCTATTTTTGTTTTTGTTGGGGAGAGGAGGTGTGAGGGCAGAGGTGTGGGAAATGCAAGAGATTCACTTGAAGGCATTTTTGATCACCGGAGGAGCGAAGTTGTGGTCCTTGAAGTAAGAGGATATCTGGGATGTGCAAGAATGGAACACTTTATCTTGGGAGCAGACGCAACAAAGGCGGAGAAATTGGGAGTAGGGGATCGCATCCTTGCAGGAGGGTAGGCGAGAGGAGGTGTAGTCCAGGTAGATGTGGGAGTCAGTGGGCTTGAAATAGATGTTGGTTTCAAGGCGGTCACCAGAGATGGAGACAGAGAGGTCCAGGAAGGAGAAGGAGGTATCAGAGGTGGTCTGGGTGAATTTGAGGTTGGCGTAAAAGGTGCTAGTAAGGTTGATGAACTGTTCAAGCTCCTCGTGTGAGCACAAGGCAGTGCCGATACAGTCATCAATGTCGCAGAGGAAGAAGTGGGGGCTAGGGGTAGGGTAATTGCGGAAAAGGGACTGTTCCATATATCCTACGAAGAGGCAGGCATAGCTTGGGCCCATTTGGGTGTCCAGGGCCATTCCCTTAGTTTGTAGGAAGTGGGAGGAGTTAAAGGAGAAGTTTTTCATGGGTAAGAATAAGCTCTGTTAAGCTCATGAGGGTATCAGTTGAGGGGTACTCGTTGGGCCTGCGGGACAGGAGGAAGTGGAGGGCTTTTAGGTCATCTGCATGGGGAATGCAAGTGTACAGGGATTGGATGGCCATAGTGAAGACAAGGTGCTGGGGACCAGGGAACCGGAAGTGCTGGATGAAGCAGAGGGTGTGGGCGCTGTCTCGGATGTAAGTGGGGAGTTTCTGGACTGGAGGGAAAAGACAGAATCAAGGTAAGTGGAGATTAGTTCATTGGGGCAGGAGCAGGCAGAGACAATGGGTCAGCTGGGACAGTCAGGTTTGTGGATTTTGGGAAGGTGATAGAAACGGGCGGTGTGGGGTTGGGAACCATGAGGCTGGAGACTGTGGGTGGAAGGTCACCTGAGGTGATGAGGTTGTGAATGATTTGAGAGATGATGGTTTGGTGACCAGGGGTGGGGTCATAATCAAGGAGGCAGTAGGAGGAGGTGTCACAGAGTTGGCACCTGACCTTGGTGCCATACCACGACTGCGCCTCCCTTATCTGCGGGTTTGGTGGGGTTAGGGTTGGAACAGAGGGAGCAGAGGGCTGCACATTCTGTGGCGGAGAGTTTGGAATGAGTGAGAGGGGTGGAGAGATTGAGGCGATCGATGACACGATGGCAGTTGGAGATGATGAGGTCAAGGGAGGGTAAGAGGCTGTGGGGTGGTGTCCAGCAGGATGAGATTTGTTAGAGGCAGGAGAAAGGGTCCGTAGATGGTGGGTGAGACGCCCAGTTAAAGAAATAGGTGCGGAGATGCAACATGTGTTCGACATCCAAACGTGAAAGGAATTTATTGCTGCGTGGGCAGAGGGGAATAAAGGTGAGTCCTTTACTGAGGACTGACCATTTGTCCTCAGTGAGGGGGAGCTCTGGCGGGAATGGTGAATACCTGCAGGCCTCGGGCCTGGGGTTGGCTGTAGATCTGGACACTTTTGCCAATGGCAGAACCAACATCAATGTTGTCCCACCCACTGCTGATGTTGCTGACGCTGATGATGTCACTAGCTCAGCCCCCACACCCAGCTCCAAGCTCCAACCCAGATCTACACCTAGCCCTGTTCCTCCAGCTCCACACTTTGCTCTCTCTGACTCCAGCATCTGCAGTTCTTGCTATCGCAGTTGATTTTAGTTCACTTTTGAACATATTTCAATGAAAATTAGACAAAACAAATACTTTAACCACATGCCACCAGACACAAAACAACCTTTTTAATGTATCCACTGTTTTATTGCAGGTGATTCCATCCCTTATGTTGTGCATTACCATTGCCTGGTGTCAGTAAATATGTCACACTTTATCCCGAATAGAGCTGCATACAGGTCAGGTGTTAACTCTTTAATATCCACTGTGAATACCAATGGACTGCAATCACAGTCGGGCTTGACTGGGCCCCACAAGGGCAAAATACAAAAAGCTCACATACTCCAACCATGCGTAACCTTCATGTAAAACAGGATGCATTGTCAGACATGTTTCTGATCACAAAAACCATTTCGGCAAGCCAGGAAATTCCAAAATTTCCATTTGTTTTCAAGGAATGCCTGAGTTTTCCAAGCATGTCTCATCAAATCTACAACTAAAATATTTGAAAATTGCATGGTGACCAGAAGTCTTCAATATGTGATAAATTTCTGGAAAAAAACAAACTGTTCTCCAATGAAAATATCTCTCAGCTATCCAATTGCTATGCATACAAGGACTGTTATTGTGAAGTGATAATGGGAACTGCAGTTATTGTGAAGTATCATTTTTTTAACTTTATCTTTTCTCATGTGTGCTGGAAGCAATGGTCCACATTTGTGAAAGGCAACCAGCGTGGTATTGCTATAATTAAGAGACTTTATAAGACAGTTATGTTATAAACTGTCTCCTTTTGCGTAAAAGAGAATATCCTTGAGGGGAGAATGGTTATTGTAGTAAAACTGCAAGGAGACAAGCCAATGTGATCCAAACCAAAGCCTTTTGAAAATGAATGACTGCTTTCACAGTTTGATATAAAAGAGAGGCACAGAGACACAGGAACATGGAGAGGGATCAGAAACAGCTGTGCTGTGAAAAGCAGACATGAAGACTGGTTTGTGCTAGTAATTAAGCAGCTTACTGGTGAGAATCACTTCTCTATGTGATGTGATGGGACTTGGGAGATTCCAAGGATATGGAGTCATCAGAATAGACTTGCTGCTAGCATTTGATTTAGCGAAACCCTGAAAACTGTTTAAAATGATTTTCTAAAGACGATGGAAGACCCACCTGGGTGTGGGCAGCAGAAGAGACCCTGTGGAAGGAGCATGGAGTTTAAGCTTCAAGATCATCTTTCTGTTGAAAGCACAGCAAAGGTAAACCATGCCATAAAGTATTTTGATAGTATTGGTTGTTTGGTTGATGTGGAATTAGCTTTAATTTGGAGTCGTGGTTACAGTTAAGAGTGTTTAATCTACATTGATTTGAGTTTGTTTGTTACATTAAAATCTTGCACTTTACTTATTGCTATTGTTTATTGATGAATTCATCTCCATTTTTAAAATTATTGATCACCTCAAGGATCGGACCTGCATGGATCTTCATATGCTGACATCCTTGTGCATCAGTCAGACATCGATCATCCAGTATTAAACTTCCAAATGCATGGTTCTGTGGTTAGCACTGCTGCCTCACAGCCCAGGGACCTGGGTTTGTTTCCAGTCTTGGGCGACTGTGTGGAGTTTGTACATTCTCCCTATGTCTGTGTGTGTTTCACCCAGGGGCTCCGGTTTCCTCCCACAGTCCAAAGATGTGCAGGTTGGGTGGATTGGCCGTGCTAAATTGCTCATTGTGTCCCTGGATATGCAGGCTTGATGGATTAATGATGGAAATGTGGTGTCTGTGTATTTAAAGAAAGATCGCATCAGCTCTGGAGGGTTCTTAGCCACCTACTCAACAGAACAGGTTAAAATAGAAGACAGAAGAGTTAGTCTAAGGCATTGGTGAGTGTATCACCTTTCCAATACTACTATCTGTCCACCCAGTTTTGTCCAGGTAGTCATGCTAAAATCGCCCGTTATAGAAACATTAATGTAAATATCTGTGTGGATCTTCCTTCCCCTAATCAACTTTCAAGGGGCTCACAGGACAATACCCCTCAACTGAAAGCATATTGTGCAGAAAGCAGTAATTTAAAGCTTTACTCTCAGTGCAGAGTTGTGCCCACTGCCAGCATGGACTCAAAATTAATCCCAGCGCCCATATATTCAGATGAAAATTAACACTGCCTTTCACAGAGGAAATTACAGCTGAATCTAAATGAACCAATGCTTGATCATCCACTTGCAAGTCTATTAGGAGTTTTAAAGGATCATAATAGTGTCTTCAAACAGTGTAATTAGTTCTGTGTACTGGGCTCCTGCGTTTAAATATGATCATTTTTGTTCAGCACTCCAATGTGAGCAACACTATAACAGTGGACTGTCTAAATGCCAGATAGCCCTGATTTTAGGTTTGATAACTTTAAGAAATGTAAAGTACTGTGATTATCAGTAAGAGGCTTTCTTCAGTTAGTGCAATGAACAGAATGATAAAATTAATCATTTAAAGTAAGCCTTGTTGCTCACCATTGCTGGCAATTTTTGAAATACATCGATGGCAAGCTTTTTCCACACCAGCAGACATTATTTCAATCTTTCTCTTGCCCAGGCCACCTCTGAATTGGAAACAATTTAAGAATTTTGGTTAACATTGTAGCTAGTGCAGATTTCAAATTAATGCATCAAAATGTTAGATTAAAAGCTTTTAATAAATGATAGTATTCTTGCATCTGAATCAATGTTGAGGGTTACTTTTGTTGATCTTTCTCTACCAATTTTATTCAGAAATTTATGGCTTCCATATTTTGTTATCTTCAGGAGAAACTTCTTAACTCTCCATAACTATAAGGGTTACATCACCAGTTTATGCTTTGCAGTATATCGGACAAAGAAAAACCTTCCACCAATGGCAAATCTAAAATAACGGAGATTCTAGAAATCTAGAATAAAAATGTAAAATGCTGGGAATACTCAGCGGGTCATTTGGCATCCATCAAGGGAGAACCAGGGATCACCAGTGGAATGTCAAGCCCGTTGAAAATATCCGGGCATTTCTGGGCCCCAAGCCCACAAGGGTTGGAATGAACCACACAGTCAGAATCTTCCAGAAAGTGGTCTCGGCATTCACCACGTATTACGCATCCCCAAGGCCGCAGGCCTTAAAGGAGACTCCACAACATCAGTGAGGTAGAAGCACTGCTGGAATTTGCTGAGGCAGGTAGGGGAGCACAAGGGCCCTTTGAAATCTGGTTGATACTTGAACATCTGGGCAGCTTTCCCGCCTGCCCCAAGGTGCTGCCATCCTCCTGATGGAATGGGGGTGAGAGGCGTGGGGAGGGAGAGGATTCAGCAGCAGATCCTGTTAGCATTGGCCTCCAACTGAAGTGCTATGAAATGGGATTCCAGTAGGTAGATACTTGATGACCATAGAACATAGAACATAGAACATTATAGCACAGTACAGGCCCTTCGGCCCTCGATGTGGTGCCGACCTGTCATACCGATCTGAAGCCCATCTAACCTACACTATTCCATGTACGTCCATGCACGACCAGTTCAGACAAGATGGGCCTGAGAACCTCTTTCTGTCCCAGAAAACTCGACTACTTACATGTTTTCTACACAAACTTTTGCCACCAACATTGACAAGCAAGGGAGCATCACAATCTGATGTCCATTTTAGATTCAACTATGAAGTGAATTTGACTAAACAAAGGTAAAATAAGCAAATAAATAACAATTAAATTAGCACATTTACTAATACTGGATTTCATATATTTATAATATATTATATATATATAGTGTCAGTGTAGCTTTTGGAAATGAATCAAATCGCTACACATATGTTACACATATTCCAAAGCAGGGACCAATCCTCTGCAGGGAAAAGGGAACATATTTGAGGCACTGAACTTTTGGAATTAAGCAATGGATGCATTTGCTGAGACCAACACATGCGTGCTATGTGCTGCTTTAGCCATGCATGCGCAGACTGTAGGGAATGGCAGCCAGGGTGAAGGGTGGTGGTGGTGTGGGAGAGGGGGGGAGATCAGGACTGGGTGTGATGAAGAGATTGGGACTGGGCTTGGGATCAGTGCTGTACAGGTTAAAAGGTGGGAGGATCTGGGAAGAGGGAGTGGAGGGGTTGGAGGAAGTTCGGCAGTAACTCCTACGCATTCTCCATGGTTATATCTTGATCAATCACGGTCAATTTGCCATAAAACAAAAGACCTTAAGGTATAGAGTTGAATTAGGCAATTTGGCCCATGGAGTATGCTCTATCCTTCGATCATGGTTGATGTGTCTCTCAATGCCTTCTCTCTTTAACCCCTTAAGAGTCATTCCCTTCACTCCGAGGCTGTGCCCTTGTATCCCAGTCCATCCTACAAATGGAAGCATTTTCTCCATATCCACTTTATCCATGTGTCTCAGTATTTTGTAAGTTTCAAACATATCCCCCCTCGCTCTTCTAAACTCCAATGAGTACAGATCCAGCCTCCTCAACCGATCCTCATATGACAAGCCCTTTATCCACCGAATCAATCTTGTGAAGTTCTTGCGGACCTCCTCCAATGCCAGCACATCCTTCCTTAGATATGGGCCCCAAAACTGCCCATAACATTCCAGATGCAGTCGGACTAGAGACTCAGACAGCCTCAGCAGTACACCCCTGCTTTAGTATTCTAATCTTCTTGAAATGAACATAGTGTTTGCCTTCCTAACTGCCATCTGAACCCTGAATGTTAACCTTTTGAGGAGTTTGAACCAGGCCTCCTAAGTCCCTTTGTGCCTCAGATTGCCAAAATTTTTCTTCATTTAGAAAATATTCCAACCTTCTATTCTTCTTACCAAAGTGCGTGACCTCACATGTTCAAACACTTATTCTATCTGCCACTTCTTTGCCCACTCTCCTAGACTGTCCAAGTCCTCCTGCCTCCTCAACACTACCCATCCCTCCATCTTTATGTCATCTGCAAACTCATCTACAACAATGTCCTCAGTTCCTTTGTCCAGATCATTAATATATAATGTGAGTAGTTGTAGTCCCAACACTGAACCCTAGTCACTGGTCACCAGCTGCCATTCTGAAAAAGACCACTTTATCCCTACTCTCTACCATCTGCCAGTCGGCCAATCCTCAATCCATGCCAGTACCTGCCCCTAACACCCTGGGCTCTTATTTTATTTGTAGCTTCCTGTGTGGCACCTTGTCAAAGGCCTTCTGGAAATCTAAGTAGATCATGTCCACTGGGTCTCCTTTGTCTAACTTTACCAACCAAACAGCACTCTTTTCTCATGCAGTATACATTATTGTTTCCATAAAAAGGTGCCATTCTTGCAAGTGGAAAAGATTCTCCTCTTGGAATTATTCTTTCTTTTTGGAAATTCATGATTAACATTTTTTTAGAAAATCACACACAGATTTATTAGCTGTCCCTAGTTGCCTTTGAGAAGATAGTGAGCTACCTTTTTGAATCACTGCAGTCCATTTGCTGTAGGTCGACTGACAATACCATTAGAGGGAGTTCCAGGATTTTGATCCAATGACACGGAAGGAACAGTCATATATTTCCAAGTCAGAATGTTGAGTGGCTTGGAAGGGGAACTTGGTGTCCTGCTACTCTTGTCCTTCAGATGGGAATGGTTGTGGGTTTGGAAGGTACTTTCTAAAGAGTGTTGGTGAATTTCTGGAGTGGATTTTATAAATTCTGTATACTGTTGTTACTGAATGTCAGTGGTGCATGAAGTGAGCATTTGTGAATGTGCTGCCAGTCATGTGAACTGCTTTGCCCTGGATGGTGCCAAGCTCCATGAGTGTTGTTGGAGCTGCAATCTTCCAGGAGAGTGGGGATTATTCCATCACAATCCTGACTTGTGTCTTGTAGATGGTGGACAGGCTTTAGGGGAGTTAAGAGTTGAGTAACTCACTGCAAGATTCCTAGCCTCTGACTTGCCCTTGTAGCCAGGCTATTTATGTGGTTAACCAAGTTGAATTTCTGGTCAGAGGTAAACCCTGGATGTTGATACAGGGTGTTTTATCATTGTATTATTGCTGAACTGTTAACCCAGAAACCTAACAATGTCCTGGGGATCCAGTTTTAATCCCACCACAGTAGATGGTGGAATTTGAATTCAATAAATATCTGGACCTAAGAGGCTAAAGATGATCATTAATCCATTTGTTGATTGTTGAAAAACATGTCACTAACGTTCTTTAGGGAAAGAAATCTTCTGTCCTTACCCGGTATGGCCTACATGTGACTCTAGACCTACAGTGATGTGGCTGACTCTTAACTGCCCTCTGGGCAATTAGGGATGAGCAATAAATGCTGTCAGGCCAGCAATGCCCTCATATTGTGGAGGAATAAAGGGGATATTGATAGTGGGGGATTCAGTGATGGCAATGCTCTTGAATGCCAAGGAGTGATGATTAGATTCTCTTGTTAGAGATGGTCATTGCCTGGCACTTGTGTGACATGACTGTTACTTGCCAGTTGGATATTGTCCAGGTCTTGTTGTATTTGGGTATGGATCACTTCAGTTTCTAAGGAGTTGCAAGTGGCACTGATCATTTGCAGTCATCAGTTAATATCCCCACTTCTGACCTTATGATAGAGGGAAAGACAGTGATATAACAACTGAAGGTTGTTGGACCAAGGCCACTATGTTGAGGAACTCCTGAAGAAACTTCCTGGAGCTGAGATGATTGACCTCTAACAACCACAATCATCTTCCTTTGTGCCAGGTATGACTGTAACTGGTGGTTATTTTTGCCTGATTCCGTTAGTTCCATTTTATTAGAGTTACTTGATGTTACACTTGATTGCATATGGCCTTGATGTCAAGGGTCATTACTCTCACCTCACCTCTGAAATTCAGTTCTTTTATCCATGTCTGACCCAAGGCTATAATGAGACCAGGAGATGGGCAGCCCTGGAGGAACTCAAACCGAGCATATAATTACTAAACAAATGATGGGTCATAGCACTGTTGATGCCATCTTCCCATCACTTTGCTAATGACTTAGAGTAAACTGAAGGAGCAGTAATTAGCTGTGTTAGATTTGTCCTGCCTTTTGACAGGATATACTGGTGCAATTATTCCATCGGTTGGGCAGGTGCTAATTTTGTAGCTTTACTGGAGCAACTTGGCTAGGGACATGCAAGGTCTGCAGTACAAGTCTTCAGTACTATTGCCGGAATGTTGTCAAGGCCTGTGCCTCCAGCCATTTCTTGATATCATGTGGAGTAACTCAAATTGGCTGAAGACTTACATCTGTGATGCTGGGGACCACTGTTGGAAGGTGAGGTGGATCATCAGGCTTCCTAGTGTATGGTGTCAATGTTGAGGACTTCCAAAGCACCTCCCTCCCAACTATACACCCCACTTCCATCAGACCTTCTGCACCACTCTTGCCCTTAGGACAGGACATGCCCAGTGGGGCGATTGTTTTGACTGGAACATTGTAAGGTACAATTCTGTGAATATGTCTGTGTCAGGCTGTTGCTCTCCCTATTTTGGTACTCGCCCCCAGATGAAGGTATGGAGGACTCAGCAGTGTTAGCAACGTTGTGTGTGCTGCTATTGTTTCCGGTGCTTAGGTTAATGCAGTGGTCCATCTTGCGTCATTTCTTTTCTCCTTTTCAGCAGTTGATACAACTGAATGGCTTACAAGGGCCCTTTCACAGGGCAGTGAAGAGAAAACCACATTGCTGTGGGTCTGGAGTCACATGTAGGCCAGACCAAGTAAGGAAAGAAGTTTCATTCCCTAAAGGACATTAGTGAACCTAACGCATTTTTATGACAAACAACAATGGTATCATGGTCATCATTGGTCTTTCAGTTCCAGAATTTTGTGTTATTTAATTCAAATTTCCCTACCTACCATTCAAACCCCGGTCCCCAGAACATTACCTGGGGCTCTAGATTACTAACTAGCCCAGCAACAATACTACTAGAGTCATTACAGTGACTCACTGGTGTTAATGGTAAAGTTACAGTGAACTTTAGCGTTGGGTTATAGAGCAAGTCACTTAAGTTATAACTGCCTCTTTCATTCTGTAAAACGTATGCTGCCATGAGGAGTTAAATAGTGCAAGTTGCCAGGAAACTCTGGGCCATTTCCATGCCAGTGAGTGAATCGGTAGACTTGAAATAATAAAATTTATGACAATGTTTCGCTGATGACCAGTGTAGTGAGTTTTAGTTCACTAAGCCATGTAAATGTATGAGAAACAACTGTTATGTAAAACCTGTTTGTATTAGGACTGTTCTGAAATGAGGATGAATGTGGGTCTTCCATGAAGAGGCAGCGGAGAGTATATAGAATTGTACTAAACTTCAATTTCTTGATTGAAGAAATTTTCTTTCGCTTTTTTTAAAGTTTAGTTCTAGTGTTTTTTTAAGTTTTGCTTTGAAGCATGGCCATTTAAGTCCAGTAGCAAAATCAGCAGCATTTAAATTTCATGCCCTGAACTAGATTGATATAAACGTTGAAAGGATGGATTTGAACTATTTTTTGAAATGTTAGCTTGAGATGATGAACCAAATAACAGTCAAAGTAACATCCACTGGATGAGTCATACAGTAAAGTATGTGACAGTAATAATTGTGAATCAAGTAGTTGTTGGTATTACAGAACTTGAATATCATTGAAAAAAAACTCATGCTGTGTGATTTTCTAAAAAAATGTTAATCATGAATTTCCAAAAAAAAAGAATAATTCCAAGAGGAGAATCTACTATCCGGAGTTAACTAAAGAAGCTAAAGGTATTATCACACGAAAAGAAAAAAGCTTTTAGTTACACAGCAATGGGTGACATGTGAGAAGATTGTTAGAGTAAAACAAAGAGCAATGGATAGATTAATAATAATGGAAAAATTAAGATCATGAGAGAAAATCATGTGACAATATGAAAACAGATGATGAATTTCTTTGGTTTTTTAAAATTATATTAACAAAGTGAGTGTAGGCCTCATAGAAAGTGAGCCTGAGGAATTAGTAATAAAAATACAGAAATGACTGAAGAATTAAACTAGTGTTTTGTATCAGTTTTCACTTTAGAGGATGGAAGCAGCAGCACAGAATTAGCTGTAATGAGGAAGTGGAAACTGAGGAGGAACTTAATAAAATTACAATCGCTAGGAAAGTTGTACTTTGTGAATTTTTGGAGTTTCGGGCTGACAAGTCTTCAAGTCCTGATGGACATTATACCAGCATCTTGAAAGAAGTAGCTAGTGAGATAACTAAGTATTGGTTTTAATTTTGCAAAATTTCCTAGATTCGCAGCAGATTCTGTCAAATTGGAAAAAAAAACTTGAAAAGGGATGGCGACAGAAAGCGGGAATCTACAGGCCAGTTAGCTCTGCATTGTGTTCTGTTGGGTGGCACAGTGGCTCAACGGTTAGCACTGCTGCCTCACAGCAGCTGGGTTCAATCCCAGCCTCTGGTGACTGTCTGTATGGACTTTGCACATTCTCCCTGTGTCTGTGTGGGCGTCTGCTGGGTGTTTCAGTTCGGTGGATTGGCCACGTTAAATTACCCATCATGTTCAGGGATGTGTAGGTTAGGTGTGTTAGCCATGCGGAAGGCAGGGATAGGGTAGGGGAATGGGTCTAGGTGGGATGGTTTTCAGAGGGTTATTGTGGACTTATTAGGCCAATTAGCCCATTTCCATGCTGTGAGGATTCGATTCTGTAAAATGCAAATATAGCAGCAGGCCACTCAGTCCATAGGAAACAAAGAGCAGGAATTAATGGTACCTTTTCAAATTGGCAGGCAGTAACTAGTGCCGGGACACAGGGATCAGTGCTGGGATCCCAACTTTTTACTACATATATTAATGATTTGGATGAGGTAACAAAATGTAACATATCAAAGTTTGCAAATGATACTAAATCGGGTGGGAGGGTGAACTGTGACAAGAATGCAGGGATCCTTCAGCATGATCTTGACGGGTTGAGTGAGTGGGCAAAACAATGGCAGATGCGGTGTAATTTGAATAAATGTGAAGCTATTCACTTTGGAAGCAAAAACAAGAAAGCAGATTACTACCTGAATGGCTGTAAATTGGGAGAGGGGAATGTGCAGCAGGACCTGGGTGTCCTTTTGCATCGGTTGCTGAAGGTAAGCAAGCAGTAAAGAAGGCAATTGGTATATTGCAAGAGGTTTCGAGGACAGGGCCGTTATACAGGGCCTTGGTGAAACCATACCGAGTATATTGTGTGCAGTTTTGGACTCCTTTTCTGAGGAAGGATGCTCTTGCTCTCGAGAGAGTGAAACAAAGTTTTACCAGGCTGATTCCTGGGATGGTGAGTCTGATGTATGAGGAGAGATTGACTAGGTTAGAGTTCAGACAAATAAGGGGGGACCTCACAGAGACTTATGCAATGTGTTGAGTTTGTCATTGCGGAGAATTCTGCATTATTGTGTCTTTCAGAAATTAAAGCTATTCAAAAATTGAGAGAAAGAAAGTTTGGTTTTGTGTACATCAGATGCGAGTCATTTTCATTCCATTTTGATTATTGTTAGAAATAGCAGCAACAGCAGGATTGTCATTTTCACAGATGGTACAAAGAACAACCAATCATTTTCGTGCAAAAGTAGCTTACTCTATATCACGCCAGAAGAAAGTTGTATTATTTTATTTATATATTTCTCAAACATAAGTGTCTTCCTGTAATTGTGCCCATTGATGTTTGTCTTTCTGTCATGGTGCTCCTCTCTCTGCCTCTGTCTCTTTTCCTCATCTTTCCATTAGTGATTGACAACTAAACTTGGAGTCTTTGCTTTTGTTCACACATAGTCAAAGATTGGCAACTGACCCAAGCAAGAAATGGCAGAAAGGAAACACATCTGAGATGTTTTGCAATACAATATATGAGAATAATAACAGAAAGTCCTGGAAATACTCAGCAGGTCAAGTAGCGTCTGTGAAGAGAGAAACAGAATTAAGTCTTCAAGTCAAATATGACCCTTCAATAGATGTCTTCAATTCTGGACAGTTTTGTATTTGATTCAATTCCAAACCACATTTAAACAATGACAGTTAACTGTCAGTCTTCATCAAGTAGGACATTCTCCATGCAAATGCCTCTAACAATCTTGGCAACCAATTCACCTCATATGGAATAAACTTTCTGATGAAGGGTCATACCAGGCTTGAAATTTTAACTCTATTTCTGTCCATAGATGCTGCCAAACCTGCTGAGATTCCCCTGTATTTCCGTCATTAGTCTAAATGGTCTTTTCTCTTGAGAATTGTTCTGGTGAGTGCCAGATGAAAATCTTGGACACAGTTTTTCTTTCTTTAATTTCTGTACTACCAAATTCCTATCCTGCTGGTCCTTTACATATGTTTCCCCATACTGACAAACAGGCATGTCTTGCTTTCCCCGAATCCCATTGAGTTTTACACTCATAGGTTATTCTTACTTTTCCACCTTTGCTTTGTGAATTGATGATTGGGACCTTCCTTAATTCCCTATTTAGCAGAAGTGCAATTTTCTACTTGATATGCCTTTGTCCTTCTCTAGAAAGTAATGGATGAGCTGAAAGATCTAAGCAGGCCACAGCTGGGGCTACTTCATTTATGGCCCCGCCAAAGGGTCTCCTGTGGTGTAGTGGTAGTGTCCCTACCTCTAGGCCAGAAGAGCCAGGTTCAAGTCCCACCTGCTCCAGAGCTGTGCCCTAACACGCCTGAACTGGTTGACTGGAGAATATCTACAGCCTGCAGCTAAGGGCTCTCTGCTGTGGTGATTATGAACCTACCTCTAATTTAGAAAGCCTGGGTTCAAGTCCCACCTGTCTCATAAGAGTGTAACATCTCTCAACGGGTTGCTTAGAAGGTATGTATTGCCCTAGGACTGATTATTGTTACTTTGGGTTGTCAGCTTATCTGAACCAACTTCAGAAACAGAGTACCACAGCAGTCCAAACCAGTCAGTCAGATGGAGCATTACCAACCTTATTCCACTGCGGACGCTGACTGACCGATATGGCGTTTCTAAATTTTTGTTTCTTTTTTTCGCGCATAGTTTTTTTTCATAATCTCTTCAGCTTCTGCTCCATTAACTATCAATGTCGCCAGCAGCTATAACATGCAGCTCATCAAGTATTAAGGCATTTCTAACCCAACTGTCTAATGATCGCGCAAAAACTGGTGTTACATCAGTTACATTAGAGCCAATGTTCTGATCGATTTGCCGCTTGAACCCAAGCTTTCGATGTACGAAGGGTAGAGCTGGAAAAGCTTTTAAAGCCAGTGAGGTTTTTAAAACCAGGCAGGTTTAAGAGGCTGGTTTGCGGTAATATACCCAGCTAACTCTCATTTTTAAAAAATTGGGACTTTGTTGCCTGCACAACTGAGATTTCGGGGAGAGGTTGTACACTGTGTGTTCCTGTCTGAAAGAATACTGACACGTAAAACAAACTATTCTGAAGGGACCATAACTGAAGCAAAATAAAGTAATTCTACCTCCTTGGGAGAGCTTAAGATATGGAATTCCTTCCCCATTGGCACGTAAGTGACATCAATTATACAGGGATACTAGATAATTCCTCGCCAATATCAGAAGTTGACTGAATGAACTCTGGCCAAACTACAAACAGGTGCAGAAACACCAGGGGAAGGGAGACTGATACTTTCCAATCCTCACTGCAGCTTACTGCGGAACATCTCTGACCTCAACATCCCGAAATTCTTCCAATCTTTTTCTGCTTCGTTACATGGACTGACACCTTCACAAAGCGAATAAAAGCACAGTACTTTCTTTCGAAAATAATGGTGAATCAGGTCATGGGCGCTGGCGATCTTTGGACTTGCAGCGATGACAACACAAATTCAAGAAGCTAGAGATAGGCGAGTGCGAAAGCCAACGCCGCAAGGTAAGCTGGAACATCTTTGAACGCTGCCTCTTATTTGGATGTATTGGTGCTTAAAACCAAATGGATGGATTTTCTTTTAGAAGTTACTTGAGGTAGAAATAGTGATTCGATCAGCGATCCGAAATAAAATAGTTATGCTTACCTGAATTATGTTGAGCCGGCGGATCTCAGTTTAAGCCGCGAGCAACCCACACCGGGTGTGAGAAATCCACAACACACAGTCAGTCAGTAGGGGGGGCGACTTTGCTGCAGATGCTCCGATTTCAGGCACAGACCCGCTCAAGAACTTGCACCTCTGTGTTCAGGTGGTAGAGGTTCCCCTCTAGTCTTTCAGAGCTGGCATTGTCTCCAGCCCGCCTGCTGCTTCCCCGCCCCGCTACATGTTGTTGGATTCTTAACCAGGCTGCAATGTTGCAAAAAAAATGCCGCTGTTGATGAAGAGCTTTCGATGCAAACACTGGGTGCTGGGTTGTGTAGTGTCAATAACACTGCTCCCTTCAATCAATACCTACTACTACACCATGAGGGGGCACCGTGGGGGAACAGAACCTTAAGCAGCTTCTGTTTTGGCACCAGGATGTCTTCCTTTTATGCTTTTGGTTTTATGGTCAGATACACTATCGAACGGATGTAAACGCTGAATCCCCGCACCGCCACACATGTTTGTTAACGGTGTGGGAGTAATCATCTGGGCACCTCAGCCATTAAAATGAAATGTCTGTTCAGATAGTTAGTTGCTAAAAGCAAATGCGGGAAAATTGCAGGGTGCCTCAATCTTGACTGAAGAACGACTCGGTTTGTACAATTTTACACAATACGCTTGATACATTTCTTGCATCTTACCCGGAACTGCCTGGCAACTTTATGTCTGCACTCCACACTGAACATTTTGGCTAATTAGTTTAAACTGTGGATTTTTCCAACTCGACTGAGGAAATTGGGTGATTTTCTTACCTGGAGTTTTTTTTTAAAGAGAGGGAATGCGTTGTACATCCACGAGTGTCTTAGAGATAAACTGAAGTGGTGTACATCAAATAAAATTAATTCCTTTGAACTGCAGTTATTGTCAATATGTAATATGCTGCTAAAGGCAAAGACAAAAATGTCTCTGGAACACTTCACAGATGTGATGAGGTTAGCACAGCAGTGTTAGCTACATGTGATATGATCCCACAAACAACAACTTGATGAAAGTCAGGTAATTTGTTTTCTGGTGGATAGAGAAGTATTAGTCCGGACACCAGAGAATCTCAGCCGAATGGCAGCAGTTCCAACCGTGCAGCACTCCTTCTGTACCGCACTGAAATGGCATCTTGTTTGGATCCTCTGAAGAGACGGTTAAAATAAATTTGTGATACCAGGATGAAAGTACTCAGGCAAACAGGCTAGCGAGTAAATCCATGTTTATTGTGTTGGCTTGCATGGATATTTGGGGAACTCCCTGGTTGCTTTGAAAGGTACCCTGTGATATAGACTTGAACTATCAGAAACAACATTTTATGTTTCATCACAATAATAGCATCTATAAGAAT